>NC_083702.1:22480000-23105000 GCF_033118175.1 Dama dama
ACCAACTTTCCCGTCCCCCCGCTTTCTCTCCCACCTCTCAGGAGCACGCAGAAACTGCAGGCCAGGAGGCTCCTCAGGACAGCCCCCATCTTCCCTTCTCGCGCTCGCTTCTCTCACCGGCGAGGGGCGGCCCGAAGAGGGGGAGGCGAGGAGCCGGGGCGGCCGCCGCAGCGGCAGGGCTGCACGCTCATGCTTCCCAGCTTTCCAGAGAGAGAAGAAAGAAAGGGGGGCCCGTCACGGCTCCGCGCGCGCCGCCGCCGCCGCCGCCGCCCTCTCTACCGCGCCGCTCCGCCCGGAGCTCGCGCGACGCCAGCGTCTGCTTCCATCCCGCCGCCTCCTCCCCCGGCGCCCCGCTTCCCCCGCGCAGCTCCTCATTCAGCCTCTTCCTCTCACGCAGCGGCGCAGGGATACGCCTCCCGCCGTCACGGCTAGCCGCCGAGGTCTCCCTGCGCGCGGCGAGCCCTCCCCGCCCTCGGCGCCGCCTCCCGGGCAGGTTAGAAAAGGAGAAGAGGCCGTGCGCACAGCCTCGGCGAGGAGACCCCGGGAGATCGGCGGGGCCAGCAGAGGCGGCCCGGAGGGGAAAGGCCGCCCGGCGGCGCATTCCGAAGGGATTCTTTCCCGGGCCGGCCCCTTCGGCCCTCCCCGCGGAGGGCGTGAAGCGACGTCGAACAACATCGGGAGCCGGCGTGGTCGGGACTACTTTCTGCGGCTCGGCCCGGCAGCCGCCTGCACCGCTCTTTGTGCGGCCGCCGCCGGCCGAGCCAGGTGGGGCTCCCGGTCCACACCGGCCGCCACCTGGGCCGGGGCCACGGTGGGCGGCAGGAGACGGCTGGCTGGGCCCGCAGAGCCGCAGGTCCACGCTCGGGGAGCCACCTGGATCCCGATGCGAGGCATGAGTTTAGTCCCAGGGTTGGAAATCTGTTTAAGCATCTTTTTCTTTTTCTTTTTCTAAGGAAAATAAAAACTAATGTTGCTTCCACCGGCTTTGAACATGGGTATGGTGAAGGGTATTCAAACGCCAACAGAAAACTGAAATTTTTAACATTTTCTCCCGGTTTCCCAGAACTACAGATTGCTCCCCAAAATTAAGTCCGACAAGGACTAAAGGATTTCTAAACGGGCAGATAAAATTCTAAGATAAATGCGTCAGCACCTAACAGAGCAAAGGGACGGTGCTAGAATTTTGCAAACTGCGTTTAGTGATAAATGTCTGGCATGTTTTGACGATCCGCTCTCAGATTGAAGAGGAAAAGATTCCTCGGAATCTCACACTCTGGATTTTTGCACAGCATCTGGCCGGCTGCTCGCCGCCTTGCACTGGGCGTTCAAGAGTAACGGCCCAGAGGCCCTTGGAATCACGTGGCAGCTTGGGGGGGTGGGGGGTGAAGTAAGGGGGATGGCACCACTGAGAGTTAACCTAAAGGAGCCATCAGCAGCATTCTACCCACCTGTCAGTCACCCTTACCTGTGAGCAGGTGGCGCAGAGCCGGAGCTACTCCAGCAGTAACATTGAAATTCACTAAGTGCTGCTCACACTCAGATCTGACACTCCTAACTACCCTGGGGTAAGACAGGTTGTGTCACTTGGCATCCTCATTGCATCAGAGGGGGAGAATGGGAACCTAGGGGACTCAATGACTTTCCCAAGGCCACTCACGTAGACCACAGCAAGTCCCAACCTAACCCAGGTCTTCCGACCACAGAATGGAAATAGACATGGAACTAAGGTGATGCGTGTCTGTAAGCGGATTGTTTAGCGAATCAGTCGTGTCCGACTCTTTTGCGACCCCGCAGACTGTAGCCCGGCAGGCTCCTCTGTCCATGGGATTTCCAGGCAGGCTAGAAAGAGCCAAATCTCTCTCCTCAATTCACCTGTGAAAGGCTAGCCACAACTGATCTAAATTATCTTCTTCCATGAATCGTGTCAGGATTCTGCAAGTTTTGTATTCTGTCATCCTCAAATCACTAGGAACCGGTTTTCAACAATAACCCAGAAAACATTACCTCGAAGCTATGAGGCTGTGGAGACACCATGATGTAGTCAGGAAGGTATGAGCTTTGGAATAAGACCAGAAGGATCCAACCCTTCCAGTCACTAGATGTGTAACTCTGAGGATGCGATTTAAGCGCACTGCACCTCGGTTTTCTCATCCTTAACATGGAGATTTTCGTTTTCAGGCTTGTGGTAGGAATTAAATTTGAAAATATATAGAAACTGGTCAAAAAAAAAAAGAAACTGGTCACTATGTAATAGGTGCTCAATAAATGACCATTTCCTTTCCCAACTCCCGCAAGGCAAATGGGATCCTGATAACTGGGAATCCTTTAGACATCATGGAAACAAAGGGGAAAAAAAAAATCATGCTCAAAATGTTTAGTCCAGGATTATTTCTAGTTGGAGGTCGATAACTGCAAAGCCAATGAAAATTAACCTTCAGGACTCCCTTCCCACTTTCACAGGCCCCTGTGAAACACAATGTGTTCACATGGTCCTATTTGCAAAAGTAAGATGATTTTGTGTTCTTTTTCTGAAAACATCACTCAAAATTGTATAAATTTCAGGTTCACAAAACCTGGATCTGTTCCTATTTATAACAGAAAACTGGGTATAACCTAAGTCTCATTTAGACTATCAACCATAGTAGGGAATTGAGATATTTGTGGTCCTGGAAAATAATAATTTGGAGGACTATAAAACTGTTAGAAAAATGTTTACAGTTCGTTAAGCTTGAAAACTTATAAAAATGCACATATTTTTTAAAAAAATATTTATTTATTTGCCTGCACAGGGTCTTAGTACAGCTTGTAGGATCTTTAGTTGTGGCATGCAAAGTTTTAGTTGCAGCATGTGGGATCTAGTTCCCAACAAGGGATTGAACTGGGGTCCCCTGCATTGAGATCACAGAATCTCAGCCACTGGACCACCAAGGAAATCCCAAAGTGCATGTAGATTTTAATTACAGCTATATAAAATATAAATATATACATACATGTTTAAATATAAACATATATATATTAATATCACATGTTTGAGAAAAGACCAAAACTGCACTAAAACAGTGATTAGGGTAGTGAAATAATAGGAAATTTACTTTAGTTTTCTGTTCTTAAATTTGCTTTAATGTATTATTTATTTTTTTGCAATTTCTTTAAAGCTACTCAGGTGAAAATCTATAGCTTAAGTTCAGTCAGGTTGCTGGTCTTCTTAATAATTTGTTTCACGTGCATTCAAGTGCCTATTAAGAATATTCAAGGCCAGTCTCAGTAAAGCGCTGGGCATGCAAAGATAAGATTAATCATATAGTCCCTACCCTCTAGAAGCTTACGACCTGGTTTAAAAAATCCAATTAATGAAACAAAAATAAATAAATAGTTAAAATTACTGTAGTGCATGTTTGTACCATACCAACAAGGAACTCAAGTACAGAGCACTTATGGCTAACTGAACAATTTAAAGAAGGGAAAATAACCCTGCAGTTGAGTCTTGAAATTTAAGTCAGAGTTTGTCAAGCCAACATGACTGACAAGGAATTCCAAGCAGAAGGAGAGCAGGTGCAAAGACACTGAATTATTAGAGAGAGAGCTTGGCATGTTGGGAATCTGAAAGTAGATCCATATATCTGAAGCCTAGGGCGCTTTCAGAGAATATCAGGAAATGAGGCAAGACCGTTAAGTAGGTATTGGATAATAAAGAGCTTTTAAAGTCATGCTAAGAAGTTTAGATTTTCACCTCTTGACAGTGTGGATATTGAAGGATTTTTCTCATGGTGAGAATTGATTTGCATGTTAAATAATTTCTCTGGCAGCAGCGTGGGTAACAGAAGGGAGGCAAGGCAAAAAAAAAAAAAAAAGGTAGGAAGACCAGTGATGAAGTTATTTTTAGTCTATGAAAGAGATGGTCAGGATAGCAGCAGTGGAATTGGAAAAGGGGTGGTAGATTTCAGGAACATGAGATCAAAACTGCAGGACTTGGTGACCCATCAGATGTGAATTGAGAGAGACAGAAGTAGACTAGGATGAATTTCCAGGTTTCTAAATTATGCATCCCAGTGAATGGCAGTCTTCTTTACCAAGAAAAGAAATGCATAAGGAGCAATTCAAGAGGGGCTGATGGTAAGTTCAACAATGGGCCTTTTATACTGGCGGTGTTTGTAAAACACCAAGCTGCGGCTATCCAGGAGAATGTGTTGTTCTATTTTTCTTAAATTTTTATTGGAGTATAGTTGGTTTACATGTAATGTAATGTTAGTTTCAGGTATACCGCAAAGTCAATCAGTTATACATATATCTACTCTTTTTTAGATTCTTTTCCTTTATCGGCAATTACAGAGTATTGAGTAGAGTTCCCTGTGCTATACAGTAGGTTCTTATTAGTTATTTATTTTATATAATAGTGTGTATATGTCCATCCCAGTCTCCCAGTTTATCCCCCCACATACCTCCTGGTAACCATAAGTTGGTTTCTACATCTATAGTTCTGTTTCTGTTTCTTTCTTTTTTTTTTTAAATAGATTCCACGTATAAGCCATCAGTTCAGTTGCTCCGTCATGCAATATCATATGATATTTGTCTTTGTCTGATTTAATTCACTCAGTATGGCAATCCCTAGGTCCATCCATGTTGCTGCAAATGGCATTGTTTCATTCTTTTTTTTTTTAGGACTTCCTAATGGTAAAGACAGTAAAGAATTTTCCTGCATTGCAGGAGACCTGAGTTCAATCCCTGGGTCGGGAAGATCCCCTGGAGAAGGGAATGGGAACCCACTCCAGTATTCTTGCCTGGAGAATTCCATGGAGCCTGGTGGGCTACAGTCCATGGGGTTGCAAAGTCGGCTAAGTAATATTCCGTTGTATATATGTACCACATCTTCTTTATCTACTCCTCTGAACATTTAGTTTGTTTCCGTGTCTTGGCTATTGTAAATAGTGCTTCAGTGAACATTGGGCTGCCCGTATCTTTTCAAATTATGCTTTTCTCTGGATATATGTCCAGGAGTGGGACTGTAGGATCATTTTGTAGCTCTATTTTTTTATTTTGAAGAACCTCCATGCTGTTCTCCATAGTGGCTGCACTAACTTACATTTCTGCCAACAGTACAGGAGGGCTCCTTTTTCGCCACGCCCTCCAGGAGACTATTTTGATATAGAAGTTTAGACTTGGGAGAGGAATGGAGAACACAGCTATCAATGGTGATTGTGGAGCGTGTACACCACACAATCCAGGGGACACACTATAGAATATTAAATAGTAATCAAGAAGTTATTACCACAATTTTCTGGATAATGATTGTAAGACATCTTCAGGAAGGGAAATTCTTTTCCAGTTCAGGTGAAGTCAACTTCGGGTCAACTCATTGGCAGGCTGAGTGTAGAGATGATATAGTTGAAACCATAAACTTCCCTAAGGAGAGAACAGAACATTTAGTGTGACTAGAAAAGTAAATCTTGGCAGAACCATGGCAGATCTTGGAAGCTAAGCAGAGTTAGGCCTGGTTAATACTTGGATGGGAGAGGTTAGGGCAAGAGACAGAAAGAGGCAAGTGGAAAGCTGGTTGGAAATGATGCCAGGTGCTCACTTCGGCAGCACATATACTAAAATTGGAATGATACAGAGAAGATTTGCATGGCCCCTGCACAAGGATGACATGCAAATTCGTGAAGCGTTCCATATTTAAAAAAAAAAAAAAAAAGTGATGCCAGGATAAAAAGTGATTAACAATAGCAAACACAGTGGTGGTTTAGTCACCACATTGTGCCTGACTCTTGTGACCCCGTGGACTATAGCCCACCAGGTTCTTCTGTCCATGGGATTAGAATTTTCCAGGCAAGAATACTGGAGTGGGTTGCCATTTCCTTCTCCAGGGGATCTTCCTGACCCAGGGATTGAACCCTGGTCTGCATTGCAGGCAGGTTCTTTACCGACTGAGCCACTAGGGAAGCCCATTTGGCCTTCTGTATTCTGGGCTCTGCATCCAGATTGAACCAACCCTGCAGAGGACGGTGAAGCAGAACCAGGGATGTGGAAGGCTGACAGTACTACACCACTTTATATAATGGACTTGAGCACACCAAGGTTTTGGTGTCCAGGGGGATCCTAGGATCAACCCCTGCAGATACCAAGGGCCGACTGTACAGTTTACTGTGAAGTCTGCTAAGAGAAGCACTGAAAAGAGGTCATTGTGACATATAACTTCCCAAAAGGTTGTTGATGGGAACATACATTATGTCACCATTTTAGGGAAGCAATCTAGGAGTAAAATATATACACCTTTAACACTACAGTTCCACTTATTGGAATTTATCGGCAGAAAGAAAAGATCATAGAGAAACACACAAATAGATATTTATTATAACATTGTATGTAATAGGAAAAAAAAAAAAGCCTACAAAAGTGGCACTTTTATATGCTTCAGCCTAGTCAAGAGAACCTGAATGCACTCCGACAGAGTATAGTTGAATTAACAACAGTATATCCTGGGACTTCTCTGATGGTACAGTGGTTTAAAATCTGCCTTATAATGCAGGAGACATAGGTTTGATCCCTGGTCGGGGAACTAAGATCCCACATGCTGTGGGGCAACTAAGCCCATACACCATCACAACTACTAAGCCGGTATGTTACAACTAAGACCTGACTTGGCTAAATAAATAAATATTTTTTAAAAAGACAAAACAGTGTATCTTTAGTGTGGGGTACTATACAACCATCAAAAAGAATTCTGTAAACAGATGGAGAAACATACCGTGTTCATGGATTGGAAGAATTAATATTGTCAAAATGGCTATTCTACCCAAAGCAGTCTATAGATTCAATGCAATCCCTATCAAGCTACCAACGGTATTTTTCACAGAACTAGACCAAAGAATTTCACAATTTGTATGGAAATACAAAAAACCTCGAATAGCCAAAGTAATCTTGAGAAAGAAGAATGGAACTGGAGGAATCAACCTGCCTGACTTCAGACTCTACTACAAAGCCACAGTCATCAAGACAGTATGGTACTGGCACAAAGACAGAAATATAGATCAATGGAACAGAATAGAAAGCCCAGAGATAAATCCACGAACCTATGGACACCTTATTTTTGACAAAGGAGGCAAGGATATACAATGGAAAAAAGACAACCTCTTTAACAAGTGGTGCTGGGAAAACTGGTCAACCACTTGTAAAAGAATGAAACTAGAACACTTTCTAACACCATACACAAAAATAAACTCAAAATGGATTAAAGATCTAAATGTAAGACCAGAAACTATAAAACTCCTAGAGGAGAACATAGGCAAAACACTCTCCGACATAAATCAAAGCAAGATCCTCTATGACCCACCTCCCAGAATATTGGAAATAAAAGCAAAACTAAACAAATGGGACCTAATGAAACTTAAAAGCTTTTGCACTACAAAGGAAACTATAAGTAAGGTGAAAAGACAGCCCTCAGATTGGGAGAAAATAATAGCAAATGAAGAAACAGACAAAGGATTAATCTCAAAAATATACAAGCAACTCCTGCAGCTCAATTCCAGAAAAATAAATGACCCAATCAAAAAATGGGCCAAAGAACTAAACAGACATTTCTCCAAAGAAGACATACAGATGGCTAACAAACACATGAAAAGATGCTCAACATCACTCATTATTAGAGAAATGCAAATCAAAACCACAATGAGGTACCATTACACGCCAGTCAGGATGGCTGCTATCCAAAAGTCTACAAGCAATAAATGCTGGAGAGGGTGTGGAGAAAAGGGAACCCTCTTACACTGTTGGTGGGAATGCAAACTAGTACAGCCGCTATGGAAAACAGTGTGGAGATTTCTTAAAAAACTGGAAATAGAACTGCCATATGACCCAGCAATCCCACTTCTGGGCATACACACTGAGGAAACCAGATCTGAAAGAGACACGTGCACCCCAATGTTCATCGCAGCACTGTTTATAATAGCCAGGACATGGAAGCAACCTAGATGCCCATCAGCAGATGAATGGATAAGGAAGCTGTGGTACATATACACCATGGAATATTACTCAGCCATTAAAAAGAATTCATTTGAACCAGTCCTAATGAGATGGATGAAGCTGGAGCCCATTATACAGAGTGAAGTAAGCCAGAAAGATAAAGAACATTACAGCATACTGACACATGTATATGGAATTTAGAAAGGTGATAACGATAACCCTATATGCAGAACAGAAAAAGAGACACAGAAACACAGAACAGACTTTTGAACTTTGTGGGAGAATGTGAGGGTGGGAGATTTGAAAAGAACAGCATGTATACTATCTATGGTGAAACAGATCACCAGCCCAGGTGGGATGCACGAGACAAGTGCTCGGGCCTGGTGCACTGGGAAGACCCAGAGGAATCGGGTGGAGAGGGAGGTGGGAGGGGGGATCGGGATTGGGAATACATGTAAATCCATGGCTGATTCATATCAATGTATGACAAAACCCACTGGGAAAAAAAAATAATAATAATAAAAAAAAAAAAGAATTCTGTAGATTTGTATCTGTTGGTTTGTAAGTGTAGCTGTGATATATTATTAATTGTAGAGAAAGAATAGAAGATTCAACACGATGGGATTTATGTTCTGAAGAAAAGAAGGAATGGAGGGAAGGAGAAAGGGAAAGGAGAGAGAGAGACAAATCCTATGTAATTGTATATGTGTTTGCTTTAGATATGGATGAACAAAGCAAAAAGTAAGGAGAAGTAACAATTTCTAAACATGAAATTATTTAGAGTAGGCATTCCAAGGCATGTACTTAGTGGAGGTAATGGGAAACTTAATTCTATTTTAGACACTTCACTGTTTGAGATACTAGGAGGACCATTACTTCTTTAATTCTACTGCTTGGGTTGTTGTTGTTTTTTTTAATCACTAATAAACTTAAAGTGAACAAAATAGTCATTGATGACTTTACCCAAACCTATTTCAGCCAAGTTATGAGAGCCAAAGGAAGAGTGCCATGAATTGGGAAACGAATGGGGAACAGGGAGAGAGGCCAGTGGTTTTCCCAGAATTTTGTTGTTAAAGGCAAGGGAGCAAATTGGGTGGCTAGAAAGGAATTTGGAGATGGAGAAACTGGGGGCGTGGGGGGGCCAGTGGGGGTGGCTAGGGGTGGTTGACACTGTTAGGATTGATTGGCTACTTTGTTTTTAAGTTTGAGAGGAACAGGGTCACATTTATAACCTGAAGTGGGTGATTCAATAAAGAAGGAGGAAAAGAGTGAATCAGAGGCTTCCCAGAAGATCTGGAGCTTGACAGGGTGGGTGGCCCTGGGATGGAAGGAGGACCAGGAGGAGGATGGGGAAGAAGGGAAGGTAAAGGGGTTGGCGGAGGGGGAGAGGAAAGAGGAAGGGGGGGGGGATGGGGAGGGAAGGAGGAGGGGAGAGGGGGAAGGGGAAGGGAGGAGGAAGGGAGGGGAAGATGGGAAAGGAAAGAGGGGGAGGGGAAAGGGGAGGAGGGAGGAGGGGGAGGAGGGGTGAGGAGGAGGGCCACTTCTGGGTAAAAGAATCCAGGGGAGAATGTATGTGCCTATCTAAGGCTGCTGAAGCCCCAGCTCCCCTCCTCCCACATCCATTTTCTATAGACGTCTTCCAGAGGCCCTCGGAGGGACCCTGGCAAAGATTTAACATGCTCACGTGTATTTACAAACTTTGCAAAGGTAACTATTTTTGCATCCGTGTTTTTTAAAAGTTCTCCCTTCTCCAGTTGTATCTGCTCAGCCACCACAAAACTTCAGTCTGCCCCTGGTGGCTCTTACTAGGTTTACGGGAACACTGAGAGAAGTTGACATTTGTTTGCCTGTATTTGCTTAACAAACAAAAAGCAAAGTTAATCTTTTTTTTTTTTTTTTTTTGCAAAGTTAATCTCTTCAGAGTAAAGTTAGAAAGAATATAGTGGGGGCTTGAGGAAAGTAATGAAGATCTGGGAAAACTGCTGAAGACATGGACGAGAATGCTGACCAAGAATTCCCCAACACCACAGAGGGTGCTGCTGCAACTGGGTCTCATAAATTTTGTGGGTACCATGGTGAGTGGCCTTCTTCCTGTATTTTCCTGTCACTCAATGGAAATCATATTTGTTCCTAGCTATACCATAAGAGCACTGGGGGCATACCTAAGAGGAATTCATGAGAATTTGGAAAGAATTATACTTTGTTTCTAGTAGTAGTTTTTCTTATTTCAAGATCAGCTATATAAACCCCAATAAAACTAATAAAATGAAAACATGAACAGTGAATAAAGTACTTAGTCCCAGCAGAAGCAGACGACATCTGCAGTAGAGGGTACCCCGGCCATAGGGAACCAGAGTCAGAGCAGAGAAGAGGATGTTCACACAGGGATGGGGATAACGGTGAAGTTAGAACCCTGGGTACACACAGAGGAATTGGTGCTTCCCAGGTGGTGCTGGTGATAAAGATCCCGCCTGCCTAAACAGGAGACATAAGAGATACAGTTTGAATCCCTGGGTCCGGAAGATCCCCTGGAGGAGAGTAGGGCAACCCACTGTAGTATTCTCACCTGGAGAATCCCATGGATAGAGGAGCCTGGCAGGCTATAGTCCATGGGGTTGCAAAGAATCGGACATGACTGAAGTCACTTAAGCATACATGCACAGAGGAATTGATCAAGTAAGTAAACACATTAAGGACAGTGGAAGCCACATTTCTAACGACTGGAAAAGGAGTTACAAACGCAAGGGAGATGTACTGCTGCCAAAGTCAATGAAAATGGTAGAGTCATTCTCTTAGGGTCCTGTCTCTTTCCAGACCCACTGAAAAAACCTGGCAGAAACTGTCAGAAGCAACTTCATCAGAACTTTAGGAGGTCGTTGGGGGTTTACAGCAACTGAGCAAATGCTTAAGCAGGAAAAGGGCCCCTGAAACGTGGGAGAGGAGTGGCATTTGTCACGTTCCACTTTACCCTTGCCCCACCTTGCCTCCTTGCTAGCATTCTAGAAATCAGCACCCAATGTTCCCCGAGTGGGTTCCTTGTTTTGAAGAGCCCAGAGGGTACCCTGTGCCCTAGGAACTGTGTTTTTTCTGTTTTGACCTGTTTGGAGGTTCCCTGAAGGACTGAAGCAAAGGGCTTGCCTTTGCACCACCTATCTCAGGACCCTCTTAATGAAGAGAAGTGGTTGTCTGGAGGAGATTCTTCAAAAACATGCAAAGATGGGACAAACCATGGACATGTAGAAACCTGGGAGGAAAAACTGAGGATTGATATACTTGGGGAATAATAGTTTGAAAAGCTTCTGTATATTCAGGGGAATCGGGAACACTCTACGCATGCTCAGGACGTGTCCTCGGGAAAGACCTGGTAAGGCCACACAGTTTCACCTCTGGCTGACCTTCAGGCTTAGCACAAGCGAGAGTGAAGGCTAAAGCCAAGTTACAAATGGCCTGGCTAAGCACTGAAGCATTGGCTGCAACACACAGCCAATTTGCAAAGACCTGGAGAGGACTTATTTATTTATTTTGACTCCAGGAGTTTAAGAAAGTCTGTTAACCCATCAGTTGACCAACAGGATAAAGAAACAGAGACTTCAGAGACCCCGCAAGACAAAGAAAATGAGCTTTACAAAAATAGTTTAGGAAAGTCACTCAACAAACAACTGTGACCCACAGCAAGCAACAACAACAAAACCTGGGAAAGAGGAGAATTTGATTTCCGGAGTAGTTGGGAGGGTCAGTCAAGTATGCTTCCCGTAGCAGGAGATCGAGTGACACGTATTTATAGCCATCACAGCAGACCTGGGAGCAGTGAGAGTCTAGTAGAAATGAGCACAGTTAGTGTCAAGATCTTGGCATCTAAATCACAATTTTCCTTTAAAAGGAACCAAAGCTTCCTAGAGAAATGACTGATCTCACATTTGAGGCAGGGAAAGTGTGAGTCTGGAACATCTTGTTGGGACAGAAAGCAAGGAAGGGCTTAAGGAATGATGTCAAATGAACATGTCAAAAGGACAGGGATACCAGCTTGAAGAGACTTCCACTGGTGGCATCAACAATTTAAGCATCAGAATTTAAAATGACAGGGAAACTTCCCTGAGAGTCCAGTGAATAACACCCTAAGCTTCCAATGCAGAGAACATGGGTTTGAGCCCTAGCTGGGGAACTAAGTTCCCACATGCTATGTAGTGTGTTAGTCATTCAGTCATGTCCAACTCTTTGCGACCCCATGGACTGTAGCCCACCAGGCTCCTCTGTCCATGGGATTCTCCAGGCACATGGGTGTAGCTAAAATTTTTTTTTAATTTTTTAAAGGACAGAAAATATTATCAGTCATTAATAAAATAAGAAAATTTAAGAACAGACATAAATAAACGAATACAGCAATATTTGATGAAGAATGGGATGTTTACAGGTTTCAAGAAAAAAAAGAATATATTCACAGAGAATATGCCTGGCAGAGACCACCTTAATCAAAGGATCAAAGGAAATATCATTAGAGGTGGGACAAATTGAAATCGTGAGCCACCCGACAGGATATAATGGGAAGAAAGCGGCATCACTCGTACGATATACCTGGGAAACACCAGTAAAGCTCCAAACTAAGGGACAAGTTACAAAAGAGCTAGCCCATTTTCTTCACAAGTCCCAAGGTCAAGAAGGTCAACGAAAGTCCAGGGAATTATTCCAGGGAGACACGAGAGACATGACAATTCAACGCCATGTGTGATTCTGAACCAGATCTTGTTGCTAGAAAAGATTTTATTGAGATATTTGGTGACACTTGTGTGGACATGGAGAATTAGGCAGTAGTCATGTTTTAAGTTGTAAAGATCCACCTACGGGGACTTCCCTGGCAGTCCAGTGGCTAAGACTTCACCTTCCAATGCAGAGGGTGCAGGTTCGATCCCTGGTTGGGGAGCTAAGATCCCGCATGTCTCACAGACAAAAGACCAAAACATAAAACAGAAGCAATATTGTAACAAATTCAATAAAGACTTAAAAAAAAAAAAAAAAGAATCCACCTACCAATGCAGGAGATGCTGGAGACTCTGGTTCAATCCCTGGGTTGGGAAAATCCCCTGGAGGAGGAAATGGCAACCCACTCTAGTATTCTTGCCTGGGAAATCCCATGGACAGAGGAATCTGGTGGGATACAGTCCATGGGGTCACAAAGGGTTGGACTCAATTGAGCAAGCACACATGTATCAGCGTTAATTTTCTGGTTTTAATGGTTGCCTTGCAGTTATGTAGGAGAGAGTCCTTATTTGTAGGAAATAACACGAAAAAGTATTCAGGGATGTTGGGGCATCAGACCCATACTTCCTTTCAAATGGTGAAGGATGAAACGTTCTTTGTATTGTGCTGTGTTGTATTAATTGCTCAGTCATGTCTGACTCTTTGCAACCCCATGGACCATAGGCCACCAGGCTCCTCTGTCCGTGGGATTCTCCAGGCAGGAACACCAGAGTGGGTAACCTATCCCTTCTCCAGGAGATCTTCCTGACCCAGAAATCGAACTGGGGTCTTCTGCACTGCAGGTGGATTCTTTACCAGCTGAGTTACCAGGGAAGCCCCTCTTTGTATTGTACTTAACTTTTATTTAAAACTTTTTGGATGTTTCAAAATAAAAAAGAAATAAAAGTACTTACACTATTTGAAAGATAAATGTGTTATAAATATAATGTGTCATAAATATAAGGTTTCATTATTTAAATCCAAAGAGCCCTTGAACATTTTTTAACGTGATGAATAACTACCCTCTTTCTTTTCTCCTCATCCTAGATTACTGCAGTTCATTTACGAGACTGAATGGAATCTCAACATTTAAATACCTAATCGCTTGCTTTCATCTCTGGCACAGGTGAACTGGATTTCCCCACACGTATGAATCACCTGATAACAAATTTCCCGGCTTAAATAGCTTTAAAATGGCACTATTAGTTATGCAGCATTATGAACTGTGTCTCAGAGTCAAGGATTTATAGGAACAATGTGTTTTTAGCATTCATGTTCTTTTTCAACATAAGCGTTTTTCTTTCATGCAGTAAAAAAGTTTTTCTGATGCTGAAAAGTGTTTTCTGCAACTATTTCAGAATGAAGCCCCTCTCCTTCTTCTGGTTTCCAGAAAAATCAGACAGCCTGATGTGTTTTTTGCTTTAATCTGAATTGTAAAACACTGCATTCTTGCAGTTTTCCCACAAACTGAAGTGAAAGAAATATGCACTTGCTATTTTGGAGGGGCATATATCTGGGTAAATAAAACAGGCTCCCAACCTCCTTTCCACCTTTGTGCCATTTCAGAGAGTGAGAAGAGGGAAGAATTCTGTCTTCAGGGAAGGACAAATTCTCCTTCACCATTGTTAGACTCTATCCCCTTTGGAGGCATATCAACCAGCTTTTTGCCTTGGAGATAAAGAGAGAAAAATCAGGCTACCAAAATTTGCTATATCTGAAAATGTTTCCCAAGATCAGTCGTTCTCAATGGCAGGGAAAGGAAATAGGTTCCACTCCCCCTCCAAGCTTTCAGCACTGCCTAGAGACATTGTAGGTTGTCAAAACCAAGGGTGGCAGATGCTACCGGAATTTCGTGGGTAGAAGCCAGGGATGTTGCTAAATATCTACGGTCACAGGACAGTCTCCACAACAAAGAATTGTTACTGCTGGCTTGAGAAACACTACCCAAAATGAATACAGAGAAGACAAAGGAGGGACAAGATATCAAGAAACACAAACACAAAACAATTTAAAACTCATATGCAAAATCTACCATATGACCCAGCAACCCCACTACTGGGCATATACCCAAGAAAAACCACAATTCTAGAAGACACATGTACCCCAACGTTCATTGCAGCACCACTTATAATAGCCAGAACGCGGAAGAAACCTACATGTCCATTGACAGATGAATGGATAAAGACGATGTAGTGCATATATACAGTGGAATATTACTCAGCCATAAAAAGGAATGAATTAGAGTCAGTTCTAATGAAGTGGATGAACCTAGAGCCTGTTATACAGAGTGAAGTAAGTCAGAAAGAGAAAAACAAATATCATATATTAACATGTATATATGGAGTCTAGAAAAATGGTATTGATGAACCTATTTGCAGGGAAGGAACGGAGACCCAGATATAGAGAAGGGACAGTGGGGGAGGGAGAGCATGGGACAAATGGAGAAAGTAACATCAACATACATACACTATCTCGTGTGAAATGGATAACTGGTGAGACGTTGCTGTATCATACACAGAGCTCAGTCTGGTGCTCTGTGATGACCTGGAGGAGTGGGATGGGAGAGGGGAGGGAGGCCCCAGAGAGAGGGGACCTATGTATAACTATGGCTGATGCATGTTGTCATTTGTCAAAAACCAATACTATATTGTAAAAATTTAAAAAACAAAAAAATACATATTCAAACTATGACTTGCACACAGCTTCATAAAGACACAGATTTTTAGGGATTAAATGACTATTTTGTGACCTTTCTGGATATAACTAAGAGGCCATTAAAACTCTTTTGAGTTTTCCCATATATTTTTATCAATTCATTGGCCAAACATTTCTTGAGCATCTAGTGTGCATCAGATGCTAAGAACACAATGGATGAAGCTTTCTCTTTCCTGGAGAAGCTAAGAGATTTTAGTGGTTGAAATAAAGCATTATAATACAAATGGCAAGATCCAAAAGGGCAAGTAACAGATTTATCGAGCATCTTCTCTAAGCCAAGCACTTCTGCTTATCCTGGGTAATTCCCATATCCACTCTCTCCAGTGAGTTTTATCCCCATTTCACAAGGAAGAGAGTGTGAGATTAATAGCAAGAGCTAACAAGTATGTGGCAGGTGCTGTTCTCTGTGTGTTTTTTTCCTCTGTGTTTTTTTAATGCATGAATTCACTTTATCCCCATGACTGCCCTATGATATGATTACTGATACTGTCATCCCCATTTTACATATGTGCATACTGAGAGACCAAGAGTTTGGTTCGAGGTCCTGCCACCAGGTCATTTGGCTCCAGAATCTATATAGCCAATTCTTTGTGTGGCTATATAGCCACATCTTTATAGCTATATATAATCTATATATAGATTTCACAACCCACTCCAGGGTATCTCTTGTGCCTTGCCACAAATGGTTCATCAGGGTGTAAAAGCCAGAGTGACAGAAAGCGCAATGCTCTCATCTACCCTCCCCTGTACTAGCAGAGCACCCAAGGTCATACAGGGTCACTGATGCTTGACTTTGCCTGGGGAAACCAAGGAGGACTTCACGCTGGAAGCAGCATGTGAACCCATATTGGAAGTCAAGGAGGAAAGTCAGGGAGAGAGACAGCACAAGGACAGCACAAGCCAGAAGAAACCAGGAGGGATTTCACTGTGTTTAGCAGTTGCTTGTGGTTGGAATGTAGTACATGGAGGAAGGACTAAAGAGAACCTGGAGAGGTAAATAGGGGCCAGATCAAGAAATGAGGGACTTCCCTCATGGTCCAGCAGTTAAGACCCCGTGCTTCCACTGCAGGGGGCATGGGTTGGATCCATGCTTGGGGAACTGATATTCCACATGCTGCACGGTGCGGCAAAAAAAAAAAAAAGTGAACTTTGTCCCATAGGCACAAGGGAATATTTAAAAGGCCATAAGCAGGGTGTGATCTGACTTGACGTCAATTTGCTATCAACCCTTAGAATGGTATTTGGAGATCTAGAACAAATCTCTTCCATTCCTTTCTCTCCCCACACCCCACTCTTGCTCTTTCTTTTTTTTTAATTGAAGTATAGTTGCTGTGGGTTTTCCAGGTGGCACTAGTGGTAAAGAACCTGTTGGCCAATGCAGGAGACATAAAGAGACATGGGTTCAATCCCTTTAGGTCGGGAAGATTCCCTGGAGGAAGGCATGGCAACCCACTCCAGTATTCTTGCCTGGAGCATCCCATGGACAGAGAAACGTTAGTGGGCTATAGTCCACAGAGTCACAAAGAGTCAGACACGACTGAAGTGACTTAGCATGCATAGTTGCTGTACAAAATTATACAAGTTACAGGTGTACAATATCGTGATTCACAATTTTTAAAGGTTACATTCTATTTATGGTTATTATAAAATTTTGGCTGTATTTCCTGAGTTGTACAAGATATCCTTGTAGTTTATTTCATACCTAAGTTTCCACCTCTAATTTCCCTACCCCTATGCTGCACCTCCCCTTCTCCCTCCCCACATTGCTAATCACTAGTTTGTTCTCTGTCTCTGGGAGTCTGCTTCCTTTTTGTCACATTCACCAGTCTGTTCTATTTTTTATATCCCACATATATGTGATATATACAGTATTTGTCTTTCTCTGAGCTTTCACTTAGCATAACGCCCTCCAAGTCTTATGTTGCTGCAAATGGCAAAATTTCATTCTCTTAAATGGCTGAGTAGTAATTCACTGTCTATATATATCTCATCTTTTTTTTAAATTGAAGGATAATTGCTTTACAGAATTTTGTGGTTTTCTGTCATATATCAAGAAGAATCATCCATAGGTACACCCATGTCCCCTCCTTCGCAAGCCTCCCTCCCACCACCCGCCCCTTCTAGATTGTCACAGATCTTCATCCAGTCTATATACCATATCTTTATCCATTCAAGTGTTGATGGATTGCTTGGGTTGCTTCCGTATCTTGGCTATTATAAATAGTGCTGCTATGAACATTGGGGTGCACGTATCTTTTTGAATGCCATTCTTGTCCTTTTTAATTGAACTTTACCAGGTTTGAATGTTTATTGTTGGAGGAAGAACAGAAAGAATCTGAACTACTTCTTCAGCAATTCTCCCCATCAACTCTCAACCCCTCTGAAGCCAGCTGACTTACAAGACCTGTTGATGATGACTCAGTGCTGGGGAATAGCAGGAAGCAAGGCGATGCAATTACAACCAAAATCACACTCTCAGGGTTGATGTGGTTGGACACATTGTGAGTATGATAGCAGTCCTATTAGTAATACTCGTATAGTGCTTTATAGCTTACCAAACCTTTTCATACACACTCTTTTGTTTGATCATCAAAACAAAACAAGGAGGTAGGTATTATCCCATTTCATAGATGTAGAAACTGGAAGCTCACAGAGCTGGTCTGAGTAAGTGGAAACAATGAACTCCCAACTCCAGAATTCAAGTCTTATGCTCCCTCCCTGGCTTCCTGCCTTTTCTCCCTTGTCTTTAACAATGTCTCTTTACGTGTGTGTTGATTTTCCCATTTGTGTGGGACAGCCAAAGCCAGGAATCTTGAGTTTACTTGCCCTTCCCTGCGGAGGGTTAGCCCACTTGGGCCCCGTTCTTGTAAATGCAGACCTATAAAGTGACAGTCACTCAGTCATGTCAGACTCTTTGTGACCCCACAGACTATAGCCCGCCAGGCTCCTCTGTCCATGGGATTCTCCAGGCAAGAATACTGGAGTGGGTAGCCATTCCCTCCTCCAGGGGATCTTCCCGACCCAGGGTCGAACCCAGGTCTCCTGCCTTGCAGGCAGATTCTTTACTGTCCGAGCCCCCAGAAGATGTTCCCAAGCATATCCTCTTGCCTCCAGTGACTGTTCCATCCTGATGGATCAAGTGTGAATTCCTTTTCGGGATCTTCTGCTTTCTGGCTCCATCCTACTGTGAACACCCACCCTGGTTTGCCCAGAAGTGAGGCAGCAGGGACTTTCTGTGCTGAAACTGAGTTCTGGGGAAAGCCAGATGGCCAGTCACCCACCAGCTCCGTCATCAGCTCCCTGATCTGCCACTCCCCACTCCAGCTTCAGAGAATCTCTGTGTCCTGTCTCTGCTGTCTTGTTTTCACCCCCTATCTTCGACAATGCTATCCTTTAGTCAGAAACACATACCTCTACCTTTTGTTTTTTCTAAGCTACTTCCTACTTTTCCTTCAAGATTATGTTCTAAAGTATAGGTACAAGTTTCAAAATTGATGCTTTTTAACTGTGATGTTGGAGAAGACTCTTGAGAGTCCCTTGGACTGCAAGAAGATCAAACCAGTCCACCCTAAAGGAAATCAGTCCTGAATACTCATTGGAAGGACTCATGCTGAAGTTGAAGCTCCAATACTTTGGCCACCTGATGAGAAGAACTAATTCATTGGAAAAGACCTTGATGCTGGGAAAGACTGAAGGCAGGAAGAGAAGGGATGACAGAGAATGAGACGGTTGGATGGCATCACCAACCTGATGGACATGAGCCTGAGCAAGCTCCAGGAGTTGGTGATGGACAGGGAAACCTGGTGTGCTGTGGTCCACGGGGTCACAAAGAGTCAGACACGACTGAGAGACTGAATTGAACTAAACCAGTTTTTCTAGGAAACCTTCCTTGACTTAAACATCTTTGTTTGTTCTTCTACATCACCCCACCCAGACTTTTGTCATAGCATTTACCTTTACTGTATTTAGGGACTTCCCTGGTGGTCTAGAGGCTAAGACTCCTCGCTCCCAATGCAGGAGGCCTGGGTTCAATCCCTGGTCAGGGAACTAGATCCCACATACTGCAACCAAGTGTTTGTATGCTACAACTAAAGATCCTGCAGGTTGCAGGATCTGGTGCTGCCAAAAAATAAAAATAAAAAATTACTGTATTTAAACTACCTGTGTCGTTGGTCATCTCTTCCAGAATATATTTTACTCCTCTATAAAGCATCTTTTTATCCCTATACCTAATAGAGTTCCTGGCTTACGGTAGGCAGGTTATAAAGGTCTACGAGCAGATCAAATGGTACTAGGACTCTGTAAGAAATTTTGTCAGTTCCTTCCACATACTTCTTGCCAAACAGAAGAGGTTCCCCTCAGGATCTGTGCTTCCACTGCAGGGGGTGCAGGTTCAATCCCTGCTCAGGGAACTAAGATCCCACATGTAGTGTGGTGGGGCCAAAAAGAAAAAAAGAGTGTGACCTTTGTCCCATAGGCACAAGGGACATTAAAAGGCTATAAGTGGGGTGTGATCTGACTTGGCAAATAGTCAAGAAGTGGGCAGAGGCAAAGTCTCAGGAGTCTTGACCTTCCATTCTCAGGAGTACAGACTTTCATGGTTTAGCAATGGAGACTCATTCATGGAACCGAGATGCACATAACACAATCAGTGAGCTTTTCTCTCTAAACCCAAGAAGGGCCTGAGTAAGAATAAAGGAAACATGGGTAACCAGCCCAGCTGGAACAGAAACAAAGATGCTACATGGAAGACTCCCTAGTCTATCCGGAGTTCTGCACACCCTCCTCAGGGGCAGAAGAACCTCAGAGTGTGTCTACCTGGGCCCACAGGTATACCTGGCTGGAGTGAGCAGTGAAGAATAAAGGGGGAAACATTTCCCGACAGGAAGATCTCAAATAGTTCAGTTGCAGAGGCACGCAGAAGGCAGATACTGTATAAACAATTCCCTGGCACGGTGGTTCTCAAACTCCAAGCGTGCATCAGAGTCACCTGTGGAGTGTGTTAACACAGAGATGGCTGAGCCCATCCCTGAAGATTCTGAGTGGGTAGGTCTGAGGTGTGGCCAGTGAATTTGCCCTTCTAAGTTCCCAGGAGGTGCTGCAAATCCGAGGACAGCACCTTGAGGACCACCACCCTAGCATCCACTCCACGTCTCTTTTCTCAACAGGCCTGTCCTTTCACAGAGGCAAGCAAGGTCTCCTGTGAGCCAAGACTAAACCTCTGTCTTTGCTAACAATCTCCATCATTTTCACTGACTCATTCTCCTCTCCACAGTATCAGATCTCTGCTATGGGGGTTGAGGGGGCAGGGGACAGACAAGAGCACCTTCCCTCGATAGAAGGGATGGACAGTTACTTTTTGACTGTCACTCTGTTCCTCTCTCCTTTCCTTGCAAACTTTTTTTTTTTTTGGCCATGCCACATGGCTTGCAGGATCCCAGCTCCCCACCCAAGGATTGAACTTGGACCATAGCAGTGAAAGTCCAGAATCCTAACCACTTGGCCACAAGGAACTCTCTTTTGCAAACTTTTAAAATTGTTTACAGCAGCTATTTTTATTTCCTCACCCTTCATTCTCTCTTTAATGTCCTATAATCTTTCTCCTGCTCACATCCCACACTTTACTGATCATCAGGATTATTTGTAACCTTATGATCACCAGATTCAGTTGTTGTTTTTCAAATGTGTTACATGATACAGATTTGATTTTATCGCCCACTCCTCAATATTTATAAGAAAAAGCTCCATGTTTAGAACTTTCCCCATATGCCTCCATCCCTTCATTAACTCATGTTACTTCTGCCTACTAATACTACTTGCTTCCCTGAAATATAATTGGTTAGTACTTACCAGAGGCTTCCCAGGTGGCTCAGTGGTAAAGTATCCACCTGCCAATGCAAGAGATGTGGGTTCGATGCCTGGGTCTGGAAGTTCATCTGAAGGAGGGGGTGGCAACCCACTCTAGTATTCCCACCTGGGGATCCCATGGACAGAGGACCCTGGCGATGTTATGGTTCACGGGGTCTCAAAAGAGTTGGAGACAACTTGTGACAAAACAACAAGAACAAGATGCTTACCTGACACAGATGAATGCTCCTTGATAAGAGAACCCCAATTGGGTTCAGGTATCGAGATGAGAAAAGTTCCCCTATCTCCAGGGGATAAACCATGATTGAGCTAAGCCACCACATTAATGGCTTTGCCCACTACCAGTGATTACTTGATCATTCTGCTCTGGCCAATGAGACAAAGGAGAAGCATGGTGCGGAACTCCTGGGAAATATATTTTTTCTTTTAAAAAAAAAAAGCACAAGGAGAGATTACTTTTCAAGGAGTCGTGATGGAGCTGCAGCACCCATTCTGCTACAATGAATGAAGGGTTACATCGGAGGGCAACAGAGAACACATGGAAGATGTGAAAGCAGAAAGTTGGAAAGCGTGTGGGTTATCAGCAACATCATTTTGCAAGTGAATTCACAAACCCCAGAATTATCTATCTCCAGATGTCTGCTATGAGAAATAATAAACCCCTCTTTGGTCTGAGCAAGTGCTTCTCAAACTTTAATGTGCATATGAGTCATCTGGGGTCTTGGTAAAATGCACTTTCTGATTTAGTAGGACTGGGGTGGAGCCTAGCTTCTGCAGTTCCATTAAATGGCCAAGTGATGCCTCAAGGACCACACTTTTGAGTGGCAAGGATCTAAGGTGTTATTCTCAAGCATTCTGTTACTTGCCACACAATGCATACTGATCTCTTAGGAAATCTGAGTATTTGTTTACAAATGCAGTTGAAGTGCTCCTCAGGGAATTCATTAAAAAAAAAAAAAAAGCTTAAAGCCCCAAATCAAAGGAAAGGAAAAGAAAAAAGAATTTTGAAGGCCATAAGATCCAGGATATTTCAGTCCTGGGTATATGTTAGTCAGACACAGACGATTGTATCATTGTATTTGGGGTGACCATGAATGAGGTTAAGGACTAATTTTTTTTCTCATTGCTTAGGCAGACTTCTGAGAAACCTTTCTCTTCCTGTTTTCACATAGAGAAACCTAATTTCTCCGTGCCTTTTTCTTCTCCCCACTGGAGTTAAAAATAGCATGAATCTATTTATTTTGTGCCAATTTCCCTTAGGATGTCTGCAGATGGTAGCAGATACTTCAAAGTTGATAAAGGAACCTCAGATTTTCACACTGGAGTGGGTGGAGAATGGAAGCCCTTGATCCCTATTAATTAATCTAGCTGGGTGCCACCATCGTTTTCACTGCTAAGAAATTTTTCTTTAATGAAAATATGAATATTTAAATTTTAATGGCAGTTTTATATCTACAGTAAACTTATAGGCATTATGTATATTTTCTCTGAAATGTATATTTCTCAGAACCAAGACACACAGGCCATTGAACAGGATACATTTAACATAAGAATAAATTAGACAAGCAGGAAAAATGAAAATTACATCCTTCTAGAACTGCAGAAAGGACTTCAAATCACCAGATTGAATGTTACTGCCAATTTTTTTTAACATTAAAATAAAATACTTTTATTTATATATTTATTTTTGGTTGTGCTGGGTCTTTGTTGCTGCAAAGGCCTTTCCCTGGTTATGAAGAGTGGAGGCTACTCTCTAGTTGCAGTCCACGGGCTTCTCATTGCAGTGGCTTCTCTTGTTGTGGAGCATGGGCTTCAGGGTTCTCCGGCTTCAGGAGTTGTGGCTACCAGGTTCTAGAACACAGGCTCAATAGTCGTGGTGCACGGGCTTACTTGCTCCATGGAATGTGGTATCTTCCCAGATCAGGGATCGAACTCATGCCTCCTGCATCGGAAGGCAGATTCTTTACCACCAAGCCACCAGGGAAGCCCACCAATTCTTGATTAGTGATATTCGTGCAGTCAATTCATTTATTGATTCATTAAAATCCTAACTGAGCACCTCTTTGTACACAGAACTTAGGTAATATAGATGAATACAAAAAAAAAACAGAGTTTGAAGTCAATTACATTTAAGAGAAGTATAGTGTAGTTGAAGACATTTGACATATGCGTAGGAAAAACCAATTAATAATTCACAGTGGAAAACAATCATATAAGACATTTTGAGAAGCAGTGTGCCAACTGAGGGATGAGGACAGTCAGTGCTTAGAAATCATAGGCATTAGCTCCTTCATGAGTTCATGAAGTAGGTGAGATTCTTTCATAGGAAATAGAGGGGGAAATGGAAAATATCTAAGATTTCATCAACCAGATCCCTGGAAGAAATCAAGATTGGAAGGTTAGTGTGATTGATCAGCATGTAGTTAAGAGGAAAATGCACGTCTCATAGGTACTGGTCAGCGTCTTGGCACAAAAAATGTGCCCTCAGCCTGGGTCTTTGCGGAGAGTTTAAAGAAAGGACTCTTTACAGGGACTTCTCTGGTGGTCCAGTGGTCACTTTGTGCTTCCACTGCAGGGGACATGGGTTCGATCCCTAGTCAGGGAACTAAGATCCTGCATGCTGCACTCAGCCAAAAAAAAAAAAAAGATTATTTACAGACACAGGAATAGGGTTAATGGAAACTTTAAAAAGCAATAGTAAGGTACTAACAGTGGGGAGTTTGGGGAACTTCATTGCTGCCCTTAGGCCTGCAGGGACAAAGAAAGGAGTATCACCAGATCCAGGCCCCAAGAGGCAGCGGCCTTGGGGAGCCGCAGGGAGGAGAATGCTGTCCATTTACAGACATCCAGCAGGAGGGAAGCCAGGAGGATAAATGCTCAGATCTCACTTTGCTCTTCACCCACCCTGCTTTCCTGATGATATTGCCCACTAGCCAAATGGCCAACAGGAAGCCGGAAAGGAAAGGGAATTCACTGATGCAATCCATAGAGGTCAGCGCACGTGGAGGAGAGAGTGGCTCTGAGGGGCAAATGGAAATACCATGCGACCCACAATGCCCACATGACCCAGGTTTACACCCTATAGAAAGTCTTCCAACATGTGTACAAAAGGACATGCACAGATATTGTCTTGAAGAATTGTTCACAATATACAGAGAGGAAACCTGAATGTTCATTAATAAATGGCCAGATAAACTGAGATATTTTCATTGGCTGAAATATCATGAAGCCATTAAAATGAATGGACTATATATACATATATACACGTAAATATGTATGTACAAGCTCATGTATATGTATTATAGAGAGATACATGCACTATGATAAATAACTGTATACAAATACTTAAGTAAAGAAGGCAGATGTTTACACCTACATATATGTAATAGGTTTTCCCTGGTAGCTCAGTGGTAAAGAATCCACCTGCAATGCAGAAAGCTCAGTTTCGATCCCTGGGTCGGGAAGATCCCCTGAAGAAGGAAATGGGGGGATCGGGATAGGGAATACATGTAAATCCATGGCTGATTCATGTCAATGTATGACAAAAACCACTACAATATTGTAAAGTAATTAGCCTCCAACTAATAAAAATAAATGAAAAAAAAAAAAAAAAGAAAGAAAAAAAGATGGAAAAAAAAAAAAAGAAGAAGGAAATGGCAACTCCAAAATTCTTGCCCGGGAAATCCCATGGACAGAGGAGACTGGAGGGGCTACGGTCAATGGGGTCACAAAAGAGTCGGACACAACTTAGTGACTAACCAACAACAATAAGTAATAGAAGTACAAAAACAATGAGTAGAAGAAATGAGTAGAAGAATATGTGAAGTCAGAGAGACCAGAGTTGGTTTCCTTTGGTAGAGGAGGAAAAGGGAATGATACTGGGGGAAGATGGACGAAAGGACCTTCGTCTATATTCTTTATTTTAGAAAGATCCAAAGCAAATATGGCAAATATGATAACTTCCAGGAAGGGCAGAGAAAAAACAAACAGAGAAATAAGACAGAGAAGGATGGTGGGTAACACTTAAAATGTAGATAGAATGATTAC
Source organism: Dama dama (assembly GCF_033118175.1). Classification (NCBI taxonomy): domain Eukaryota; kingdom Metazoa; phylum Chordata; class Mammalia; order Artiodactyla; family Cervidae; genus Dama; species Dama dama. The sequence continues at coordinate 22,505,321 of NC_083702.1, forward strand.
AAAAGGCCCCTCTGGGAGGTGGCATTGGAGGGGAGATGCAAATGAAGGGAAGGAGAAGCAGGCAAACACCCAGGGCAGGCATGCTGCAGGCTGAGAGAACAGCAAGTGCAAACACTGAGGGGGCAACGGGTTTGGCCTGCTCAAGTTCAAGGCCAAGGTCAAATTTTTATAGTCACTTTATTCATTACAGACAAAAGATGGAAACAACCCAAATGTTCATCAGCTGGCAAATGGTTAAAGAAAACGTGGTCTGTCTGTTAGTTGCTGTCGTTGATCAGTCGCTAAGCTGCATCTGATTCTTTGTGACCCCACGGATTGCAGCACACCAGGCTCCCCTCACTCACTGTCTCCCAGAGTTTGCTCAAATTCATGGTCTGTCCATAAATGAATATTCAGTTCAGTTCAGTTCAGTCGCTCAGTCGTATTATTCAACCATAAAAAGGAATAAAGTATTGATACTTGCTACAAGATGAATAAATCTTGAAAACATACTAAGTGGAAGAAGCCAGTCACAAAAACTGTGCAACATATGATTCCATCCACATGAAATTTCCGGAGCAGGGAGATCTACAGAGACTGGAAGCAAATTAGCAGCTGAGGAGACCCAGGTGGCGCTAGTGGTAAAGAATCTGCCGGCCAATGGCAGGAGATGTAACAGACGCGGGTTCTATCCCTAGGTCAGGAAGATCCCCTGGAGAAGGAAATGGCAACCCACTCTGGTATTCTTGCCTGGAGAATCCCATGGACAGAGGAGCCTGGTGGGCTACAGTCCATGGGGTCACAAAGAGTCGGACACGACTGAGCGACTTAACACACAGCACAAGGCTGAGGGTGCCGGGGATATATGGAAGTGACAGTCAAAGGGCATGGGTTTAATCCAGTGATGATAAAAATGTTTAAAAACTGACTATGGTGATGGTTGCACATGTTTATGAATACATGAAAAACCATAGAATTATCCACTTCAAATGGGTGTATTGTATAGCCTGTGAAATATATGTTAGAGTTGTTTTTAAAAGAGAGGGGAGAGATGTTAGAAAACAGAACTTTGAATTCATGAGTGACTAGTTACGGGGCTAGAGAAAAAGGAGACAGAAAATGCCTAGTACCAATCCATAATGACAGGGAGAATGTGATAGAAATAGGACAGTGTAGAAACAGAGGGAAATAAAAAATGCAGTTAGGAAGAAGAGCTCTAATAAGGTTAAGGAAAAATATCAGCACACTCTAAGTTATTTTTAGGTTGATTTGAATTTTCCTAGCTTCTTTCCCAGAAGCTCCCAGAAAATGTCTTTTTCATATATTTTTATACTGCATGGGCCTATGTTAAGTCATGGCCCTGGACCAACCATCAAATCAATCTAGGTGTGACTCAGTTGCCACACTTCCCTTTTTCCACTTAACAGAACCATCACTTGCTCCAGTTTTAGCTGAGGGCATGGCCATTTCCCAGCTTCTCTTTCACCTGTGACTGAGTTCAGAAGAGAAAATGATATGTACAAGTTCTACATCATCTCCTTAAGAACAAAAAAAAACTGCTGGCAGGGAACTCTCTCTGCTCTTCCTGCAGACTGGAACATGGACACCAGCCTCCCTTGCAGTATATGTGGTTTTATGGAGAAAGGAGAACATTTGAATGGAAAATCGAGTTCCTTTTCCAAAGAAGAATAGGGGATGGACACTAAGCCACCAAAAGCAGAAACTGTTTACTAAACTCTAGATCAGGCTTTCTTAGCTTTGGCGCTGTCATCATTTGGGGCTAGATAATTGGGCTTCCCTGGTGGCTCAGACGGTCAAGTGTCTGCCTGCAATGTGGGAGACCTGGGTTTGATCCATGGGTCAGGAAGATCCCCTGAAGAAGGAAATGGCAATCCACTCCAGTACTCTTGCCTGGAAAATGCCATGGATGGAGGAGCCTGGTAGGCTACAGGTTGCAAAGAGCTGGACATGACTGAGCAACTTTACTGGTTCACTGGAATTCTTTTTTAATTGGGTTGTAGTTGCTTTACAATATTGTGCCAGTTTCTGCTGTACAATGAAGTAACTCAGCTATCAGTATACATGTATCCCCTCCCTCTTGGACCTCCCTCCCACCTCCCCCATCCCACCCATCTAGGTTATCACAGAGCACCAAGCTGAGTTCCATATGGTATACAGCGGCTTCCCACTAGCTACCTATTATTAATGTGTATATGTGAAATCTAGAAAAATAGTACAGATGAACCTATTTGCAGGGCAGGAACAGAGTCACAGACACAAGAGAACAGACAGGTAGACATGAGGAGCGGTGAGGAGGGGTAGGATGAATTTGGAGATTGGGATTGATGTAGGTAGCAGCAGACTGTTGATGCTGCTAAGTCGCTTCAGTCGTGTCCGACTCTGTGCGACCCCATAGACAGCAGCCCAACAGGCTCCCCCGTCCCTGGGATTCTCCAGGCAAGAATACTGGAGTGGGTTGCCATTTCCTTCTCCAATGCATGAAAGTGAAAAGTGAAAGCGAAGCCACTCAGTCATGTCCAACTCCTAGCGACCCCATGGACTGCAGCCTACCAGACCCCTCTGTCCATGGGGTTTTCCAGGCAAGAGTACTGGAGTGGGTTGCCATTGCCTTCGCTGGTATATACACTTCCATGTGTAAAATGGAAAATTCCTTATTGGGGCTCTTTATTGCCCTGTACCTTGTAAAATGTGAGCTGTACCATTGGCCTCTACCCACGATAAAACGTGTCTCCAGATACTGCCAAATGTCCCCTGGGATGGGGTGGGGGGCAAAAATCTCCCCTGGTTGAGAATCACAACTCTAGAAAGAGTCTTGAAGCTGGCTTTTCTGTCTCTCATCTCTAGTCTTTTTCTTCTACGCCTGGTAGATAAACATGTCATGCTTGGAAATGATTTTTTTCTGTGTGCTCATAGCACAAAATCTAAACTTTCAAGCAAGGCTTACAAAAACGCTTCCCCCAAAACTAGCTTGCTAGTCTTATGTACAATTTTATTCCCACATACTCATTGCTCTGGGGCTTTCCAGGTGGCTCGGTGGTAAAGAATCTGCCTGCCAATTCAGGAGATGCAGGGGACTCAGGTTCGATCCCTGGGTAGGGAAGATCCCCTGGAGGAGGGCATGGCAACCCACTCCAGTATTCTTGCCTGGGAAATCCCATGGACAGAGGAGCCTGGCGGGCTACAGTCCATGAGGTTGCAAAAGAGTTGGACACGGCTTAGCAACTAAACAAGAACACGCATTGCTCTAGTGATATTGAATTTCTCACTATTCTCAGAGTTGCCCTGCTTTTTCTTTCTTTCTTTCTTTCTTTTTAACTCATATGCCTTTGTATATCGAATTCTTTCTGCCTAGAGTACCACTCTCCACTTTTCTCTTAGGGGAACTCCCCTATACTCTTCAAGACCCAACATGAACATGCTTCCTGTGTTCAAAAAAAAGTCTAATTTTTTAAGAAAACTGTCTCTCTGCACAGCTTTGTTCCTCCCTCTAGGGTCATGTATGGCACAATTGGTTGTAATTGTTCATTCACTGTGTTTTTTTTATTTTGGGGGGGTGGGGTTCTGGCCACACCACAAAGCATGCTGGATCTTGAGTTCCCCGAACAGGGCTTGAACCCACGCCCCCTGCAGAGGAAGTGCGGTCTTAACCTCTGGCCCTCCAGGAAGTCCCCATTCCTTGCATTTGAATCTCTGGTTCCTCACACAGTGCCTGAGAGAAGGGGCTCCATCACTGCTTGGTAAATGGATGCATGAAGTGTGGAAAACTGTCTGAGGTCCCTTCGGATTTCACCAATACAAACGGCAGCTTGGCCAGATATCACTGGTTTTTTGGAACTCAGAGGTTTACAACAGGCGTCTCTGCCACGGGAAAGCAAGTGGGAGGCAAACCTCAGGATGGGGAATTAAATACTTTCTGCCATGTGCCTTGGTAGCCAATGGACCAGTGAGCATGAAATGTGCAAGCAGGCATTTCCAGCGGCTGCTGCCAGGGAGATAGTGAACGATGTTCCCCAGCGAAGACCATGGTCTAGTTTGTTACGGGGGAATCTCTGTGAGACAAAACTGGGCATGGTGCGTGCATTCCAGAGCATGGGCTCAAACAAATCCATGTGTCCATTATCTTTTAAAGTCTTGATTTATTGATATTTAATTATTTGGCTGTGCTGGGTCTTAGCTGCGGCATGCGCAATCTTTAGTTACATGCAGCATGTGGGATCTGGTTCCCTGACCAGGGACTGAACCCAGGCCCCCTGCATAGGGAGTCTTAGCCACTGGACCACCAAATCTTGATTTACAGAATTTAAAATATATGTTTTGGAGATAGGACAAGAGGAGTCCTACATCAGAATCTGAATCATAATTCTAGTGTCCATGTAGCTCTATAAGTCCAAGAGTATGCCTTTTCACATACTCACAGGGCTGGTTTTAAAATTATTGCCTCTCAGGTCTGTCTCGACTATAGGAGAGGTTTCCTAGTAGAAGGTCCCATGACAACCTAGAAACAGCCTCCGAACTGCCTTTGCTGCTTCTCATCACTAGTCTTCTCGCCAAGCTGGCAGAATAACCTTCCCGTTAACACAAATATGTCATGTTTGGGAACTGCAGAGTCTGTTTAGGCTAACACAAACCCAAGTTGGGTCTGAGAATAATAAAAATGTCACAAGTGATTCACCAACTCTGGTAAGTTTTTTTTAAAAACTAAAAATCTTAATTCCATAGAACTTTACAGCACAGCTTTCCACTTTATAACATGGATAAGCCAGATGGAAATTCACCAGCGAGAAGATGGAGAATGGGCAGGGGGTAGGAGAGTCCCTTGAGTTGGTGAGAGATAGGCAATCCCAGGGTCCCACTGTCACAGCTTGATTGTCCTGTCTAGTGGATCTCAACCTGCCTTCTGCATACTAGGACTGCCCGGGGAACCTAAAAAATAATGATGCTCCTACCCCCATTGAATGAGAATCTCAGGCCATGGTGAGTATAGCCACTGCTTAAATGTCCAATCATATAGTATCTAGAGTCTGAAAAGTCTTCTGTTTCATAAGCAGAGTACTGTGAGAGTTTCACTAAGACTACATGGGGCCAAGGAGGCATTGACTCTCTGACCCCACTCTCTCTGATCCCCCAAGCTCACCAAAAAAAAAAAAAAGATAGTGTTACCCAAGAAGTAGAAGGAATGCTGGGCAAGGAAAAAAAAGAAAACTTATTACTAAAGATTTTATAATTTTTCTAGGGTGTAAAGTTCATACACTGGGCCCAAGCAGAAATTAATTACTAGCTTCCTGAGTCCTGGTGGCTCAGTGGCAAAGAATCCATCTGCCAATGCAGGAGACACAGGAGACAGGGGTTGGATCACTGAGTCAGGAAGATCCTCTGGAGAGGGAAATGGCAACCCATTCCAGTTACTCTTGCCTGGAGAATCCCATGGACAGAGGAGCCTGGTGGACTACAGTCCAAAGGGTTGCAAAGAGTCGGGCACAACTTAGCGACTAAACAACAAGAAGTCCCATTTTATTTTATTTTGTTTAAGAAGTCCTATTTTAAAATGGTTCCAAACTTGCATGGATTTGACCCTGAGCCTCTAAGAAAACAAGACTGGGAAGCAGAATCTGATACAGGTAACAGCAAAAGGTGTGGGCTTATTTTCTTAACTTTGAGTGAAGGGCATAGAAATCGGCAGGGGAAATTCCCCCCCTTTTTTTTTCTTTGTTATGGTTCTCTCTTATAGTGTTGGAAATTTGAAGGTAAACATTTATAACACCTCAAAAAATGTTATACAAGGTCGTCAACTGGATTAAGGTGTGATTCATAACTTACATGTGTAATTCTGTTTCTTAACGCAAAAAGGCATGATGTTTGTCAGCGTTATAACTTCAAGCTTAAGAGAAGAAAGTGAATGCTGCTTTGGCTCCCTCCTATTCCAGAGATACAATAATGAAGGCGGTAAAGCTTCCTGTTGTAGGCTGTGTATACGAGTGTGATGCAGAGACGGTGCTGACGCTCCACATGAGAAGATTGATAACCAGCGATCTTACCATTCCCTTGACCTAGGTTCCTGTCTGGACGCCACCTGGATGATATTTTTTAAATTTTTAATTTTTATTTATTTTATTATTATTATTGGCTGCAATGGGTCTTTGCAAGCTGCACGTGGGCTTTCTTTAGTTACAGTGCAAGGGCATCTCACTGTGGTGGCTTCTCTTGTTGCAGCTCATGGGTTTAGGATCCCACAGCACATGGGATCTTCCTGGACCAGGATTGAACCCGGGTGCCCTGCCTTGGAAGGTGGCTTTTTAACCTCTGGACTACCAGGAAAGTCCGCACCCAAGTGGTCTTCAATGAAGAATGTCTAGGCTTTGTCTATTAGGCAAAGTGTCACCTGAGGAACCGTGATTCTTACTCACATATGCCCAAGCCCATTTTATGAGAGTCAAGAAAGGCAGAACAACAACAATTATAAATATAACAACAATAATGAATATAAACAGTAATGTGCCTTGGATTTAGTTGTACTATGGGGGCTCTCTGCTGAATATTTCACCTGTCATATTTCATCTAATCCCCACAATAACCCTATGAAGCATAAATTAGATCCAGGTCACTGGGCTGAATTGGGTATGTCTGAGCGAGGTCTTTCAAATGTATCTCTGAAACCAGGCTTTCCCACTTTTATCCACGGCCCCTTGAATTGGGGACCGTGGTGCTGGCTCCTTAAATGCCTCAGCTCACCCCTGGGATCGATGCCTGATGCCCTATCACCATATCTCCCTGTTGCCGATGGCCTCTTTGGCCTTCTTCCAATCACCTGCCATTGCCTGTCCCACCCCAGCTCTGGCTGACTCTCAGATTCTACAGGGACTTAGCTTATAGAAGTGAAAGTCTGTCTATCTTTTCCCCTTAGGCTTATCTTTTCATTTTGGCATTTTCTCCAAAGCCTATGTCTTTAGTCATACATCTATACTGAGGCCAATGACCCCTGCCTGTTCCCCCTGGTGTGACAGATTTCTGGACTATCCCATGGTAGTTTACAAAAGAGGTGTTTTATGAAAGAGATGACTTTTCAGACTCCAGGCACATGATTGTATATTTAAGCAGTGGTTATATATGCTTTTGGCTTCCCTGGTGGCTCAGTGGTAAAGAAACTGCCTGCAATGCAGGAGACGCAAGTTCAATCCCTGGCCTGGATCAGGAAGATTCCCCTAGAAAAGGGAATGGCAACCCACTCCAGTATTCTTGCCTGGAAAATCCCATTGATAGAAAAGCCTGGTGGGCTACAGTCCATGGGGTTGCAATGAGTCAGACTCAACTGAGCTACTAACACACACACATACACATACACGCTTTCACGCTTATTGTAGCAAATGCTTCTTCTCCCCAAAAACATAAATTATGGATCCTTGTCCTTTGGGAAGGTTAGATGCTTCTGTATTAAAAATATAAATGTGATGTTATAAGTGTTTTCAAAAATAACTTCTGCATTTTTAAATTATGTTGTTATAATTATAACAACATTATAACCTCAGATATGCAGATGACACCACACTTACAGCAGAAAGTGAAGAAGAGCTAAAGAGCCTCTTGAAAGCAAAAGAGGAGAGTCCAAAAGTTGGCTTAAAATTTAACATTCAGAAAACTAAGATCATGACATCCGGTCCAATCACTTCACGCCAAATAGATGGGGAAACAATGGAAACAGTGACAGACTTTTCTTGGGTTCCAAAATCACTGCAGATGGTGACTGCAGCCATGAAATTAAAAGACGCTTGCTCCTTGGAAGAAAAGCTATGATCAACCTAGATAACACATTAAAAAGCAGAGACATTATTTTGCCGACAAAGATCCATCTAGTCAAAGCTATGGTTTTTCTAATAGTCATGTATGGACGGAGAAGCACATGGCAACCCACTCCAGTACTCTTGCCTGGAAAATCCCATGGATGGAGGAGCCTGGTAGGCTACAGTCCACGGGGTCGCTAAGAGTTGGACATGACTGAGCAATTTCACTTTCACTTTTCACTTTCAGGCATTGGAGAAGGAAATGGTAACCCACTCCAGTGTTCTTACCTGGAGAATCCAAGGGATGGGGGAGCCTATTGGGCTGCCATCCCCTGTTGGGCAGCCGTCTATGGGGTCACACAGAGTCAGACACAACTGAAGTGATTTAGCAGCAGCAGCAGCAGCATGTATGGATGTGAGAATTGGACCATAAAGAAGCTGAGCACCAAAGAACTGATGCTTTTGGACTGTGGTGTTGGAGAAGACCCTTGAGAGTCCCTTGGACTGCAAGGAGATCCAACCAGTCCATCCTAAAGGAAATCAGTCTTGAATATTTATTGGAAGGACTGATGCTGAAGCTGAAACTCCAATACTTTGGCCACCTGATGTGAAGAGCCAAATCCCTAGAAAAGACCCTGATGCTGGGAAAGATTGAAGGCAGGAGAAGGGGACAACAGAGGATGAGATGGTAGATGGATGGCATCACCGACTCGATGGACATGAGCTTGAGTAAACTGTGGGAGTTGGTGATGGACAGGGAGGCCTGGCGTGCTGCAGTCATGGGGTCACAAAGAGTTGGACACAACTGAGTGACTGAACTGAATTATAACATGATATTTTTAGTTTTTTATAGAAATTTGTAAAATACAGGTAAATGTAATGAAACAAAATCACCTGAAGTCCAATGACCCAAAGATGGATAATCACTGTTAAGTTTGGTTTATCTGGTAAATTGTCTTTAAGCCTTTACACACCCATAAAACAACATATATACAAGATCGGGATTATACCTAATATAGTTTCATATTTCATTTAATATCAATATTATCCTGCTAGCATTTACCCCTGTCATTAACATTCTCTTTCCCAGATTTCTTGAGGGACAATTAACAAATAAAATTATATTAAAAATGTACAATGTGATGCTTTCACATAGATACACATTGTAAAATTATCACTATGAACTGAATTTCCCTGGTGGTCCAGTGGTTAAGAGTCTGCCTTACAATGCAGGGGACTCAGGTTCCATCCCTGGTCAGGGAACTAAAACTTCCACATGCCTCAGAGTTACTAAGCCTGCGGGCTGCAATTACTGAGCCCGCAAGCCACAACTAGAGAGTCCCTGCACTGCAAGGAAAGATCCCCTGTGCTGCAATTGAGACCCAATGTACACAAATAAATATTTTAAAAGTATATTACTACGATCAAGGTAATTTACACATTCCCCACTTCACAGTTACCTTTTGAATGTGTGTGAGAATGCTTAAGATCCACCGTCCTAGCAAATTTCAAGAGTACAAATTTAGTTGTAGCATTCAGTATCTTCGATCTTCATTGTGCCAGGTAGGTTCTTTCCTTGGGGCATAGGAATTATTAGCTGTGGCATATAATATCTGTAGTTTCTTGACCAGGGATCCAACCCTGGCCCCCTGCATTGGAACACAGAGTCTTAGCCACTGGACCACCAGGGAAGTCCTCAAGAGTACAAATATTATTAATTATAGTCACTATGCTACACATTGGAGAAGGCAATGGCAACCCACTCCAGTACTCTTGCCTGGAAAATCCCATGGACAGAGGAGCCTGGTGAGCTGCAGTCCATGGAGTGGCAAAGAGTCAGACATGACTGAGCGACTTCACTTTCACTTTTCACTTTCGTGCATTGGAGAAGGATATTGAAACCCACTCCAGTGTTCTTGCCGGGAAAATCCCAGGGACGGAGGAGCCTGGTGGGCTGCCGTCTATGGGGTCGCACAGAGTCGGACACGACTGAAGCGACTTAGCAGCAGCAGCAGCAACATGCTACACATTAGATCTTCAGAATGTATCCACCTTACATTTGAAATTTGTTCCCCCCACCCCCGACTGGCTTTTTTGGTCACACCACGCAGCTTGCTCAGATCATAGTTTCTGGACCAGGGATCAAACCCATACCCTCTGCAGTGGAATCATGGAGTCCACTACTGGATTGCCAGGGAATTCCTTGAAATTTGTACCCTTTGACCAACATCTCCCTGTTCCCCAAATGCCCCTAACTTCTGGCACTACCATTCTGCTTTGCTTCTATGAGTTCAACTCTGTTTTTTTAACGGTCCATATATAAGTAGTAGCATACAGTATTTGTCTTTCTCTATCTGACTTATTTCACTAAGCACAATATCTTTCAGGTTCATCCATGCTGTTGCAGATAGCAGGATTTCCTTTTTTTCTATGTCTATGCAATATTTTATTATAGATGGATAGATAGGTATTAATAGATACCACATCTTCTTTTTCCATACATCTGTTGATGGACATTTAAGTTGTTTCCGTATCTTGGCTATTGGAAATAATGCTGTAATGAACATGGGGGTACAGATATCTCTTTAAGACTGTGATTTCACTTCCTTTGGATGAAAACCTATAAGTGGAATTGCTAGATCAAATGGTAGTTTTATTTTTAATTTTTTTTTTAAATTTTTTGAGAAACTTCCGCACAAGTTTCCGTTATGGCTGTACCAGTTTACATTCCCACCAACAGTGTACAAAGATTCCCTTTTCTCTGTACATCCTTACCAGCACTTATCATTTGTCTTTCCAGTAATAAACTCCCTAGCTGGTGTGAGCTGATACCTCATTGCAGTTTTTATTTGCATTTCCCTAATTAGTGATTCTGAGCATATTTTCATGTGCCTGTTGACCATCTATATATCTTCTTTGGAAAAATGTCTATTCAGGTTCTCTACCCATTTTTTAATCTGATTGCTTATCTTTTAATTTTGAGCTATATTAATTCTTTGAATTCTTTGAATTTTGAATATTAACCCCTTATTGGATATACCATTTGCAAATATTATACTCCCATTCAGTAGACTGCATTTTCATTTAGTTGATGATTTCCTTCTCTGTGCAAAAGCTTTTTAGTTTGATGTAGTCCCACTTATTTATTTTTGCTTTTGTTGCCCTTGCCTGAGGAGACAGATCAAAAAAGATACTGCTGAGACTGATATCAAAGAGTTTACTGCCTGTGTTTTCTTCTAGGAGTTTTATGTCTTCATATCTTAAATTTAAGTCTTTAATCCATTTTGTGTTGATTTTCTTGTACAGCGTAAGATGAGGGTCCAATTTCATTCTTTTGCATGTGGATATTCAATTTTTCCAACACCATTTATTGAAGAGATAGACCTTTTCCCATTGTATATTCTTGGCACCTTTGTTGAAAATTAGTTATTTCTATCAATAAAATTCTTTGCATGTTCACTAACTATATAATATTCTACCTTATAAATGTACTATGAATTATTTAATCATATTCAGAGTCTTAGGTTGATTCTACTGATAAATGTGCTGCAAGAAACAAACTGTGCATAAATTTTTATGTACAATTCTATGTCCTTAGAATGGAATCCTAGGTGTAGAATCATTAGATGAAACAAAGGATAAGGTTATCTAAAACAGTGGTTAATGGATATTTTGGTCTCAGGGTACCTTTGCACTCTTAACTATTGTTGATCTATAGAGATTTTGTTTATATTGGTTATAACTACCAATATTATATAAGAAATTTTAATGAGAAATTAAAGATTTATTACTTCATTTAAAACTAAGAACAAGGTCTTCCCGGGTGGTCTAGTGGTTAAGAATCCGCCTGCCAATGCAGCAGACACGGGTTCAATCCCTGGCCCGGGAAGATCCCACACACTGAGCGGCAACTAAGCCCATGCACCACAACTAGTGTGGACCCCTGTACGCCCTAGAGCCCAAGTTGCGCAATAAGAGAAGCCACCACAATGATAAGCCTGAGCACTGCAACTAGAGAAATCCCTCACGAAGCAGTGAAGACCCAGCATAGCGGAAAGAAATGTTTAAAAAAAACCCAAGACTTTACGATAAGACACCCATTCTTTTTGAACAAATGGATGAATCATTGGAGGTACAAGTCAAGCATGCAACTTGCCTGCAAGGAACTAAAGAAATTCTTAAGTTTCTAGTGATCCTATGCACAAAGATGGAAAATGGAGGTGCGGGGAATTCCCTGGTGGTCCCAGTGGTTAGGACTCCGAGCTGCCAATGAAGAGAGCACCAGCTCAGTCCCTGGTCAGGGAACTAAGATCCTGGAAGCCGAATGGCGTGGCAAAAAGAAAAAAGAAAACGGAGGCACAGAGGTATGGGGATGAGGCAGCCCTAATGGAGGCAGAGGTGGGACAGGTGGGGCGTCTGAGGGAGAGTTAGCCTGTCTTCCCACAGGACACACAGAAAATTTTCAAGACTCCAGCCCATGCAGTGAAACTTCAAAGGCTTAAGTCACAGTCTTCCTTCTCAAACTTCTAAAATGCCTTATAAAATACCTCCTTTACAGAGTTTTAAATACCTGCTTTATGGGATTCTTTTACAAACATGAAGCCACTTATTCTCAAAACCCAACAATGAGATAGGCTAGACAGATAGGAATTCCCTCCCAATTCACAAGAAAACTGAAGCCCTGAGAGGTTACCTGACTTGGCTCAGGTCACTGGGGTGTTTTGGGGGGAGGACTAGAGTCACCACCCACCCATCCGCCCTCCCCACCCACCTCATTGTTCACCCAGCCATAGAAAGAAAGTGAAAGTGAAGTCACTCAGTCGTGTCCAGACTCTTTGCGACCCCATGGACTGTAGCCCACCAGGCTCCTCCATCCATGGAATTTTCTAGGCAAGAGTACTGGAGTGGGTTGCCATTTCCTTCTCTGGGGATCTTCCCAACCCAGGGATCGAACCTGGGTCTCTCGCATTGCGGGCAGACGCTTCACTGTCTGAGCTACCAGGGAATCCCAGCCATGGTGCCCATTGATCTCACAGAGTGAAACTGTTGGCTCATCAGTCTGGCTTCTCAATCTGCTGCTTCTAAAAGTGAAGAAAAGGTACAAAAAGTACAAGTTATTCCCTAGGCTACTAGACAGGTGTCTAGTTTTGATCCGGGCTGATCAGACCCCTCTCACCTTCTATTTCCCACTGAGAGACCGAACATACAAATAGACAATGGCCAAACCGTCTAAGACAATAGAACTCTAACTCACAACTTCCACCACAACTAGCTCAAGAAACCAAACCAGTCGGCTTCCAACTCAGGAGCCCCAGTACCAACCTGAGAAAGCCAAAGATGCCCCCCAAACCAATCACACAAGATGCCTCACTTTTTGGTAGCCCGCGTCCATCCTCCCCATGCCAAGAACCTCCAACCAGGGCACCTCCAAAGCCTTCCCTTTTTCTCATTATGAAGCTTCCCCTCTCTCTCTCTGCCCTGAGGCTCTGCCTAATGCAAGTGGCGGTGGCTGCCTCCTTCCCCAAAGCAAGCTCCAAATAAATAGCCTCTGTGCTCATTTGGCTCCTCAGCTTATTTCCACACCACCGAATGGGTAATGAAGGATGTTACAAAGCCCAGTTATGAAAAAAGCATCAGTTCTTCAATTTGTAAAGCGCTTTATAGTCGTCTTAGTATGACTTATAAAAACCCTTTGTGAAGTCCTCCTAGCCCCATTTTAGAGCTGAGAAAATTGAGAAGGAACCAGAAGATTAAGCCCTTTGCCTGATTTGGCAGAGCTGGGATCAGAACAGAACACCCCCTACCTCCCCACCCCCACTGTTGTTTGAGGTCTGTTGTTTATCCACCCAGCTCAGCCTGCACTTTGGGATCATTACCATTTTAAAGCATTTTACTCTGGGTTGAGTGAATATTAAGAAGTAGATCACATTTCAGCCTGGCAGGCGCTAAAGTATTGTTTTTAGTTTGTTTTTCTAAGTCTTAGTAGACGCCATATGGGCTCCATTAACTTTACTATGTAGCACAATTTGGAAGATCGTTTCTTTTCCAAAATATTTTTCACCGTCATTTAGCATTTTAAAGTTCAGCACACACATCAACCCTTGATACTTGTTTTTCTCAAAGCTGTGCCCTTTTTCTCTCCTCAGCAAGGGGGGAGCAAGGGAGGCCATAAATCCAGCCAAGGGTATATTGTGTTATTGCGGCTGGGTGGGGTGATGGGGGTGGGGGGGAGTGTAACCTGCCCTTGCAGGACAAAGTCCTCCTAATGCAAAGGCTTTCCTTTTTTAAAAAAGAGAGCAGCTTTTGGCTTCCCCTCTCCCCTGCTCCTGCTTCAAGGCCAAAGATTGCTGATGATGTTGACTGAAGGAGATGAGAAGAAAGCCAAGATGCTCAGAAAACTGACTTGAGTTCCGAGAAGGCCTGCCTGGAAGGCCGGGGCAGGAGGGACTGGATAATTGTAGTTCCATGCCAGCTCCCCAAAATGCAAGAGCCCCTGTTCCTCTTCACCCTGGGGCATCCAAAAAGAATGTTGTGTGGCGGCAGTGTTTGGTCTGCATTGCCGCTGCACCTGGTGGGCCCAGCAAGGGACACTGTAAGTGCTTTGTTACGGACACGGGCTGAGGCTGATTTTGCACCATGTATAGTTTCATTAGGGCTTCCCTGATAGCTCAGCCGGCAAAGAATCTGCCCACAATGCAAGAGACCCTGGTTCGATTCCTGGATCAGGAAGATCCACTGGAGAAGGGATAGGTTACCCACTCCAGTGTTCTTGGGCTTCTCTTGTGGCTCAGCTGGTAAAGAATCCACCTGCAATGCGGGAGACATGGGTTCAATCCCTGGGTTGGGAAGACCCCCTGGAGAAGGGAAAGGCTACCCTCCCCAGTATTCTGGCCTGGAGAATTCCATGGACTGTATAGTCCATGGGGTCACAAAGAGAGACTTTCACTTTCACTTTTTGCTTTCATAGTTTCATTAAATATTAAACAATGACATCATTTGTGGGCTAATAGTTCATCTGGAATCATCTCATTCACCTATGCACCCCCGTTCTCTCCCTGGCCACATCTTAGTTGTTACATGTGGGATCTAGTCCCCTGACAAGGGATTAAGCCCAAGCCCCCTGCATTGGGAAGGTAGAGCCTTAACCATTGGACTACCAGGGAAGTCCCCTTCATTTCTTCACTTCTTATATGATAGCTCCTAATTCTATTTTTTTATATTATCATTTTAGATTTCTTAGGTTTTGGTTTTTTTTTTATTATTATTAATATGTATAAAAATGCATCAAGGGAATTCACTGGTGGTCTGGTGGTTAAGACTATGCTTCCACTGGAGGGGGTGCAGGTTCCATCCCTGGTCAGGGATCTAAGATCTTACAAACCATAAGGTGTGGCCAATAAAATAAAATGTCTGCAAATGTGTGTGGTCAGGTGTGTATTGTGATGGCTAGTCAGGGCTTCCTTTTACCTCTGATGGTGGGAGTGAGTTTTCAGCAACTGTGAGAACAGGCCAAACACTAAGGTAACACAGTGGTAAAGAATCCACCTGCCAATGCAGGAGACGCGAGAGACTTGGGTTTGATTCCTGGGTCGGGAAGAACCCCTGGAGAAGGGAATGGTTACCCACTCCAGGATTCTCGCCTGGAAATCCCATGGACAGAGGAGCCTGGCAGGCTATAGTCTATGGGGTCACAAAGAGTCAGATACTACCCTGACTGAGCATGCACACACACACCCACCCAGATCAAAATCAATGAAAAGTCCAGAAGAGGTTCAAACTAACAGACATTTACTGGCAACTTATTCAATGCACGAGCTGGCAATACTTGTCACAGCAACAAAAGCAAGGATGGAGAGGCAGAGGAGACAGGGCAAGGCCTTCCATTCTCTGAGCTGTATCTTTCTTATCCCTCACTGCACTGTAGTTAGGACTGATGAGAAAAAAATAGGCGTGAGCACTAGCCACAGGTAGCAAACAATAAGTGTCTCTAGCAGATAAAAAGAAGAGTGAGATGGAGTGCTAATTTTCCAGTATTTCTCAGTATTGCTGGGAAAACTGACTGTCCATACAAAAAGGTGAATACAAATACAATCTTACAGAATCATGCTGCTGGCTCTTAACAAAGACAGCTTTTGCATATAAGCACTGACACAGAATTTAGACTTTAACCAGTCCTATGCGTCCTCATTTTCGAATATTTAATCGTAAATGGATATTTCTCTTTGAGAACAGATGAAAAACAAAGGCTTACTGGGATTTCCCTGTTAGTCCAGTGGTTAAGACTCTACGCTTCTACTGCAAGGGGCCTGGGTTCAATTCCTGGTCGGGGAACCAAGGTCCCACATGCTATACATGCGCACATGCTGGGTCGCTCATTCGTGTCCGACTCTTTGTGACCCTATGGACTGTAGCCCACCAGGCTCCTCTGTCCATGGGATTCTCCAGGCAACAATACTAGAGTGGGTTGCCATTCCCTTCTCCAGGGCATCTTGCCCTTCATTGCAGGCAGATTCTTTACCGTCTCAGCCACCAGAGAAGCCCATGAGGCATAGCCAAAAAAAAAAAAAACAATGTTTACTAAAGATATTATAAATTACATAGGATATAATGAGATTGAAACTCAAAATTAAACACCTCCTTCCCCAATGTCTGGGTATGTGTATTACAAGATGTGCTATTTCAATAGAGACACAGTCCTGCTCACAGTAGGACAGCTTGGTGGAAAGAATATGAATCAGAAGGTTTTAGTTTTGACTCTTTTTTTAACCAACATCATAATCTGGGGACAGATAACTTAGATTCTGGGCTTTATTTTGGCAATAAATGTGCTTTAAAAGTTGCCTTAAAATTAAACAAAAATGTAGACACTGTGGAAAAGAGTATGGAGGTTCGTCAGAGAGCTAAAAATAAAGCCGCCAATGATCCAACAGTCCCACTCATGGGCAGATATCTGGACAAAATTATAATTCAAAAATATACATATACATGCATGCTTATGGTCACAGCAGCATTATTCACAATGGCCAAGAAATGGAAACAACCTAAATGTCCACCAACAGATGAGTGGATAAAGATACAGTATATATATATGTGTGTATACATATATATACACATAAAGGAATATTACTCAGCCAAAAAGAAGGCAGTAATGCTATTTGCAGCAACATGGATGGACCTAGAGATGATCATACTAAGTAAAGTAAGTCAGAAAGACAAATATTACATCACTTACATGTGAAATCTAAAATATGACACAGATGAATTTATCTATGAGACAGAAACAGACTCACAGACATGGAGAACAGATCAGCAGTTGCCACAACACTGTAAATCAACTGTTCTTAAATAAAATAAACTTTAAAAAATTAACCAAAAATATAAAAGTGCCCACAAAAACCCATTCTGGCCGCTCACCTTCTCTGAAGTCTAAGTAAATGGTACTACTTTAACTCTAAGAAGAGAAATAAACAAAATCAAAATGCTTATCTACTGATTCTTCAGCACATGGTCTTCATTAAAATAAGAGTACACATTTCATCACTATGCACCTGGATTGTATTCCATTCTCCTAAATACTATGCATAGAAGTGCGGTCTTCCTGGATTTTCTCTTCATGATATAGAAGCTGTTACACATCCAGTCGATTACATTACTGCCGGCTGCTGAAAGGCATGAACTTCAACGAACAGGTTTTAAAATTCACTTGTGATCATTTATTGAGTGTAGTGAGTTCCAGGCACACAATGAATGTGAAAGAATCAGAGGAGTATTGCTCTCAAACACAATATTATATATAAACTGATACACACAAAGAGACCATGGAAATGTCCTGCTGATGGCATAAATCAAGAACTGTGCCAGAAATCCAGGAGGGAAAATACCTCTCCTGGGGGATGCTGGGAAGACTGCGGTGGAGGTGATGTTTGAGTTGAGTCTTGAAAGAAGAGTGGAAATTTGCCAGGTGAAGGGGGGCTATTTACAAGCAGAAGGAATAGGACATCTCATGAAGTGCCTGGCACTTTTGTGAAAGAGTGAGAAGGTGTGTGTAGCTGCAGCCCAGGTTTTATGGGAGGGAAGGCAGCCGGAGGACAGTTAGGTTGGGGCTAGAACATGGGGGCCTTGTTAGGCTACATTCAGTGGGTGATCGCCCCTACAGGTAATGGGGCACAGAGGTGTAATGCATGACATACTGTGTGTGTCGTGCTTTTAAGGGAACTGGAGGTTGAATGGAGGGAGTATGTAATTTGGGAGCAGAGGAAGGAGAAACAATTTAGGGAGACCAAACAGGAGGAGGCAGTGGGAAGGGTCGATTTTGAGAAGCATTTTTGAAAGAGAATAGATGACACACGGTAAACACTGGCTCTTGAGGTTGAGGGACAGGGAGAAGCTTAGTGTGACTCTGAAGCTGCTCAGTATAGGGAAGACTGGGAGGCTGGTGACAATATTAACCCAGATGCGAGAACATGGACACGATGGATTCTCTACTCAAGAGTGTGGCCCCCACTAAAGAGTGACCACTAACTTTGGCACAGGTGGCCAGTGACCGATCAGGAAAATAGGACAACAGCAGCTGAGAAGTCTGCTCCAGAATGAGACCTCTGATCTCTTAATTTCCATGCTCTGACTCATGGTATCTATCATTTGGTTCAACACTATTTGAAAGCTATTGTTTAGAATACATCTGATCTACTACAAACTTCTTTTGTTGTTATTGTTACATTGCTTATCTTTCCAGTTATAAGACTGTAAGAGTGGGAACTCTGGAGCCAGATCACCCAGCAAGTTGTTGTTGTCTTAGTCGATAAGTTGTGCCCGACTCTTTGTGAGCCCATGGACTGTAGCCTGCCAGATTCCTCTGTCCGTGGAATTTTCCAGGCAGGAATACTGAAATGGGTTGCCAATCCCTTCTCCAGGGGATCTTCCCAACCCAGGGATCAAACCCAGGTCCTCTGCGTTGCAGGCAGATTCTTTACCATCTGAGCCACCAGGGAAGACCTCACCCAGCAAGTAAGCTCAGGCAAATCAGTTAAGCCTTTCTGTGCCTCAGTTTCCTCATCTGCAAAATGAGGATAAAAATTCCTCATGAGGTTGTTACAGGAACAAAGTGAGTTAATATACATAAAAGGGCACCTCGCATACAGTCTAAGTATCTTGTGAGTGTTTGCTATCCTTATTAATAAGTAATGGAATATTTGACTGGAAGTAATACATATCGGTTCAGTTCAGTTCAGTTGCTCAGTCATGTCCAACTCTTTGTGACTCCTTGAACCACAGAACACCAGGCCTCCCTGTCCATCACCAACTCCTGGAGTTTACCAAACTCATGTCCATTAAGTTGGTGATGCCATCCAACCATCTCATCCTCTGTCATCCCCTTCTCCTCCTGCCCTCAATCATATTAGAGATTTATTTTCACAGAATAAGATTGGAAGTGGGCAGTTACATGTCGGTGCTGTTGCTTCACCAACTCATCAAGGACCAGACTCTTTCCACTCTTCACTGTCAGTTTGTTAGTGATTGCTTCCTCATGGTGGCAGGAAGGCTGCAGTAGCTCCAAGTAGTAAGTCCTCACATGAGCATCATTCCTAGCAGGAAATAGGGGCTTTTTACTTTGTGCAGGCCATACTTACCAAGGAGGATAACCTTCCCTAGAAGCCCCCAGTAGGTTTCCTTTCAGCTAGAAGGGTCACAGGCCTATCCGTAACTGCAAGAGGGGCTGGGAAAGAATCTGGCACTTCCAACCAATAAACAAATGAGGCAAAAGTGGAGCTGGGCTGCCTGCTGCAAGGAAAATCCATAGTGCCCACCCCCCGCTCCCAGTCTGGAAGCCAAAGATTTCAAGGCTGCCTCACTCAGGTGAGCAGGAATTGAGAAACAAGAGCATAGCAGTGTCCATCCAGAGGGAATAAGCTTCATAGGCTTTATCTTCAGGCTTACCCTTTATTCCTTTATCCTTAAGCTTTCTTTTTTAAAGTAACTGTTGTTTATTTATCTACTTATGGCTGTGCTGGGTCTTCATTGCTGCGTGGACTTTTCTCTAGTTGTGGTGAGCGGGCTTCTCACTGCAGTGGCTTCTCTGATTGCAGAGCATGAGCTCTAGGATGCCCAGGCTTCAGTAGTTGGGCTCCAGGGCATGGCAGAGTCGTCATGGTGCACCGGATTCGTTGCTCCACGGCATGCAGGATCTTTCCAGACTAGGGATGGAACCCATGTCTCCTGGGTTGGCAGGTGGATTCTTTACCACTGAGCCACCAGAGAAGCCCTGGTCGTTAGCTTTTGTAAGAGTTTGCTTTTTGACCTAGGTGAGTAACTTGATGAAATATGAAGAGAGGGTATCTTTGAGCTGGGGGACCTTCCTCGTCTCCTCATCTGTTCTAGGCTGTCACTTTCCTTCCCTTGAACCAAAGGAAGCGGTACATAAATTTAGTTCACTTGGTCGAGAAGCTTGGATAGGCCAGTCACTCTGAAAGTTATTTCAAAGGAAACAGATGCAGGCTTCTCCCCCTTTGACTGCCCCGTGCAGCATCTCACCCACAGTGATGGGTTAATAAGCAGAGAATGATGTCAGAAGAGCTACTCTTTCTCCCAGGAAAGGACGTCTCTGCTCAGTGGTTCCCTTCAGTCCAAACCCTCACAGTCACAGCCAGAGGTGCGGCCCATAGCATCTCTTGTCCAGGTTCCCAATTCAGGTTCTCCATCACAAGAAAGACTACAAGCTGGGTGGAGAACTACAGAAGAACCAGGAGAAGGCCTTTATAAAAGCCACTGAAAGCCTTATTTTCACTATCCAATTCTGTTAACAAAAAGAGGAGAAATGTTCAAATTCCAAGGCACTTAGTTACTAATCTGATTCTGGTCTACATGTGGATATTCAATAAATACTTGTTAAATTAAATTGAGTCAAGGTTTTATTTATTCAACCTACTTAAAGCTTATGTAAACCCCTTGGAGATTTGTGTCAAGCTGTTAAGTTGGAAAATATATGAAAAGTAGTATTTTCAATAGGTCAGCTTTCCTCTTAATGAGCTTTATGAGCTTAGTGTAAACCAGGGAGGAGGCGAGGGGGTACCAGGCAAGGGGATGGGAAGGAGGGATGAGAAAAGGCAAGCCTGTTTCTGTCTTTGTCTGCATTTGCCTTTCTGGTCTCTACTTATTAACCAGCTACTGCCCTCTAGTGGTCACTGTATAAATTCTCACATGAATCCCACTTTTGTCTTTGAAAACCCTGATGACACCAGGAAAGGACCCAATCTCTTGCTTTGCAAATAAGTAAATTAAAGTCCAGAGGTGAGGTGTCAAAGTGACCCAGGCAGCCTCCTGGATTCCCAGTTACCCCAGTTTCACTTTAGACGCTGTCATAACTAATCAAAATTACAGCATACTAATCAAAGGTCCGTATAGTCAAAGCTATAATTTTTCCAGTAATCATGTACGGATGTGAGAGCTGGACCATAAAGAAGAGTGAATGCCAAAGAATTCATGCTTTCAGATTGTGGTACTGGAGAAGACTCTTGAGAGTCCCTTGGACTGCAAGGAGATCAAACCAGTTGATACTAAAGGAAATCAACCCTGAATATTCATTGGAAGGACTGATGCTGAAGCTAAGGCACCAATACTTTGGCCACCTGAATTAAAGAGCTGACTCATTGGAAAAGACCCTGATGCTGGAAAAGATAGATTGAAGGCAAAAGGAGAAGGGGAAGATGAGATGGTTAGATAGCACCACTGACTCAATGGATGTGAATTTGAGCAAACTCCAGGAGATAGTGGAGGACAGAGAGGCCTGGTGTGCTACAGTCCATGGGTTCACAAAAGAGTCGGACATGACTTAGCGGCTGAACAACAAAATCATTCAACAATACAGGCAGACCTCAGAGAAGCTGTGGGTTCAGTTCGAGATCACTGCAATAAAGCGATTACAGCAAGAAAGTGAGTCACACAAATTTTTTTGTTTCCCAAAGCCTACAGAGTTACGTTTATACCATACTGAATAGTAAGTGTAACAGAACTGTCTAAAAAAAAAGTATATACCTTAATATTAAAATATTGCTAAAAAGAATGCTAACCATCATCTGAGCCTTCAGCAGTTCATAGCAGTAACATTAAAGATCATTGATTACAGATCCCGAGAACCAATACAATAATTATGAAAAAGCTTGAAATATCGTGAGAATTAACAAAAATGTGACACAGAGACATGAATTGAACAAAGGCTGTTGAAAAATGGTGCCAACAAACTTGCTTGAAGCCGAGTTGTCATAAATCTTCAATTTGTAAAAAATGCAGTATCTGCAAAGCGTGATAAAGTGAAGAACAATAAAATGGTGTATGCCTGTCATTTTAAGTGTTATCTGTTATTTCCATTGTTATTCCAAGTAAAGCCAAAACTGACTATTGGTCAAGTTTAGATAAGGAATTATAAATCATACTGTTACATTTTAAACTTACTTAAGTTTAGAAAACGCCTATTGTATTTTATTTTTTTGAAAAAAAAAAAAAATAGTTAGCTAGAACAGACCCAAAGTAGATTTGGCCATGTATCAGAACTCACTTATCATTGTCTCCTTGCAGGCTAATATTCTGCTAGAATTCTCCCTAAGGACTCCCTTTTGCTCACTGATGGGAAAAGGGGGGGTTGTCATTTTAACTTAGAACACATATTTTCATCATTTAATCATTTTGCTGGTGGGAATAAATTTAAAGTTATCCAACTGGATGTGCCACTTACAGGAACATTACTGAGTACCAAAAGATTTATTCAAATATTTAATTGGAAGGAACTACATCTGGAATAAGTTTTATTGGAATTCTTGTAAAAAGGAAAGTAAATCCATTAGAATTAATATCATAAACAGTCAGCTTTATCTGGAACCAGAAACATTAGTGAAATGGAGCCTAGGAATCCTAACCCTTTTTCTCTGTAAAAAAGCCAGTCGCTTTCCAATTTATGTGGCAATTATTCTTTATTGCTTTAGGTAGAGTTTTGTTTTCATCTAATGGTTTAGAGACAGATCACTCATGCCACCCCATTTATTTCTTTGCCCCCTTTCTCTTCAAAGAACAAGCAAAAAGAATGCAGTAAGAGGCATCTGCCTATCTTCAAAACACTTGAAAAATCCTGCGAAGATCAGAAGGTCAGCAGAAACTCGCCGCAGTGAGGCTAGCAGTAACTACATGAATTAAGAGACACCCCGTGTTCTCCTTAGATGTCCACGTAGATGCCATTGATCAAATAATCAAGCCTCGAGTAACGTTTTCTGCGGAGGGATTCTAGGAGCATTCTGCCCAAGAGGACCAGGCCTATGGCAAGAAAGAGGACCCCGAAGAGCACAGTCCCAATCAGGAGCCACTGCTCAAAGGCAAGGCCTTGCTGGCTTCCTGGAGCACTGCTCAGGGCGGGCTCATCTGCACCGGCCTTCGCCTTCTCCTGGGAAGCTGTCGTATTTGTAGCGGGATACTCCACATTTGACAAAGGAAATGTCACGGAGGCCCTGGCATCCTCTGTGCTCCAAGTCAGATTGGCGATGTCTCGAAAGGGCACCGTGACCGGTGGGCCTCGCGAGTCCGCGGGTGCCCTAGAGGTGGAAGTCAAAACCACAGTTGTGGTCGGGCTAGTGATCATGGCTGCGGGTGGGGCGGAGGTGGCCCTCTGAGGCTGCCAAGTCAGAGATGGCATCACTGCCGTGTTGGTGACGGGGAGGGATGCGGAGAGAGACTTCGGAGTGGCCAGGATGGTGTGCAGAGAAGACACCGCCATCGTAGAGGGGAACGCTGTCACGTTCTCAGGCAATAGATTAGCTATTGCTGGTCCTGAGGAAGACTGTGACGTCTGAGAGTGGCCTTCTTCTTTATAATCAGGTGATGGTGGACTCTCTGCAGCAACCTTGAGTAGTTTCTCCAAGTGATCTGAGGATCCAGACGTCTGAGAAAGTGAATCTCTCCATAAGACCGTGGGCTCTGAGTCACGGGTTGGAGGCTGGGGAGTGGGAGTGATATCATGGGAAGATGCGCCAGGGAAGAGGGAGTTTTCCTGGGCTACACCTGGGCTTGGCAACTCAGTTTTGGCCAAAGATGGGAAATCTGAAAATGGAGAGAAAATAATAGGAAGACTTCGACATTTCCATATGAAGGGAGGACAGAAGAGACAAACGTTATTAGCTTATTCAATAAGACGTCAGACTGTCGCTACCTGATATTTCATGGTACGTGCCTGGGGGCTAAGTCACTTCAGTCGTGCCTGACTCTTTGTGACCCTATGGACTGTAGCCCGTCAGGCTCCTCTGTCCACGGGATTCTCCAGGCAAAAATACTGGAGTGGGTTGCCATGCCCTCCTCCAGGGGATCTTTCAGATCCAGGGATCAAACCTGAGGCTCCTGCATTGCAGGTGGATTCTTTGCCAGTGAGCCGTCAGGGAAGCCCAATATTTCATGATGTAAGGACCTGGCCTCTCCTGCAGAAGCTCTGGTTTATTTCTAGAGTGATGGCACGTTCCTCCTAGAGGAAGGAGGAGGTGGGAGGGGCCAGCAAAGATGCTAAGAGGAGTTCAGTGGGGGCAGCAAGGGCTTCCCAGGTGGCACAGTGGTTAAGAATCTGCCTGCAATGCAGGAGACGTGGGTTCAATCTCTGGGTCGGGAAGATCCCCTGGAGGAGGAAATGGCAACCCACTCCAGTATTCTTGCTTGGATCTTAGTTCTCCAACCAGGGATGGAACCCATGCCCCTAAGTGTGGAGTCTTGATCACTGGACCACCAGGGAAGTCCCCTCCTTTTGACTCTTGAAGATTAAAATTCTATAGCCAGATTCATATCAATGTATGACAAAACCCACTGGAAAAAAAAAATAATAATAATAAAAATTAAAAAAAATAAAAATAAAAATAAATAAAAAATAAAATTCTATAGCCAGTATCTCAGGTTCTGAAGTCTGTGGACCAGTGTTTGAAGTCATGCTGGCCACGTGGCTGACATAAAAAGCAGGCAATCACAGTCCCAACTCCTGCGGAGGAGGAACCAGCCTCAGATGCCCCTCCTGCTTGAGAAAGGTAAGAATTTTGCTCTTTGTCACACATGCTGTTTATGACAACTCTAACTGAAATGACCAGTTAAAGCAATCTGGGGCAGGGAAAGGCCAGTTGAATTGCACCATATTATTCTGCTACTTAGGACTTCCCAGGTGGCACTAGTGATAAAGAACTCGCCTGCCATTGGAGGAGACATAAGAGACTTGGGTTCCTGGGTTGGGAAGATCCCCTGGAGGAAGGCATGGCAACCCACTCCAGTATTCTTGCCTAGAGAATTCCATGGATAGAGAAGCCTGGCGGGCTACAGTCCATAGGGTTGCAAAGACATGTACACAATAGAGGCAACATAGCATGCGCTCACTCTGCTACTGGGCGAATCATTACACTTCAGTTAGAACTGCAGCAACACAAGGAAGGAAGCAAAGGAATTTTCCAGCATTCACTGGTTCACTCTCTTCTGTTCTCTTTTCCCTCTTCTATTTCAACTCCCCTCAATACCAGTTCTAAACCAGCCCTCACTCTCCTCTGTCCTAACAAATAGATCCAGATTCACATTTATGACATCTTTGACTACTCTCTAAACTTCACACCACATGAGGTCCTTTAGAACTCTCACTTATTAATCCATCTAGGACAGGGGTCATCAAATTATGGCCTGAGAGCCAAATCTAGCCTGCCATCTCTCTCTCTAATATTTTTTTTTATTGATTTGCCTGTGCTGGGTCTTAGTTGTAGCAATATGGGGTCTTTAGTTGCAGCACTCAAACTCTTAGTTGCAGCATGTTGGATCTAGTTCCCTGACAGGGATCAAACCCAGGCCCCCTGCATTGGGATTGCAGAGTCTTAGCCACTGGGCCACCAGAGAAGTCCCTGCCACCTCTCTTTATAAGGCTTGCAAGCTAAGAATGGCTTCTACATTCTAAAATGATTGAAAAAAAAAATCAAAAAGGATATTTTGTAACACATGAAAATTATATGAAATTTACATTTCAGTTTCCATAAATAAAGTTTTATTGGCACACAAGCATGCTCATTTGTTCACATATTGTCTATGGCTGTCTCTTACTGCAAGGACAGAGGTGAGGATGTCTGACAGGTTGCATGTGGCCCACTAAGGCTAAAAGACTTGCCTGAAAAGCCTTAAACACTTATTATTTGGCCCCTGACAGAAAAAAGTTTGTGGGCGCCTGCTCTAGGACACTCTCAAATAGAATTCTGATGCTGGAACATCCAACAAAGCTGAAGAAAAGAGTTACTGCTGCAGGTAATATGACATCGGCAGGCATATTGTCACCGTGAGATAAACAGCATCTGTATTTTTAGGCTGTGTCAGATATTTTTAAAAAGAGCAGGACTCATCATATTTCATTTTAAAATTAAAAAAAAAAAAAAAGACTAAGTAAATGCTCTGTGATGTATGTGAACTCAGAAGTTAAGCCCATTGACAAGAATGACCAAAACAGCTGTTTTCTTTCTCAAGAATGCAAGGTTATAAATAAAACAAAGTGAGGGCTAGTCCACTTTCTTGATAAGATTCATCTATTGGCTAAGATCCTAGAACCACGCTGGGATCCTCCACACCTGTTCCATTGACCTCACCCTCTGATGCTTGCCATTGGGCTGTGGTGTTTTCTCTCAGCCACATAGACATGAGCTACAGAAGGCGCTGGGAAACAGCCCTGTGTACTCAGCCCCTCTTTTGAGTTTCATATGCAAGCGACTTCATGAGATGAAACAATTTAAGTATTGACTATTAAAACTTGGAGACCAGCTGAGCCAACAGACTCTCAATTTATTCTATTTCTGAATTCCCCTATTCTAGTTTATTCTGGTCCTTGGTGGCATCACAGACCACCAAGCTGCAAAAACAAACAAACTGACATGAAATAATGTCCAGCTGCAATGGTCTTAGAGAATGAACAGAGTGCACTATCATCTTTCGAACTTTTGGTCTGTAAATATTAGTCAATCACAGGAAACTGAGTTCACCTCTAAACAAACCACCAAAAATATCTACTGGATTTCACTCTAAGCAGGAGGCAGATAATTCCTTTTTATGGGGTAATCTCAATCCAGCAACATGGGCAGATTCAGAAACAGTATTACAAACACAATTAGTAAACATCTGTGAATACAGACAGGACACCAAGTCTGGCATAGGTGAGTTTGCCCCTAGGTATCAACCTGCTCTGGGCTGGTGGTGCCCCCTAGTGGCTGCCTCAGGAACTGTTGGATTCTAATTTCACTTCACTATCTTCACACTGGTGGCTCAGGCAGTAAAGTGTTTGCCTACAATGCGGGAGACTGGGGTTTGATCCCTGGGTCGCGAAGATCCCCTGGAGAAGTAAATAGCAACCCACTCCAGTACTCTTACCTGGATAATCCCATGGACACAGTCCACAGGGTCGCAAAGAGTTGGACACGACTGAGTGACTTCACTTTCACTTTCACACTGAACCCACTCCAGTATTGCTTGGAAAATCCCATGAACAGAGGAGCCTGGCAGGCTACAGTCCATGGCATCGCAAGAGTCAGATATGACTTAGCGACTAAACCACCACCTCCACCTTCACACTGGCCCTTAAAAAAATGGTTTCTGCAAGAGCCAAGCTTATCTTCCCACTTCCAGTGGAGAAAATCTTTACCACTGCTCTCTGTCTTTAACATATGTATTATCAAAGCAACAAAATGACAGAAGTATTATGAAAGTTATAAAATAAATTCGACTATCATTTCCATCATGATGTCCCAGCAACCATTAATATTTATGTATACCTTAAAACTAAAACTTTTTTCATGTAACTTAAAAACAATTGGGTGTTGTTCACCTGAAATTTAGGTCACCTTTTGTTCTACATCTCAAACTTATTTTTTAATATCTGCATCGTATTCCCTCAAGTGGATACATCATGTTTTACACCCTACCATTCCCTAGCATTTGGACATCTAAGCTGTAGAAACTTTTAAACTAATTTCCTTTAACAGTCACTCCCAAAGTGTTGCTTTCACTTTTAAAACTAATTACACAGCAAAAAGTTTTACACCAATCCCTTTTTATTTGACATAGATTTTATGGATCAATGATCAATACAAAGAAATAGAGGAAAACAATAGAATGGGAAAGACTAGAAATCTCTTCAAGAAAATTAGAGATACCAAGGGAATATTTCATGCAAAGATGGGCACAATAAAGGACAGAAATGGTATGGACCTAACAGAAGCAGAAGATATTAAGAAGAGGTGGCAAGAATATACAGAAGAACTGTACAAAAAAGACCTTCACGGCCCAGATAATCACGATGGTGTGATCACTCAGCTAGAGCCAGACATCCTGGAATGTGAAGTCAAGTGGGCCTTAGGAAGCATCACTAAAAACAAAGCTAGTGGAGGTGATGGAATTCCAGTTGAGCTATTTCAGATCCTAAAACATGATGCTGTAAAAAGTGCTGCACTCAATATGCCAGCAAATTTGGAAAACTCAGCAGTGGCCACAGGACTGGAAAAGGTCAGTTTTCATTCCAATCCCAAAGAAAGGCAATGCCAAAGAATGTTCAAACTACCGCACAATTGCACTCATCTCACACACTAGCAAAGTAATACTGAAAATTCCCCAAGCCAGGCTTCAATAGTACATGAACTATGAACTTCCAGATGTTCAAGCTGGATTTAGAAAAGGTAGAGGAACCAGAGATCAAATTGCTAACATCCGTTGGATCATCAAAAAAGCAAGAGAGTTCCAAAAAAAATCTACTTCTGCTTTATTGACTATGCCAAAGCCTTTGATTGTGTGGATCACCACAAACTGTGGAAAATTCTTCAAGAGATAGGAATACCAGACCACCTTACCTGCCTCCTGAGAAATCTGTATGCAGGTCAAGAAGCAACAGACATGGAACATGGACATGGAACAAGAGACTGATTCCAAATTGGGAAAGGGGTATGTCAAGGCTGTATATTGTCACCCTGCTTATTTAACTTATATGCAGAGTACATCATGAGAAATGCTGGACTGGATGAAGCACAAGATGAAATCAAGATTGCCGGGAGAAATATCAATAACCTCAGATATGCAGATGACACCACTCTTATGGCAGAAAATGAAGAAGAACTAAAGAGCCTCTTGATGAAAGTGAAAGAGGAGAGTGAAAAAGTTGGCTTAAAGCTTAACATTCAGAAAACTAAGATCAGGGCATCTGGTCCCATCATTTCATGGCAAACAGATGGAGAAACAACGGAAACAGTGACAGACATTATGTTTTGGGACTCCAAAATCACTGCAGATGGTGACTGCAGCCATGAAATTAAAAAATGCTTACTCCTTGGAAGAAAAGCTATGATCAACCTAGATAGCATATTAAAAAGCAGAGACATTACTTTGCCAACAAAGGTCCGTCTAGTCAAACCTATGGTTTTTCCAGTAGTCATGAACATAGAGAGTTGGACTATAAAGAAAGCTGAGCACCAAAGAATTGATGCTTTTGAACTGTAGTATTGGAGAAAACTCTTGAAAGTCCCTTGGACTGCAAGAAGATCCAACCAGTCCATCCTAAAGGAAATCCATCCTGAATATTCATTGGAAGGACTGATGCTGAAACTGAAACTCCAATACTTTGGCCACCTGATACGAAGAACTGACTCATTTGAAAAGATCCGAATGCTGGGAAAGATTGAAGATGGGAGGAGACGGAGACGACAGAGGATTAGATGGTTGTATGGCATCACTGACTTGATGGACATGAGTTTGAGCAAGCTCTGGGAGTTGGTGATGGACAGGGAGGCCTGGTGTGCTGCAGTCCATGGGTTTGCAAAGAGTCGGACACGACTGAGCGACTGAACTGAACTGAACTAAATTGATAGATATTATGGAAGTACAGAATTACTGCATTAAATTATAATTTCCATAATATTCCATCATTTCTTTAATATTCTGCTTTAATCATGAAATACATGAGAGAAAAGACACACAGTGACAGCGGAAGAAAGGACACAATGAGGAAGAGGCAGCGAGAAGGGATCAGAGAGATGGATGTGATGGCCCAGCTTCCAACTGATGGGAGCTCTTAAAAGGGAGAAACAAACATTCCAATTAGTGTCTTGAGCCCTGCCACCTTTGGAAACTCAGACCAAGGTGTTCAGATCCTACGAGATACCGTCCCCGGGTGTTCAACAGGCTCTGCAGTGTTCCAGGTGATGAAAAAAGAGGACCAGCTATATCCACACATTACTGCTGGTCCCGATGTTTTCATTCAAGATTATATATAGACATGAAGAAGCCAAACAGTTAGGGGCAGCCGCCCTGGCCAGTGTGAAGCCCAGAAAGTGCAGGAGGTGACAAGACTCTTTCCTTGCAAGGTATGATCCTGGATGTTCTGAGAAACCTAATTTGTTCTGTTTTTATTTTTCACAACAGTCGTAAAATACACTTCATACAACACACTACTTAAACCCTTTTTAGGAGAACAGTTCCATGGCCTTGAGTATATTCACATGATTGTACAACCATCACTCTTATCCACCTCCAGAGCAAAACTGAAACTTTGTACCTTATCTGCCAATCTTTTAGGACTTGGGCTTCTATCACTATTTAGGAAGACTTTACACAAGCATTCTGTGCTTTATGCTCCTATTTAAAGGAATGTTGGATACATCAAGCTTTCCTAGTTCACGAACAAAACTCAGACACAGCCTCATCCTGGGGACAAAGCAGGGTCAGTGTCCGGGCACCCTGGGCAGCACCATGCCCCGGAAAATCTTCACTGCACTCTCCCTCCAACCCCCAAACCGCTTCTCTTCAAATCTCCCCTAGTTCAGCAGACAGCGCTCCTGTCCATCTAGATGCTCAAGTCAAGAACTACAACTCGGGGCTTCCCTGGTGGTCCCGTGGTAAAGAATTTGCCTGCCCAAAAAAAAAAAGAATTCGCCTGCCAGTGCAGGGGACATGGGTTCGATCCCTGGTCCAGGGAGATCCCACATGCCAAAGAGCAGCTAAGCCCATGCCCCATAACTACTGAGCCTGCACTCTAGAGCTTGGGGGCCACAACTACTGAGACCATATGCCCTAGGGCCTGTGCTTCACAACAAGAGAAGCCAGTGTGATTAGAAACCCATGCATCGCAACTAGAGAGCAGCCCCCACTTTCCGCATGAGAGAAAGCCCACGCACAGCAACGAAGACCCAGCACAGCCAGAAATAAATAAATTAAAAGAGAAAAAGAACTAGGCTTCAGCTTCACTCTTTTCCTCATTCCCCACATCCACGCCAACCAGCAAGCCCTGCCAACACTACCTCTGAAGTGGCCCGTAGCTTACTTCCCTCCATCTCCTCCACCGCCTCCCTGGTCCCCAAGGCCATGGCCTTCCACTGTGATCGTCATCCCGCCTCCAACCCAGCCTTCCCACCCGCCCTCTTGCTGATTCGTGCTTGTCCGTTCCGAATAGAGCAGTCAGGGTGAGTTTCGAGACATCACCTTTAAAACAGCACGCTGTGGAGGCGGGGTGAACTGGGAGATTGGGATTAACATACATACTATTGATACTGTGTATTAAACAGATAACTAACGGGAACCTACTGTGTAGCACAGGGAGCTCTGCTCACAGCTCTGTGGCGACCTAAATGGGGCGGAAATCCAGAATGGAAGGGATACATGTACACCTATAGCTGATTCACTCTGCTGTGCATCAGAAACGAACACAGCATTGTAAAGCAACTACGTTTTTGTTTCGTCGCTAAGCCATGTCCAACTCTTTGCAACCCCGTGGACTGTAGCCCACCAGACTCCTCTGTCCGTGGAATTCTACAAGCAAGAATACTGGAGACGATGGCCCTTTCCTTCTCCAAGGGATCTTCTCAACTCAGGGACTGAACCTGTGTCTCTGGCACTGGCATGCGATTCTTGACCTCTGAGCCACCAGGGAAGCCAAAGGAAATACACTCCAATAAAAATTAATCAAAACAAAACACCCAGCACGTTACACGCCTGCTGAAAACCTCCCAATGGCGTCTTATCACGCATCTAAATAAAAACTCCCTCCCCTCTACAAACGTTGATGGGCTCGCCCCACTTTCCTTCCTTCCTGCCTATCACTCTTCACCTGCTTCACTATGAGTCAGCCTCTGAGACGGGAGTGTTTGAACAAACACTCCCAAACCATTCTGCCTTGAGATATTGGATCCGGTTGTTTCCTCTGCCTGGAAGGTCTTCCCACTATTTTCTCACATCTGGCTCCTCAGTGTTCAGATCTCGGCTTAGGGGTTAGAACTTCGCAGATGTGTCCCCTGATCACCTAATCGAGACGGCCCACTCAGTGATAATCTATTAGCTTAATTATATTAATCTTAGCTTAATTATCTGCTCTTGTGACTCTATTTTTTTTAATGGTAATTTCATGTTTTCAGTTTCTCTGCATTGAAAATATATTCTTACATAAAGGTCATGTTTCATTTTTTCATCATCACTGTTATTTTTTTAAATGGAGGATAACTGCTTTACAGTGCTGTGTTAGCTTCTGCTGTGCAACAGCTGCAAGTATATATTGAAATATTCCCTCCTAATTGAGGACATATACCCTCCTGATTGAGCCTCCCTCCCACCCCACCCCAGTCCTACCCTTCTAGGTCATCACAGAGCACCAGGCTGAGCTCCCACTAGCTATCTATTTTACTAGTACTATTTTTTAATTTCAAATTTCTTATTGAAGTATAGTTGATTTACTATGTTAATTTCTTCTGTACAGCAAAGCGATTAAATTTTGAATATAATACAGTCTTTTTTATATTCTTTTAGGATACATTTTTATATTCATTTATACATACATTTTATATTCTTTATACATTTTTGTATAAAATGTATAATCTTTTATACATTTTTATATTCTTTTATAATACATTTTTTTTTAATATTCTTTACCATTATGATTTTTCACAGGATACTGAATATAGTTCTCTGTGCTATGCAGCAGGACCTTGCTCTTAAAAGGGTTAAAGTAGCGCATTGAATGTAGGACCTTGCTGTGTATCCATTCTATATACAATAGCTTACATGTGCTAACCCAAACCTCCTACTCCATCCCTCCCCCAAACCCATACTCTCTGGCAACCTCAAGTCTATTCTCTATGTCCGTGGTGATTCTATTTTTTTAAATTATTTATTTATTAAGGTTATTGTCTCTCTCTCCTAAAACATCAGTGCCAGAAGTGAGAACCTTGTTTTTCATGTTTAATGTCGTATCTTTGTATCCTTAGGGGATTAAAAATGCTTGGCACATTAGAGATGCTAAGTAAAATTTGTTGCTTATTGAATAAATGAAAAAAGATAATATTGTTTCTACCTAAGGGTATAATGGAGAAGGAAATGGCAACTCACTCCAGTATTCTTGCCTGGAGAATCCTGTGGACAGAGGAGCCTGGTGGGCTGCTGTCCATGGGGTTGCACACAGTCAGACGTGACTGAAGTGACTTAGCATGCATGCATGCATTGGAGAAGGAAAGGGCAACCCACTTCAGTATTCTTGCCTAGAGAATCCCAGGGACAGAGTAGCCTGCTGGGCTGCCATCTATGGGGTCGCATAGAGTCGGACGCGACTCAAGTGACTTAGCAGCAGTAAGGGTATAAAGGATAAAAACTTTCTAAAACTTAAAGGAAACTTGAAAGCATTGCACCCTGAGAAATTAACAAGCCAAAGTCTCACCAAGACAGATCCAAATAATTATATTATTTCTACTTGGTTATTTTCTGTATTCTGAGCAAATACATAATTTGCAAGTATAGAGACTGTATCTCCAATGCCTTTCACAGAATTTGGCACATGGCGGATTCTCAAGAACTTCTTTTTTTTTTTTTTCCCAAGAACTTCTTAAATGCGCTTCTTTTCAGGTCTGGATAACAAAATCCAGTGAGTTTGATTTCAGCGAATGTGATAATAAAATAGTTGCAACCTAATATCAAATGGAATTTTATATACTGTATTTACACAGGTCTTAACTCTTTCAAAATAGTCACCCTGGAGAACTGTATACTTATTCCAGTGTTGCTGACATAGTTTACAGGGGTGTTTCAAAATGTTTTCAAGAAAGGTCTGTGTGTCTTTTATCTCAGGAAGAAAAACAGAAACAAAAACAAAACAAAATGCTATCATTC
This sequence comes from Dama dama, assembly GCF_033118175.1. Classification (NCBI taxonomy): domain Eukaryota; kingdom Metazoa; phylum Chordata; class Mammalia; order Artiodactyla; family Cervidae; genus Dama; species Dama dama. Next base: position 22,539,253 of record NC_083702.1, read on the forward strand.
ATCAGTCTTTCACTGGGGAAAAGAAAAGACGTTTGGTTGAATCAGCTGAATTTTAAATCATGAGATTTTTCTGATGTGCCTCTGTATTTGTGATCCCCTTTGGTAGTTTTTCTTAGACTCTGGTAGAAAACCTTTCTAAGTGAACCACATCCTTAAATAATTCCAATCACAAGAGACAAAGAACAAGGTTCTTATTACCTCGAATTATCCTGTAACTCATAAGTCCTTTTGCTGGTTTCAGGGGACAGGCTTCCTCGCTGGGACAGAAGAACAGGTAGCAGTTGGGTAGTTTAATTTTTTTTTGAGTGTCGAAGATCATCAAGTTACATGCTTTGTCCCCTGTAAGGAAAGGTTTCACAAGTAACTATTTTGAAATAGGATTTTCCATAAAGCATGGTGGGCAGGAAAACTTCATTTACTTTGGTAGCTGACACAAAAACCTTTTTGTCTGCTGGCTGCCGAGTCATTTCCTTTTCCTTAGTTTACTCACGGAAGGCAATTTTTAAAGACCTTGGGTTTAAAACTCTGAATGAAGGTAACTTTGGCAAAACGTATTAAATTTTTTTTTTAATTTAAAAATTTTTTTGGCTGCGCGGCATGTGAGATCTTAGTTTCCCAACCAGAGATTGAATCCCTGCCTCCTACATTTGAAGCTCAGAGTCAATCACTTGGCCACCAGGGAAGTCCTGGCAAAATACATTTTTTTTAAATTATGACCATACAATAACACATTTACAGGAGACTTGGAAAATACAGGACACAGTTACATATAGGTTTACTACATATTATAATTATGTTTTTAAGTAGATAAAGATTTTTAGTTGGAGTTTCAATATCAGGCTCTCAAAAATTAATAGAAGAAATAGAACAGTAGGAGGATACAGCAGACATGAAAAAAAACCAATTCAACCTAATAAAGATTTATACAGTTTTCACACAATAGCAGGATATAAAGTCGTATTCAAGTTTCCATAGACTATAAACCAGGAGACACTGGAACATATCCAAGGACATAAAACAAGCTGAAAAAACTTCATGATCTAAAGGTATTGAAATCACACCGAATCTGTTCTCTTGTCACTATGGAATGATGTTAGAAATCAATATCAAAAGATAATCAAAAATAAGACACATTTTCAAGTATAATGTGATATTTACCAATTGAGATCATCACAATAGTAAAAGATGCTGGCAAAACCCATTTTTAAAAGTACATTTAATTCTTTAGAAAGAAGCCTTCCATTTGCTAAAATATTTATCAAAATATACACAGAAATACTGACTCTACAATTCAGTACAGAGTTGGGCTTTAGGAAATGGATTTAACCCTAATGATTTTACAAATTTCTTGCATCCTGAAGGCATCTTAGATGCCTATGAAGCCATCAGTTCTGGTTTTCTTGAAGGGGGTAGAAATCAGTAAATTTAGCCTTATATATATCATGCCTCCTTCCAGTGAATGAATCTGCATAGGTTTATTTTTCAGACCATTCTTCTTTTGGGTCTTTGAATTTTGGCTCTACATTATCATTTTTGTTTGTCTCCCAATCAGGCAGAGGTCAGAGATCACCCTTGATTCCTTCAATGAGAAAGAAGACTGAGTTCGCTTCTGCAGGGGTTTTTATCCTATTGTCTCTCCACTACCCAGGTAACAAGAAAGGCACTCCAGTTTCTCTGACTTGTCTTCTCCCAGCAATGTGATAATTCTGCAGCACCATTTTAGCTGACACTTAGGTAAAGGGGAGGGTCCATGGAGTCCACTTTGTACACAGAATTTTGTGTTCTTTCTATCTGTGGGCATTTTTCTAGAGTCTGTGGCTATGGGCAAATTATCAGTTTTTTTGAGCCACAAACAGTTAAAAACCAATGCTTGGTAAAAGAAGGAAAAGTCTGGAATCCATTAACTGAGACCCACAGTTACCTCTGCTTAGGGCATGGCAACCTACTCCAGTATTCTTGCCTGGAGAAACCCATGGACTGAGGAGCTTGTCAGGGGGCGGCTACAGTCCATGGGGTCACAAAGAGTTGGATATGACTGAGCAACTGAGCATGCACGCACGCACAGGAAAGCAGCAACATTTTGCTTATGTTTTTGCTTGTAGAACAAAGCCGTAAACCCTCATTTCTTACTGAACACCCCCCCAAGGAACTGAAGAGAAAGGCCAAATGTCCTGTGTGGCCAGAAAACGCCCACATGGCATTCAGTCCTATTTGCAGGCCATGTTTCTATTTCACATAAATGTTGGTGTCAACATTTAGAGAAAAAGTAGAAGTTTAAATGAGAGCTCTATCAATTACTTCTCTATAAAGAGTGTCCAAAAGCATGCTCATCAATTTGAGATCACTGAAGGATTTGTTTTCCTCCTGACAGCAAATATGGGTGCCTCCGTGGCGCAGTAGTAAAGAACCCACCTGCCAATGCAGGAGACACAAGAGATGCAGGTTTGATCCCTGGGTGGGGAAGATCCCCTGGAGGAGGAACTGGCAACCGACTCCAGTATTCTTTCCTGGGAAATCCCATGGACAGAGAAGCCTGGTGGGCTACAGTCCACAGGGTTGCAAAACAGTCAGGTAAAACTAAGCAACTGAACAGGCATGCATGACAGCAAATATATGGTGTCGTTTCTAAGTGAATTCTCTAGTTCTCTAACACCAATGGGGTGTCTTATAATTCAACTCGATTCCGATACTAATTGCCTGGAGTGTCAGACCCCACAGGTCCAAGGCTCAGTCCCAAAAGACTGTTCCCACTCAGATGCCAGTCACAAATCACAGTCACAAGACACCCAGGTCACTCGCACATACATCCAATTAGGCTGCTGCTAAGTCACTTTAGTCGTGTCCAACTCTGTGCGACCCCATAGACATCAGGCTCCCCCATCCCTAGGATTCTCCAGGCAAGAACACTGGAGTGGGTTGCCATTTCCTTCTCCAATGCGTGAAAGTGAAAAGTGAAAGTGAAGTCACTTAGTTGTGTCTGACTCTTGGCGACCCCATGAACTGCAGCCCACCAGGCTCCTCCAATCCACGGGATTTTCCAGGCAAGAGGACTGGAGTGGGGTGCCATTGGCTTAGGCTACCACCTCCCATCCCAGGCTCAATAATTTGCTAGGACTACTCACAGAACTGAGGAAAATGCAGTACTTACTGTTACACTTTATTACAAAGGATACAAATGAACAGCCAGATGAAGAGGTACACAGGGTGAGGTTTGGGAGGGTCCCGAGTGCAGCAGCCTCCGTCCCTGGTGGGGATGGGGTGCCTCCTGGCACATGGATGTGTTCACCAACTTGGAAGCTCCCCGAACCCACCATTTAGGGGTTTTCATGCAGTTTTATTATGTAGGCAAAATGATTAAGTCATTGGCCATTGTGACTGAATTCAGTCTCCACCCCACTACTACTCCACTTCCCCTACCTGGAGGTGGGTGGGGAGACTGAAAGTTTCAAGCTTCTATGCAAAGTTTGGTCTTTCTGGTGACTAGCAACTCTCCCAAAGCTATCTGTGCTGGGCTTAGTCACTTCAGTTGTGTCCGACTCTTTGTGACCCCATGGACTCTAGCCTGCCAGGCTCCTCTGTCCATGGGATTCTCCAGGCAAGAATACTGGAGTGGGTTGCCATTCCCTTCTCCAGGGGACCTTCCCAACCCAGGGATCGAATTTGCATCTATTACGTCTCCTGGTAGGTGGGTTCTTTACTACTAGAACCACCTAGGAACCCCATCTATCTAGGACCCCACTAAGAGGCACCTTATTAGCATAAACTCAGGTATGGTGGAATAGGGCTCATTATGAATAACAGAAGAAGCTCCTTTGCTTAGGGAATTGCCAGGGTTTTAGGAGCTCTGTGCCAGGAGTCAGGGACAAAGACTAGAAATAAATATGGAAATTTGTGTCCTTCAATTTCATGTCCATATGTATTTATATTACCATACCATAATCATTATAGAATGAAAAGGAAATAATGATCTAAGAGAAAGCATATGATTTTGTTGGCTGATAAATCAAGTAAGGATCATGAGTCCAGTGTTCACTAACTCTCCTAGGGTCCTTGACAATGGGCCTTTTCCATCTTATTAATGGTTTATCTCCAGCACCTAGCAAGACATTAGATGCTCAATAAATTTAGGTGGGTTTTTTTTTTTTTTTTTCCCATTTAGGGAATTAGGACAGGATCATAAAGTGAAGTTGCTCAGTCATGTCCGACTCTTCACGACCCCATGAACTGCAGCCTATCAGGCTCCTCCGTCCATGGGATTCTCCAGGCAAGAATACTGGAGTGGGTTGCCATTTCCTTCTCCAATGGGCCACTAGGGAAGCTCTTAACTTCATGACTTTTAAGGACAGGATCATAAAGAACTGAAAAATGATCATTGTTTTCACTTAGATACATACTTCTGTTTTCAGGTCATACGTTTGGAATCTGAAATGTCCAAGGTCGTGGTTCAAGCCTGTGGGCCTCAGTTTTCTTTTGTGTATTGTACATGGGTCATTCCAAGCCCCTCCCCGTGCCTCTTAGAGTCCTAGAAGCTGCAATGAGTGGTCAGTGGCTTCCTGATTCACCTAAGCCACCAGCTCCAGGAAAGGGAGGGGAAATGGAAATTTTGTGCTTCCACTTAAAATGCAAATGCTGATTTTCCTATGGGATGACTTAAAATTTTTATTTTTTGTCTCAATTCCCTTTCTGTTTAAATGTTCTTTCTTTTTAAAAAATTATGTCATTTGTTATCTTTATTATTATTATCTTGGAATACAGTGTGACTTTCATTTTATTTAATTATTGGCTGCGCTGAGTCTTGGCTGCTGTTGCCAGGTTTTCTCTAGCTGCAGTGAGCGGGAGCTGCTCTCTAGCTAAGATCTCACGGGTTCCTCATTGTGGTGGCCTCTCCTGTTGTGGCGCACAGGCTCTAGAGCGTGTGGGCTTCAGGAGATGCAGTGCACAGGCTCAGTGATTGCAGCTTGTGGGCCCTAGAGCATGGGTTTCATTGCTCCATGGCATGTGGGATCTTCCCAGATCAGGGATTGAACCCAGGTCCCCTGCATTGGCAGGCTGATTCTCAACCACTGGATCATTAGGAACGTCCCTAAACATTCTTTCTAAAGTCACACTGGGGTTTCCCCAGGGCCTTAGCAGTAAAGGATCCGCCACTGCAGAAGACATGGGTTTGATCCCTGATCCAGGAAGATCCCACATACCATGAAGCAACTTAAGTTCGTGTGCCACATCTATTGAGCCTGTGCTCTATGCTCTAGAGCCTGGAAACCACAACTGCTAAGCCTACGTGCCCCAACTACTGAAGCCTGTGGGCCCTAGAGCCCACGCTCAACAACAAGAGAAGCCACCACAAAGAGAAGCCCACGCACCAAAACTAGCAAGTAGCCCCCGCTCACAACTAGAGAAAAGCCCGAGCAGCAGGGAAGACCCAGCACAGTCAATAAATAGACAAATAAAACTGAAGTCACACTGTATTTCCAATGCTCCATGATAATGATAGCCAAGCATTTAAATAGGATTTTTGGTTTTACTCTCTTAGATGCCTGTTAGAACAAACACCAGTGGTTTTCAACCTTTTTCTACCCAGATACCTAAGTGATACATATACACTCATAGGTAACTGAGTCAGCTTAGGGGAGAGGAGAGCACATCGTGGAACATTCCCGAGCGATTTTGCCACCCATTTTTCTACCCCACTGAGAATCCCTAGTACAAACTACTCAGCCTCATCAACCAGGTACTCACATCACAAAACACATGGAATAAACAGTCATCAAGGCATTGTTACTTACCTGATATGTTTTTTGTCAAGCAGCAAGAATTAATGCAGTCCTGTTGAGTTAATGTATGTATGGGCTCATTGCCTCTGATTCCCTTGGAAAGAGACAGCTGGATGTCAATGACCACATCTTCAAGGCTCTCAGTGAGGCAGTTTTGACTGGTGGATAGTCTTAGTGTCAGGAAACAAATTATTACAAAAGTGTAAGTCAAGCTCCATCCTCCCCGGAAGAACATGTTAAATTTCAGCTTAGTCTTAGTCATCAAAGGTCAGATAAACTGTCCCTCCTGCTTGAGTCTGCTTCAAGAAGATGGTACAGATGATGGAATTTCTCTCTAGGACAAAAACAGGAAATCATCAATGAGTTTTCTTTTTTTGAATGAACCTAGAGAAGCTACATTTCATTTCCTTCAAATCAATGTAAATGACTCACAATTCATAGAAGGCCAGAAATAAACAAGTAATTTTTATTCATTTCACTTTTAATAGATTTGAGACAACCTTTCATTATAAACTTGGCAAAAAGCTAGTAAGCACACACACATATATTGGGTTGGCCAAAAAGTGCATTGGGGTTTTTCTATAGGATTGTACAGGAAAACCCTAATGAACTATCTGGCCAACCCAATGCTATCCAATTAATTATTAAAATCTGACAAATGTCTAAGAAAGAGGAGTAAAATACCATAGTAGTCTGCCTTTCAGTTTTAGAATCCTTCCTCTTCCTGCCTCTCCTAACAAGAGCGGGAAAAGACATAAAATCTGCAGTCATTGATGAAGCAGTAAATGATCACTGATCATTGGTTTGGACATATTTTCTCTCTCAGTAATAACAATTAACATTTTAAATCACCTACTGAGGGGAAGGCAATGTGCTAAAATTTACATATATTATCCTAGTTAATTCTTACACCAGCTCTGCAAAAAAGCTATTATTTTTCCCATTTTACAGATGAGGAAACTGAGGCTGCCTTTTTTTATTGCTGTCTCTTTTTAAGTATCACACCAGAGGCAGGTTAATGCCAATAATCTAATTCTAGGAATTAGCCCATCAGCAGGGGGAATAGTCTAGCCTAGTTGAAGGAAAGTGTAAGGGCAAGAGTTCTTTTTGGCATCCCTAAAAACACAAAAGGAGATCCAACCAGTCCATCCTAAAGGAGATCAGTCCTGGGTGTTCATCGGAAGGACTGATGCTGAAACTGAAACTCCAGTACTTTGGCCACCTCATGCGAAGAGTTGACTCATTGGAAAAGACCCTGATGTTGGGAGGGATTGGGGGCAGGAGGAGAAGGGGACAACAGAGGATGAGATGGTTGGATGGCATCACCGACTCGATGGGCATGAGTTTGAGTAAACTCCGGGAGTTTGTGATGGACAGGGAGGCCTGGCGTGCTGCGATTCATGGGGTCACAAAGAGTCGGACATGACTGAGTGACTGAACTGAACTGAAAAACACAAAAGCCCTAATATGTATTAATTTCAACTCCATTGGTGAGCTGGTTCTTCTGGGAAAAAAAAAAAGTTAAACTGGCAATGCTATACCAGAAACTATCCTCAATTCTAGAATACAAATTGTTCACTAACGATAGCCTAGATCAGAATTACCAATTAAGTTTTCTTTTTATGTCAAGAAGCCTTTGGTAACCTTTTGGTCATGAACCCTTTGGTACTCTGGTGATGCTTAGGTTCTCTTCTGACATGTTTTAAAATGTATAAAAGACATGTTTTTAAATGTATAAAATGAAATATATAGGATTACAAAGGAAGATAGTCCTATTGAAATGTAATCATTGAAGAGTTTTTTTTTTTAAATCTACAAATCTGATGAAAGATACCAAGAATGATCTACAGAAATCGAGAGATATTTCATGTTAACCAACAGCACTACTCAATATTGTTAGGATGTCAGTTCTTCCCAACTCAGTCTACAGATTCAATGCAATTTCAATAAAAATCCCAGTACATTATTTTATAGACCTCAACAAACCAACTTTAAAAATTTTATTTTATTTTTTGGCTGCACTGTGTGGCTTTTGAGATTTAGTTCCCCAACCAGGGATGGAATCCTAGCCCTTGGCTGTGAGAGCGCAGAGTCCTCACTAATGAACCACCAGGGAATTCCCTCAACAAGTCAATCTTAAAGTTTACACGGAAATGCAGAAAGGCCCAGAACAGTCAACACAACACTGAAGAAGAACAAAGCTGGAAGACTGACACTACCTGACTTCAGCACTTAACCATAAACCACCAGTAATCAAGACAAAGTGCTATTGGCAAAAGAACAGACAAATAAATGAATAGGACAGAATAGTGAGCCCAGAAATAGACCCCAACAAATAGTCAACTGATCTTTGACAAAGGAACAAAGGCAATTCAACAGACAAAGGATAGTCTTCTCAAAAATGGTGCTGGACAATTGGACCAAAAAGAAAAAAAAAAAAAAATCTAGACACTGACCTTATGCCTTTCACAAGAATTAACTCAAAATGGATCATAGACCTAACTATAAAATGCAAAGCTATAAAACTCCATGTAACACAGAATAAAGTCTCTGTGACCTTAGACTGGATGATGAGTTTTAGATACGACACCAAAAGCACAATCTGTGAAAGAAAAAACTGGTAGGTTGGATTTAATTAAAATTAAAAACTTCTTCTCTGTGTAAGACACTGTTAAGAAAATGAAAAGCTAAGCCACAGGCTAGGAGAAAGTATTTTCAAAACACGTATTTGATAAATAACTGGTAGCTAAAATACACAAAGAACTCTTAAAACTTAACAAAAAGAAAACAAACCACCCCATTAAAAGTGGGCAAAAATCTGGACACCTCCCCAAAGAAGCATATAAAAAGGTGCTCAATCTCACTGTCATTAGGGAATTGCAAATGAAAAGAACGAGATGCAGGCTTTCCTAGTGGCTCAGTGGTAAAGAATCCACCTGCCAATGCAGGAGACAAGGGTTCAGTCTGTGTTCTGGGAAGATTTCACATGTTGTGGAGCAAATAAGACCATGCACCACAACTATTGAGCTTGTTTTCTAGACCCACAAGCTACAACTACTGAGGCCAGGAGCTGCAACTACTGAAGCCCATGCACTCTAGAGCCTGAGCTCCACAAGAGAAGCCCCCTCAGTGAGAAGCCCACACACCACATCTGGCAAGTAGCCCTCATTCGCAGTAACCAGAGAAAAACTTGCACAGCAACGAAGACCCAGCACAACCAAAATAAACAAATAAATAAAATTACTTTTAAAAAATAATGAGATGTCATGACACATTTACAAGAATGGCTAAAATTCAAAAAAACTGTTAATACTAAATCCTGACAAAAACCCACATACAAATATTTATAATAGTTTTTTTTTTATAATTGCCAAAAAAACTAGAAATAGCCAAGATGTCCCTTACTAAGTCAAGGGATAAGCAAATTGTGGTATATCCCTATAGTAGAATATTATTCAGAAGGAAATGAGTTATCAAGCCACAAAAAGAGGAACCTAATTGTATATCATTTGGTGAAAGAAGGAAATGGCAACCCACTCCAGTATTCCTGCCTGGAAAATTCCATGGGTAGAGGAGCTGGTGGGCTACAATCCGTGGAGTCACAAAGAGTCAGACAGGACTGAGCGACTAACAATTTCACTTTAACTGAAAGAAGCTAGTATCTGATTCCAACTCTATGACATTCTGGAAAAGGCAAAACAACATTGAGAGTAAAAGATCAGTCGTTGTCTGGAGGAAAGGGTGGAGTACAAAGGATTTTGAAGGCAGTGAAACTATTTTATATGACTCTGTAATGATGAAAGCATATCGTTATATTTGTCAAAGCCTACAGAGCTGTAAAATACAAGAGGGTACCCTAATATAAACAGGTGGACTTTGGTTAGTAAAAAAATCAACATAGTTTTAAAAAAAAATTATATTCTAACAAAGCACAATCTGTTATGTCTAACTTCCCAAAACAGCAAAATGAAAATAACACTGTTTCTCTATGTAAGCACATCACGTACATTATGTCATTTAATCTTTACATGAATTCTAGAAGCTAAATCCCATCAGCTCCCCTTTCAGTTAAAAAAAAAAATAACTGTGATAAATGACAAGTGGGACATCTAATCAATGCCATAATTTTTTGAATGACCCATTTTTAATTTAATTTTTAAAGGAGTATAGTTGTTTTACGATGTTGTTGTAGTTTCTGCTGAACAATGAAGCGAATCAGCTATAAGCATACACATGTCCCCTCCCTCTTGGGCCTCCTTCCCACCCCAGCCCCTAGATGATCACAGAGCCCCGAGCTGAGCTCCCTGGGCCGTAGAGCAGCTTCCCACTAGCTGTCTATTTTACACAGAGTAGTCTGTATACGTCAATCTATTCTCCCAATTCGTCTCATGTTCCCTTTCCCCCACTGCGTCCACATGTCGGTTCTCTACACCTGCATCTCTATTCCTGCCTTGCAGACAGGCTCGTCTGTACCATCTTTTTAGATTCCATGCATATGTATAAATTCATATATGATATTTTTCTCTTTCTGACTTACTTCATTCTCTACGACAGACTTTACCCAGGTCCATCCACATCGATACAAATGACCCAATTTCGTTCCATTTTATCACTGCCATAATTTTGAAGTAGCCTCAAATGTAATGATTTTGAGACATATTCAGTCAGGAATGCGATACAGAAATAAGTACCACTTCTGCCAGAGGCAAATCAGAGCTACCCTGCCACTAATCCCACTGCGGCTTTTGCCTACACGCCTCTTAAAGGAAATACTACACTGCATTTAGAGGTTAGCAAAATAAACTTTTCCACCCAAGTTCACAGATTTTCTGAATGCTGTCCATGGACTCCCCCCCGCAACCCCAGGGTAAGAATCCTGGCACAAGTTACTTCGTACGCTACCACACTTTGCAAATCTCTTCTAGTCACTAGAAGGAAAAAAAAACCCAACAGAAACAAAAATAACAAAAACCAGACCAACACTTGGCTTTGAATGGATTCTAAGAGTCTCTCCTGAAGCTGCTGCAATGAAACGAACTGTGATGTGGGATACAGGAGGAAGGCTGTGCTTCTAGTACCAGCATCCTTTCTGTGCCTGCAAGCAGGAATGAAGAGCTTATCTCATTAACGATACCCAACCATTACTAGGTAAATTAATTCTTCCAATCCATTTATTATTTAGATCTTGAAGGTCCAAAGAGGGACAGATTTTTAAATGTGGCATACACATGCAATAGAATATTATTCAACTACAAAAAGGAATGAAATTCTAATACATGCTGCCTCCTGAGAACATTATGCTAACTGAAATAAAATGGATACAAAAGGACAAATGCTGAATGCGTGCACTAAGTATCTGGCTTCCCCAGTGGCTCAGATGGTAAAGAATCCACTTGCAACACAGGAGACCCAGGTTCAATCCTTGCGTTGGGAAGATCCCCTGGAGAAGGGAATGGCAACCCACTCCCGTATTCCCGCCTGGAGAACCCCATGGACAGAGAGCCTGGTGGGCTATAGTCCAGGGGTGGCAAAGAATTGGACATGATTGAGGGACTACTAACAGTAACGCACCAAGTATCTAGAAAAGGCAAAGTCATAGAGATAAAAAAGTAGAATTGAAGTTACCAGAGGTTGGTGGAGGAGGGAGGGGGCTATTGTTTAACAGGTGCAGAGTTTCTGTTTGGGGTGCCCCAGATACCCTGAAAATGGATAACTGTTGTGGTCCGGGCTTGGGTTGGAAAAGAATTTCCAGGCATGAGACAGAATGAGAGGGGAAATGAAGTTTATTAGATTGGGAGACGCTGTTAGAACAGCGGGCCAGTTCAAGGGAGAACCAGTGTTGAACAGGGGTCCTTAGGCCACTTTTATACCCAGCATACAAGGAGTGGGATGGTGGTCTTGTGGGTCATTTGCTGATTGGATGAGTCATGTATACTGGGTAGAGGGGAGAGTAAGGCAAATACCTTCTCCCTATGGGGTAGGAGGGCCAGGTTATTCTGCTCAGGAGGACCGGAAATCCATTAACAGTGATCGTGGGGGAGGGCCGGATGATAAGGGTCTGCTTTTTCTGTTCCCGCATTCCAAGACCCTCCTTGGTTTTTTTCTGCTCTTTCGTCCTTGGGTCACGCAGTAGTGACGGTTACCCAATAATGGGAATGTACTTAAAGCCACTAAACTCTACCCTTAAAAATGATCCAAATGAATACAGAACAGACTTTTGAACTCTGTGGGAGAATGTGAGGGTGGGATATTTCAAAAGAACAGCATGTATACTATCTATGGTGAAACAGATCACCAGCCCAGGTGGGATGCATGAGACAAGTGCTCCGGCCTGGTGCACTGGGAAGACCCAGAGGAATTGGGTGGAGAGGGAGGTGGGAGCGGGGATTGGGATGGGGAAGACGTGTAAATCCATGGCTGATTCATATCAATATATGACAAAACCCACTGAAATGTTGTGAAGTGATTGGCCTCCAACTAATAAAAAAAATTAAAAAAAAAAAAATGATCCAAATGATACATTTTGTTATGTGTGAGGGAGTGAGTGAAAGTCGCAGTCCTGTCCAACTCTTTGCTGCCCCATGGACTGTAGCCCGCCAGGCTCCTCTGTCCAAAGGGTTCTCCAGACAAGAATACTGAAGTGGGTTGCCATGACCTCCTCCAGGGGATCTTCCTGACCCAGGGGTCCAACCCAGGTCTCCCGCATTGCCAGCGGTTCTTTCCAGTTTGAGCCACCAGGGAAGCCCTTGTTATGTGTATTTTACCACAACAAAAAGATCAAAACAAGCATACAATTAAACAAAAAAAAAGGTTCAAAGTGAAGTGGAATTCTGTTGAAAACTAGTGGGAAAGGGATACAGGTGGCAAGAAGACGCACCTGAGCTTTCACACCTGCTGAGTCGAGTCACGGGATCTTACCAGCAATCACTCGGTCAATATTGTAAATCATTTTTTCTCATAGCATAATCTAACTTAATTTATCAGTGTTTATAACTGCACACACACACACACACACACACACACACACACACACACACCCCTTACAGAGTATTAGACAATTAGCAAGTTGGATGAATACAGGAGACAAAGAATACAGGAGAACAAGGGAAATTTGCCCTTTCCTTGAGGAAGTACACGGGGCTCACGAAATGATTCTTTTGCCGCAGCAGCTGGCTTGCCCGGGGACCCACCTCGGGGATACAGAGGTCAACAGCATCCGCTCAGCCCCTCCCCGCTCCAATCGGGTGGTCCGAGCTCCCGGACGGGCGGGGGAACCTCGCCCCGGGAAAGGTGGTCGGGTGGTGATGCTGTCCGCAGGGGCTGGGGGCGGGGGAACGATGGAGAAGAGCCTTTACCTGGCAACGGGAGGCCGAGGTCCTGGGCAGCCCCGCACGTTCCGGGAAGCAGCGGCGGGTCTGCTAGTGGCTCCGAGGCTCCGCAGCTCGCGCTTAGCCTCGGGTTTGTGGTTCACGAGTTCCTGCTTCCGTTGCGGCGGCCGAAAGTTTGCCGGAGGGGGAAGGGCACGTTCCCGCCCTGCAACCCGGAGCTGCTTCCCAGCAACCTGGAAAGGTCCCCTGGGCACCGCGGAGAGCCGGGAACCCCTCCCACACCTCCCCACTCACCCATGGATGCCCGGGATCCAGGCTGTGCGTGCAGCCAGGACGGGGGGGGGGGGGCTCAACCCTGGTGTATGCTTGAGGGTCTGCATCTTCGGATTCCCTGAGAACCGGGCAAATAACCCATGATGGAAGTCAAGCAGTACAAAATGTACATCATCAGACGTACCTCCTTTGACTGCACTTAGCAGATTTTGCATTTAAAAAAAAAAAAAAAAACAACTGAAGGTTTATGGCAATCCTGCCTGGAGTGAGTCTATTGGTGTCTTGTTTCCAACAGTATCTGTATCTCTGCGTCACCTTTTGGTGATTCTCCCAACAGTTAAAACTTATTCATTATTATTATGTTTATTAGGATTATGATTTGTCATCAGTGATCTTTGATGTTACTGCTGTAACTTGCTAAATGTTATGATGATTGTTATTGTTTAGTCGATAAATCCCGTCTGACTCTTGCAACCCTGTGACTGTAGCCCACCAGGCTTCTCTGTCCATGGGATTCTCCAGGCAAGAATGCTGGAGTGGACTGCCCTTTCCTTCTTCAGGGGATCTTCCTGACCCTGGGATGGAACCCACATCTCCTGCATTGGCAGATGGATTCTTTACCACTCAGTCACTAGGGAAGCCCAAAGGTTATGATAACAGCTAACATTTTTTTTTTTCATTTATTTTTATTATTTGGAGGCTAATTATTTTACAATATTGTAGTGGTTTTTGTCATACATTGACATGAATCAGCCATGGATTTACATGTATTCCCCATCCCAATCCCCCCTCCCACTTCCCAATAGCTAGCATTTTTTAAAGCAACATTTTAACATTAATGGATGTTTATTTTTAGGTGTAACGCCATTACGCACTTAATAAACTACAATACAGTGTAAGCATAATGTTTATGTCGCTGCTTCTGCTCTTTGGTTGCTAAGTCATGTCAAACTCTTTGCGATCCCATGGACTGTAGCCCACCAGGCTCCTCTGTCCCTGGGATTCTCCAGGCAAGAATACTGGAGTGGGTTGCCATTTCCTTCTCCAGGGAATCTTCCCCCACGCAGGGACGAACTCTCATCACATGCATTGGCAGGCAGATTCTTTACCGCTGAGCCACCTGGGCTTCCCCAAACATAACTTTTATAGGCACTGAGAAACCAAAAAAACATTGTGTGACTTTATTGAGATATCTGCCTTGTTTTGGTGGTCTGATACTGAACTGTGCTGAACTCAGATACACCTGTAGAGTGAAAACCCTGCCTCTCACCCTGTGTCCCAATCTAGTTCTCCTCCCCAGAGGCAACATCTGATCAAACATTCTTCACATTCAAGAGTCTGCAGTGCCTTCTATATGAGGCATAGTTAAGAGAATCCTATTCAATTGTTCAAAGTGTGGAGAGTTCTTCATTAGGTTGGAGTTCTTCATTTAGAGTTCTTCATTTGCACTTGAGCTAATGTGCAAATCAAGACTCCAGGAAGGCTTTGGGATTCGGCAGGATTTATTGTTTATAGGTATGAATAATAATGATGAAAACAATGGTTGTTTTTCACTCGCTAAGTCGTGTCTGACTCTTTGTGACCCCATGAACTGCAGCACACCAGGGTTTATTGTCCTTCACTATCTCCCCAAGTTTGCTCAAACTCACGTCCATTGAGTCAGTGATGTCATCCAACCATCTAGTCCTCTGTCACCCGCCCTCTTCTCCTCCTGCCTTCAATCTTTCCCAGCATCAGGTTCCATCCCAACGAGTCAGCTCTTCGAATCAGGTGGCCAAAGCATTGGAGCTTCAGCTTCAGCATCAGTCCTTCCAATGAATCTTCAGGACTGATTTCCTGTAGGATTGACCTGTTTGATATCCTTGCAGTCCAAGGGACTCTCAAGAATCTTCTCCAGCACCACAATTTGAAAGCATCAATTCTTCAGTGCTCAGCCTTTCTTATACTCCAACTCATGACTACTGAAAAAACCAATGCTTTGACTATACGGACCTTTGTTGGCAAAGTGATGTCTTTGCTTTTTAATATGCTGTCTAAGTTTGTCATAGCTTTCCTTCAAAGGAGCAAGTGTCTTTTAATTTCATGGCTACAGTCACCATCTACAGTGATTTTGCAGCCCTAGAAAACAAAATCTGTCATTACTTCTACATTTTCTCCTTTTATTTGCCATGAAGTGATAGGACCAGATGCCAAGATCTTAGTTTTTGCCAGCTTTTCACTCTTCTCTTTCACCCTCATCAAGAGGTTTTTTAGTTCTTCCTCACTTTTTGCCATTAGAGTGGTATCATCTGCATATCTGAGGCTGTTGATATTTCTCACAGCAATCTTGATTCCAGTTTGATTCATCCACATTTTGCATGATGTACTCTACATATAAGTTAAATAAACAGAGTGGCAATATACAGCCTTGTCATACTCCTTTCCCAGTTTTGAACCAGTCAGTTGTTCCTTCTAAGGGTCTAACTATTGCTGCTTGACCCGCATTCAGGTTTCTCAGGAGATAGGTAAGGTGGTCTGGTATTCCCATCTGTTTAAGAGTTTTCCAGTTAGTTGTGATCCACACAGTATCTATTATTGAAAACAATGGTGTCTATTATTAAAATGTCACCCCTAATATTTAGCATAGTACCTGGTACATAATGAGGGCTTCCCCGGTGGTACAGTGGTAAACAATCTGCCTGCCAATGCAGGAGGCACAAGAGACTCTGGTTCGATCCCTTGGTGGGAAAGATCCTCTGGAGAAGGAAATGGCAACCCACTCCAGTATTCTTGCCTGGAGAATCCCATGGACAGAGAAGCCTGGCTACAGGGCTATAGTCCATGGGTTTTGCAAAGAGCCAAACATGACTGAATGACTGAGCCTGCACATACACATAATAGTAAATACTTAATGAAAATATATTTGTTGATTGCATGAGTGGAAAAGAAAGACTAGGTTATAGGTTTTATAAGTGTGTTTATAAATCAATGCTTGCTCCACCCACCCCCATATACAGGAGAACAAGTGCAAAGTTACTAAACCTTTGACACTTAACTTGCTGAGGTTCTAACCTTTCACAGTATCTCTACTTTGGTCAATATGAAAGAGCTTTCAAGCCTAAGGCACCATGCAGCTGTAGATTGTTATTCTAGGCCTAAGAACCACAGCTCTAGTTTTAACCAATAGCTACTGGAGGCATGTGGTGCTAGAGATGCCTGTGAACAATGGTCCATTGTGTGAAACTAACTCAACTAGTTGTATCCAAAGGATGACCTGCTCTTGAATTTCAATAACATTGCAAATATTTGTTTTGAAAGGTTACCAAAGGAAACTCCAGAGTGAATTACCATTGGAGCAATTTTCCTATTGCAATCAGTGACTGATGCGCTTAGTAAGTTTTATCTCCATAGATGATATACATGTGGGTCCAGTACATAGCGAGGCCACACTCTTGGACTTTCCTTTCACTCTAGGAGCTAAGTAGATCTTTCCCCACTTAGAAACTTCAGATCCGGGGGAAGGGGCGGCAGGCGCCATGTTGGGCCATGAAGGTGGCAAGAAGAAGCCCCTGAAGCAGCCCAAGAAGCAAACCAAGGAGATGGATGAGGAAGATAAGGCATTCAAGCAGAAGCAGAAGGAGGTGCAGAAGAAACTAAAGGAGCTAAAAGCAAAGGCCAAGGGGAAAGGCCCCCTGACCACCAGTGGAATTAAGAAATCTGGCAAAAAGTAAGCTGTTCCTTATGCCCGAGGCAATGATGACCTTTAGTTCCATTCCTGTTTAATCACCTGGATCCCCTGCCATAATAATCTGTTGCCACCTATAGCTAGAATGACGTGTTGCCTTGGAACCTATTGTACATTTAAGAGTAAAATTTTGTTAAAAAAGAAAGAAAGAAAGAAAGAAACTTCAGATTCAAGGCTTGGATACAATGAATGGTTATTGTTAAGTGCTTTTTCAGTTATGACAGTGAACAGAAGACATTGATGAAAATAATGATTAAAGACAAATTTTCTATTGATACAGACCAGGAGTTTAAAATTAGAAATGCCACCTCATTGCTGAAAAGATTCTTGTTTTGAAAATAATTTTTATTAGAATATGGTTGATTTACAATGCTGTGTTAGTTTCTGCTGCATAGCAAAGTGAGTTCGTTATGTGTACACATATATCCACTCGGATTTGGATTTCCTTCCCATTCGCTCATCACAGAGCATGAGTAGCGTTCCCTGAGCTATACAGTAGGTTCTCGTTAGTTATCTATTTAATACATAGCATCAATAGTGTGGACAAGGGAATGGCAACCCACTCCAGAATTCTTGCCTAGAGAAATCCATGGACAGAGGAGCCTGGAGAGCTACAGTCCATGGGGTCACAAAGAGTCAGACGTGACTGAGCAACAGACACACACACAATAGTGTTAATGTGTCAACCCCCATCTTCCAGTTTATCCCACCCCTTCCTCCACCCTTGGTGTCCATACATTTGTTCTCCATGTCTGTGTCTATTCCTGCCCTGTAAATGAGATCAGGAGACCTGAGTTCGATTCCCGGGTCAGGAAGCCCCCGGAGAAGGAAATGGCCACTCCAGTATTTTTGCCTGGAGAATCCCATGGACAGAGAAGCCTGACGGGCTACAGTCCATGGCTTCACAAGGGTTGGACACAACTTAGCAACTAAACCACCACCATACTATTTTTCTAGATTTCATATATATGCAATAACATATGATGTTTTTCTCTTTCTGACTTACTTCACTCTGTATGACAGTCTCTAGGTCCATCTAGGTCTCTACAAGGAACAGTTTTGTTCCTTTTTATGGCTGAGTAATGGCTTCCTGATGGCTCATATGGTAAAGAATCTGCTTGCAATGCAGGAGACCCAGGTTCGATCCCTGGATTGGGAAGATCCCCTGGAGAAGAGAATGGCAACCCTCTCCAGTATTCTGGTCTGGAGAATTCCATCAACAGAGAAGCCTGGCGAGACTCCATGGGGTCACAAAGAGCCAGACACGACTGAGCGACTGACGCACATATACAATATTCCACTGTATATGAAGAGAGTCTTAATCCTCTTCTGCCAATACAGTACCTCTCCATTTACGTATAGGTAGATTTTTTTAAGGTGTTTTAGTCAGAAAATATACATTAAGTACCTGCACTGGGAAATTAAAGACCAATAAGGCACTGTTAACAAACACAAGTTCATGTGCCCGACGCACAGTGAGATCAAACAAAACAAAATGTCAGAGTTTGGAGTGTGGAGCAGAGAAAGGTGTATGGCAGGGCCATGCTAGGAAAACAGGTGGCTTGTGCCCCCACCCAAAATTCCCTAATTCCCCAAAGGATTTCAGCAAAGCATTTTTAAAGGCCAGGTGACGGAGGGTCCCAGGGTGTGTGATCATTTGGGCATATTTCTCTGATTGGTTGATGGTGAGGTAACATTATCAATCCTTAGGTGCCAAAAGGATTAAGAGCTATTTGCTTACTATCATCAAGTAGTTAATTTCTTCCATTTGGAAGAAATTGGTCATGGTTTTTAGCATCTGAAAACCTCATGAAATATGCCTGAACTATCACAGAGGATGTCAAGGAGGGGCCTGTCCTGGGAAGGCCCCAGAGGGTCCTGCTCGGCTACATACCTACCTTCAAGATCCTTGTAGTTCAGTCATAGTTTAGTGGGGAGAAACACATCCTTATATTTCAGTTATAGTTCGGTGGGGAGAAACACAGGTAAATTAATGATTGTGTAAAGACTACATGTTATATTAGAAAAAGCTAGCTAAGGAAGCTCACGAGGGGACGTCTAATCTGGATTTCTGGGAGGAGGTGCATAAGTTCAAAAATTGTTGACTTCGTTTTTTAAGAGTACCTTTGTTGTTTGGTTGCTCAGTCATGTTGGACTCTTTGTGACCCCATGGACTGAAGCATGCCAGGCTTCCCTGTCCTTCACCATCTCCCGGAGCTTGCTCAAACTCATGTCCATTGAGTCAGTGATGCCATCCAACCATCTCTGTCACTCTCTTCTCTTTCTGCCCTCAACCTTTTCCAGCATCAGAGTCTATTCCAATGAGTTGGCTCTCCGCATCAGGTGGCCAAAGTATTGGAGCTTCAGCTTCAGCATCAGTCCTTCCAATGAATATTCAGGATTGATTTCCTTTAGGATTGACTGGTTTGATCTCCTTGCAGTCCAGGGGACTCTCAAAGAGTCTTCTCCAACACCACAGTTCAAAAGAATCAGTTCTTCAGTGCTCAGCCTTCTTTATGTTCCAACTCTCATATCCATATGTGACTACTGGAAAACCATAGCTTTGACTTTATGGACATTTGTCGGCAAAGTAATGTCTCTGCTTTTTAATATGCTGTAGAGGTTTGTCATAGCTTTTCTTACAAGCAGCAAGCATCTTTTAATTTCATGGCTGCAGTCACCATCTGCAGTGATTTTGGAGCCCAGAAAAATAAGAACCCTGTGAACAGTATGAAGAGAGCACCTTCAGGTTCACAGCAAAATTGAGAAGAAGGTATAGAGATTTCCCACGGGCCCCGCCCCCATCTGTGCATAGCCGGCTCTATTACCAACATCCTGCAGAAGAGAGGTATATTTGTTACACAGGTTTCCCGGGTGGCTCTGTAAAGAATCCACTTGCCAATGCAGGAGATGCAAGAGACACAGGTTCGATCCCTGGGTTGAGAAGATCCCCTGGAGTAGGAAATGGTAACCCACTCCAATATTCTTGCCTGAAAAATCCCATAGACAGAGGAGCCTTGCGAACTATGGTCCATGGGGCTGCAAAGAGTCAGATACAACCATGCAATGGAGCTCACACATGTGTGCATACAATGAACCTATACTCACCCACCAAAATCCTTCCAAGTCTCTAGTTGACCTAGGTTCATTCCTAGTGTTGTACATTCTGTAGGCTTGGACAAATACATAATGATATATATCCACCATTACAGTTTTCATACAGAGTATTTTCACTGCCCCCCAAATCCTGTGTTTAGCCTATTCATGCCTTCCCCTTTTCCCCATCTGAAACTATTACAAACATTGTTAATCAGCTTATGAATGCTAAGTCATTTCACTTGTGTCCGAGTCTTGGCAACCCTACGAACTATGGCCCACCAGGCATCTCTGTCCATGGGATTCTCCAGGCAAGAATACTGGAGTGGGTTGCCATGCCCCTCCTTCAGGGGATCTTCCCAACCCAGGGATCAAACCCGCAGCTTTTATGTCTTCTGCATTGGCAGGCAGGTTCTTTACCACTTGCACCACCTGGGAAGCCCAATTGGCTTATACACCAATATAAAATTAAAACTTTTTAAAAAATTAAAAAAAATAACATTTTGACTCAATTTGTAAATATATATATATAATAAATATATATATATATATAATGAAATCATAGTTTATTTGAAAACTCAGGGCATTAGCTGAAAATTTCGTGAAACAAACAACATGAGCTCTAAAGTTCTGAAAATGCCATAGCCACCCAACTCCTGAATGGGAAAGCATTAATACCTTGACATCCTTGACCTGTCAATGTTGACAGTCTCTGTTACACATTATCTCTACTTCCTTCTTGCCTTTTCTACTTTCAGAATGCCTGTGGGTAACTGTCACGGTTCCCAGAAAGTAGACTTGGGGCATCCACTTTCTTTTGAAGATGCACAAACACCCTAACACAAGAATCAGCATTTTCTATTCATTCTTCTCTAATTTCCAGCTCCTTCCTACACCATCTAGTATGGTTTTTTGTATGGTTGCCACTAGCCAAACTCCCAGCTTTTGGAACTACAATAGGAACTTTGTGTTTTGATGTTGTGGATTCCAAACCTAAGTCTATCCAGCACCTCTCTTTTTCCATCTGTAAAAGAGGATTTAAAATTTTGCAGTATACATATGCAAATATCGAGTCAAATGTTGTATATCTGAAACTAATATAATGTTATATGTCAATTACATCTCAATTTTTAAAAATATCAAAAGGGCTTTCCTAGTGGCTCCGATGGTAAAGAATTCGCCTGCAATGCAGGAAACCTGAATCAATGGGTTGGGAAGATCCTCTGGAAGAGGGCATGGCAACCCATTCCAGTGTTCTTGCTTGGAGATTCCCCATGGACAGAGGAGCCTGGTGTGTTACAGTCCATGGCATCGCAAAGAGTCGATCAGGACGGAGTGACTAAGCATAGCACAGTGGCTTAGTGGTAAAGAATCTGCCAGCCAATGCAAGGGGACAGGGGTTCAATCCCTGGTCTGGGAAGATCCTACATGTTGTAGGACAACTAAGCCCATGCACCACAACTACTGAATCAGTGATCTAGAGCCCAAGCTGTACAACAAGAGAAGCCATCGCAATGAGAAGCTCAGGCACCTTAGTAGAGAGTAGCCGCTGTACCACGCAACTGGAGAAAGCCCTCCCGCAGCAAGGAAGACCCAGCACAACAACCAAAAATAAACATAAACAAATGTCATTTTTAAAAATGAGAAAGAGAATACATTAAAAAAAAAAAAAAAGCAAACCCAAACACAGGCAAAAACAAACCCCTCAAAAACCTATTAGTAAATTTCTAACTATAGAGGTAACGTGCCTAGCGTGTAGATGATGCTTAAAGGTGAATCGCATCACTACCATAGGAACCGCCTCAATCTTAGGAGCGGCTCTGCGTTTGAGGAGATCTGGCCCTTTAAGGCTGCGCCCGCTGTCCTGGGTAGCGTGAGTCTCCCCGCCCTCCCTCGGGCAGGGGGCGGGGCACTCTAACCCGGAACTGACCGCCGATCGCAGCCGTCGCTGCCAATCCGCGTCGCGGAAGGAACGAACCTGCGGCCCCTGGAGCGAGTGAGTGATTGCGGCGCCGCCCGCCGGTCGCAGGCGTGGCTGGTTCCCGGCGTTCACCCGCCTCCTTGCCTTTGGTTTCCCCAAAGAAGGCGGGCGGGCGAGCGGCGTGCAGCCCCGCGGCGCCTCCCTGCAAGCCTTTCCCCAAATAGGGCCTCTCCGTCCCCACCGTCCGCGCCCACGCGTGGACTGGGCGCGCTATCCCCACATCGCAGCCGGTGTAGCCTCCGCATCTTGGTCTCCCAGTCCCTGCTCTGTCGCCCCTCCGCCTGAGCGGTCGCCGCCCGTTCCGTCGTTCCTCCGCTGCCACCGCTGCCGGCACCATGGGCAGTGAGCAGAGCTCCGAGGCCGAGAGCCGACCCAACGATCTGAACTCCTCAGGTCGGTGTCCTAACTACTTCCACCCTCCTCCAGCCAGCCCTGCCTGCTTGCCGGGCGGGCTGCCTTCCCAGCGTGCTGGGGACCGGGACCGGCGGACGGGAACGCACAGAAAGCTCTCGCGGTACTTTTTTTCTTAAAAAAGCAAAAAAAAAAAAAAAAGAAAAGAAAAAAAAAAGCCATTATCTGTCCTAGCCTTAATTTCCCTGATGGAACCCAGTGCTGTGATTGCAAGCTAAGCCAGCGTGGGCGCCCAAGCCCATTTTTGATTTTCAAAACAGCTATTTGTCTCAGCTGCAGCTTACTCCTTGAAAGACGATCTAATTAATATTTGGCTTTAGTATTCATGACTGTCGAGGTGAGATTGCGGTCGTAGAGTGTATAGGTCATAGAATCTCGAAGAACAGATTCCTCCTTAAAAGTGGGTCCTAGAAATTCCTTTTCAGAAGGGGCGTGTGACAGGTGTACTGTCGCTTAGAACCCTTGCGTGCGAACATGTGCAGAAACTGCATCTTCCCATCGAATGGTGTCTCGGCTCCCTTTCTCATATAGAAGTTGGTCATGAAGGCAAGTTCTGATGTTTTGCCCTACTCTTTCCCCGTCCATATTTTTTTAGATTTCTCTTCGAGTTTAGTGTAGAAATGGGAGGAATTTTGTTCCTGTAATGTAGTGAGCGCTCAATTAATAAAAACAGCTGATGCTTAATTGAGGATCGTTTTCACCTTTATTTTTTGTTACACACCAAACCCTAGGACCACTGGGGCTGCCCTGGATAATAAGCTCTGGAGTGGTTAATTGAAACTGGCTTAGATCTGGGGCCTGCTCTGACCTTGGTAGGACGTGTAATTAAGAAATGTATAAATTAACAGAACTAGAGGTATTCCACACTGAAATGTGACCTTCAAGGCTAGTTCAGACCATTCTGGGGGCTAGATTGAGATAGCTTTTAACTGTGAGCAGTATCTAGGGCTACATTTTTACTTTTTTGGAAGATCCAGAATGCAGTGTCTTATAAGAAATACGGTAATAATTGTTACCCTTTACTTTCTTGCCTCTGTGTCAGGCCAGAATCATATTTTGCAAGAAGTGTGTCATCTTTTTAATAGGCTTGTTCGCCTTCTAACCAGCAGCATGGGCTCTGACCAGTACCAGCGTATACTAACTAATATTGCCGAATAGTATAGGCTAAGTGCATCACATGTGTTAATGTTTAATCCTCTCAGTAGCCCCATTTTACAGACAAGTTGTAGAGGCTACCTAGAATCGAGTGAAGTCTGTTTTCCTCTGGAGTCTGGGTATGGAGGAATCACTTTGTCCCAGGAAAGATTTCTGACTTGAGGTTTGTAAAAACATTAGGTAAATTACCAAAAGAGGCTAAGAGAGATTTCTTGAAGAGCAGTGAAAGCAGCTGAGATTCTAAGAGTGAAGGCCAAGCCTCCAGAGACTTTATCCTGCAGGAGGCAGGATGGTTCTATGGCATGTTTGGATCAACCTTTGAGTCATGATTATGGTAAGCCTGCTTTCTACTACTTTCTAGAGTGTAAAACAATAAAGATTCATTTTTGCCCCAACCAGAAGATGTTTGGGAACCTAGGATGTCTTGGTCTAAGGTGTCCTTAAATCACTTCCTTCTAAATGGATTACATTTGCCTAGGAACCTGAAATTGATCTGCCTCTTTAGCAATCCTTCAAATTTCTTAATTTTGGTTCAGCCTACCGTTGTCCCCCTGGTTCTTTCTGCCCTGTGACTTTAAGGGGCGAGGGGGCTGGTGTGGTTGTCTAGGGTTGAGAATCAGGGTTTGTTTTTTTTTGCTGTAACTAGGATCTATTCAACATACCAGGCTTACTGTGGTAGGGTGGCTACAGCTTTGCAACCCCAGCATGGCAGGGATGGGCTATGTATACTAACAATCCATTTACCTCCCATTCCCTTCTTAACTCTGTCTCTAGCACTGTTGATCTTGAGTAAGTCACAGCTAAATCTTGTACCCTTATTTTCTCATTGGGAAATAGGGACAAACATAAGGAGGATCAAAGAAACAAAAATTAAAAACAATCTGCTTATTTTGTGTGTTGAATAAACTTTTAGTTACAAAAGCACTTTTATAGTTGGCACGTGTGTGTTAGTTGCTTACTCGTGTCCGACTCTTTGTGACCCCATGGACGGTAGCCCACTAGGCTCTTTGGTCCATGGAATTCTCCAGGCAAGAATACTGGAGTGGGTTGCCATTTCCTTCTCCAATAGATGGCATATGTCCCTGTAAAGTTTGAGGATTTTTTAATACCATAGAAAACAGAGGTCCTCTGTAATTCATCTCCGCTACCCCAGCCCCCACCACAGGGTAAGTACGGTTAGCATTTTTTTGTGTGTAAGAATGTCCTTTTTAATGACTACAGTGAAAACAGCCTTGTTGAGATAGAGGTGGCTAAATAACATGCAACTCCTGAGTGATGTAACTTTATTTTCAGTGACCCCTTCTCCAGCTAAGCATAGAGCCAAGATGGACGATATTGTGGTTGTAGCTCAAGGCTCCCAGGCCTCAAGGAACGTCAGCAACGATCCTGATGTCATCAAGTTGCAAGAGATTCCAACCTTCCAGCCACTCTTGAAAGGTAAGGGTTTGCATTAAAGAAAATTTATTGACGTATAGTTGATTTACAAGATTGTGTTTGATTGATTGATTTGTTTGATTGTGTTTGATATAGTTGATTTATAAGATTTCAGGTATACTGCAAAGTGATCCAGTTGTGTTTGTGTGTGAGTATATTCTTTTTCAGATTCTTTTCCATTATAGGTTATTACAGGATATTGAATATAGTAAGTCCCCCACTGACATCAGGGGACAGACCTTCCAGACAGAAAGTCAGTAAGGTAACAGAGATCCTAACTGACACAATAGAACAATTATACTTCATTGATATCTGTAGGTCACTCTGGGCTTCCCTGGTGGCTCAGATGGTAAAGAATCTGCCTGCAGTGTGGGAGACTTGGGTTCAGTCCCCGGACTGGGAAGACCCCTTGGAGAAGGGCATGGCAACCCACTCCAGAATTCTTGCCTGGAGAATTCCACGGACAGAGGAGCCTGGTTGACTAGAGTCCATGGGTCACAAAGAGTCAGATACAACTGAGCAACTAGCACACTTACAAAGTATATGTGGGTGTCCCAAAGACCAGTGATTTTCTCTTAACTGAATGGGGTTTTTGCTGTAAGAATCACTCTTTCTATCTTCCTCTCCACACAAAAAATGAGGAACTATAAATGATTCAGTCGACCTTCCCTGGTTTACTTAACCTGGTCCAGTATAATAGAAAACATCTTACATTTATAGAACTATTTATATTAAAAGCTTCCTTCCCCTACACAACATATATATTAACTCTTTAGTTAATACATCTTTAGTTAATACATAGTTAATACTCTTTAGTTAATACATTTAGTTCTTACATCATTACATATGTTTGAATGATTTGTGCCTGATAAGACAACTAGCAGATAGAGGTTCAACTTCAACCTGTATCACTGATGTCAAATCTACTAGTTACACTATTTCACGCTATTCTTAAAAAACAAAAATAAACCCAAATGGTGCTTTATAAATGATCCATATACCATCTCATTCTTCCCAGTGCTTCATCTGCTTTACAGATGAGGAAATACAAGCTTTCAGTCTTTCCCCACAGGCCTCATTGTTAGACTTCAGTAAACTCGTCTGGTTCTTACACAAAACAGCACGTTGTATCCTGTTACCCATCTTCTCATTAGTTTCTGTTGTTTTAAGGAGTATGTGATTCTCCAAAGAAGCCAGCATTAATGAATTTTCCATCTTCATATATCCTTGTGCAATCAGATTTAAAAGATACACCTTTATCTTTAGAAACTTAGAGGTGGACACTTGTGTTCTGTCCTTGATCGCTTCTGGAGTTGCAAGTAGTGCTGCTCACAGTCAACCTGATCATGCCTCTTCTTCCTGTTAACTATGCCGTCTCTCCTCCCAAAGTCTTTCTGTCTTCCTCTCCTCACAAAAAATGAGGAACTATAAATGATTTAGTTGACCTACCCTGGTTTACTTAACCTGGTGTAGTATAATATAGAAAACATCTTATGTTTATAGAACTGGTTGAGGCTGGTGTGATCTATTTTTGTCCCCACTTTAAGAAGTGAAAGTGTTCGTCATGCAGTTGCGTCTGATTCTCTGTGACTCGTTGCACTGTAGCCCACCAGGCTCCTCTGTCCATGGGATTCTCCAGGCAGGAATACTGAAGTGGGGAGCCATTCCCTTCTCCAGGGGGATCTTCCAAACCCAGGGATTGAACCTGGGTCTCCTGCATTGCAGGCAGATTCTTTTAATGTCTGAGCCACCAGGGAAGCCCCTGTCCCACTTTAGGGAAATTCTGAAAGCAAACAAAAAACTTCACCATCCCCCCCCCAAACTTTGAGATATATTTAATATTTTTCTGGAATTACTGTTTCTTCTTTGAGCATTTGAACTAACTCATATTTTATAATAAGTTGACCAGTAGGGGAAGCATCTACAAGAAGGTTTGGTGTCAAGGCAAGTTAACCTCAGATTTAAAATCGTCTCTGGGAACCCTGGGAGTGAATAGTTGGTGCACTGCAGTTAATGCAACACCGCTGGACGTGGTTGCATTACGCCCTGGATTTTATTATTTTTTATCCAAGTGTGTTTGATTTGCAGTAGTCTGTTAGTTTCAGGTGTACGGCATAATGATTCACTATTTTGTAGATTATGTTCCATTATAGGTTATTTCAATATAATGGGCATAATTTTCTGTGCTATACATTGTATCCATATGGCTTATCTATTTTATGTATAATAGTTTGCATGTGTTAATTTCATACCTCTAATTTGTCCCTCCCCCCTTCGTCTCCTCTTTAGTAACTACAAGTTGTTTTTTTTCTACGTCTGTAAGTCTGCTTGTGTTTTGCATAGACATTCATTTTTATTCTTTTTTAGATTCTGCATATACGTAATATCGTATAGCATTTGTCTTTTCTCTGTCTGACTTCTGTCATGAAGCATAATATTCTCCAGGTCCATCCACGTTGCTGCAAATGGCAGCATTTCATTCTTTTCTAAGGCTAATATTCCACTGTAGATACATAACCACATCTTAATCCAGTAATCTGTTGATGAGCACTTGGTTGTTTCCATGTCTTGTTACTTGTAAATCATGCTGCTGTGAACATCGGGTGCATGTATGTTTTCAACTTACTGTTCTTGTTTTTTCTGAATATATGTGCAGGAGTGGGATTGCTGGATCGTATGGTAGTACTATTTTTAGTTCTTTAAGGAACCTCCATACTGTTTTCCCATAGTGGCTGCACCAAATTATATTCTCACCAACAGTTTACAAGGCTTCCATAACCTGGATTTTAATCGGGACTTGGCTACCAACTGGCTGTGTTGCCCTGGCTTTGTTTTTCACCTCTTTGAACCGTGGTTGTTGAGATCATTGAGAACAGGTGCTGGAGAGAGGAAAGCTCGAGATAAGTAGCTTGTAGTTAAGAGGTATCTTGGGATTTGGCTACTGAAGGTGGAAAAATCAGTTTATGAGAGTGCTGAGAGTGATGTGAAAACCGCAACGGCAACAAGAGGCAGTGGCCAGGCTGCAGGGAAACGAAAAAAGCCAGTGAACATTTACGTTACCGCTCGCGCTTCACTCGTGAAGAAGAAACATCTCGGACAGTGATTAGAAAAGGTAGGCCAGGGGGACAGTTGGGTGGAAATAGTAAGTCCAGTCATGGTATTAACAATAATTGTAGCTAATCCTTACCTCCCATACTATGTGTGACCTGTTTTTCTTTCCCCACTTCCTCCCTTCTTTCTTTCCTCACTTCCACCTTTCCCCCTTCCCCTTCTCCCCTTCTTTTCTATCTTTCCTTCCTTCCTTTCTTTTGCTGCAATGGGTCTTAGTTGCAGCATCCAGAATTTTCCTCGGCGATATGTGGGATCTAGTTCCCTGACCGGAAACTGAACCCTGGGCCCCCTGCATTGGGGGTGCAGCATCCTAACCACCAGGGATGTCCTTTGTTCTCTCCACATTCTAGATTAAGCATTGGCATTTAGAGAGCTTCAGTTCACGGCCTGGAGAACTGCCATCTCCAGTTGGCATCTGGATATCGAGTTTTAACTATTATGTGCATGGAATAAGACTCAGTTTCAGACTCAGAGATGCAGAGAATGCATTGGTGGTTGCCAGAGGGGAGGGGAGTTGTGGGGGAGGTTGAGAGGTACAGACTTGCAGTTATAAAATAGACAAGTCCCAGGGTGTAAAGTACAGCATCAGGAATATAATTGGTAATACTGTAATAATTCTCTGTTGATAGATGGTACCTAGATTTATCATGGTCATCTTTTTGTAAGGTATAAAAATATCAAGTCATTGTTGTACACCTGAAACAAATACAGTATTGGAAGTTAGTTATACTTCTTAAAAAAAAAAAAAATACAAAACTCAGTTTCCAACTCTAGGGAAACCCATGGTAAAAATCACGAGGCTATAAAGGGAAATAGGGTGATGGCCGTCAGCTGGTTTGGATTTTCAGGTGCCTTGTTCCTTACAGAGCCTCCTGCCTTTTTTTTTGTTTTAATTATTTACTTATTATTTCTGGCTGTGTCGAGTCTTGGTTGCGGTGTGCAGGCTTGGTTGGCCCATGGCATGTGGGATCTTAGTTCCCCCGACCAGGGATGGAACCCACGCCTCGTGCATTGGGAGGTGGTTTCTTAAACACTGGACCACCAGGAGGGAAGTCCTGAGCCTTCTGCTTTGATGTTCCGCCTGGTATAAAGCCCTGCATCTGCCTGCAGGACTGGGCAGGGGTGACTCATCACTGTTACCTTTATTCCTAATCTCTTTTTTTCCTCCTCTGCTGCTTTTGGGATGAGGCTGTTTCTCAAAGTAGTAAAAGGGCCACACAGTGAGGGCTGTACCCACAGGTTTGATTTCAGAAAGCTTTATTCAAGTTAATGACAGTGTATTCTTTCAAAACAATATATTCAAGCCCTGCACAGAGTCCACTATTGTTCCGTAATGTCATCTGATACACTGCTAATGCTGGTGGGGGATCTGCGGAGGCTGTGCCTGGGCGAGTTTGGGGCGATTCTTTGACTGAGGTAATGTGTGCGTTTTTTTCTTGTTGTTTTTTTTTCTTATAAGCAAGCAGATTCTTTCTTTGGTCTTAACCCTTTTGGGTAAACATTGCAGGGTATAATTTATGTTCCACATAAACGCCAAGTAGCATTACATTAGCAAGGTTCCTCTTTTAAGCCTAAAAGAATTTCCTTTCTTTCCTAGAAGTCTCTGAAGTAGCAATTATTTTGAAATGTAACACACGTAAGAGAAAAGGAGAAATTAAAAAATTAGAAAGTAGTGACAAATGACTGTGGCAGCACAAAAGCAAAATGTAGATTTGATGCAAATTAGATTCCCAGAGGATTTCTTACTTAAAATTCAACCACTTATATTTTTTAATGAACCTCACTGTTTTTTATGTCATTCTACAGAAATGAAATACAAGAGAAATGCAGTATTGATGTTTTCTGTATCACAGTTATAAGACTATTCACTCCTGGTGATAAATAAATGCACATGGGAGTGAGGACATAGTGGTGTGTACACATATGATGTTGTTTACAACTGACCTTGGATACAAACACAATATTGTCTTGTTGCCTAGGAAGGGGACTGTCTTATTACCAACATATATAGTGTAAAAGCTTCAGTGGTACTAAGCAGATCTGTTGGGAGTTCGTGCTTGGTTGTTAAGAAGATGATATACACGAAGGAGGTTTTGACAATTAAAAAGAGCCTGAGGCTTTCCTTGGTGGAGCAAAATCTCGCAAAACAGCAGTGAAGGTTCTGAAATCATGTGTAATGTTGAGAGAGAGTGCTTGAAGTTTAAGTGGAGGACGGTGGGTGGGAGAAACATGAATCGATGGAAAAGGTTGATGTGAAGAACACGAGGGAGCTGGATTTCAAATGACCAGTTTATTCATGTGTTTCTCACTCACCCACCTATTAGCCAGACGAATAAAATAATAAAGGAAGTTGGTCCTGGCATTCATCAGAGGCGTGTCTCTGCCACCTGCCAGGCCTTACCTCCACTTTGGAAAGTGGAGTGACAAAGGGGGGAACCAGGGATGAGTCTTACTCAGAGCCACAGTCTTCTCTGTATGGCTTAACGGTGACCTCCAGACCCATGGTTGATCCTAAGAGGATAGTTCCCCCCACAGGTACTATCTTTGAAATGTTGATAATTCATTCCTTTATTACCTGTTACATTGTATGTAGTGCTTCAGTTAACCTTTTAAACGTGGCCGTTAACCAGCAAAGTGTGAGCCTTACTCAGAAGAGTGGGACATGCCAGGAGAATGGTCACTCTAAACCATGGAGAAGATCTGTGAGAGCAACCTCCCTTTTTCCTCACTCCAGTAAATCTCTGTGCCTGTATGCGTTCTTGTTTCTTTCCATGAAGTCTCTAAGAAGGTGTGTCTGTGCCTTTTATTAAAGACCCTTAAATAATATCTTTTAAAGAAATTAAGAGAAGAAAATCTCTATATAGAATATTTACTTGTGTGCTTATCATTTTAGGAATTCTTAATCCCTTCCTATAGATTGAAGCTTCCATTGATGAAATTTGTTCTTAGTTTGAAGAACTTCTTGTAGCATTTATTACAGTGCAGGTCAGCTGGAAGCAAATTCTTTCTGTTTTTATTTATATAAGAATGTCAGTTTTGCCCATTATTGTTATAAGGTTTTTCCTTTTTTTTTTTTAATGATGACTACGTTTTTGAGGAGATATTGTGAGACTGTGTAATCTTGTTTTTCAAGACCATTTCTTTCACCAGTTATAATATCCATTGATATTTCTTTTTTTTTTCATTGATATTTCTTGCTTGAATTAATTATACAGTGATGGTTTCCAAATAGTGGTTTTATGACTTAATCATGCCTTCTACATTTATTGGTTTGCATTTTACTGTAAGGAAGACCCTTCTCTTCTCCCCAGTATTTATTCATTTATTTAAGTCAGTGTGGAACAACGAATTCCTATTATATTCAGTGGGTTATGATCTGTTAAAGTCATTACATTCAGCCTTCCATATCTGTGGGTTCTGCACCCACAGATTCACCCAAGGGCAGATTGAAAATACTCAGGAAAAAAATTCCAGAAAGGTCCAAAAAACAAAACTTGAATCTTGCTGAGCACCAGCGACTACTTACATAGCATTTGCATCAATTTCCATAGTATTTACATTGTATTAGATACTGTAAGTAATCTAGAGATGTTTTAAAGTATATAGGAGCGTTGCGTAGGTTATGTACAAATATTACACCATTTTATATGAACGACTTGAGCATCCAGGGACTTGGTAACTGTGGGAGTCCTGAAATCAGTGCCTCCATGGACACCAAGGGATGACTATTTATTTTCAATCTCAAAATGCTCCAAATTTGGCCAGTTGAAATACTGTCAGTTTAGCTTCCTGTGTCCCTTTCGTGTGCTCTCATTATTCTTTGAGCATATTTTTAATTTCTGGCACAATATAATGTTCCAGAGTTACTTTGTTCTTCCCTGACCCCAGCACTAGAATTGAGTGTTTCTTTAGGAGTGCTGTTCTTTCAGTGGAAAGGGGGGTTTAGAAACCACTTCCATACCCTCTCAGTGTTAAGGAAATATACACATGTGTATATATACAAACTCACACATTAACATAAGTATTTCTTTTTATATTTACTTATATATATTGAAAGAGGAGAATGAAAAAGTTGGCTTAAAACTCAACATTCAAAAAATTAAGATCAGGGCATCTGGTCCCATCACTTCATGGCAAATAAATGGGGAAACAATGGAAACAGTGACAGACTGTATTTTCTTGGGCTCCAAAATCACTGCAGATGGTGACTGCAGCCATGAAATTAAAAGACACTTGCTCCTCGGAAGAAAAGCTATGACCAACCTAGACAGCATTTTAAAAAGCAGAGACATTACTTTGCCAACAAAGGTCTGTCTAGTCAAAGCTATGGTTTTTCTAGTAGTCATGTATGGATGTGAGAGTTGGACTATAGAGAAAGCTGAGTGCCGAAGAATTGATGCTTTTGAACTGTGGTGTTGGAGAAGACTCTTGAGAGTCCCTTGGACTACAAGGAGATCCAACCAGTCCATCCTAAAGGAGATCAGTCCTGGGTGTTCATTGGAAGGACTAATGTTGAAGCTGAAACTCCCAATACTTTGGCCACCTCATGTGAAGAGTTGACTCGTATGAAAAGACCCTGATGCTGGGGAAGATTGAAGTCAGGAGGAGAAGGGGGCGTCAGAGGATGAGATGTTTGGATGACATCACCAACTCAATGGACATGAGTTTGAGCAAGCTCCAGGAGTTGGTGATGGACAGGGAAGCCTGGTGTGCTGCAGTCCATGGGGTCACAGAGTCAGACACGACTGAATGACTGAACTGAGCTGATATTTATCGAAAAGGATGAGTTCATACTTATGGGCTCCACATGGTCTCTGTAGGTTTATAGCTTTTTAGCAAATACTTTGGCCATTATTTCTTCAATATTTTTCCTGCTCTTGCCTCTCCCAGTTTCTGTGTTTGACTAGTTTTGGTGTTTTCTCACAGGTCACTGATGCACCTCTTTTGTTTTTTAGTTGTTTTTCTTTCTGTCCTGCTTTGGATAGTTTTTATTGCTATGTTTCCAGGTTCAGTGGTCTATTTTTTCCTGTTGTGTCTATGCTGCCCTTAATTGCATCCAATGTCTTTTTTGTGGTGGTGGTGGTGTAGTCGCTAAGTTATGTCTGACTGTTGCGACCCCATAGACTGTAGCCCGCCAGGGTCCTCTGCCCAGGGGATTCTCCAGGCAAGAATGCTGGAGTGGGTTGCCGTTTCCTTCTCCAGGGGATATTCCTAACCCAGGAATCGAACCTGGGTCGCATGCATTATTGCAGGCAGATTCTTTACCGACTGAGCTATGAGGGGAAATGTATTTTTGATTTCAGATAATTGTGTTTTTCAGCTTTCGATGTTACTTCCCCCTATAAAAAAAAGTCTTCCATTTCTTTATCGTGCTTATGTTCATTTGTCTCTTTTTTGAACATATCAGATATTTTTATATTACCTCTTAATTAACTCTTGTCAGTCTATCAGTTCTGGATCTTTCTTTTTTCCTAAACGAATGAGCTTTTCCATGTCACATTTTCCCATTTTCCTACTTTTTTCATGACTGGAAATTTTTTACTGTATGCCAAACATTATAAATCTTGTTTTTAGGTGCTGGATTTTGTTTGATTCCTTTAAAGGTTGTTGGACTTGGTTCTGGCATAAGTTGTCATCAGTTTGGTTCTTTCTAGGCTTGCTTTTGAGTTTGGTTAAGGCTCAGCTCATTGGAAAAGACCCTGATGCTGGGAGGGATTGGGGGCAGGAGGAAAAGGGGACGACAGAGGCTGAGATGGCTGGATGGCATCACTGACTCGATGGACATGAGTTTGAGTAAACTCTGGGAGTTGGTGATGGACAGGGAGGCCTGGCATGCTGCAATTCATGGGGTCGCAAAGAGTTGGACACGACTAAGCGACTGAACTGAACTGAACTGAAGGCTCATCTAGAGCAGCCTAGCCTGGTTTATTGAGCCTCCCTCCTATGGCAGTACCCTTCTGATCATGCTGCCCACTGCCCCGTGTATTATGGCGTCTTTCCACTCTGGCTGCTGGGAACATGAACTACCCTGAGCCCTATGTGAGTTTCAGAAATTGTTTGGCTTACTGCTGTCCTGGGCCTTCCTCCAGCCTTGTGAAATTTCAGCCCGTAAATTCATAGGTTAGTGCCAAGTGTTTGGGGTGCACTGTGCACTCTTCCAGAGTGTGCTTATGGAATGCCCTCCCCTCCCATCTTCTGTCGTGTAAATGCTAGACACCTTCGTCCTGGCAAGCTCTGTTCTTCTTCAACTCACTGTGGCTGCTCTTCCTCCCTGGTTTGCATCCTGGGAGCTGCCTTTCATCAGGAAGCTGGGGAAGTGATAGAGCTCCCTTGTCTCCCTTCTCGCAGGGCTCACAGTAGTGCACTGCCTGTTACACAATATCTGCAAAGAGTGTTTTGCGTATTTTCTCTGGTTTTCTAGCTGTCTATGGAAGGCATAATAGCAGGTAATCCTTTATGGGCAGAAGCAGAAATCCCCCCCAAAGATGCTTTTTAATCTGTGTTTTTCTGTCAGTTGCCACTTCTTCAGTTTACTTAAGCCCCTCTTGCCCACAGCTTTTGATGACTACACTGGGCCTTCATTTCTGGAAAATCCTGGTAAACTCCTGTCCAGGTTCTGGTAGTCCTCCAGAAAGCGGAGGTACCAAGAGTGTAAGACACAGCTGCTGCCCTCTGAGAGCATGTCGTTTGGTTAGTTATTTCGACAGGTGAATAACTCTTAGTGTTATAGTATGTGTAATACTGGCCAGGAACCAACAGACTAAGCAGGCATGGAGGAGAGACTCATTAATTTGACCTGGGAATTTAGGGCAGGCTTCACAGAGGAAGTAACACTTTAGCTGGGCTTCCAGAAATGAATGGAAGGTAGCCACCTTGAGAAGACAGGGTCAACAAGGGGATTTAAAATCTTTCAAGTAAATATTGGTTGACCAAAAGGTTCACGCAGATTTTTCCCGAGTGAACTTTTTTGGCTAACTTACTAAAGAGAAGTAAAAGATGCCTAAAGAGTTCTTGACTAAAATTACATCTCAAACATACTGCTTGAAAAAAAAAAACAAACATACTGCTTGAATTTTCTGTTCTTAGCCAACGTATGCAGGTTACCCAAATGTATGCAGGTTAAATTCTGATTTTTAATTTTAAGTAAATTAATTTGCTGGAGTAATTATTAGATAGTTTATGTACTGACTATTCATTCGGTTCTGTTTCTTTAAGCTTTTAATTTGTGTTATATTATGATTTGAAGCAAAATATACATGGTTTATTTTACTTTAGCTAGAACCCAAGGATATATCCTTTGGCTTTGGGAGATGATGAAGGACAGGGAGGCCTGGCAGGCTGCAGTCCATAGGGGCACAAAGAGTCGGACACGACTTAGCGACTGAACAACAACGAAGGATGTATCTTTCTAAGCAATAACTGTTCCTGCCTGAGTCAGCCTTTACCCCTGGAAGATGGGTGTACAGTATATATTTCCTTTTAAGGTTCTAGTTTTGTCAGTAGTGACAGCCTAGAAAAAGTCTAAGTATGAATAGTATAAAATTTAGTTAGTCATTTTCAATTTTTTCCAAAAATCACGTATAAAAATTCTTCTATTTTAAAACACTCCAGCATTTAAGACTGAAATGGTTTTTCAGGCAAGTAAAAGTTTAAAAGGTATTGGCAGAATTTTGAAAAAATTCAATTTCTCCCAGCCCCCAAATTTTAACTGATTATTAGATATTACTTTGATGTTAATTTAATCATATTTGGAATTGGTACACCATAAGGTTCCTCACTCTGAGCACAAGTGGAAGCCACATGCTTTTTTTTCAGACCTGTGATACTTCATATGTTTGCCTAGTCATTTAACCAAATTCATTAAGCTCGTGCTGTTCATCCGATATTGTTGGGCTAGAGACACAAAAACAAAAAACATAACTCCTTCCCATGAAGAGCTCACAGGTTTAATGAGGGAAATATATATTTACATATATTTATAGTTTTTTAAAGATACATGTATATATTGTTCTTTTAAAAAATACTTTATTGTAGTATAGTTGCTTTTCAATGTTGTTTCTACTGCACAGCAAAGTGAATCAGCTATACATATACATATATCCTCACTTTTTTGGATTTCCTTCCCACTTAGGTCACCAGGGAGCACTGAGGAGAGTTCCCTGTGATATACAGTAGGTTCCCATGAGTTATCTATTTTATACATATTATCAATAGTGTATATATATCAGTCCCAATAGAGGGAAACTATTGGATTGGTCAAAAAAGTTCGCTGGGGCCATTACATCTTACAGAAAATCATGAACGCACTTTTGGATCAACTCAATATATTGTTAACAGACAAATTGTGACCCACATGGTAAGTGGTGTAAATAAAGTGAACCTAAAGGGTGGAACCATCAGAGAACCTAAGGATGGAACAACTTACTGTGTCCGAAAGAGGCAGGAAAGGTTGACTAGAATCAGAGCAACTTAGAAGAATTTATATTTGTGGTCTTGATAGTAATGATTTCCAAAACTTTATTATGCATAATAAAACCACCTGGAGAAACTTTTTAAAAATTGCTGATTGTAGGGCCCCCAAACTCAAGAGGTTCAGATGTAAGACAACCATCTGTGTGTTTAGCTAGGGATTCTGAAATGGGTTCATAAACACCACTTTGGAAAACAAGGAACCAAAGTTTGTTGTTTTTTTTTTCCCATTTATTTTTATTAGTTGAAGGCTAATTACTTTACAATATTGTAGTGGTTTTTGCCATACATTGACATGAATCAGCCATGGATTTACATGTATTCCCCATCCCGATCCCCCCTCCTACCTCCCTCTCCACCCCATCCCTCTGGGTCTTCCCAGTGCACCAGCCCTGAGCACTTATCTCATGCATCCAAGCTGGGCTGGTGATCTGTTTCACCCTTGATAATATACATGTTTCAATGCTGTTCTCTGAAAACATCCCACCCTTGCCTTCTCCCACAGAGTCCAAAAGTCTGTTCTGTACATCTGTGTCTTTTTCTGTTTTGCATATAGGGTTATCATTACCATCTTTTTAAATTCCATATATATGCATCAGTATACCGTATTGGTCTTTATCTTTCTGTCTTACTTCACTCTGTATAATGGGCTCCAGTTTCATCCATCTCATTAGAACTGATTCAAATGAATTCTTTTTAATGGCTGAGTAATATTCCATGGTGTATATATGTACCACAGCTTCCTTATCCATTCGTCTGCTGATGGGCATCTAGGTTGCTTCCATGTCCTGGCTATTGTAAACAGTGCTGCGATGAACATTGGGGTGCACGTGTCTCTTTCAGATCTGGTTTCCTCAATGTGTATGCCCAGCAGTGGGATTGCTGGGTCATATGGCAGTTCTATTTCCAGTTTTTTAAGAAGTCTCCACACTGTTCTCCATAGCGGCTGGACTAGTTTGCATTCCCACCAACAGTGTAAGAGGGTTCCCTTTTCTCCACACCCTCTCCAGCATTTATTGCTTGTAGACTTTTGGATAGCAGCCATTCTGACTGGCGTGTAATGGTACCTCATTGAGGTTCTGATTTGCATTTCTCTGATAATGAGTGATGTTGAGCATCTTTTCATGTGTTTGTTAGCCATCTGTATGTCTTCTTTGGAGAAATGTCTGTTTAGTTCTTTGGCCCATTTTTTGATTGGGTCATTTATTTTTCTGGAATTGAGCTGCAGGAGTTGCTTGTATATTTTTGAGATTAATCCTTTGTCTGTTGCTTCGTTTGCTATTATTTTCTCCCAATCTGAGGGCTGTCTTTTCACCTTGCTTATAGTTAAGGAGCCAAAGTTTATGACCTTGAGTCCTACTTGAAATCACAAAAACTAATAGATCATTCAACTAAATGATTTAGACATCATCTTTTTTTTTTTTTTTTTTAAGAGATGTGGTTATCAAAAAGATATTTTGGAAAATGTTACTAGGTTTTTTACTATTTTTTGATGAATTCAGTTATTAAAACTGATTCACATTTAATACTTGTGCATTAAATTTTAAATTCATTGGTAATTTATTGTTTGTAGAGGAATCTGTTAAAAGTCACAGATTTTTGATAATGTTTAAGTGTTTTTATTCCACCAAAATTCAGTTTCATAGAAATTCAATGAAATGCAAAGTAATATTTTAAAAAATGAGTTTGGATAATTATTTGCCTTATATAGGCAGATGAAAATCAATAACAAAAGTTTCTAAACATGTTTACTTACATATGAAATTGTCAATAGACAAATGTGTAGAAATAAAAATGCAGTTTTGATTTTCCAGATTTTTGGAATAGACATAAAACCATTGGGGATTTCTTTGTCCTTCATTCAGTCTTTTAAATTGAGGGCTTTTCTCTAACTTATAATTAAAATATTAGTATCATTTATTTCAGTAAATTTTTTATCAAAATTAATATTTAAGCAGCTACAAGAATGGGCTTTCCAGATGGCTCGGTGATACAGAATCTGCCTGCAGTGCAGGAGACGCAGGAGACATGGGCTTGATCCTTGGGTCAGGAAGATCCCCTGCAGGAGGAATGGTAACCCACCCTATCTAGT
Organism: Dama dama; assembly: GCF_033118175.1. Classification (NCBI taxonomy): domain Eukaryota; kingdom Metazoa; phylum Chordata; class Mammalia; order Artiodactyla; family Cervidae; genus Dama; species Dama dama. The sequence continues at coordinate 22,578,101 of NC_083702.1, forward strand.
TTTCTTACCTGGAAAAATCCATGGACAGAGGAGCCCGGCGAGCTGCAGTCCATGAGGTCCAACCAAGTGACTGAGCACCCCCGCATAACTTCCAAGAGAAGGAAGGAATTATAAATTCCAATGAAAGGGGTTAGTAATTAAATAGGCATAAGAGACATTAAAACATTTTTTAATGCTGGTAAATATCATAGTTCTTTCTCATATTTTGCCACTTGTTTTCATAAGATGGCTTCCCTTTAATGTAGTTTAATTTATAGCGGTGTTGTTTTTGACACTTTTGCCACTAGATGTCACTAGACTAAAACAGTTGGCAAGCTGGTTAAAACTTGCTACAACCTGTGGCAATATTTGCAAAAGCCTTTGGTTAATTAAGTTTACTCTGTACCTCCTCTGGATTTCTCATGAAACCAGGTCACGGCTTGCTTCGAGCACAAGCTGGTTGGAAAATATACATGTTCTGTGACACATAAGTAATCTATTATTTTACTGCTTATCAGGACAGAAAAGGAAAAAATTACTATTGGCAGGAAACTTTCAGTGACCTTGTTTCTGGAGAGAAATTCCACGTTCAGTCTGTCACTATACTCAAAATATTTATTACATCAAAAATTTCTGAAGAAGTAGGATTGTGTCTTAATCATCTCTAATTTCTCAGTGGCTCCCAAAAGCTTTGGGCTTCCCTCATAGCTCAGTCGGTAAAGAATCTACCTGCAATGCAGGAGACCTGGGTTCGATTCCTGGATTGGGAAGATCCCCTGGAGAAGGACATGGCAATCCACTCCAATATTCTTGCCTGGAAAATCCTGTGGATGGAGGAGCCTGGCAGGCTACAGTCCATGGGGTCGCAAGAGTCAGACATGACTTAGCAACTAAACCACCACCAAAAGCTTGGCAATTGGTAGGTATTCAGTAAATGATATTAAGCTTTGAGATAGTGTGTGCTAAGTCTCTTCAGTCATGTCCGACTCTCTGCAGTTGTATGAACCATAGCCCACCAGGCTCCTCTGTCCATGGGATTCTCCAGGCAAGAATACTGGAATGGGTTGCTGTGCCGACCTCCAGGGGATCTTCCTGACCCAGGGTCAAACCCGTGTCTCTTACGTCTCCTGCATTGACAGGCGGGTTCTTTACCACTAGTGCCACTTGGGAAGCCCCTAAGGTAGTATATATAGGAGATGTGAGAGGGAAAGGAAGCCACACGTCCTGCTCTCCAAAAGCCTGATTTGGGAGACAGTCTGCAAAAACATATGCCTACAGCTCAGGGTGGTGTATATGTAGCAAATGACTAGCGTAGTCATTAAATTCTGTGGGATCTCAGTGGATCAGTAGCTCTTGGGAGCTAGGGGCAGTGATTAAAAGTGTCTAAGAAAGCTATGAACCAGGGTTCATGGGTAGGAAAATGTGGGCTATAAAGATTGAGACAGATTAACAACTCAAGGGCTCTGAATTTGATGCTTATACTTGGACTTAATATTTTCTGGGAGGGTAGGGAACATGAAAGGATATTGCAGTAGTGAAATAATAATCTGGTTATGTTTTGTAATTTACAAAACACTAGTACTTGAAGAAAGGTGAGTTAAAGGTGATTACTCTTTGATTTTTAAAATGCTTTTGCTCTAAAGTCTGTTAAAAACACTTATTTAAAAAGATGACAGAGGGCTCAGCATTGTGCCTGATGTTTAGTAAACCCTTAATAAATGATTCTTGTTAATAGTATTGTTAAACAAGAAAAAAAATGTTAGGGACATTCCATAAAGTGACTACTGTTCTTCATAAAAGTCAAAAGTCATGAAGAACAGGAGTGACTGAAGAATTGTCATAGATTGGAGGAAACTAATAAAGAAAGCTGAGCACCGAAGAATTGATGCTTTTGAACTGTGGTGTTGGAGAAGGCTCTTGAGAGTCCCTTGGACTGCAGGAGATTCAACCAGTCGATCCTAAAGGAGATCAGTCCTGAGTGTTCATAGGAAGGACTGATGTTGAAACTGAAACTCCAGTACTTTGGCCACCTGATGGGAAGAGCTGACTCATTTGAAAAGACCCTGATTCTGGGAAAGATTGAGGGCAGGAGGAGAAGGGGACGAAAGAGGATGAGATGGTTGGATAACATCACCAACTCAAGGGACATGAGTTTGAGTAATCTCTGGGAGATGGGATGGACAGGGAGGCCTAGCGTGCTGCAGTCCATGGGGTCGCAAAGAGTAGGACACAACTGAGCAACTGAACTGAACTGGAGGAAACTAAGGAGACCTAGTAATGTGGGGTCCTGAACTGGATCCCAGAACAAAAAAGGACATTAGCAAAAAAAAAAAAGGGGGGGGAATATGAGTAAGGTGTGTAGTTAAGTTGATTGCATTGTACCAATGTTAATTTCCTGGTTTTGATCATTGTAGTATGATTATGTACTATGTTAATATTAGAGGAAGCTCTGAAGGGCAGATAGGAATCCTATACTTATACAACTTTTCTTAAAGGTATTTTAAATATTTAAAGTTTAAAAATATAATGATGGCTTAGAAAAGATTGCAATTCCATGTTTGAACTAGGTGTTCTACTGAGAGTTCAGATATTGGAAGTTTTACAGTCTCCTACCTTGTAGAATTTTTAGGATGAACTTCTACTAGGATGGCTTAAGTCAAGAGTGAGTTCCCTTGAAGACAGGGAAGTAGAGCTTTTGAAGACCCTGAGTCCACTTGAACCCCTGTAGACGTATTGTAGCTAATACATAAAATTGTCCAATGTCTTGGCCTTTAAGGTCACTTGAATTTTGGCTCTTCAGACTGCAGTTTAGTAACCTCAGTACCCTTTTGCAGAATGTTCACAGTAATCTAATGAAACTTCCCAGGGCTTTGCCATTAGTCCCTTTGTTGCTTTTCAATAAAAAATGATTTCTTACAGCATTCTGCCTATGAGCCTTTGTTGTATGTTTTCATCATTTTTACTCAGGTTCTGTGTGGGCCCAGAACAACAGCAGAGGAACATCTCGTGTTTGTAGAGCTGTTGGGTATCATTAAATCAGTGTAAGAATCTTATATATTTTTGGGTTTGCCATAAAGTTTGTTCTGGTTTCTCCATAAGATGTTGGGGAAAAGTCCAATTAAACTTTTTGGCCACCTCTATACTTAGAACCTTGGAAAAAAATTTTAAATTATCAGTAAAGCACACTTTCAAATATTTATGCTTCTGTGCTTTAGATGTTTAAGATAAGAGGAAAATCTACGTGGATATATCTGGACATCAGAGCTTAGGAACCTAGCATAAATAAGGGATTAGTTTCTAGTTTTTTTCTTCCTCTTGTGATTCCTTTGGTATGAGGGGACACTGGATTCGTGAAATCAGTTGGGAAGTACTTCCTCGTGCCTTCTCTGTAATAGTTTATGAAGGATTGGTTTTATTTTATTATTTATTTATTTATTTTATTTTATCTTTAAATATTTGATGTAATTCACAGTGAAGCCCCTGGGCCTGAGATTTTCTTTACTTGGTATAGATCTATTCAGATTTCTATTTCTTCTTGAGTCAGTTTTAGTACTTTTTGTCTTTCTAGAAATTTATGTCACTTATATATTGGCATAAATTTTTTCATAATCCCTTTTAATCCTCAGTTTCTATAAAGTCAGTAGTGATGTTCCTCTTACATTGCCGATTTTGATAATTTGAGTTCTTTCTCCTTTTTCCTTGGTCATTCTGGCTACAGTGTTATCAGTTTTGTTGATCTATAAAGTGAAGTAGGTCATATATTACTGATTTTCTCTATTTTCCTGTTTTTTATTGCTGCATTTTTAGGGGTGAAATACATTTATAATTGTATCTTACTAATGTAGTCACTCTATCATTATAAAATGTTCTTTTTCTCTATTAATACTTTTTGCCTTAAAGTCTGTTTTATCTGGTTTTAACATAGCCATTCTCCATTATAGTCCTCTGTACAGTGTATATCTTTTTTTCATCCTTTTACTTTCAGCTTGTGTCTTTTAATCTAGGGTGTGTCTCTTATAGAAAGCATGTAGTTGGATCTTGCCATTTTATCCAGTCTGACCACTCTGCCTTTTGGACGCTCATTTGCCTTTTTGCATTTCTTTTCCGTATATTCTCCTCTTGTCTATTTAGTCCCTTTATTTCCTCCTTGATTGCCTCCTTTCCTGTAAAATACGTATTTTTTTTAGTGTACTATTTTAACTTCCCTGTTAATGTTTTTTAAACTGTATATTTCTTGGAGTTGTTTCCTTAGTGGTACATCTTAATTTATCAGACTCTGCTTCAGATTAATACTAAATTCTGGCAAAATATATAAGCTTTGCTCCAGTATAGCTCCATTCTTAATTCTCCTTTGTGCTATTATATATAATATCTATCTATGATATAACATGTTAAAAACATAAATATATTTTAATATATATCACAAACACCAAAATGCACTGTCAAATTTATTACTTTTAAAATAGTTACATCTTTCAAGGAAGTAGGAGAATAAATGAGTAAAAACATATATATGGAATCTTTTATATTAACCCACACATTTACTGTTTTTGGTGTTCCTCATTTCTTCTGGTGACTTCAAGTCACCAATTGTTGTCACTTTTTTTTTTAAACCCTGAAGAGAATTTCTACCCTGGAATGCGAAAGTAGGAAATCAAGAAACACCTGGAGTGACAGACAAATTTGGCTTTGGAGTACAGAATGAAACAGGGCAGAGGCTAATAGAGTTTTCTAATAGTTTTCTCTAATATTAGTTTTCTCTAATAGAGAATTCACTGGTCAGAGCAAACACCCTCTTCCAACAATACAAGAGAAGACTCTACACATGAACATCATCAGATGGTCAATACCGAAATCTGATTGATTAATTCTTTGCAGCCAAAGGTGGAGAAGCTTGATACAGTCAGCAAAAACAAGACCAGGAGCTGACTGTCTCAGATCATGAACTCCTTATTGCCAAATTCAGACTTAAATTGATGAAAGTAGGGAAAACTACTAGACCATTCAGGTATGACCTAAATCAGATCCCTTACGATTATACAGTGGAAGTGAGAAATAAATTCAAGGGGTTAGATCTGATAGACAGAGTGCCTAAAGAACTATGGACGGAGATTCGTGACATTGTACAGGAGACAGGGATCAAGACCATCCCCAAGAAAAAGAAATGCAAAAAGCAAAATGGCTGTTTGAGGAGGCCTTACAAATAGCTGTGAAAAGAAGAGAAGCGGAAAACAAAGAAGAAAAGGAAAGATATACCCAGTTGAATGCAGAGTTCCAAAGAATAGCAAAGAGAGATAAGAAAGCCTTCTTCAGTGATCAGTGCAAAGAAATAGAGGAAAACAATAGGGTGGGAAAGACTAGAGATCTCTTCAAGAAAGTTAGAGATACAATGCATGCAAAGATGGGCACAATAAAGGACAGAAATGGAATGGATCTAACAGAAACAGAAGATATTAAGAAGAGGTGGCAAGAATACACAGACGACCTATACAAAAAAGATCTTCATGACCCAGATAATCACGATGGTGTGATCACTCACCTAGAGGCAGACATCCTGGAATGCAAAGTCAAGTGGGCCTTAGCAAGTATCACTATGAACAAAACTAGTGGAGGTGATGGAATTCCAGTTAAGCTATGTCAAATCCTAAAAGATGATGCTGTGAAAGTGCTGCACTCAATATGCCAGCAAGTTTGGAAAACTCAGCAGTGGCCACAGGACTGGAAAAGGTCATTTTTCATTCTAATCCCAAAGAAAGGCAATGTCAAAGAATGCTCAGACTACCACACAGTTGCACTCATCTCACACACTAGCAAAGTAATGCTGAAAATTCTCCAAGTCAGGCTTCAACACTATGTGAACCATGAACTTCCAGATGTTCAAGCTGGATTTAGAAAAGGCAGAGGAACCAGAGATCAAATTGCCAACATCTGTTGGATCATCAAAAAAGCAAGAGAGTTCCAGAAAAACATCTATTTCTGCTTTATTGACTCTGCCAAATCCTTTGACTGTGTGGATCACCACAAACTGTGGAAAATTCTTCAAGAGATGGGACTCCAGACCACCTTACCTGCCTCCTGCAAAACCTGTATGCAGGTCAAGAAGCAACAGCAGAACCGGACATGGAACAATGGACTTGTTCAAAATTAGGAAAGGAATGCATCAAGGCTATATATTGTCACCCTGTTTATTTAACTTACATGCAGAGTACATCATGAGAAATGCTGGGCTGGATGAAGAACAAAGTGGAATCAGGATTGCTGGGAGAAATGTCAATAACCTCAGATATGCAGATGACACTACCCTTATGGCAGAAAGCGAAGATGAACTAAAGATCCTCTTGATGAAAGTGAAAGAGGAGAGTGAAAAAGTTGGCTTAAAGCTCAACATTCAGAAAACTAAGATCATGGCTTCTGGTCCCATCACTTCATGGCAAATAAATGGGGAAACAGTGGAAACAGTGGCAGACTTTATTTTTGGGAGCTTCAGAATCACTGCAGATGGTAACTGCAGTCATGAAGTTAAAATACGCTTAACTCCTTGGAAGAAAAGTTATGACTAACCTAGGCAGCATGTTAAAAAGCAGAGACATTACTTTGCCAACAAAGGTCCATCTAGTCAAGGCTATGGTTTTTCCAGTAGTCATGTATGAATGTGAGAGTTGGACTATAAAGAAAGCTGAACACCAAAGAATTGATGCTTTTGAGCTGTGATGTTGGAGAAGACTCTTGAGAGTCCTTGGACTGCAAGGAGATCCAACCAGTCCATCCTAAAGGAAGTCAGTCCTGAATACTCGTCGCAAGGACTGATGCTGAAAATGAAACTCCAATATTTTGGCCACCTGATGCAAAGAACAGACTCATTGGAAAAGACCCTGATGCTGGGAAAGATTGAAGGCCGGAGGAGAAGGGGATGACAGAGGATGAGATGGTTGGATGGCATCACCGACTCAATGGACGTGAGTTTGAGTAAGCTTCGGGAATTGGTGATAGACAGGGAAGCCTGGTGTGCTGTGGTCCATGGGGTCACAAAAAGTCGGACACGACTGAGCAAGTGAACTGAACTGAACTGAAGAGACTTCCTTGGGTATTTCTTGTAATATAGGTCTACTATCAATGAATTTTCTGTTTTTGCTTATTTCAAAATACCTATTTTCATTTTTGAAAGATACATTTGCTGGATATTAAATTCTTGGTTGACAAATGTTTTCAGTATTGTGTGTATGTCGTTCAGCTCTCTTCTAGCCTGTATTATTTCAGATATGTTGCTGTTCTCTTGCTCCTTTCATGGTTTTTCTCTGACTCTGGCTTACAACAGTTTGTTATGTAACTCAGTTTTTATCTCTTTGTATTGGTCCTACTTTGAGTTTATTAAGCTTCTTGATTGTGTGGTTTAATAGTTACATCAAATTTCATGTTTCTTTCTCTTCTCCTTCAGGGATTTCCTTCAGAATTTGTGTATATGTTGGTATGCTTGATGTTTTTGCACAGGTCTCTGAAGCTCTGTTCATCTATCTTTAATCTCCTTTCTTTGTTACTAAGATTGATTAATTCTGCTTTCAGTTTCACTGATGCTTTCTCCTGCCATCTCAAAACTACTGTTGAACCACTCTTGAAAATTTTTTCATTTCAGCTATTGTACTTTTCAACTCCAGGATTTCTATCTCCTTATGGGTGATCTCTATTTGTATATTCATTGTTGCCCTGCTTTCCCCCCTTAATTTCCTTTCGTTCTGTGAACTTATATATAATAACTTCTTTGAAATATTTGTCTGATGTGTCCAGTGTCTGTGATACTCAGTTCCTATCAGCTTCCCCTTTTCTTGAGTGTGAGTCACACTTCACTGTTTCTTGTGTCTTAAAATTTTTTTGTGAGAACTAGACATTTTTGACAAGATATTAAAGCAGCTCTGGATTCTGATCTCCTCAAGATTTTTGTTTTGTTTTTTAAATTGAAGAATATCTAACAATTAAATATTGTGTATATTTGATTAGGTGTACATATTCACTATGAAGCAATCACCACGTTCAAGCGAATTAACATATCCTATTATTACTTTTTCTTTGTTCAGTGTTTCTTTGTTTAGTAATATGTTTGCTAAACCTGTAAAATCTCTCTTCCCTGTGATTTGTAGCCACTGATGTCTTTGCTGCTTTTTAAACTTGTTTTTAAGTCTGCTTTCCCAGGGGTTGTCCTTAACGTTTCCATGGCTTGCTAGTCAGCCAGTGATTAGACAGATTATATTCAGCCACCTTGATCCAGTAGGGTTTCTGTCATCTATTAATGGGTCTGTGTGTGGGTAAGTAGCACATTCAAAGTTCAAGTCATTTTCAAGACTCTCCCATCTTTTGCATCCTATTGGGTCCTTTCACCTTTCCTCTTGGCATACACACAGCCTCACTTTCAGCCAAGAGTTTGTGACTGGTAAGACCCTCTTGGATCTTTGCTATAAATGCATGCAGCCTTAGCCAGGAATAAACTTGCCCTAGTCATTACCACAGGGCTTCCCAGGTGTCTCAGTGGTAAAGAATCCTCCTGCCAGTGCAGGGGATGCAAGAGATGTGGGCTTGATCCCTGGGATAAGAAGATGCCCTGGGGAAGGAAATGGCAACCCACTCCAGTATTCTTGCCTGGGAAATCCCATGGATAGAGGAACCTGGCGGGCTACAGTCCGTGGGGTCTCAAAGACTAAGACACAGCTGAGTAATCGAGCACATGTGCCATCATGACTATCACCTTGGGCTGGTAGAGGTTTTAGCCCTTCCCACCTGCCCGTCTCTGAGATCGTGAATTCTGCTGACACCATCACTGGGCGTGGGTGTTACCCACTGCTCCAAATCAAGTGAACCTCTTTCTCCTGCAACAGAAAAGCTGCTTATTCTCAACCTGCTCCATTCTGGCACATCATCTGCCTCAACTGAGGCAGGAAGGATAGGAGAAGCTCCAGGTTAGAATGCCACAGATTCCCACTGTTCTTGTCATAAGTTCTTCTGTTTTTAGGCATAAATGCTTCTCAGATTATTGTATGCCTTTGGTTGATTTCTCAAGCTTCAAAGTGATTGTTTTTTAAAATTTGTTCAGCTTTGTAGTTGCTTTTTATGGAGAGGACTTCTTGTTGATCACCTCACTTAACTATAGTAAGAAATCATGCCTGGCCCATTCATTTGCTTTTAATCTAACTCTGTTCTTAAATTTCTTATCTCTTTCTTATTCATGTTGAAAAGAGTCTTGCTTTTTTATTAATGTTGAAAAATCTCTGTCTTTTAAATAATATCTTTAGCCTTCTTATATTTGATACAGTTTCAGCATGATTAGATTAAACTCTTCACCTTTCTGTTTTCTATTTACTCAACTTATTCTTTAATCCCTTCCCCCTCTCTTTTCCTCTCTACTTTAGCATTAATCACATCTTGTTATGACCCAGTTTTTATCTCCACTGTTGGTGTATCATTAAAATCTTAAAAGCTTTTTGTGTCCTTGCCTTTGGGTTCATAATGCACGTCTTTAATTAATCACTGCTTCACACAAAGTGTAGTTTTTTATCTCAGGAAGGTATTTATACTTAAGTTTCCTCTTCACATTTTGTGCTATTGTTGTTATCCATTTTTCTTTTACATATGCTGTAAACCCATAATACATTGCTATTTTTGTTTTAGACCAGAGGTGGCAAAGTTTTTTCTGTAAAGGGCCTGATAGTAAGTATTTTAGGCATTGTAGGCCATCTGGTCTTTGTCTCAACTACTCAACTCTGTCATGAAAGCAGCCATAGACAATACATAAAGGACTGGGTGTTACTGTGTTCCAATATAACTTTACTTACAAAAACAGGAAGTGGGTGCGATTTGGCCCTTACACCATAGTTTCTTGACCCCCTGCTTTAGATGATCATTATTGAGTGCTATTAAAAATAAGAGAAAAGGTAGTTTATATTACCTTCATTTCAGCCATTTCTGGAGATCTTTATTTCTTTGTATTGATCTAAGTTTCTGTTTGATATCACGTTACTTTTGCCTGAAGAACTTCCCCTTGGTGTTTCTCGTAGTGTGGATCTGTTGGAAATGTGTTCTTTCGGTTTTTGTTGGTCTGAACAAGTCTTGTTTCTTAATTTTTAAAAGACAATTCTTATTGTTCTTCTCCCTGTAGTGTATTTCTTTTTTCTGGCTGCCTTCAAGATTTTCTCTTTTTTACCCCACCTTTTTCTTTCAATTAAGGTACAATTTAAATTCGGTAAAATTTACTGACGTTAAAATACAGTTCTGTGAGTGTTGGTGTATCTCTACAGTTGTAAAGCCACCCAAACAATCAAGATATGAAATAGCTTTATCATTCTCCCAAACTCCTCCGTATTGCTTTGCAGTCTTCACCTGACTACCGTAGTAGTTCTACCCCTGTAGTTTTGCCTTTTCCAGAATATTGTTTAAATGGAATTATACGGTATGCAGCCTTTTCAGTCTGGCTGCTGCTGCTTTTTTTGTTTTTTAAATTGGCTGCCCCGAGTCTTAAGGGCTTCCCTGGTGGCTCAGTGGGTAAAGAATCTGCCTGCAATTCAGGAGACATAGGTTTGATCTCTGGGTCAGGAAAATCCCCTGAAGAAGGAAATGGCAATTTACTCAAGTTTTATTGCCTGAAGAATCCCATGGACAGAGGAACCTGGTCGTCTACAGTCCATAGAGGAGCAAGATTCAGATAGATTAGCGACTAAACCACTAGCACCAAGTGTTAGTTGTGGCATGTGGGATGTTTAGTAGCAGCATTCGAACTCTTAGATGCAGGATGTAGGATCTAGTTCCCTGACCAGGGATCAAACCCAGGCCCCTGGCATTGGGAGTATGGAGTCTTAGCCATTGGACCACCAAGAAAATCCCTGAGTCAGGCTTCTTTCACTTAATAATAATGTTTCTGAGATTCATTCATGTGGTTATATCAGTAGTTTGTTTCTTTTTTGTTGCTAATAAATATTCCATCCTATGAATCTACCATGGTTAGTCTATGAAGCCACTATAACAGCAGTTTCACATCTGTCACAACGTATGGCAGGATTGTTTTCCAAAGATTTAATAAGACAGTTTATAGTAAAACCAGCAGGGCCTGGACGTGTTAGTTTCATAATATCCTCTTTAACACAGGGCATTATTTACATACTTTTTAACCCAAAATGGAAATGTCTTTTAATCTGACCATAAAAGTTGTATGTGCTCATTTAAAAATTATAGACCAGGCTCTTCTCTAGACAAAACAGTTTCAGTTCCTTGTATAAAATGGCACTGCCTCTTCCAGCCCTCTGAACTGAAACTCAAACACCCTCCATTTTCCCTTGTAGAGTGTGACCCCCAGCACTGAATAGAGTGGTGAGGGCCAGCCTACTGCCTGCTCTGCATACTGCATTTCTTTTAAGACCAAGTTTGAAGTTGCTCTTGTGGCAGCCTCATGCAGTGGAGTCACATCTAAAATCTTAAGGCCTTTTTCACATGTGCTAATATGAAGCCGCAGCTCCCTCTTTGTGTATTTCTCCAGATAGTCATTTGAGCCTTCAGTGAAAGACTTTACAAGCATCCATAGTTCATGGCAGATGTAGCTGTGTCTCTAACTTGAGGCTGTTTTTGGATCCCCATGATTAACATACTTTGCAGGAGCTCATTCAAGTCATTGAAAAATCTTAACAGGTTGGGACCCACATCAGAGAGCCAGAGAAGAGCTCAAGCCATATTACAGTCAACAGACACAGACCTCTTGCCGTCTGTTAAGGATATTATATTTTTTATTTTCTAATTTTCTTTGGGATAAAGAGCCTGCCACCTTACATGTAATTAGTGAGAGGTAATGTTCAATATTATAAAATGTATTGAGTCTCATTTTGGTATCTTTTTCTTAGCACTGTGTTTTATTATATATGTCACTGATGCAGTATTTATTACGATATCATATGTGTAACCCTATGTATATTATTACAGTACTTATTTAAATTGTTGAGGTGTTTTTCCTGAGACTTGAAACCACATTGAGGACCATGCTTTCCAAACACATAGTGAGAGTCACCAGAGAGATAAGAATTGTGTGTACCATTGAGGGGAGAAAAAAAATCCTATTTTAAGACTCCCCCCAAACCTGAACAGGCAAATAGTGTCAATGGCTGCCGCTAATTTAGATTACATGAAATCAACAAAGAGTAACTGCTAGCCAGGGTTAGTTAATATTCAAAAGCAAAAGAAATACATCTGTCACTAAAGAAGTTAAAATGTTTCATCATGACATCCACTGTTTTCTTTGGATGTGGTTGTTGAGCAATAGTAGATAAGGGTATTAGTAAAACCACTGTGACTACTGTTCCATAGTAATGCAATAAGGAAAAATAGGCAAGGTGTGAGTAATTATGGAAGGGAAACCGGAGTCATGAGTGGCACATATAAGAAAAGGTATGCATCATTTGGAAGTCTGGTCCAAGGACCAGAGAGGAAGACTAACATTAACATTGTGGCCAGATGGGCTTTATCTTTCTGCTGTTCTTTCCATTTCCTGCCAATGTACTGGAAGAGATGGAAACACAATATCAAGGCAGTCCCACACATTAGAAGTGTGAGATGGAAATGGAAAAAAAAGTTCCCAGATATGAGCCTAACTCCCTTTGGTTAGACAACTAAGCCATTCTTCTAGCAAGTTGAAGCCAGCCCTCCTCCGACTTGTAGCAAATCCTGGCAAGAAGCTGCAGATCTGGGCCCTCTTTATTTTGGCTTTGTTTGATCCCTCTTTTTGTTTTGAAAACACTCAATGACTTACCCTTTCCAACACAGGGATGGGACGCAGGTTGCTGAGACACATTGTTACGGGGTTCAAAGAGAAGGTATGTTAGTTGCAGCACGTGACATCTTAGCTGAAGCGTTTGCGATCTTTTAGTTGCGGCAGGTGACACTGAAGTCTGCATGCCACAGTGAAGACAAAGATCCTGTGTACCGCAACTAAGACTGGGTGCCGCCAAATTAATTAATTAATTAAAAAAATTAAAAACAACAGAGGAAGTATGTTTTTGTTGTTGTTGTTGTGTTAGTCAGTCAGTCATGTCCGACTTTTTGGCACCCCGTGGACAGTAGTGCACCAGGCTCCTCCGTCCATGGGATTCTCCAGGCAAGAAGACTGGAGTGGGTTGCCATTCCCTTCTCCAGGGGATCGTCCTGACCCAAGGCTCGAAGCTGTGTCTTCTGTATTGCAGGCATACTGTTTATCATCTGTGCTACTAACTAACTATCGCTAGCCAGATATTTTCCCCTAGGCCCATTCAAGCAAATCCATTTTAAATGAGCGTTTTAAATTTTTTCCTTTTAATTACACACACCTCGTGAGAGAATCTTTTTTAAACCTAGCTCAAGTTATGTGATTCCTGCTTAAAGGACTGGGTTGCTGCATACTGACGGCCAGATTCAGATCTGAACTCCTGGGCTCGATGTGAATATTCTAAGAGGTTTTTGTTGTTGTTCAGTTGCTAAGTCGTGTCCTACCTTTGTGACCCCATGGACTGCAGGATACTAGACTTCTCTGTCCTTCACTGTCTCCTGGAGTTTGCTCAAACACATGTCCATTGGGTCGGTGATGCCATCCAACCACCTCATTCTGTGTTGCCCTCTTCTCCTGCTCTGTCTTTCCCAGCATCAGGGTCTTTTCTAACGAGTGTGTGCGTGCTAAGCTGCTTCAGTTGTGTCCAACTCTTTGCAACCCTATGGACTGTAGCCTCATCTGTAATTCTTTACAACAGAAGAGGTGCTGGAAGCTTAGACATAGAAAAAAGTATTTTCACTAAAAAGGGGAGGGATGAAGGAAGATGGGGCAATCAAAAGAGGGAAGATAAATCCAAAATGTGGGTTACTGTAAGATTCTGTCCGATGCGAACTCTTTGTACCTGCAGAGCTCGCTGCCTTTGAAAATATGGACTGTTGTGCCTTTATCAGCCTTTTCTTTTGCAAACCAAACATTTTTCAAGGTAAGCCCGTAAGAAGATTGCAAATAAGATGCCACAAGGTTCTGACTTTCTTTCTTATTCCACACTGTATCAGTTACTTAGCTCCTCTCAGAGGACTCGGGGCATACTGTATAACTCAGTAAAGATTTGTCGACTGACCTTAAATAAAGAGGTAGAAGCATATTAATCACACTTACAGATGATAAAATGTTAGAAGGAATATCTAACATGATGGAGGACAGATCCAGGGATCCAGGGTTCAAAATGATCTCAGCAGACTTGAAAGATGGGCTGAAACCACAATGACATTTAAAAGCAATAAATGTCAAGTCCTGCGTTTAAATGAAAAACAGTCAGTTGCATAAGGACAGGGTGTGGGAAAACTGGCTCAACGGCAGTTCACTAGGGGTTTCTAGCGAGAGCAAGATCTGGACGTGGAAGTGATAGTCTCCGGGTGAGTGCTGTACTTGCAAGAGTGCTCTGGGTGTTGTATTTAAGTTGTTTATTTACAAGCTAAGGTATATCCTGAGTAAACACCCAGAAGGCCGTTTGGAAACCTTGTCATGTAAAGAAGTCTTGAAGCAGATATGAGTTTTTAAGTTGGAAAAGAGATGAATTAGGGGAATACATCTCTTCTAATATTTTTTTAAAATTAATTTTTTAAAATGACTTAAAAACATTTTTTAAGTGAAGTATTGTTGCTATAGTCTTTTTTTAGGCCGCACAGTGCGGCTTGTTGGATCTTAGTTCCCTGATCAGGGGTCAAACCTGTGTCCCCTGCGTTAGGAGTGGGCACAGAACTGCCGGGGAAATCCCTACTCTCTCTTCTAATACTAAATGGCTGCTGAGCAGATGTGTGATTAGATCTTTTTTCAGAAAACAAATATCTATGAGTTTATTTTATTTTTTTCTTCATTTATTTTTATTAGTTGGAGGCTAATTACTTTAATAGATCTTTTGTGAAGTCCCAGTGATCAGAACTGAGGTCAGAGGGGAGAAGTGATTGGGAGGTGGAGTTTGGTTTGATGTAAAGGACTTTCTTTATTTAACAGTTGCAGTACATCAGGCCGTGAGCTGAGCAGTTTTCGAGCATCCTTTCACATTTAATCCTCGCAGAAACCTTGTCATATGAGTACATTTTAGTTCCATTTTATAGATAAGGAAACCTGTTCAGTGAAACTGGTTTGTTCAGTATTGTGCAGCTGCAAAGTAGTGGAACAGCTGTTCATAACCTAGATTGGGCTGGTCTCAAGACCCTGTGCTCATAACCGCAAAGCTGTCTCACAAAGTCATGATCTCTCCATTTCTAGATTTGTTTAAGCGGAACTGAAAGGATCCTTTCACATAATTTAGGATCACTTCTTAAAATTCACAAGGGCATGGAGGGGCAGTGTGGCATGATGGAAAAAGAATGCTGACTTTGGAGTTAGCTCAGGGATGAAAAATGTCACACATGCCATGTGATCTTGGGAAAGGCACTTAACCTCTCTGAGCCCCATTTAATATCAATGTCTGGGGGCTAGTAGGAGGATTAATCTATGTAAGCAGCATGGCTTAGGTGTTCTATTTACTTGGTACATATCAGGGACTTGACAAATAATTGCTTTAGTCATGCAAAACATTCTTTTGATCATTAGATCATTCTTTTGATCATTTTGATCATTCTTGTGATCATTAGACTTAGACAACCGTCATTTTAATTTTGTATGTTTCTGTATTTTTTTTCCTGCCCCCCTCCCTCCCTCCCTTTTCTCCCCTGTTTCTGTATTTTTTAACAGAGAAGTTTAACTCTGAGATACTTTATCTCTGAGACAATACATGCTAAATACCAAATTAGAACAGAAGCTTTGGTTGCTAGACTTGATTTTGTTTACCGTTTTGTGCAGATCAGATGTGTATGTTTACTTTTTATACTTTGTCTGTTCTCTCCTTTGCTGATAAATAGCAGCCACCTCCTAATTGCAACTGTCAGCTTGGAAACCAAAATAAAAATCAATAGGCCCTCAGGGGCCATCTGAAGGGCTTCCTGTTAATAAAAAACATAGGCATTAATGTGAGGGATTTATAATAACTGGGCAACCTGCAAGCCATTTTATTTGTTTTTCCTTGTTTTCTTGGCTTTCTAGGGAGTTGAAATTACTGAACAAGTGAGATGAAATTGGATGTGACAGTTTTGCTACTGGATAGTTTGTAACAATGTAGTAGAAAAATCAAAGCACAATTATTGACTTAAAGCCTAGAGTCGTAGAAGCATAGTTGCTCATATAATGCAGTGTGATGTTATAATACCTACCATTTGTGGAGTGCCTCTATTATGTACTCAGCTACACTAGTTGCTCTCCATGCAGAATGTTTTGGGTTTTTTTTAAATCTGCGAACCAGACTTTTGAAAGAAGCATTAATATCATCCTCATTTTGTAGGCAAGAAAGTTGAGCTACGAGAAAGAGAAATTAGACAACTTGATCAGTTTTCCACAGAGATCGAAACTTAGGTCTGTCATATTCCAAAGACCCAGTTCTTTTGATCACACTTTTGGACGCGGTAGGCCATGGTCATAGGAAACAGCCATGCAGAGGAGTTATTAATTGAGCTGCACCTATGAGAACACACAGGATTTTGGTGGCATGTGTTGGCTTGTGTTGGGCGGGAGAGTGGGGTGGGAGGAATTCCTGGGTGGGTGGGTAGTGTGAGCAAAGTGGGCCTGAGCCTGCTGCTTTTAGGGAGCTGGAGTGGAGACAGTGAAAGAAATGCTTGAGCAAAGAGAAAGGTGCACACATCCTAAGGAGGAGTAAGAAGTAAGGTCTGAAAGTGAAACCACGGCCAGATCACGGGTGCTCTTGAAAGGCATTTGAGAAAGGAGTTTGGAGGTGATGCAGTTGGTGTTTTATATTCGGTGCAGTAGAGAACAGGGTGTTGACAGGCTGAGAGCTGTGTGTTTTGGATGCTAAGGATGACAGTAACCAGAGATGGACACACCAGTTACGAGACTGCTGTAGTATTCTAGTTTGGAGGAGCTGATGAAAGTCCAGACTGGGATGGGGACAGTGGAAGGAAGAACGAATTTGAGAGACATTTTCAAGGAAGCAGTGACAGGACCTGACAGATTAGGTGCAGGAAATAAAGGAAAGGGAAAGCACCTGTAGGGTCGCTTGACCGGGAGAGAGTGAAAATGACAGAATCGGGAAGGGAAATTCCTCTTTTAAATTGGCCCTGCAAAACCACAGCCAGGAGGAGGCGTTTCGGTGCTGCACACAGAACGTTCCCTGGCTGAGCACCATTCTAGCACCCCGTCTGGTCCTGGAGAAGACACTTTTGAGGGAGGTGGTAGGGGAGGGAGTGGAGGAGGGAGTGGGGGGGCAGGTGTCTTTCAAAGTTTGCTCTCTTTGGACTTCCCTGGTGGTCCAGTGGTTGTGACTCTGTGCTTCTGCTGCAGGGAGCGCAGGTTTGATCCCTGATTGTGAAACTAGAGATCCCACATGCCGCATGGCACAGCCAAAACAAAAAAAAAATCTCTGTTTTCCTGACTTGATTGTCTGTGGGTCCAATGAGTTCAGTCAAGGCGAATGCCTCCATGCTGATGTGCGTAAACACAGATGTGATGTTTTTATAAAAGGGAAGCTAAAAATCTTGGGTAGGAGTTGGGGGGATTATGACTGTTGAGGTCACTATTTTACTGTTCAGGCCAAGGACCAAGTCACTCTTCTGGGTCTGTGTCTTCAAACAGAGTGAGAATTTACAGTGCTCAGGTTGGAAATTGCCACCCTTATTTAGAAGCCATTAACCTTTATGTTGATAAAATATTGTTCTTCACTGAGCATTGAAATCCGCGCCGAACAGCTGCAGCCTTTCCGGAGCACTACCTTAAAAAGCAGTCGTCACAGTTTTGGAAAATCAAAAGCATGTGGGTGGGATGAAGTCACCTGAGCAATTTTCTATAATTACAACTTTCAAGGCCTTTTCCTTTGTGTTTTTCTGGCTGATTTCACACACACACACACATGCACACGTGCGTGCGCGTTTGCACACACATACACACACACACACACACACACATTCACAAAGCTATGATTTTCTTTATAAACCTTTTGCACTTGTTTTTGTTAAATAGTTGCAGTTCCCCAGGAAGATACACACTTCCTTGTTCCTCTCCTGTTTTTTTATTTGAAACCTGGCATCTCTGAGGGCTGGAAACCCCCAGACAGATCTAGCCGTCTATCGAGACTTCTGAGCTATGAGGGACCCCTCTGAAAGTACGTCTGAGTGCCTTGGAACAAATGCCTTGATACCCTAGACAATGCACCAGGAAAATGTGAGCATCATCACACATTTTGTGTGTGGATTAGGTTCCTCAGCGCCATCCTAGTCAGCAAGTTCTGGAATGTGACAGAATTGGCAGTCGTGCCCGGGACCAACCCACACTGGGAGTTCACGTCTGTGTTCTGATAATTAAGTGAGGTTAGCTGCTCATACTCCCCAAAGGAAGGAGAGCGAGGGAATTAATGTTTCCAATCATATCTTTTAATTAACCAATGGATGGAATGGGAAGGGTTTTAAGAAAGATTTCATGAGGGACAGTTAGTACCTTCCATAGCTCAGTGGTTCCATCACAGTTGAACACACGCTAGGAATACCAGCCCCAACTTTTCCAGCAAACTAACTGAAAATAATTCTGAATTGTAGCTTATTTTATGTGTGTGTTATGTATGTGCTAAGTCACTTCAGTCATGTTCGACTCTGCAACCCAATGGACCATAGGCTGCCAGCCTCCTCTGACCGTGGGATTCTCCAGGCAGGAATACTGGAGTCAGTTGCCATTTCCTTCTCCAGGGGATCTTCCTGACCTAGGGATAGAACCCATATCTCTTAAGTCTCCTGCATTGGCAGATGGGTTCTTTACCACTAGTGCCACCTGGGAAGCCCTATTTTATGTGTAGAATATAATAATTACAACAAATAAAATTGTTGACTTTTCAAAATTGTGCGTTAAGTAGTGCCTTGCCAAAGTGATGTTGAGCAGGAAGTAGTATATCTGTCTTACTGTTTTTTTTTTTTTTTACTTAATTGGAAGACAGTTGCTTTAAATATTGTGTTGGTTTCTGTCATACAAGAACATGAATCAGCCATAAGTATATCTATACCCTGATGCTGAAGCTCCAATACTTTGGCCACCTGATGCGCAAAGCTGACTCATTGGAAAAGACCCTGATGCTGGGGAAGACTGAGGGCAGGAGGAGAAGAGGGCAACAGAGGATGAGATGGTCGGATGGCATCATCGACTCAATGGACATGAGTTTGAGCAAACTCAGGGAGATGGTGAAGGACAGGGAAGCCTGGTGTGCTGCAGTCCATGGGGACTGCAGAGAGTCAGACACGAGTGACTGAACAATACCCATATCCCCTCTCTCTTGAATCTCCCTCCTCGCCCCTCCCACCCCTCTAGGTTGTCACAAAGCGCCAAGTTGAGCTCCCCAGTTATAGAGCAGCTTCCCATGAGCTGTTTTACGTATGGTAATGTGTATGTATCAGTGCTGCTCTCTCAATTCGTCTCACCCTTTCCTTCCCCCTCTGCGTCCACAAGTCTGTTCTCTGTGTCTGCATATGTTACTGTTGTAAAGAATATCCAGTTTTGCTCTTTTTCCCCCGAAGTAACAAAAATTCTTTACCTGGAGTGGACTTTTGGGGCTCTCACTTTCTTTAATATTGATAGTTCTTTCTTGTTACTGAAAGCAGTGGTATTGTTTTCAGGGAGGTTAAAATGATCATGTTACCTTATCAAGTTCTCTTTTACCTTCTTAGTAACAGAGGCTATATTTTGTCTTCCTGAAGCTGTTAGAAAAAAATCTCTGTATACAGATACAGTACCTCAGGTCATAGAAACGAGGTGTTATGTCATTTGCTTCAGAAGATAGCCAATGCATCAGAAACAGCGACAGGGAAAACAAAATGCAGTTAGTAATCTTGCTTCAGAATGAGTAAACGTTTAGGAAGAGCGAGTTCTCGCTGGACATCACTAAATAAGAATGAGTTGATGTCACACTTGGCAAGAAGCAGCTCCGAAAAAAAATTTTTTTTCCAAACAAATAGTACAACATGGTGGGGAGGAGGGATTTCGGGCAAAGGGTAAAGAATGAGGGGGAAAAAATAAGCTGGAGAAGGAGTGGGAGAATGAGTTACTTGTTCCAGAAACATTACTATGATGGAAAAGCCATGTTTGTTTTGTCAGGAGGCATCTGAGTTGGAACTTGAACTGCTGAAGGAGAGAGAGCTCCCTGGGGCCCTTCCCACACTCCCTGCGAGCCTGTTGTGTGCAGATCCCTGGGGAGGGAGTTGTGTAATCGCCTTGACTCATTTTCAGGGTAGAATGGCCCCTGTAGCTCTTTTGGCTCCGTAGAGGGCTGCGGCAAGTATGAGTGAAGCTGTCCCTGCAACCCACTAATAGCAAACGCAAAACATCCTTTTTGTTAGGATTTGCAGGCACCTGGAGGTAACACTGCAGACTGTGTGGGGTATGTGACACCCCCTGCCTCCACCTTCCCAAAATTCTGTGCAGCCTTGGGAATGGGGGCAACCTGATGACCAATTTCATATCTTCCTAAAAGCCCCTATTTCTTGGAGAAGGGAATGGCTACTCACTCTAGTATTCTTGCCTGGAGAATTCCACAGACAGAGGAGCCTGGCGGGGTACAGTCCATGGGATCACAAAGAGTCAGACACGACTAAGTGATTAATACTTTCACACTTTCACTTAAAAGCCTCTCTCAGGTACTGCTAACCAACCCTTGTGTCGTCTTGAATTCACGTGACACATTTTAAAGAAAGTACCAAACCCTGATGAACCTTACCTTTCCAGCAAGGTTGAAGAAAATCTCTCTAGAGGTCTTTTTCAGTATTCAAAATTCCCAGGTTGTGAGGTGTGATGTTTAAGATCTTCATCTCCTGAGAGCGTGCTATGAAAATATTACTCTACCAAAGATGGTTATTAAAAAAAAAAATTATTCATTTGGGTGCACTGGGTCTTAGTTGCAGCATGTGGGGCCTTCAGTCTTTGCTGTGGCGTGTGAGACCTACTTCGCTAACCAGGGCTTGAACCCGGGCCCCTGCATTGGGAGCACGGAGTCTTAGTCGCTGGACCACCAGGGAAGTCCCCCAAAGATGGCTATTTTTAATAGAAGCAATTAAACCTTTATGGTATTGAAGTATATCTCCTTTTATCAGCTGCATATCAAAAGGGACAGGGGCTAGATGCGTTGTATGTCCCATGATTGTATCAAAAGGTGAGAGCTTTTTAGTTCTAAAAGTTGTAAATCTGAAGTTTAGAAGGTCCAGTGGTAATGTTTTTGGCCAAGGTATTTGAAGAGTCCTCACAGATTTTGCCTATTGAGTCTTTTTTTTTTTTTTAGGTAGACATGTAAATATTTATTTAAAATGAGAAAAGAAATTACAACAAACTACAAATTTAAAATACTAAGAAAAAAATCACAAAATCCAGAAGTTCAACATATTTTTCTTAACTAAAAAGCTGACACATCTGTTAAATATTTTTGTCCTGTATCTTTTCTTTGACTGTCTCTTCACATGACAAGAATATTGTAATATTAATTTCTATATGTATTTTTTAAATTCAGGAACTGTTGAGTCTTAATAGCGCTATCAGTGGACTTGACTAACCATGGATCCAAATGTAGTTCTTGTTCTGAGATCTGGTGCCTTAAATATTGAAACTGAGTTTGAGCAAAATGTTATTTTTCTTTGGAGACTTTAAGCCCCCTCAAAGTCAAAAGTTGTTGTTGGTGTTTTGAAATAATTTTCATTGGCGTGTAATTGATTTACAACATTGTTAGTTTCAAGTGTATAACAAAGTGTATCTGTTATACATACATCCACTCTTTTTTAGATTATTTTTTCCCATATAGGTCATTATAGAGTGTTGAATTCCCTTTTCTGTACAGTAGGTCCATATTAGTGATCTGTTTTATACATAGTAGTGTGTATATGTCAGCCCTGATCTCTCAGTTGGGATTCCCTGGTGGCTCAGACGGTAAAGAGTCTGCCTGCAATGTGGGAGACCTGGGTTCCATCCCAGGGTCTGGAAGATCCCCTGGAGAAGGAAATGGCAACCCACTCCAGTATTCTTGCCTGGAAAATCCCATGGACAGAGGAGCCTGTTGGGCTACAGTCCATAGGGTTGCAAAGAGTTGGACACGACTGAGTGACTTCACTTTGCATTTGCAATCTCACACTTTATTCCTCTCCCTCTTCCCCCATTTTAACCACAAGTTTGCACTAAGCATAATCACAGACAGTAATAGGTATTGTCATGAAATTTTAAAGCTGGTAGAAAACTAAGTCAGAGAAAGACAAATTTCATATATCATTTGTATGTGGAATCTTAAAACACGGTACAGATGAACTTATTTACAAAACAGAAATTGAGTCACAGGTGTAGGAAGCAAAAATTTTTTTTTTTTTTTTTTGGAAGCAAAAGTTTTTAAATAAAATTTTTTAAATTTATTTTTGGCTGTGCTGGGTCTTCGTTGCTGTTTGGGGGGCTATTCTCTAGTTGTGATGTGGGTTTCTCATTGCAGTGGCTTCTCTTGTTGAGGAGCGTGGGTTTCCATAGTTGTGGCGCATTGGCTTAGTTGCTGCACGGCGTGTGGAATCTTCCCAGGCCAGAGATGGAACCTGTGTCCCCTGCATTGGCAGGTGGGTTCTTAACCACTGGACCACCAAAGCCAAAAGTTTTAACAGGTGGATGCTGTCTTCTTGTGAAGAGGTTTGAGAAGGGGAGCAGAGAAGCAAATAATCTATGGATTGTAACAAAGTCAAGTCTGCAAAAAACTATATCATCTAAATCAGCTTTCAAGATTTGTGAAAAATAAGAGGGACTTTGTAAAACCTTGGGGCATAACCAGGTGTACTGCCTTTCTTCTCAAGGGAAAGCAAAAAGGTGATTGGTTAGCCTTATCAGCTGGAATACTAAAGAATGCACTGCATAAATCAACTAGAATGGAAAATAAGCTTTCAGTAGAATGAAAGTCAGTCGTATGTTCAGGCTGTCAGGGGATAACCATGTTGTTTCTTGCTCTTAAGTTCTGGACAGACCTCCATCCTTGGCCATTGGGTTTTCTCACAGGTGAAATAGGGGTATTGCAGGGATTGGTATTGATACTATTGTGGCCCTGGGCCTTATAATTCTCTATTATGGGCTTGATGTATTAAATGTCTTGGTTTTTTTTTTTTTTTCCCAAGATGTTGATTAATTCTGGGAGAGGTTCTGAGGGATCTCTTTGAATCTTGATAGGAGATGAACTGTGAATTCTGCCAATATTCATTGATGATTTTGCCCATAAGGAGGATAGCAGCTGATCCATTAGCGGCAATTGATTAGTGTCCCCAGATTCCACTGTTGTGTCATCAGAAATGGAGCAAATAAAAGATGTCAAAGGATCATTTAGTTCATTTGGTTGGCTATGTTGATACTGTCAAATTCTAGAATTACTTTCCCCTTTTGGGAGAAAGTTAATTTCAGCATGAAACTATTCTAAGAGGTCTCAGCCTCTTGGTTACTTTAGGAAACGCTTTGACTATGGCTTGCAGTTTGGCCTTCGCCCAGGGAACATAAGATATTTGGGATTTATTTGGATCCTCAGAAGAGTTAAAGGGGCACATTCTGATAGGCTCAGAAGGGGAGGAAATGGAGAGAGGCTCAAGGGGAAGTGTGGTGAAAGAATTAGAATGTGGAAACAGGGTGTGGAGGAGGGTGGGGGTGGTGCAGAAGGAAAGGGGGATGAGGGCTCTGGAGGTAGGGTCAAAGAAAGTAGGGGGGGTGAAAGAGAGACCTCAGAAACCTTTTTTCCTTCTTTGTTTGTTTGCCTCAGTTAATTTATAATTTGCATTTTGCAGAGAGGTAGTTTTGGGCTCTTGATAGCATTTGAAAGCCTCAAAATACCAATCAAAACAGGCATCTCATTCAGTTTTAACTGTTTTAGAGCCATGGCTGTCCAATTCTGTTTTAAGAAAAGTAAGTCTGGGGAGTTTGAAAGTTCTCTATAGTGGCCATTTTTGTCCTCAGTTATTAATACTTTCAGATTAAGTTGTTCCATTTAATTAGAAATGTGCATGAGGCAGGACTGTAGTTTTAAAACATAAAGCTGATTAAGGTTGCCAAAGAGGAGCACCCCTCAAAGCATTTTGATGACTGGGATCTGATTTCTTAGATGTTTTTCTCTAGAGCAAAAAGAAAAATTCCTAAACACCAGTTTCAGGAAGAAAAGCCTAATTCCAAGAGGAATTGGATCAAAAGCCAGCATAGTTCCAATAGAAACAGCCCAGTTCCTAAAGGAATTGGGCCAAAAGCCCAGTAGTAGTCTCAGAAAGGACAAGGCCTATAAACAGTTTCCAGCTAAGCCTGGAGAACAGAAAATGCAAAGACAGCAAAATCCAAGAGAACTTGAATTGAACCTTAAACCTTAAACTGAATTTGGCCCTGAAACTCCAAGGTTGGTAAGAAACTAGCGGGCCCAGTTGGCTGTGTTCACTTACCAGCCCGAGAGGTTTTGGGGGTTCATTTCTGGATCCCACTTCTGACACCAAGTAATGTTGACTTTAAAAATAAAAGTCAGTTATTTAACCCCCAAAATGGGTTTATTCAGGAATAGTAGGGAATTGGAATTCAGGACAAGCAAGTCACTGCAAAAACCATAAGCAGGTCTAATAAATAAAGGTGAGGGAAGAATGTTACTTTGTAGAGGGAAAAAGAAGGAAGTTGGAAGGGGTTGTTTTGAATGAAAGTCCATTGGAGAAAAATGAGAGTTCAGGGTGATGATGATTTCTCACTGGTTGAATTGCTGGGGTAGTTAATTTCTTGTAGGAGGTGCAATATACCTCTTTTCCTGTCTGGTCCTATAATGGATGGTTCTTTCCTGTTGGTGATACTTTCCTGTTGGTGATTCTTGAGTTGAGATCTGAAATTGACAGTTCTTTCTGTGATTGATGTCAAGTGGGTACCACATGAGAATTCCCCCTCCCAACTCCATATTAGTGAGGCTTCCCTTTATTATTTTTCACACCCAAAAGAGTTTAAGGATGTGGATAGAGGCCTTGCCCTGAATAGAGATTGCCAGCTGCTACCTAAAAAAATTTTTTTCATTTGAAATATCTTAGCATGTAGCAAAAATAGCAAACACCTGAGTCTTTATTTACCAATTTTGTCAGACTTTAATATTTTAATATATTTGCTTCAGATCTCTTTTTTTTTTTGCCCCCAGGAGAAAAATATTTCAAATGAAGTTAAAGCCTCCCTCACTGTCGCTTGTAACCTTCCTTAATATTCTCTCTGCAAGGAATCATTGATCTGACTGTTGTTTATCATACCCATGCATTTTTTTCATTGCTTTACTTTTTACCAAATATTATGTGTCTCTAGACAGTATCTAATTTATTCTTTAATGTGTTATGTCTATATGAGGTGCATTGTATCATGTGTTTTCATATACTTTTATAACTTTTTTTGGTTTATATTTTTGATATTTGTCTATGTTGATATACCTTATTTTTTACACTGCTGCATAGTATTCCAATATTTCACAGTTTATCCATTGTCCTGTTAATGTTGGAGTTTCAGACTTTTTTTTAAACTATTAAACAGTTTTTCTGAGGATACCTTGTATGTCTCTTTGTGCACATGTGTGAGAGTTTTCTTCTTTAAAAAATTTATTTATCTTATTTTTGGCTGCACTGGGTCTTCGTTGCTGTGCAGGGGCTTTCTCTAGTTGCAACAAGTGGGCAGGGCACTGCTTTCTAGTTGCAGTGCTCAGGCCTCTCACTGTGGCAGCTTCTCGTTGCAGAGCGTGGGCTCGAGGGTGCTCAGGCTTCCATAGTTGTGGCATGCAGGCTCAGTAATTGCGGCTTGTGGGCTCTAGAGCTCGGTCCTAGTAGTTGGGGTACATGGGCTTAGTTACCCTGAGGTATGTGGAATCTTCTTGGATCAGGGATCGGACCTCTACCCCTGCTTTGGCAGGCAGATTCTTAACCACCTGGACCACCAGGAAAGTCCAAGAGTTTTCTCTAGGGTATGTAGCTAGGAATAAATTGCTGTCTAGTAGATCATGAACTCCTTATTGCTAAATTCAGACTTAAATTGAAGAAAGTAGGGAAGACCACTAGACCATTCAGGTATGACCTAAATCAAATCCCTTACGACTATACAGTGGAAGTGACAAACAGATTCAAGGGAATAGATCTGATAGGCAAAGTGCCTAAAGAACTATGGAGGGAGATTTGTGACATTGTACAGGAGGCAGAGATCAAGACCATCCCCAAGGAAAAAAAATGCAAAAAGGCAAAATGGTTGTCTGAGGAGGCCTTACAAATAGCTGTGAAAAGAAGAGAAGCGAAAAATAAAGGAGAAAAGGAAAGATATACTGGTTTGAATGCAGAGTTCCAAAGAATAGCAAGGAGAGAGAAAAAAGCCTTCCTCAGTGGTTAATGCAAAGAAATAGAGGAACACCATCGAATGGGGAAGACTAGAGATCTCTTTAAGAAAATTAGAGATACCAAGGGAACATTTCATGCAAAGATGGGCACAATAAAGGACAGAAATGGTATGGACCTAACAGAAGCAGAAGATATTGAGAAGTGGCAAGAAGGAAGACACAGAAGAACTATACAAAAAAGATCTTCATGACCCAGATAATCACAATGGTGTGATCACTCACCTAGAGCCAGACATCCTGGAATGCAAAGTCAAGTGGGCCTTAGGAAGCATCACTACAAACAAAGCTAGTGGAGGTGATGGAATTCCAGTTGAGCTATTTCAAATCCTAAAAGATGATGCTGTGAAAGTGCTGGACTCAATTTGGAAAACTCAGCAGTGGCCATAGGACTGGAAACGGTCAGTTTTCATTCCAATCCCAAAGAAAGGTAATGCCAAAGAATGCTCAAATTACCGCACAATTGCACTCATCTCACATGCTGTCAAAGTAATGCTCAAAATCCTCCAAGCCAGGCTTCAACAGTACATGAACCGTGAACTTCCAGATGTTCAAGCTGGATTTAGAAAAGGCAGAGGAACCAGGGATCAAATTGTCAACATCGATTGGATCATCGAAAAAGCAAGAGAGTTCCAGAAAAACATCTATTTCTGCTCTATTGACTATGCCAAAGTCTTTGACTGCGGGGATCACAACAAACTGTGGAAAGTTCTGAAAGAGATGGGAATACCTGCCTCCTTAGAAATCTGTGTGCAGGTCATGAAGCAGCAGTTAGAACTGGACATGGAACAACAGACTGGTTCCAAATCAGGAAAGGAGTACGTCAAGGCTGTATATTGTCACCCTGCTTATTTAACTTATATGCAGAGTACATCATGTGAAATGCCGGGCTGGATGAAGCGCAAGCTGGAATCAAGATTGCCGGGAGAAATATCAATAACCTCAGATATGCAGATGATGCCACCCTTATGGCAGAAAGTGAAGATGAACTAAAGATCCTCTTGAAGAAAGTGAAAGAGGAGAGTGAAAAAGTTGGCTTAAAGCTCAACATTCAGAAAACTAAGATCATGGCTTCTAGTCCCATCACTTCATGGCAAATAGTTGGGGAAACAATAGAAACAGTGAGAGACTTTATTTTGGGGGGCTCCAAAATCACTGCAGATGGTGACTACAGCCATGAAATATGATGCTTGCTCCTTGGAAGAAAAGCTATGACCAACCTAGACAGCATGTTAAAAAGCAGAGACATTACTTTGCCGACAAAGGTCTATCTAGTCAAAGCTATGGTTTTTCCAGTAGTCATGTATGGTTGTGAGAGTTGGACTGTAAAGAAAGCTGAGTGCCGAAGAATTGATGCTTTTGAACTGTGGCGTTGGAGAAGACTCTTGAGAGTCCCTTGGACTGCATGGAGATCAAACCAGTCTATCCTAAAGGAAATCAGTCCTGAATATTCATTGGAAGAACTGATGCTAAAGTTGAAGCTCCAATACTTTGGCCACCTGATTCAAAGAACGAACTCACTGGAAAAGACCCTGATTCTGGGAAGGATTGAAGTTGGGAGAAGAAGGGGAAGACAGAGGATGAGATGGTTGGATGGCATCACCGACTCAGTGGACATGAGTTTGAGTAAGTTCCGGGAGCTGGTGATGGACAGGGAAGCCTGGCGTGCTGCAGTCCATGATATTACAAAGAATCAGACACGACTGAGGGACTGAACTGAAGGGCACAGATATTTTTCAACTTTACTAGATATAGTCAACTTTTCAAAGATGGTGCCGATCTATATCCTTAGTGTGTGTGAGAGTTCCTGTTGTTCTGCATCCTCAGTCACACTAGATATTGTCCCAGCTGTTCCTTGTTTACAGATTCATTTAAAGACAGCTTTGTGCTTAGCAACCCGCTCAAACATGGGTCAACAGATGCAAACTTATTTTTTTATATCTGCCTTCCTCCTTTTAAAGGAATTGTTTTCACTCTCAGAGTTATAGAATCAACGTAACTATAGCAGGTTACTTTGCTCACATTTATTTTTAACAATTAATGTTTCTTTTTATGATCACAAAGTGAATACATAGTTATTTTGGATAGTTCAGAAAACAGAAGTTACAAAAAATAAGATGAAAAATTCTACCACCTAGACATAGCCATTGTTAACATTTTATTATGTATTTCCTTGTATTGTAAACATATATGTGATATACATTTACTCTACAATTAGAATCATGCTAAATTTATTTTATATCATAGTTTCACTTAAGATTATATTGTGGCATTTCCTGTCATTGACTATTATTTTAAAACGCTATTTTGGCAGCTGCATAATGTTTCTTTGTATTAACGTTATAAATTAAGCGTTCTACCCTTAGAGGACATCTTTGATGTTAATACAGCAGTAAACAGTCTTGGTATATAAATCTTATATGTTCAGGTTGTTTCTTTGGGATAGACTTCTAGAAAAGGTCAGTACATGTGTGTGGAGTTAGATTGAAGAAAGAGATTTTATAAATAAAGGCATCCATACAGAAGAAAAAAAATCAGGTGAGAGAGGAAACGGGGGGGTGGGGGTGGGTCATGAGATCTATTAATTTAGCTTCTCTTATATTTGAATTGAGTTAAGTCACTGTGTGTGACTCTTTTCAACCCCAGGAACACTGGAGTGGGTTGCCATTTCCTTCTCCAGGGAATCTTCCTGACCTAGGGATCGAACTCTGTCTCCTGCATTGGCAGGTGGATTCTTCACCACTAAGCCACCAGAGAAGCCCCTTGAATTGAGTGGCAAATCTTTAATTGAATCTGAATCTTTCTCTTAATAGGGATGATTTTAGAGGTGAACTCCCTGGAGAAGGAGATGGCAATCCATTCTTGCCTGAAGAATTCCATGGACAGAGGAGCCTGGTGGGCTACAGTCCGTGGGGTCACAAAGAGTCAGACAAGACTGAATGACTTTCACTTTTAGAGGTGAACTCTACTTGACCATGGACACCAGAGAGTTTCTTGTGTATTGTAGTGTCAAGGTTTATAGAATTTTAGAATTGGAAGGGACTTTTAAAATTTTATCGCCCAATCTTCTACTTGCAGAGTCCTTAAATTGAGTGTATTTTGTAGACTATCTCATTGAAGTAGACTTACAGGTTTGACTTGGTAAATATTTAATTCCAAGCAGATTGTTGCAACACAAGGCGATCTGTTCCCTTATTGCTCAACTTTGATTAGTTAGTTGAATGTGGTTCTGTCACTTAAGCCCAAGTTTGATTTTCTATAACTTTCACTTACCATTTCATTTGTTTTTTTTAATGAAAGGCTCCCTAAAGGTATTGCTGGAAATTCTTCATCTTTATTTATTTGTTAGCTTCTACTGTAACTAATATGAAACAAACGTATGTTTGACCTACTTTTCGTCTTGTTTCTTTCCAAGATATAATTTAGCTTTATCTTGACTTTGTAGTGAAAATTCCATATGTGAACACAGGTAGGCAAGAAAAACCTTCCACATATTTTTTACTTGATAGAAAAGTTCCAAAGTGTCTATAGGGACTATTTGTTTTATTATTATTTCTAAGTTGCATATGAGCGGAGGTTTTGGTGTATATAGTCTCACTTTTCCACTAATAATAATAGCAACTTTTATTTTTCCCTTTCTTTCCCATAAAGGTGTTACATGTATTACTTCCTTTAAAACCTGTCTAACCTCTTCAAGTGGGCATTTTCCTTATTTGACAAATGAGAATGCTGAGGCTCAGAGAGATTTAAAGACTTTTTCTGTCACATAGCTATTAAAGGTAGTGCCAGTTTTAAACTCAGGTCTAATTCCCAAACCTGTATATTTAAACCAGTTTACAAGTCTGTCTCAGTAACTTATTTCTATTAATTTTGCCATCATATTTGATTAGTTTAATCATAAAATCAGATGTATTTCTGTTCAGAGGATGTTCGCATCCTTGGCTTACTCATTTGGGATATCGTATTGCTAGGGTGGCATGATTATCGGAGGTGTGTTGCTTCTGCTTGCTTCCCATTTGATAACCCCAGCTCCTCGATCCATGGTTTGGACACACCAAGGATTTCCTTCCTGTGATAGCCCATCTCTCCCTAGTGCCCTACAGGGCTCCTTCCTGTCTCTGGGGAAACTGAAACACAGGGTGAGAAAAAGTCACAAATAATTACATTTTTTTTTTTCTTTTCTGAATGCTGTCAGCTGATATGTTCCATAAAGAAGGATGTTTTCACAGCTGTGTGCTTTAGGGGTAGCGGGGAAAGTCTGAATTTTTATAACTTGGGTGTCTTCTACCACAAAGGGAGTGACGCACATGGTTTGATGAACTTGGAATGTGGGAACCCATACTCTCAGCCCTGTCATAGTGACCTTGCATTTGTGGTCACATTGGGATCCAGGTATGTTACCTTGGTGAACTTGAGACCAAGGGTCAGGAGACCATGGAGGGGACTTGCTGAGAATATGGTTTAATTACACTAGATCAATCACTCTTTGACTGAGTGGCGGTGACAGGAGGGAGTGTGTGTGTGTTTCAGTAGTTGCTAGGGGAGGGGAACAGAGTTTAATCTGCAGTTTTGTTGACCTTTGGTATCACTTTTATCTGTAGCTCCATAGACCTGCGTTTGCCGAATTTTCAAAAGACTGCAGTCAAGTGATTTACAGATTAAGGTCTCATGTACTGCTTGCACAAGAGGAGCCTATATCTTTCAATATGGGTGACGTAAGTTTACTTTAGAGGCAGGAATGAGTTCATTTCTTTGGAGAGATATGAACAGAATGTGCGTCTCTTGCTCTCATGAGAAATAATTTTTTTTTTTTTTTTTTTTGGCAAGCACACTTGAACGTTTTTTTTTTTAACTGAATAGTGTATTGGTTTTAAAATTTTATTTATTTTTAATTGGAGGATAATTGCTTTACAGTGTTCTGTGGTTTCTCCTGTACAACAACATGAATCAGTCATAACTATATATATATATATATACATCCTCTCCCTCTTGAGCTTCCCTCCCCTCTCCCATTCCACCCCTCTAGGGAAAAATAAATTCAAATCAGAACTTTGCTTTGAGGAAATGGAATGGAGTGACCGAGCCCTCAAGCCTCTAGAATTTGGGAGCTTCAGCCAAGGCCCAGGGGGGTACCAATTGTGTGTTTGCAGAATTCATACAAAAGTGAGCATTCCTAGGTATATGAAACAGCAGACATCTATGGAGTACTACTTTGTATATATCTGTGAGCTACTTATGTGCCTTGGGTCTGAATTTCAGAGACAAAAGTACATGATTCCTTCCTCAAGGACCTTACCCAGTAACTGGAAAGAAAGCAAGGAGGTCAATAAAATATACAAAAAGGATGCTATGATAACTGCCAAAAAGGGAATCTTCAACCAGGTGTTTTCCAGAGCTCCAGCCCCTTGAAGAGTAGGATTTACTTATAAATGAGCTATGTCGCAGCTGAAAACATTTTGACTCCAAAGTATAACCAAGTTTCAAATAAGCAAAACTGCCATAAGCATAAATCAGAAGGAAAATGGTATTTTAAATTAATTCCTCAAGTGAGTTGCCAAATTTAGGACACTAGAATTTCAAGAATTGGCAACTCTACAGCCCTCATGGTTTGGGTATTATCTCCCTTAAATTACAGGAGTATTTCTGTCACCAAAAATAATTAATTTACAGTATTTCTTCTTTGTTAATCCCATCGCTGTGGTTTGTTGTCATGATTATTATTACTGTTTATTTACTTTCTTAGTAGAGAAGGTACTAAAATCTGTCTCCTAAGGTCGCCTGACAATTAAAATAAAACATATAATATGTTTAGCACAGTGCTTGGCTAAGAGAGTGACATCATTAATGTTAACTGTTGTTTTTCTTGAAATTTAATGCTTTATACAGTGCCTGTCATATAGTTAAGTTTTAGTAAATTTTGATACTGCGTGGTTATAAAGGGTTTTCACATAGCTCATTTAATCCTCTCAGCTGCCTTCAAGGTACATAGTTTTACCCCTCTTTTACTTATAGAGAAATTGAAGTGAAGTGTATCAGTCAGATTTTCCGTCTGATTTAAGCCGAGAAAGAATTCCCCCGAAAGGGCAGTGACTGGTTTACAGAATCTCCTGAAGAACTCTAGAATGAGGTTTTGGACAACCTACTCAAGCAAATGGCCAAAGTCAGGCCACAGAACTGACCCGGTGAGGTCACTGGCTGTCAGGACCAAGCCCTTGACGCGCCTTGTACCACAAACGGTGCCAGCTGGCCGCGGAGACTGGACTTTGCCACTCTTCCTGCTTCTGTTGCTTCCTCAGAAACACTGGTTCTCCAGGAACCGGAGAATGTACCTCTTGGAAGGCCCCTATTTTACAACATTTGCTCCCTATTTAGAAGCTGGGGCGGGTGGATAGATGGATGGAACTTGTGTTCTGGCTGCAGGGCAGGTGGGAAAAAAGGCTTTTTGGCTCTTCAGTTTGGGTGTAATAGGTGACTAGGCTCTCACGTGTGAAACTTTGCCTCATTGCCAGCTCCTTGGGTCCTAACTCTCTGTGTTAAGAAAAAAAAATACTCTTTTATTTCCTGCTAATTGTATATAAGCTGAGTAGAAATCAAGATTGTTTTCCTTATTAGTAGGCCTCATGTGTGGGGAAAAAATCAGTTTTTCTCTAAAATCCATCTTGTTCTTAGAAATTAGCTGTTAATTTATAACAGTATTGCCTGAGCACTTTAAGCTACTAGTAAGTGTGAGAACATTCTGTCCGTTCAGGGTGTTTTGTTCAGTGTAAACAATTTATTCAATGTGTCCCCTAATCCGTGGGACAGAGTATGTAATCCTTCAAGGAAGCCATGAGTTAACATCGACAAGAAGGGTGACTCCTGAAAAAAGAAGTCCTGACATTAATATTTCCAATATCTTTTTCGTTGAATCCTTTTCTTAGTACTTCATTTGTTTTTGTATAAAGCAAATCTGTGATTCATGTTTCTGAAAACCTTAAAAAAAAAAAAAATTCAGGTCCCCAATGTGCTTGTGTTGACTCTATAAAGACCCTTGCAAAGTCTGTACTGTAAGGAGCTGTGCACACACACCTCAAACTAAATGTCAGTGGAATCAAGTGTTACATGCTAGTGTTTAAAAGAACACTTTGTTCCTTAAAGCAGACTCTTTTAGAAAGGGAAGAAGCCCTTGGTGCTCCAAAAAAACCATCCTTACTTTGTCTGGAAAGCTACGTTTTTGAGGGTATTGATATTTCAGTAAGTGAGAACACCTGGGCGTGGGGGATGCTTGCTGCCAAGTTGCACGGAGGACCCAGGTGCCCAGTTTACAGGCTGTCATCCATTCTTCAGAGGAGGGAAACAGAATGGGCTTTCTGTATTCATTCAGTGAGAGATACTGAAAAACTGTGGCATCCGAACTACGTATGTTCGTAGTAGACTGCATTTCTCTGATTATTTTTTTAACTTTTTATTTTATATTGGAGTATAATCGATCAGCAGTGTTGTGATAGTTTCAAGTGGACAGCAAAGGGACTCAGCCACATATATGCACATGTCCATTCTCCTCCTTCATATCTTTTATTTTCAGACTCAGAGTCAAGAGTCTTCTGATTTTAAATATGTTCCTTTCTGCAGATAATTCTAAATTAGTCTTGACTTTGTTTTAAAAAAAAAAAAAAAGAAACATGGTATGACCATCTAGAATAATACTTCGTCTCCCTCTGCAGAGAAACTTGGAATTTTTGAAGTTTAGACTCGGAAGCAAACATGGTTCAACTCACTCAAATTTCAGAGAAGGAAATGAGACTTAGATGTTTTCCCTTGGTTTATCCTTTTTTAGTTTTCCTTTTATTCCCCTATTGGCCACACATTTTTGGCCACTTTATTAGGTATTGTGAAATATTTTTGTTGAGCAAAAATGAAAACCAACCTACTTGACTTCTTTTGTTGTGTAGAGTATACAGGAACAAAATTTACCATCTTAACCCTTTTTGAATGTGCATTTCAGTGGCAGTAAGTACATTCATATTATCGTGCAACATCACTACTATCCATCTCTAGAACTTCTCCATCATCCAAAACTGAAATTCTGTACCCATTAAAGAGTAACTTCCTATTTTCTCCTCTCAGCCCCTGACAGCCATTCTTCTTCTTTCTCTCTCTATGAATTTGACTGTTCTTTGTACCTCATGTAAGTGGAATCATACAATATTTGCCCTTTCGTGTCTGTCTTATTTCACTTAGCATAATGTTCTCAGGGTTCATCCATGTTGTAGCATACGTCAGAATTTCCTTCCTTTTTAGGCTGAATAATATAACATTGTATGTATATACCACTTTCTACATATCCATTAGCCTATTGATGGATGCTTGAGTTCCTTCCGCTTCTTAACTCTGATGAATAATGCTGCTGTGAACAGGAGTGTACAAATACCACTTTCAGTCCTGGCTTTCAGTTTGAGGTATATACCCAGAAATGGAATTGCTGATAATCATACAGTAATTTTTAATTTTTTGAAGAACTACCATGCTATTTTCCACAGTGACTGTACTACACATTTTACATTCCCATCAGCAATGCAGAAAGCACTTTGGAGGGTCCCCATTCCTCCACATTCTCACCAGTTCTTACTGTTTTCTGCTTTTTTGATAGTAGCCTTACTAATGACTGGGAGGTAGTATCTTATTGCAGTTTTGATTTGCATTTCCCATATGATTAGTGATTTTGACCATCTTTTCATGTGTTTATTGGCTATTTATATATATCTTCTTTGGAGAAATATCTATTCAAGTCCTTTGGCCATTTTTGAACCAAGATGTTTGGTTTTTAATGTGAGTTTTAGGAGTCTTTTTTTAATGTATTCTAAATTTTAACCCCTTATCAGATATATGGTTAGCGTATATTGTCTCCCATTCTGTGGGCTGCCTTTTTACTCTGTTGTTAGTGCCTTTTGTCGCATAAAATTTTTAAATTTCCATGAAATCCAACTTGTCTGTTTTCTCTTTTGTTGTCTGTATCTTTCATGTCATAGCCAAGAAATCATTGCCAAATCCAATGTTGTGAAGCTTCTGCCATTTCCTCAAAGAGTTTTGTAGTCTGACCCACTTTGAATTAATTTTTGTATGTAGTGTTAGATAAGAGTTCAGCTTCATTCTTTTGCACGTGAATATCCAGTTTTCTCAGCACCATTTCCTGAAAAGACTGTTCTTTTCCCCATCAATGGTCTTGACACCATTGTAGGAAATCATTCGACCATATACATGAGGGTTTGTTTCTGGGCTTTCTATTCTATTCCATAGGTCTTCCTTGGTGGCTTAGTTGGTGAAGAGTCTGCATGCAATGCGGGAGACCCAGGTTTAATCCCTGGGTCAGGAAGATCCCCTGGAGAAGGAAATGGCAACCCATTTCAGTATTCTTGCCTGGAGAATTCCATGGACAGAAGGCCTGGTGGGCTACAGTCCATGGGGGTCACAAAGAGTCAGACACGACTGAGTGACTGACACTTTCACTCTTATTCTATCCCATGGATTTATATGTCTGTTTATGCCAGTAGCACATTGTTTTGATTAGCTTTGTAGTAAGTTTTGAGTATGAGTCTTCCAGCTTTGCTCTTCTTTTTTAGGATTGTTTTGCTTATTGAGGTTTCTTTGAGATTCCATATAACTTTTAGCATGTGCTTGTCTATTTCTGCAAAAACTGTTGGAACTTCAGTAGACATTGCATTGACTCTGTAGATCACTTTAAGTAGTATTGATATCTTAACAATCTTGTCTTTTAGATCATGAAAGATGAGTTGTCTTTCTACTTATTTGTGTCTTTTTCAACTTCTTTCAGCAGTGTTTTTGCAGTGTTCATCATACAGATCCTTTGTCTCCTTGGTTAATTCCTAAGTATCCTTTTTTCATACTTCAGTAAATGTAATTGTTTTCTTAATTTCCCTTTTGGATTGTTCATTGTTCGTATATAGAAACACAACTGATTTTTGTGTGTTAACTTTGTATCCTGCTACCATGCTGTCTCTCTGCCGAGGATCAGGGCTTCCCAGACCTTTCCTAAGCCTGTACCTTTCCTGGGCATACACAGTGAATTTCTGATTTCCCCCATATATTTTGATTGTTCTCATGGCCATTGTCTAGCTCCAGATGTTCTCATGTTCAATGTCTAGCTCCAAGAGGGGAAAAAACAGAAAAATGAAAGGGAAGAAAAAAGGTGCCAACACTTTAAGTCCCCGGAAATCACTTCAGCTGGAGGGTGAGAGGCCTTGCAACAGTGGAGGATGTGCACCACGAGTGGCCACTGCTCCTTGTCTGCCCCTTTGTGATCAGAACAGGGACCCCTGGTGTTTGGAGGGGCAGGCTCCTTACTGCCCACCCTGGCTCCTACAAGCTGTGTAAGTTGTTCACCGCTGCGTGCCACAGGGTTTTGGGGATGGTAAGATGCTGCTGCGCTGGAAGGTTGAAAGTAACTGAAATCAAGCACAGTTTACCTTCCAGACCCTCCCCTGGAAGTTGAAGCCTTCAGTAGACTCCAGAGTTCCAAAATAGTTATATCAGACAGATTCTGCCAGTAATTGTTGTCTAGGTGGAGAGACGGATTCCTGGTGCCTCCCATTCTACCATCTTCCCAGAATCCTATCTGTTTGATTTTTAAAGGAATTACCATATTGTCTTCCACAGTGGATGCACCATTGTATATTCTTACCAGCAATGCCTAAGGGTTTCAGTTTCAGCAATGTTTTGAAACATTGTTTTTGAAACATTTTGTGTCCTCATCAGAACTTATTTTTTATTATTTGGATAATAGCTACTATGTCAGTTAAAAGTGGATCTCACTGTGGGTTTTTTTGTTTTTTGTTTTTCTTTTTTTGCATTTCCCTAATGAGGTGTGATATTGAGCATCTTTAATGTGCTTAGTCCTTGTATCTTTGGCGAAATGTCTACTTAAGTCCTTTGCCCATTTTTGAACTGGCTTTTGTTACTTTTCATTTGAGTCCCTGTTCACCTCTGTGTTCTTTGTATTTAACTCCTGCTGCTTCTGGTAATCTGCCTGAGGAGGTGGATCACTTTTTTCTTATTTTCCACAGTGCTGATATATATAGTATATATAGAAGGCAGTGCTAGCAGATATTCGTATATGGTAGGGTTGGCCCTGCTTATTTGATTACAGCAACAGTTGGTAGTTGGGGACTTGGGGACATTGAGGACACTGACAAAATTAACATGAATTATGGCAGGCATACCTTGGTATAATTCTCTCAGCACTCCTTTAACGCAGACAGTATTTAATTTGCAGATGAGGGGTTTGAGTTCAGGGAAGTTAAGCCTCCACCCTCCCATGACACAGGTGGTAAACAGCAATTCCTGGATTCACATTCCCAGGTCAGCCTGATTCTAAAGCTTATACTTTCTTCATTATGTCAAGCTGCCTCCCTTCCTTGCCCTGTAAGTTCAACAAGAGTGCAAGGCTTTGAACCTGGAGACTATTGAAGAAGGATAGTGAGTTGAACCTTTACTTAACTCTTTGGGAGGAAAAAGTGGAGGAGATTGTAAAAAGCTAAGTTAAGTTCATACTAGTGGATAGGATTCCTTGAAGATAGTGAGGTATTTCATCTGTGGGTACTGATCATGCTTGGAAAAGCTGTATCTGCTTTGGGTTGTTGACATCCTCTGTTCTTGTTTCTTTAGAACCATAAACCAGGGCATTGACCATGGACAAATGGGTGCCTGAACCTGGAGGGACAAAGTGCCTTCTCTGCCCTACCTCTGATTCCCCCTAAGCCTGAGTACCCCTTTACCGCTGGAGTCTTAAAACAGGGAACATGAAAGGGAACAGATATTTACCAGGATCCTACTGTATGCTAGGTAAATCCCGAAAGGGAAGTGAATATTATCCCAGTTTTACATGAGAAAACTGAGACTCAGAGGTATAAGGTAAATTGTCCAAGTTTATACAGTTCATAAATAATGGGACTCAAGTCAGCTTTCCCCATGTTCCCTGTCTTGGTCTATTTGGGCTTCTATAACAAAATATCATGGACTGGATGTCTTCAATCAGCAGAAAATTATTTCTCCCAGTTCTAGGGGCCGGGAATTCCGCAATCAAAGTGCTGGCAGATTCAGTGTTGGTGAGGGACCGCTTCCTGATTCACAAACGGCAGTCTTTTTACTGAGTCCTACATGGGGAATGAATCAATTTCACCCTCTGGGGTGTCTTTTATGAGGGCACTAATCCCATTCGTGATGGCTCCACCCTCATGACCTCATCACCCCAAAGGCCCCCCTCCTCATACTCTCACATTAGGTTTCAGCACATGTATTTTGGGGGGATACAGACATTTAGTGTGTACGTAGCACTACCTCAATGAGGAAGTTCTTTCTTGGCCCTCTGGTAGTTAGAACCTCTGGTAGAAATTATTAGGAGGGAGCATTCTCTCCACACTGTGATAGATTGGCTGTTAAACTGGGGCTGTCTACACTTGCAGTCTCTTCTGCCACATGGATTAACCAAAACAATAATGGAGCTATTCTGGGTGATTGCTTATCCTGAGTGAGATTGGTGTGCCTCTGAGGTGGACATAAAAGTTCCTCAGGGAACCAGTCATAGAGGGCATCCTTCTCTGAATACCGCAAAAGAATCGATCACTAACGTACATCATAATGTCCTGTTTAAATGGGCAGGTGTTTGTAGACCTGAGTGCCTTTGGGATCTAGAGTTTAGGTAAATAATACACCTGGCTAATGTACTTTTGACTTTGAAATATTCTGAGACCAATAGAATAAAAAATTCTTGATTTTGTGGGGAGGTGATTTCTTTTTTTTATAATCTTTTGCTTAGTTGTACCTTCACAATAGCTGTTGTCAAAGTTACACAGCTTCTGCTTTCTGGATTCTGCAGAAGAAAATGACGCTTGTTATACTATTTACCAAATTTGAGTGCCATTATTCATAATACTGATTTCTACTCCTGGAAGTAACTAAGTTTTTAAAAGTTAAGGAATTCAGCTTGGTAATAGCATAGGTTAATAGCCATATGGCTCAGTACTATACTTTAGAAATACTTTTTTTTTCCTACCTGACATTTCAGAAAGAAAAAGATTTCTCAGCAAAAATCTTTTCCAAATTTCTAACCCTGATGGTTTTTCCACTCAACACTTTACACAGAGAGGTAGGTACAAATGGCAAGTTGCTGTGTCTGTGTAATACTCAGGCGTGGTTCTCACCCATCCCCAGAGCCCACTCTTCATTCCTGTGTAAACAGAGTGGTTTCAGCAGGATCTTAGGATATGTCTCAGTATTTACCATTTGCAAATATGGAATCTATTAAATCACGTCTTTAACTCAATAAACATCTACTTTGTGTATATTCTGTGTTAAGCTAAAAAAGAGTTAGAAAGCTGAGGGTAATGGCCCTCTTCCCTAACACAGTAAAGAAGACATAATTTAGAAACTTTGGTTTAACATGAAAAACTAACCATAAATCCATAGAAGAATAGAATATCAGGGATGAAGTGTCATGACTGCTAATTTTTTAATGGCTTAGGAAAAGACAACAAAAGCATGAAGTATTAATAGATGTGATAAAATGTCAGTGGCTGATTCTAGATGGTATTTGGGTATATAGTTTTTCTTTTCTATTTGAAAATTTATGTAATAAAATGTAAAAAAGGGAAAAAAGACTTAACCATAAAGAGCACTTATAAAACTATACGAAAGATCATTTCAGGGGTGTATAGGGTTCATTGTCTGTTACCTAAGCTAAAGGTTTAGGTTATCACTAGAGTTGGTAAGTAAGACTCAAAATAGAGGTATAAGCCTAGAGGCCCGCAGAGGCCAGGCAGGTAATGTGAATGAGGGATGCTGGTTGGCTGTGTTCAGGTAGAGGTTGACAGAGCAGGAGAGCACACAGTTAAAGCATCAACAGTTTTTAAAAATGAACATGTATTCCAAATAAAAACCTCTTGGAGGGCGGCAGTATATGGTCTCCTGCAAATGAAAAAACTTACCATCTCTGAATGTACCCAGCTTTTCTGTCTGCTCTCCCCCTTTCATCAGAAGATATAGGGGTGATATAGGGGTGCTTCAGGCATCAGAATGGGGGAGCTGAGTTCCTGACACTTGAGAACCTGGGAAACTTTGTTCTCTTTGCCTGCAGGATCAGCCTGATTGTTGGAGCTCTGTAACTTTAGGAGTAGAAAAAGTGGCCCATCTTTTTTTTTTTCTCTTTCTGTCTTGCTCCTTCTGTGTCCTGGAGCTGGATTTGTGGGCCGATTTTCAGAGATTCCTGTGAGTCTAAGAAGCACGTTCTGATAATAGACCTGTGTACCTGGGCTTTGTTTGTAGGTGTTTAGGGGAGGGTACAATTGCAGTTTATAAGGGTGATTTCTTTTTCTTCTTTAAATTTAATTTTATTTATTTTGGCTACCCCAACCAGGGAGAGAGGCCATCCCCCTGCTTTAGAAGTATGGAGTCTTAACCCCTGGACCACCAAGGAAGTCCCTTCAAGTGTAATTTCTCTGACATTGGAGTTGCTGAGCAGCTTCATTTGAACACCTTAGGGTGCCTTCTAGACTTAGCAAACTTTCCCCCCACCTCCCCCATTTTTGTAGGAAGGGTCAGGGTTTTGATTGAAGATCTGTCTCTGGTTTGGATGCCCTCTGCTTCAGCCTCTGGTGCCATAGGCCAGCCCTGGATCTTTCCTCCCCGCCACTCTTCAGGGCAGGCTCTGGAATCTTCCTCACTCACCTTGGAGGAGCAGGTGCAGGCTGAGAGCAGGCCTCACTCTTAAGTATGTATGGGAAGGCAGAGCAGGGACCCTGAGAATCCTTTCTCCTCCTGAAGATTTCCTCAGCTTGCTCTCTCTCTCTTTTTAAAAAAATTAATTAATTAATTCGGCTGCACCAGATCTTAGTTGCAGCATGTGGGATCTAGTTCCCTGACCAGGGATTGAACCTGGGCCCCTTGCACTGGAAGCCTGGAATCATAACCACTGGGCCACCAGGGAAGTCCCCCATTCTTGATAATTAAAAGTAAACTATTTAAATATGGTAAAGACTATTTAATAACTACCAATAGCAATTACACAATAAACAGCAAAATACTTAAGTCTTTACATTTAAATTCAAGAGCTTGACTGAGATTCTGGCAATTACCACTTACATTTAACTGTCTAAGAGAGTCTTATAAATACAATAGGGGTATAAAATAAGTATTATAGACATTATACATAGATAAAAAAAGTCTTTTTAAAGATATCACCTGAAAAAGCCAAGATACTCTAGAAAAACTTTATTAAATAAAGACAATTTGAACATGATAAATTCACCAAGGCAATGTATTTTCTTCATTTTACATATATCTTTCTTTTATTACTTCATATCCTTGGGAGATTTTTCCATGTGAGCATGTACAAACCTTGGGTTTCCCTAATGACTCAGATGGTAAAGAATCTGCCTGCAATGCAGGAGATCTGGTTTCGATGCCTGGGTTGGGAAGATCCCCTGGAGAAGGAGAGGCTACCCACTCCAGTATTCTTGCCTGGAGAATTCCATGGACAGAGGAGCCTGGTGGACTAAAGTCCCGGAGGTGGCAAAGAGTTGGACATGACTGAGTGACTAACACACACACACACACACACACACACACACACACACACACATATACAGACCGTCTTCATTCTTTTCCGTGGTCATGGAATACCATTTATGGATTGATATTGATAGCAATCTCCCTTGATGGACATTGAGGTGTTTGCTCTCCTTTTATTATTATAGTCACTGCTACAATGAATAATCATTTAAATAATGATACGTCATTTAGCATGTGTGCTAACATATGAATTCCTAGTAGAGAAATTGCTGCATTAGTGGCTGTATGCATTTGTAACTGCATAAATTGATATCTTTACCAAATCACCCTCTATGACATCGTTAGCAGCTTACATACAAATCAGCAATGCCTATTTCCTCATAGTTCTACCTGCAGAGTTTTTATCACACTTTTGGACTTTTACCAGTTTGAGAGAAGAATGCACTTCCAGTGAAGTCTTCTTTTCTATTTTTCTTAATATGAGTGAACTTCTGCATCTTAGAGTTGTGGCATTGGTATTTACTTTTCTGTGAAATGCCATTCATATCCTTTGTCCGTCTTGCTTTTGCTGATTTTTTGCTTGCCAGTTTCTAGGAGCTCTTTATCTAATAGGATGCTTACCCTTTATGATACATGTAGCAAATATTTCTTGCAGATTTTTTGTTTTGTTTTAGCTTACAGTGCTTTTTGCCATGAGGAGTCTTGATTTTTATCTTCTTGGATATATCAATGTTTCCTTTATGGTCTCTGTGTTATTCTGGCCCACTTTTTTTTTTTTTTTATCCTGGCCCACTTTTGATGGCACAAAATTATTTAATTCCTTTTCTTACAGTTCGTCTTCAGTCTTTTACTAGTTCAGTCCTGGATTGACAACAAAATACTCTAGGTGCCTTTCTTCCCAAGTCTACATTCCTGGAACTATATTCTTTGTCAGTAGTAGCGTGGCTGTTGATAACTTTGTTAGGAGATTTCAGTGGTCTGAAAAACCCCACATTTTCTCAGTATGGACACTCTAGAAAAATGTTTTGCAGTTGCTTGTAATACTGAACATGCAGTTGTCATGCAACCCAGCAATTGCTGTTGTCCAGTCGCTTAGTCATGTCTGAGTCTTTGGGACCCCATGGACTGTAGTACGCCAGGCATCCCTGTCCTTCACCATCTCTAGGAGTTTGCTCAAACTCATGTCCATTGAGTCGGTGATGCCATCCAACCTTCTCATCCTCTGTCGTCCCCTTCTCCTCCTGCCTTTCCCAGCATCAGGGTCTTTTCTAATGAGTTGGCTCTTTGCATCAGATGGCCAAAGTATTGGAGCTTCAGCTTCAGCATCAGTCCTTCCCATGAATATTCAGGACTGATTTACTTTAGGATTGACTGGTTGGATCTCCTCACAGTCCAAGGGCCTCTCAAGAGTCTTCTCCAACACCACAGTTCAAAAGCATCAATTCTTCAGTGCTCAGCCTTCCTTATGGTCCAAATCTCACATCCATACATGACTACTGGAAAATCCATAGCTTTGACTAAACGGACCTTTGTTGGTAAAGTAATGTCTCTGCTTTTTAATGTGCTGTCTAGTTTTGTCATGGCTTTTCTTCCAAGAAGTAAGTGTCTTTTAATTTCATGGCTGTAGTGGCATCTG
Source organism: Dama dama (assembly GCF_033118175.1). Lineage (NCBI taxonomy): Eukaryota > Metazoa > Chordata > Mammalia > Artiodactyla > Cervidae > Dama > Dama dama. Next base: position 22,621,715 of record NC_083702.1, read on the forward strand.
CTGTGAATTTGGAGCCCCAGAAAATAAAGTCTGTCACTGTTTCCACTGTTTCCCCATCTATTTGCCATGAAGTGATGGGACTGGATGGCATGATCTTTGTATTTTGAATGTTGAGTTTTAAGCCAGCTTTTTCATTCTGCTCTTTCACTTTCATCAAGAGGCTCTTTAGTTCCTCTTCACTTTCTGCCATAAGGGTGGCCTCATTTGCATATCGGAGATTGTTGATACATCTCCTGGGAATCTTGATTCCATTTTGTGCTTCATCCAGCCTGGCATTTCACGCGATGTACTCTGCATAGAAGTTAAAGAAGCAGGGTGACAATATACAGCCTTGACATACTCCTTCCCCAATTTTGAACAAGTCCATTGTTCCATGTCCAGTTCTTTTTTTTTTTTTTTCCCCTAAAAATTCTTACTGGAGTATAGTTGCTTTAAAATATTGTTAGTTTCTGCCATACAGAAAAGTGAATCAGCTAAATGTATACATATATCTGGACTTTCCTGGTGATTCAGTGGTTGAGAATTTGCAAGAAAAGCTATGACAAACCTAGACAGCATATTAAAAAGCAGATATCAGTTTGCTAACAAAGGTCCATATTATCAAAGCTATGGTTTTTCCAGTAGTCATGTACAGATACAAGAATTGGACCATAAAGAAGGCTGAGTGCAAAGGAATTGATTCTTTTGAACTGTGATCCTGGATAAGACTCTTTTTTTTTTTCCTTCCATGTCCAGTTCTATCTGTTGCTTCTTGACCTGCGTACAGGTTTCGCAGGAGGCAGGTAAGGTGATCTGGTATTCCCATCTCTTTAAAGAGTTTTCAACAGTTTGTGATCCACATAGTCAAAGGCATTAGCGTACTAAGTGAAGCAGAAGTAGATGTTTTTCTGGAATTCTCTTGCTTTTTCGATGTTCCAACGGTTGTTGGCAATTTGACCTCTGGTTCCACTGCCTTTTCTAAATGTAGCTCAAACATCTGGAAGTTCTTGGTTTACAACTATTGAATCCTGGCTTGGAGAATTTTGCTAGCATGTGAAGTGAGTGCAATTGTGCGGTAGTTTGAACATTCTTTGGCATTGCCTTTCTTTGGGGTTGAAATGAAAACATCTTTTCTAGTCCTGTGGCCACTGCTGAGTTTTCCATATTTGCTGGCATATTGAGTGCAGCACTTTCACAACATCATCTTGTAGGATTTGAAACAGCTCAGTTGGAATTCCATCACCTCCACTAGCTTTGTTTGTAGTGATGCTTCCTAAGGTGCACTTGACTTCTCACTCAGGATGACTAATCTAGGTGAGTGACCACACCATCATGGTTATCTGGGTCATTAAGATTTTTCTGGTATAGTTCCTCTGTGTATTCTTGCCACTTCTTCTTAACATCTGCTTCTGTTAGGTCCACACCATTTCTGTCCTTAATTGTGCCCATCTTTGCATGAAATGTTCCCTTGGTATCTCTAATTTTCTTGAAGAGATCTCTAGTCTTTCCCATTCTATTGTTTTCCTCTATTTCTTTACATTGTTCACTTAGGCAGGCTTACTTTGCTATTCTTTGGAATGCTGCATTCAGATGGGTGTATCTTTTCTTTTCTCCTTTTCATTTTGCTTCTCTTCTTTTCTCGGCTATTTGTAAGGCCTCTTCAGACAACCATTTAGCCTTTTTGCATTTCTTCTTCTTGCAGGTGGTTTTGATCACCACCTCCTGTACAGTGTTATGAACCTCCATCTATAGTTCTTCAGGCACTCTGTCTATCAGATCTAATCCCTTGAATCTGTTTCTCGCTTCTACTGTATAATCGTAAGGGATTTGATTTAGGTCATACCTAAATGGTCTAGTGGTTTTCCCTCCTTCCTTCAGTTTACGTCTGATTTTGGCAATACGGAGTTCATGATCTGAGCCACAGTCAGTCAGCTCCTGGTCTTGTCTTTGCTGACTGTACCCTTGGTTTTGTCTTGCAGTTGTACTCTCGGGCATTCATCCCAGAGGAATGAAAATCTGTGTTTACAGAAAAGCCAGTGTGGCGACTGTCGCTAGCACCTTTGTTTGTCTTTGCCCCAAACTGGAAAAAACCCAAATGTCCTTCAACAGGTGAATAGTTAACCAAACTCTGGGTGATGCATACCATGGAGTACTACTCAGAAATAAAGATGAACAAACTACTGATATAACAAGTAAATGAATATCTGAGGGATTATGTTGAGTGAAAAAAGTCAGTCCCAAAAGGTTACATTTTGGATTTTTCCCCTTTTGAACATTTTTGAAAATGGCAAAATTTTAGAAATGGTGAACAGATTAGTGGTGGTTAGGGCTGAGGATGGATGAGGGGTAGTTGTGGTTATAAAAAGCAACAGAAGAACTTCTTGTGGTGTTGGAATGGCTCAGTATCTGACTGTGGTAGAGATACGCAAACCTACGCATGTGAAAAAACTGTACAGAGCTAAACACACACATCCAAGTAAAGTGGGGATATCTGAGCAGATCAGTGGGCCGTGCCCATGTCAGTGTCCTGACTGTGATGTTGTATTATAGCTTTACAAGATGTTGCCTTTGGGAGAAGCTGCGTAAAGGAATACACAAGATCGTGTACACAGGATCTCAATAAAAACATCAGATCTGAAAAATAAATCCTTATTTCTGCCAAAGTCAACCCTGTCAAAAGCTCCTATGGGGAGGCAGGGTGCGGGGAGCTCCAGGCCGTCCCGTGCCAGGGTCGGCAGTGGAGGTGGGGGAGCAGGGCCCTGCGGGGCGCACCTACACCCTGCTGTCGGGCCAGAGGAGGAGCTGAGAGAATTCTCTGGAACAGCTCCATCGGGTCAGCCAGCCTCCAACTTCTTGAGGGGATGAAGCACTTGGCTTACGCCCCAGTTCCTCGGAACCAGTGGAGGTTTGACATTGGCGGTTGGGAGGCAGGAGTGGGGAAGGCTTCCCAAGACAAGCTCGGATGCGTGCGAGTCCATCCTTTTGGTGCCCAGTGCATGCGCCATTGTCGTGTTTATTTCAGACGCGCGCTGTGCCGTTGGCTCTGGTGTGAGTGTTCTGCTCTGGGTGTGGAAGGGGGTCCCCGAGGTCCCCAGGCTCCCAGTAGGGATTCTCAGAGGTCAAAACTATTTTCACAGTAATACTTAGATGATTGTTAATTACTCTCATCCTCTTAATAAAAGTGTACAGTGGAGTTTTTCAGAGGCTTCATGATGTAAAATAGCAACATATTAAATGCAGAAGCCAGTCTGAGACTCTAGCTGTTTGCTATGAAGCCAAGACAGTGAAAAGACTTACAAAAATGTAAATGAATGCCACTCTTCTTACTTCTTTGTTTGGGAAAATAGTGATATCCTTTAAAATATGTTATTTACATTAGCACATAATGGGGTTATTATTATTAATTAATTAATTTTAATTGGAGGCTAATTACTTTACAGTATTGTAGTGGTTTTTGCCATACATTGACGTGAAGGAGCCATGGGTGTACATGTGTCCCCATCCTGACGCTCCCTCCCACCTCCCTCCCCACCCTATCCCTCTGGGTTGTCCCAGTGCACCGGCTTTGAGTGCCCTGTTTCATGCGTCGAACTTGGACTGATCTGTTTCACATATGGTAATATACATGTTTCAATGCTATTCTCTCAAATCATCCTACCCTCACCTTCTCCTACAGAGTCCAAAAGTCTGTTCTTTATATCTGTGTCTCTTTTGCTGTCTTACATATAGGGTGATCGTTACCGTCTTTCTAAATTCCCTATATGTGTGTTAATATTACTGTATTGGTGTTTTTCTTTCTGACCTACTTCACTCTGTATAATAGGCTCCAGTTTCATCCACCTCATTAGAACTGATTCAAATGCATTCTTTTTAATAGCTGAGTAATATTATTTTTAAAAATGATAAATGTTCAAGAATTTTTTTTTCATTTTTAATTGGAGGACAGTTACTTTACAGTGTTGTTGGTTTCTGCCGTACATCAGCATGAATCAGCCACAGGTACACACATGTCCCCTCCCTCTCTTCCACCCCATCCCACCCCTCTGGGTTGTCACAGAGCACCAGATGGAGCTCCCTGAGTTACACCAGCAACTTCTAACTGGCTATCTGTTTTACATGTGGTAATGCATCTGTTTCAGTGCTACTCTGAATTCGTCTCACCTTCTCCTCCCCCTGCTCAGTTTTAATTTTTTAACAGCTTTGAATATTGCTTTAAACTACATAAGTGCTTTGGGGTCCTCAATAATTTCTGGGAGGATCAAAGTGTCTTGACACGAAAAAGTTTGTGAACCTTTGAGTTGGAAGGAAGCCCTTGATCAGAAATCAGGGGACTTTAGTTCTGGTCAGGACTTTGTTGTGTGACCCTTAGCATGTCATTTAAGCTCTTTAACTGGCATTTCATGTTTTGTAACTGCTAATAATTATCCTGGTCTACACACCTTAAAGAAAGGTAAGGTAATTCTGTGTGAAAGGCTTTGAAAAATAATGTCCCATTCAAATTTAAGGGAATTTAATAGTTGTCCAGGTAAACTGATTTTGGAAGAAAATGTAAAGGATGAGGCTCATGGCATGTTAGTGGACATCCTGCTCAGCTTTTAAATGTCTTCATGAAAAAAAAAAAAAGTCTTCACGTTTGTATTTCCTCCTAACAGTTTCTTTATATATATTTTTTCTTCTGTTTTTCAGACAACCATTTTACAGTTCTTTTAGTCAAGAAGGGATTTGTATTCTTAATATCTTAAAACAGTGCCATAAGGTCAGGTGCTGTGTCTTGTAGAAACCACTTATTGTGTGACTTTAGGAAAGTTACTTAACCTCTCTACATCTTGGGTTCCTTACTTGTAAAATGCAGCTAGTGATCATTTACTTTCCTGGGCAATTATAAGTCTGAAAAATAATGCCCAGGAGGCTCTTTGCCAAGTGCTTGGTACATACTAGACGCTCCATAAATGATAGTTGCTGTGATTGTCACTAGCACACGACAAAAGATGCAAAGTTAAATTTAATTCTCTCACTCTGTCTTCAGTAAACTTGTTATTAAACTACTTTATTCACAAGTTTACTAGTAATTTTTCATTTCATTTGGGTTTTTTTTTTTTCTTTTTTTCTGCTTTGAAGGGCTGTTGAGTGGCCAGACTTCCCCAACAAACACCAAACTGGAGAAACTGGATTCTCAGCAAGTGCTGCAGCTCTGTCTCCGCTATCAGGACCACCTCCATCAGTGCGCCGAGGCTGTTGCTTTTGATCAGAACGCTTTGGTGAAACGAATCAAAGAGGTAATGGATCTCGAGAAAGTAGCATGGCTAACTCAGTCTTGTGATTCCCTGTCTCTTGAGTCCTCTTCTCCTGGGGTGTAGCACCACTGACCCCACTTTTCTGGGAAGTAGTCATTTTCTGTTTCAGTGTCTTGACATTTGTCCCCATGACTTTGGGAACATCGTCTTTCCCAGCAGTAAAATGTGGTGATGGAAAAGAGTGGCCTGTGAAGTGGACTAATTTGGAGTTTGAATCCTGGTTCCCCATTTATTTGCTTGGGAAGGTTACCTCCCTTCTCTGGGTCTCAGTTTCCTCATATGAAAAATGGGTCTAATAGTAGTGTTGAGTGAAGATTAAATTGCTCAGTAGGTGTTAACTGTTGTTAGTATGTGTGAAGTCCTGCCATACTAATTTGCTTTGACTGACACTTCAGTTCTTTCCTGTGTGTAATTTATGTTTTGTTTTCCAATTGAGTATCACTTCTCTGAGAGCAAAGCATCTGACATCTTCCTCAATTATATTTTTCACTGTGTTAGCAGGAAGAGCTCAGATTCTTATTGGTTAGATAAAAACAATTGCGCCTACTTAACCCACAGGGTTTTTGTGAAGACACAAGATAATTCACATGAAAGTACTTAATAAATGAAAGAGTGTGTGGTACACTTGTTAAGTAATTATGAATAACAATAAGTGGATACTTCTTTTAAACATTTAAATATATCATTGACTGGGCCAGCGCATCGCACAGCTCTGGGAGCACCAAGGTATAAGTAAGTATGTTTTCAAAAATTTTCAATCAAGAAGGAATTTCTCTTCTGATACCTTGAAGTGATGTCATATAAAGAAAAGGTCAGGAGCTGTAACTTGGAGAAACCACCTGTGTGAATGGCATTTCCTGGAGTTTAACAAATTAGTTCTGGTCATTGACTCTGGCAGGAGAGGATGGACATGAGGAAACACACAGGGGGAAAAGTGGAGAATCCCTGCATATTAATGATCAGTTAGTAATAGAAGTACTGCATCCTTGAGATGACAAAGTAGTCGTTAGCTCTACTGATAGATGTAAATGTGCCAACACCTCCATTATTTTACTATTTACTCTCCCTAGAATGTTGTGTGCATATATGCTTTTCTTATGGACTAACTACTTTTATATGGAAAAGTATTAAATATGACCTTTTTTATTGGTCAGCATGCATGTGGCCTTTTCGATATTTGACTTATTTTACTACATTATGGCCTGCAGAACTTGAAGTTCCAAACATGATTATGCATTAGAATCACTTGTGTTTTTTTGTTAGTTTTAGTGTTGAATTCTTCTCTCCTCTCCGGAAGGCCTAGCATGTGGTGTGAATCATTATTTTAATAAACGTATTGAATGATACAAATGCGATTCTCCATTACATGGGATTTAGGAACCACTGATCTAGAGCATTATTTTCCAAGATAAGCTCTGTAAAACTGGTTCCATGCAAAGAAGGCCAGACTTTTTGCATATTTTAGTACCATCCTCAGAAAGTCCCAATGCATATTATCTTATTAAAAGTTCTAAGCAATGTTACAATAGAGAACATAAGCACATTTCAAACTTATTTGATTTTGGAACCCTTATCTTGGGTAACATCTGTTAACATCTTATATAGATAGTCTTTTTTAAAAGTTGATCTTTAGCATCTTCACAGTACACATACCCTCTGACTTCTTTCTCTCTCTAAAAACAACAACAGTATTTATTTTGTTGCGTTGGGTCTTAGTTGCATCATGCAGGATCTTTATTCCAGCATGCAGGCTCCTCACTGCAGCATGTGGGCCCAATTGCCCTGCATGATATGGGATTTTAGTACCTTGACCAAGGATTGAACCTGAGTCTCTATTGGAAGGCAGATTCCTAACCACTGGACCACCAGGGAAGTCCCAGGAGTGGTGTTTTCTAAGAGCCTTCTTTGGGAAATGCTTCTGTAGACGTAAGACCTTACCATATTTGACTGTGTTAGACATTAACTGTGACATTAATTTTCAGATTTTAGAATAAATCAACATTTTATTGTTTTCTCTCTTCTTTTTGATAGGGTCTTCTACTCCATACCTGTCACTTCATAGTTTAGGAAATTGTGGTACAGAAAGATTAAGTGACTAGCTCACTGTCAAAGATCTGGGTAAAGTATTTTGTAGTTGATAGTGCCAGACAGACAGAATTCATTATACCACACTTTCAACTCCAGAGTGGTGTCTTGGGCCCGAGTGAGTGTTAGAATCACCTGGGAATTTTTACTCCAGTATAGATGGTGGAAAACTTGACACACACACTGAAGTAGGCAAATGCTGAGACCTTTCCTGTCCTCACTGCTGCTGTCCTGTCTGGCTGCTGCAGACATCAACTTGTGAAGACCCCTGTTTCATCCACAGCCCCCACTCACTCCCTGCCACCTCCCCAACTGGTCTCTTTTGCAGGAAATCTCAGGCATATTATTTCATTCATGAATATTTAAGCATATATATCTTTAAAAATAGAAGACCCCTTTAAAAACTTTTTAATTTGAATTACTTTCAGACTTAGAGAATAGTTCAAAGCATAATTCAGAGGATACCTTATATGCCTCTCATTACTTTGTCTAAAGTGAGCATCTTACAAAGCCTTAGCACAACGACAAAACCAGGAAATTCACATTGGTACAATACCATTCACTAAATGGAGATCTTTTTTTTTTTTAAGCCAGTTTTTCCATTGACAAAGACTCCTTTTTGAAAACACAGCCAGAGTGCCATTATCATACTTAAAATATCGCCTTCATTCATGCAGTATAGCTGAGATGCTTTTAAGTGATGTGTTGATTTCACTGCAAACCAATTAGATGGAAATTTTTGAAGGGAGGTGAGTGGCGGGTGAAGGAAGCCGGGCCTCGGTGTTCGTGAACACACTTGGGATAATTCTCATGAGTGACCAGGGTTGAGCACCAGTGCTGTGGAGCATTCATTAAAGACAGTTAAACTGAGTTTAAAATTCTGTGTTTGAGGAGCCTTGGAATTTGCTTTGAGCCGTCAGTAGTGGCCAGGATTGTTGCCAAGCAGAGACAGCAGGCCCGGTATGAGCCATGCCTCGTTAGCTCCCTTACGACCAAGGAGGTCAGCGTAGTTGCAGGTTTTCATTGGAGACGTGTCATCTGTCTTGGTGCAAACTCCTGAAACACACGTGTCTGTGTGCGCTCACTTCAAACCCCAGGGTTGGAATTAGTCACTTCCAAAGGAATAAAGCAGAGGATGTCGTTTTGATCAAACACCAGCTTGCTCATATTATTCCAGATGTTTCCTGGAAGTTGGGTTGCAAGTGCAAGGAAGTAACATAATGCTATATGTGTGGAAACGTCAAGGAACTTAATAACCGTGGAGAATGTGTGTTAGTGGAAGTAGAACCCGGATCAGCCAGAAGCCCTGAAAGCTGCAGCGCTTGGGGTCACTTCCGTTTGGCTCAGAGGGAAATGTGGCTGTAACCATTGCTGATTCAGACAGAAGAAAACCAAGAAGTTAGCTGGGCTTTCCTATTGCTAAATTTGGATGATGCTCTTGAATAAAAAATTGATGGGAATTTGTTTTATCAGAGAGGAGTGGACACTAGGGGTGTCTTCCTTCATACCAGACGATCTTGTCCATTGACCACTAGTTTCCCTAGTAGCTTCAGGATGACCCTTAGCCAGCCAGCTAGCATGGCTGAGCAGCTGTTGTCGACTGACCTAGAGTGAGGGGCTTTAAGGGTTATAGAGAAGCGTGATATGGTCCCTGCTCGCTGAGAGCTTCATCTAGGCAAGGGAACGAAGATACACAGAACAGTAAGATGAAAGATTGGTGCCATCAATGTGGAGCACTCAGTTGTGGTTCAGAACCGAAGGCCTGGGAGAGTTCAAGCTCGAATATTCTGGATTGGGTGAGGCTAAAGTCATGTCTTCTAGGAAAACTGGGATTTGGGAAATGAATGGAGAGAGGAGAGTATTGCCGGCTGTGGGACCAGCAGAGAGTCTCAGAAGAAAATTAACCTCGGGGCTTCAGGGGACAGTGGAGAAACTAAACTTTTCCAGGAAATCTCTCTGGTAAGAAGCAGATGTCAGAACTGGAAGGACCCGAGAGAGCTTCTGGTCCAAGGCCCTTGTTACACAGATGCAGAAATTGAAACCATGGAATTAAAAGTGGATGAAGATCAAATGAGATTTGGGTTTTGTTTTTTTTTTTGCGGGTAGTATATTAGAACAGGCTAATGGGTTGAGGGTAAAGAGACGAGAAGAGGTGGTGGATAAAAGATACAAGGTGAATTCTGAGAGTGAGGCCCCTGAGGTAGCAAGAGCCCTGGGGGCATTTGTTTTGAAAGAACAGGGGGGAACTAGGCAGGTTTTTAAAAAGAGGGCGCCTGGCACAGACCAGTCACACCTGAGGAGCCTGTGTATTCTCTCTGAAGGAGAGGCTTTGTTGGGTAGTAGCACACTTGTGAGTCCAGGAGTTATTGAGGGCTCAGTGGAGGTGGAAAGAACTCCGGCCTTGATTTTGTGAGCTGTTCTGTGTGGTGGTTCTGAGTGTGAACTACAGAGCCTCATTCCCGAGTTCAAACCCTGCCACTGCCTTTAATGAGCTGTGTGACCTCGAGCAAGTTACTTGATTCTTCTTATTTTTAAATCTGGCTGTGCCCAGTTGAGACATGTCTCTTAGTTGAGACTTGTGGTATCTTTAGTTGTGACATGCAAGCCCTCAGTTGTGACACGTGCGTGAGATCTAGTTCCCCAACCAGGGATGGTTTTCCCCTTGCATTGCGAGTGCAGAATCTTGGCCACTGGACCACCCAGGGAAGTCCTGTGACTTGATTCTTCTAAGCCTGTTTCCTCTTTTGTTACTTGAGGATAAAAAATAGTAGTCCACCTCAGAAAGGTTCTGGTGAGGGTTAAATGAGTTATTCTGTGTAAAGTATGGGACCATGTCTGCCATATAATAAACACTGTGGTATTAGCTCTTGTTATTGTTTTGAATAAAAATAATGACTAACAGAAAAAAAATAACAACAGAAAATAGTGACTGAGAGAGAAAAGCCTATCCTTACTGCTCTGAATTGGCCTGTGTGAACTTTCCTGATACCAGCAGCAGCCTAAATATTGACTCATCTTAAGTACTATCAACAATCTGAGTATCACAAAGAACTACACAGCGGCATGACTGATCATTTTTAACCCAATCTGAAAGCCCTGCCTGATTTCCTTCATGCCACACATATGTGTGGTCTGGAGTTTTTGTAGTTAATTTAACTGTTTATTCTGCTCTGTGAAAAGCAAACTGGTGCCTGGGGTGCGTGGATCATGAGGAATATGATGCTGGACATGGCACGTGAGTGGTCCTCGGCCTTTAAGCTGTGAATGTCTCGCCTCTGATTGTTCCAGTGATTTGTGTTGGTATCTCATCGTTTCTAGTTAAGGATTCAGGTTGGCAGGCAGACACTTTCAGTTTTAGGTCACATCTTCCATTGAAATCGGGGTTACTGAAAGGTAAGGAAGAAAGGAACATGCATCCTCCTAACGTAAGGGCTTCCCCAGGGGCAGGGGACGTGGGGAGGAAGGTTAGTGGCAGAGACCTGGAAGGGGGCCCAAGGAAGACATGGTTGAGACAGCTGCGTGGCTCACAGTCACTGACCTGGATCTTGTTTCTGCCCCACTCTCGCTGCTGTCAGTGAGGGAATGCGTTCATGGTTTCGAGTACCTTCTTAGCTGAGCTGAAGCCACTAGGGTAACGTCATTACAGTTTCTGTGTGCTTGCTTAAAGGCCTTAAAACTAAATTCATGAGTGATTCTGGTAGCCTCTGTGTGTTTCATTGTTACCTGTGTTGAAAGCACGCTCTCTTAACATTAATCCAAATGAAGCATTTTCAGATGGACACGTTAAGAGTCACAATCCTTAGAAAGCCACATGATTACGTGGGATTATAAAGACACTCTCAAATTTCTCTAATTCAGCCATTTCATGGCACATTGAAAACCAAGGGTCCCTGAGTTTACTGGGGATTTGTCCAGGCTTTTTCTCCTAGTTAATAACTGAGACAATAGAGGATGAATCTTTCTGATTTCCCATCCTCTTTTTTTTTTTGCTATACCTTACTACTTACATTCCACTTCTGTGGAACCTTATCATCGGGTTTTTATTCCTTTTTCGTGCTGTAGGCTCTCAGCTAGTGTTGGAAGGAGTGAGCTCCCGTTCTTGGGCAGGGATTTCTTTCAGTCGACAGTACTGTAATGTTTGAGACCCAGCTGGAACCATTTTCCAAGTATTTGACCTGACTTCCTGTACCATTTTTCCTCCCATGGGGCTGGGGGAGAGGCTGACCAAGGTTAAGTGAGTTTCTCACAGTTTGCACAGAGAATCCGTGTCTGAATTGGCGTTAGTTTTCACTCTGAGCCCCTTCAGCGAGAAGCTGCTTTGAGCCGCTGGCCAGGTGAGGCTGTTACCCTTTGCCTGCCACCTTGAACCAAATGTCCTCCAAATGATAACACTGTTAGATTCCTGATGCTGCTTTTAAACATATCCTGGCATTGGCCACTGCTTGCTCGACTTCACATTATAAAATGGGTTTGGCAGCATTGGTTAAAGCTGTAAATTTTGACAAGAGCATTGAAATGTTGGGTTTCTTTTTGCTGAAAGGCTGAGGGTGAGGCATTTCTGGAACGTTCCAGGTTTCCTTTCTGTCTGACAAGCTACCCTGGTGTAAATTTCAGGTTGAGCCCTTGGGACAGAGTTGTGCCCCCTTCTTGTCCTTTGGGCAGCCTTTCTCTCCAGTAAGAAACACAGCTGGTCCCCTGCGTGGCAGGAAATCCAGCTAAGGGATTGGGCACATTCTGGTGTATCTGGCTGTAAGGGACGCTGTCCAGCACTTCCTCAGACCTGGCCCCTCACTTCCTCTGCACCAGCACTGGCCTGCCAAAAGGCAGAAATCCTGGACGAAGGCCCAGTCGAGTTTATTACTCGCCTGTTGGAAATGTGGGCCTGTGTGTTTTGGCGAGGCCCGAGCAAAACCCAGTTATGCGACTGCTTTGAGATCCCCCTCCATGCAGGCTCTGGGTACTGATGTGAAGCATGTGTGAGCAGCAGCCCCGTTTGCCTCCAGGTCACCTGCCCTAGTCGCGCCCCCGGACAGCCGGCTCGGCCAGCTTCCCTAGCACAGGCCTCACGGGCCCGGCGCTGGAGCCCTGCTCCACTCTCTCCTCCAGCTCGTTTTCCAGCCTGCGAGGATGGGTGGTGTTGGAGGCCCTTCAGCCACCTCTCTTGTGAGGAAAGCCAGAGGAACTGCAGCCTGTAAGCTAGCAGGTGAGCAGTATTCCGGGCACATGGTAACAGAACTGGAAGTAGGACCGGGGAAAGACAGTTCCTGTCCTGTGTCTCTTTCATGAAGAAAAATAAGGAAGTGTAACACATTATTGGCCAGAGACGTATAAATAGGTCTTTTGTTACCCAGACATTACTGACTGGAGACTTTCAGTCTTCACTTGCAAAATAAATTGCCCTCCACAGGTGTTAGCTTCTGCAAAAGTCTCCCGATCAATAATGTGTTAATACATTTGAATGTTGCTGCGATGCTCAGCACATACCTGGCACATAGTAGACATTTAATAAATGCTTGTTAAATGAACAAGTTAATATATTCTTCACATGTGTCAATGTCTTTGGCATAGTGACTGATAAGCTTTCTTATTCTGTTACAGAAAACAAAAGTTATGAGAGCTCTGTTAGGTAAATGCCCTGATAGCTCAGTGGGGTAAAGAATCTGCCTGCCAGTGCCGGAGACACGGGAGATGTGAATTCGATCCCTGGGTCAGGAAGATGCCCTGGAGGAGGGAGTGGCAGCCTACTCCAGTATTCTTGCCTGGAAAATCCCATGGAGAGACGAGCCTGGAAGGCTGCAGTCCAGAGGGTCACAAAGAGATGGACACGACTGAGCGATTAAGCACACAGCACACACATTAGGTAAATGTAGGCTAGACTGCACCTGTAAATAGACTCAAGAATGTGTAATGGCTCAAATGCCGCTGAAGTTTATTTCTTGCTCATAATCAGGGTGGATGTTTCTGATTAGCAGGTGACTCCTCCATTGAGTTAGGAATTCAAGGCTCCTCCCATTTTATGGCCCTGCCATATCCAACGGCCACATTGCTGATAGCATTCCAGTTGGCAGGAGGGGGAAACTGGAGTAGCACAGATGTGAGGTTCTACTGGATCAGATCTATAAATGTTGCAGGTCACTTTGGCTGGAACTCAGTCACATGGCCATAGCTAACTCCAGAGGAGGCTGGGAAATGTAGTCTGTCGTGTGCCCAGGGTGGTTTGGGGCTACATTTTGAACATCTCATTATCTTTTTTTTTTTTTTTTTTCATTTTCTTTCTAGTCCTTTTTTTTTTTGTAACTTTATTTATGTTTGACCGTGCTAGGTCTTTGTTGCTGTGTGAGCTTTTCTCTTCTTGCAGTGAGCGGGGGCTACTCTTCGTTGCAGTGTGCGGGCTTCTCAATGCAGTGGCTTCTCTTCCAGAGGACAGGCTCTAGAGTGCTCGGGCTTGAGTAGCTGCAGTTCCTGGGCTCTGGAACACAGGCTTAATAGTTGTGGTGCATGGGCTTAGTTGCTCTGTGGCATGTGGGATCTTTCCAGACCAGGGATCGAACCTGTGTCTCCTGCATTGGCAGGTGGATTCTTTACCACTGAGCTACCAGGGAAGCCCCTGTGTGCCATCTTTAAACTTACAATTCTAAAATGCATCTTCATTCTGACTTTGAGATTCATAGGGGTTGGTGCAAGGCTCCAAGGTCCCAAGTGAATTTCACTTGATTAAGTCCTCCTGTCAGTGAAAATCAAGTGACATTAAGCAGACAGTTAAATCATTAATATTAAGTGGAAAAAATTAATACATATTGTATAGTTAATAGGATTTCAGATATGTTAAATCTCTTTTTTAAAAAGATTAGAAGGAAATATGACAGTTAGGCATGGTTGCTAACTTTAGTGATGAGATGACCAGTATTTGCTTTTAGCCTGGTTCGTTCTGTTTTTCTTTTTAATGAATCTCTATCTTGAACGTGCATTTTTTTCCCAACTTGGAATAATTCTGTTCTCTTTTTCTCATTTATATGAGTCTTAATAGGGTTCTGTCTCCTTGGCTACTGCTTTTTGACTCTCTGAGATAAGAATACGCTTTTCAGAATGTTCTGTGCTTGTACCTCTTCATGTTCGCTTCATTTCTGAACTCATTCAGCTCTGGGCCAGGCTCTGCTCCAGGTGATAAGGATGTATCGCTGAACAAAAGAGACAGACTCCCTTCCACATAGACCTTAACCTTCCATTGAGGAAACAGGTAATAAACAAAATGAAAAAAGTAGTTTTATATATCACATGTAAGAAAAATGCCAAGAATCAAAATAGAAAGCAAGAAAAAGGATTTGAAGTGTCAGTGGGGTATAAATTTTAGGTAGAGTAGGCCCAGAAGGTCTTATTAGAAAAGATATAGTGACCTCTTGGCTAGTACAGAGCAAGCCAGGAGGGCTGTTCCTCACAACTTCTACACCTAAATGTTATCAAAAATGTTTCGACCAGTGACAGTCATAGTACCTGCCTATCCACTATTAACAGTCTGTTCTTTATCACACTTGTTGGGATGTCTTGAACCAGAGGCTCATTTGCTGTCTCTGTTGTTTCTTGGGAGGATACTTCCAGAGCCAAACTCCTTTTAAAAACATCTCTCATTCTTTCAAAGATTCTTCTCAAGGATTCCTGAAGGTTTTCTTGAGGAAGTGTCCCTAGAGCTTGAGACAACAGTTAACTTTTTTCTGCCCTTGTTGACAGACTGTATTTTGGTATTGTGAGATTTTTATATTTTTTAATTTACTTTTTAAAATGCTCCATCATTTTATTTTCTTTCGGCCTCGCCATGTGGCACGTGGGATCTTAGTTCCCCGACCAGGGATCGAACCCACATCCCCTGTAGTAGGAGCGCAGAGTCTTAACCACTGGACCACCAGGTAATCCTGGTATCATGAGATTTTAAATGCCGTCCTGGCCTCACTCTCCAGGGTTCATTCTGCACATGAGGAGAGAGCTTGAAACTTGTCCAGGGATGTATCCAACCATTGCTAGAGCTGCTCTTGCAGAAAATTAAGGCGACAGCCAACTTGCATTCCAGAGCAAATGGGACAGTGAAGATGCAAGCTCTCTGCAGGACTCTAAGGAGCTGTGTAAATGAAAGGATTCTTTTAGTAAGTAAAAGTCATGTCTTTAAAATGCAGCAAGACCACCAGTGGGGTTTCTTATAGGATGTTACTGTAGAAGAATGAGCGTTAGTGGCACAATTAAAATAGCGTTTAGTAGGGATTTCTTCCCACATCCTAGCACAAAGTCAAAGTGAAAGTGAAAGTTTAGTCGTGTCCGACTCTTTGCAACCCCATGGACTATACAGTCTGTGGAATTCTCTAGGCCAGAATACTGGATTAGGTAGCCTTCCACTTCTCCAGGGGATCTTCCCAACCCAGGGATCAAACCCAGGTCTCCTGCATTGCAGGTGGATTCTTTACCAACTGAGCTATCAGGGAAGCATCCTAGCACACCTCAGCCGTTTTCTTTTTTTTTACTTTTTTATCAAAATATAGTTGATAACAATGTTGTAGTAATTTCAAGTGTACAGCAAAGTGATTCAGTTATACATACATATATATACATATTTCTTCCAATTCTTTTCCCTAATAGGTTATTACAAAATATTGAGTATAGTCCCCAGTGCTATACAGTAGGTATATCTGTTTTATATGTTGTAGTGTGTATATATAATCTTCCTTTGTCTGACTTCACTTAGTTTGATAACCTCTCGGTCCATCTATGTTGCTGCAAATGGCATTATTTCCGTCTTTTATCAGCCATTTGCTCTCTCACCCTTGCTGAGACCAAGACCCCCCGTCACCACACACCTGCCTCTCCGTCCTGTAGCTGTCACAGTTGTGGCCACAGGACCCACTCGCCTCAGGTGTTCCTCTGGCCTCCATTCTCACCCCATGCCCCCTGTGTGCTCCCTTCTGCTGGACTCTGCCCCTGTTTCTGCCCGGTGCATCGCCATCCCCTTCCGGATATGCCAACAGCCTGTCTAAAAACACTCCTGCTCTGCCCAGTCAAGGGGTCTCTGCCGCATTTCTCCCCTCGTGCCGAGGAGGTGTTCATTGCATGAGGCTGTGTAGGGGAGTCGAGGTGTCAATGACATGGGCCTCCGGACTCTATGCCAGGCGCTGCTCGCATGTCAGGAGGGGTCACCTGGCACAGTGTTTAAGAGCACTGACTCCGGCGTCATTTGAGGTCGAGCAGACGATTATGTTAGTATAAACACATCAGCATCGTCACCATCCCATCTTGGGTATCTCTGGTTCTTTCCTCACGCATAGCATAGAGGATGTTAGGTGTAAAATATGTACCTGCACATACCTCCAAAGTCTGTTCTCTAAGTCAGAGAAAGGGTTATATTCGTGTCTCAATTGCATAAGTGAGGGGATTATAGAGCACATTATTAACCCAGTTTTACATTGGTTGGTTGCCTTAGCTCAGGTTTTAAAATCGTGAATGTGTCGCTTAGGTCATACAAACTTACTTTTATTTCCCTATAATCCTGGACATAGGGAAGGGGAGTCCAGGTTACTGTGTGCCTGCCAGAGTTTCTTCACCTCCGCCCACTTCCATCTATTACCAGGGCCCCTTCAGCTCTTCTCCTAGTGTGGGAGTAAGAGTAGTAATAATACGACCACTGTAATTTCTTTTACGTGTTTACCATGTGCCAGGTCTAGAGCAGGCATTTGATGTACCTTGTCATAGACTTCTGACAGATACAAACCAGGGTTCAGAGACCTGAAAGGCAAACCATTCAAGGGCATGTGGTTGTTAAATGGTGGAGCCGGACATTCGAATCCAAATCTGAAACCCACATGGAAGACTCCAGAACCCTTGCTTTTTCTACTGTCTTTTTCTGTTTCTTTTTTTTTTTTTTTAAGAATTTTTTTTATATGGACCATTTTAAAGTCTTTATTTGTTACACTATTGCTTCTGTCTTATATTGTGATTTTTTGACTGCTAGGCAAGTGGAATCTTAGCTCCCCGACCAGGGATTGAACCCACACCCCCTGCATTGGAAAATGAAGTCTTAACAACTGGGCCGCCAGGGAAGTCCCTCTCTTTACTTTTTTATCCAAAGGCTTTTTACTCCCCAACTCCTCTCCTTGATCACACTTAATGCTCTCTTTCCCTGATCCCGTATTCCTTTCTAGTATTCTCTCCGTGGTTTCACAGCACACTTTTTAAAATTTCAAACGCAGTCCTTATGGGATGCAGCCACACTTAAGAAAATAACCCTGAAGACCCCACATATCCATCTCGAAGATGCCAGCTCTGCCGATTTAAGGCTAACTTTTCCATGCTCCTGATCAGTCACCTTTTTTTGAGAAAGGGGTTTTTACCAGTATCTCAGAGGACTGTGGCAGAAATGAAGGTGGACAGAGGGACGCCACCAGGGAAGCTGGACAGTGGTTTTGTGATGTTCCCCTCTCCCACTCAGGAGGGCTGCAGAAAGTGGGGCTTTAATGAGAGAGAAAGCAGAACAGGGACTTCACAGGGAGGCAGAAGATCCTCTGGAACTATGGTCCCCAACCTTTTTGGCATCTGGGACTGCTTTTGTGGAAGACAGTTTTTCCACGGACCAGGGGTGCAGGGGAGAGCGAGATGGTTTCAGGATGATTCAAGTTCATTATGTTTATTATGCCACCGCTGATCTGATAGGAGGTGGAGCTCAGGCAGTAATGTGAGTGATGGGGAGAGGCTGTTGATGCATATGAAGCTTTGCTGGCTCGCCCACCTATCCACTGCTCATCTCCTGCTGTGAGGCCCTGTCCCTAACAGGCCATGGACCAATACCGTTCTGGGACCTGGGGGTTGGGGACCCCTGTTCTAGGATGTTTATGGGATGGGCCCTGAACTAGTGTCTTTTCTAGAGTCCAGGGAGACTCTCCCGGGGGAGGGAGGAGTGGAATTTCTGCCCTTGAGCTTTGATTTTGACCCTGATGTGTTTCTCTTCCTTTTTGGCTGCCTTTCAGTGTCACTCTCTAGCCCATTTCCAGGGCAGGGCATCGGGGTGGGGGGTGATCCTCCTGACATTGATGTATTGAGCTTTGAGACTCACTTAAAGGTTTTGAGATTTCTTCCCTCCCATCCTGCCTCCAAGGGTAAGAAGGCACAAGGGAAGTTGGACAAGTCATAAAATCATTACTGGGGCAAAGTGATGCAATTATTCCTGAGCTCCTGGTGTCTTTTCATTCTCTTAAAGACCCAAATAGAATGGGTCCTTTTGCTGAGACATTCAGATACATTGTTTGAACAAAGGAAGCAGGGTCACTGTGAAATGTCCATTATGTGGTAATCGATGCCATTCAGCCTGTGGTGTAATTAATGAAAACACTGGCGACAGTCTGCCCATTGTTTGTCCCTTGCGCAACAGGAAATGGCCGACTACTCAGGAGCAGGAGGAGGCTTATGTAATTCCAGAAGGACACAGAAACTGCGCACCACTGTGAGTGATACCCTCCTAGCGCAGGTCGAGGCCACCTGACCAGGTTCCTGTTCCTAACGGACATGGAGATGCTTGACTGATTGGACCCTGTCATTTGATTTTAACATCAGTTCACGATAGGCTTTTATTTTCCTTTTGGCCAGAAATAGTGTCTTGAGAAACTTTTGTTTATTTATATATGTATTTCTTTATGATTGAAGTATAGACCAAGCACGCGCATCATCATAGTTGGTTTGCGGTCTTGTGTTAGTCTCTGCTCTGCAGCAGAGTGATTCAGTTCTACACATATACTCTTTTTCCGTATTCTTTTCCATCATGGTTTATGCCAGGATATTAAATATAGCCCCCAGTGCTGTACAGTAGCACCATGTTGCTTATGCATCCTGTATGTACTAGTTTGCATATGCTAACCCCAACTCCCAATCCATCCCTCCCCTTCCCCTCCTGGCCACCGAAGTCTGTCCTCTGTGTCTGTGAGTCTAGAAAACTTCTGTTTTAGGTCACGGTTGTGACACACACTGACAGTCCATTTGACCAGGTAGAGCTCTCTGTTGAAAAGCTGGTGGTAGTGTAGTGGGTCGGCCCTTCGATCAGATCTGGAGCCCAGCCCTGGCGCCGGCGGTCCCTGCCTTGTGGACTGACCCTCTCCAGGGTGGCCTCCTTCTGTAAAGTGAGGAGGGGTGGGATGAAATGATCCCTGAGGCCCCCTGCTGTGCTAAAACGCCATGTCTGAGCCCCCTCGGTCAAGTCAAGGATTGTGAAATGTCAGAGTACAAAATGTACAAACAGACTTTGCCAGAGAAAATGTCACTCAAGTTTATCTGCTAATAAATAGTGTATTTCCCTTGGTCTCCTCTTGGTTTTTGTTTTGTGAATGTTCGTGTTATGTCTGGCAGCTTGTTCTCCTTGTTATTAAAAAAAGAAATGGTGGTGCTTAAATTAGAAACAAAAGTGTCCTTTCACTCTACTGGAAAACTGTGAAAATTGCCATATTAATGCATCTGTCAAGGATATCAAAAAAGTCCTGAACACATGGCCCAACATGGTATATATTTCACTGAAGTAAATCGATATTTGAATTAATGGGCTCTGAAGAAAGGATCGGGGGAGATTAGACTAGAAAGCATAGGTTTGAATTCTGACTTCACTGCTAGTATGAGCTGTCTGACCCTGGACACATTTTATGATCTCTGACCCCTGATTCTGCAGCTCTAGTAGAAGAGTATTTTCCCTATAGGCCCCTTGTGAGAAATAAAGATAATGTATCTGTGGTACATAGTACAGTGCCTGACATTTAATTGATACCCACCCAGATGGCACTAGTGGTAAAGAACCCACCTGCCACTTCAGGAGACTTAAGAGATGTGAGTGAAATCCCTGTGTCTGGAAGATCCCCTGGACGAGGGCATGGCAACCCACTCCAGTATTCTTGCCTGGAGAATCCCCACGGACAGAGGAGCCTCGGGGGCTACAGACCATGGGGTCGCAAAGAGTAGGACATGACTGAAGCGACGGAGCATGCATACACAGTGGATAGTAGTTGTAACTGTTAAACATTATTTTATTTTAGAAAATACTTTTATTTATTTGGCGGCATCAGGTCTTAGTTGCATCATGTGGGATCTTTCCTTGCGGTGCGTGGATTCTCTAGTTGTGGTGCTCAGACTCCATAGTTGCGGTGTGTGGGCCTAGCTGCTCTGCAGCGTGTGGAACCTTAGTTCCCCAACCAGGGATCGAATCCATGTTCCCTTGACTGCGAGGTGGTTGCTGCAACACTGGACCACCAGGGAAGTCCCTGTTCTTACATGATCTTATTACATTCATTAAAATCTCTAGGGAATTACTAAATTATATATTGTGTTCTGCCTTCCTAGTTATCCTGATATGATGTATAAGATTACTAATAGAAACAGTCCAACTAGCATGGATTTCAGTTTCTGTTTTCGGTAGACCTTGTAGGCTGAGATTTCCCAGGGAAGGATTTTCCTGCTTGTCTGACTTACAGGTCAAAGGTGTGATATGAGAATAAGTGGCAAGAGTTTACTCTTTCAAGCTGTCACCATAAATGATTGCTTTTGGAAACAGTCACTTCAAAACATCCAGTGTGTAGTAATTGATGTCATCGAGCCTATGGTGTAATTGATGAAAACACCTGTCTGTCGTCTGTCCGTTGTGCAACAGGGCAGCACCCCGGAGAAGATTCCCACAGAGAGCTCCTGGTCCTCTTCGGGGATGGTCGTCTGGAGAAGGGGCAGAAAGCTAGAAACCACAGAGTTGACTCGGAAGAGTTTTTGTTGCAACCTAGGAAACCCTCACCCTTATAATCTGTCTGAATCCCCATGAGAATGGATGGATGATGGTGGGCCACAATGGGCCAAACTTTGGTTGACGGCAAGGGGCAGTCCACTGTCTGAAGCGGAGACAGCTGATCATATGGGTCACAGGCAAAATCAGGAGGTAGCAGATATGTTAAAGCTCGAGCAACGAAGCCACAGCGTCAGGTTCTTAGAGCTGAAGAAAGACCTCTGGAAGACGCTTCCAGTCAGAGTGACGTTAGGAAGGTGGCCATTATGGGGTCAGTGCAGGAGCAAGTCAGGAATGCGACTTCCCTGGTGACCCGGTGGTTAGAGACTCGGCACTGACACTTTGGGGGATGTGGGTCCCACCCCTGGTTGCGGAACTGACATCCTGCATGCCATGTGGCATGGCTAAAAAATAAATAAAACAAAAAAATTTTAAAAAAGAACAAATCCTAAAGGAATTCAGTCCTGAATGTTTATTGAAAGGACTGATGTTGAAGCTGAAACTCCAATACTTTGGCCACCTGATGTGAAGAACTGACTCATTGGAAAAGACCCTGATGCTAGGAAAGATTGAAGGCGGGAGGAGAAGGGGACGACAGAGGATGAGATGGTTGGATGATGTCCCTGACCCAGTGGACATGAGTTTGAGCAATCTCCAGGAGTTGGTGATGGACAGGGAAGCCTGGCGTACTGCAGTTCATGGGGTCGCAGAGTCAGACACAACTGAGCGACTGAACTGAACTGAAGGAAGGTTCTAGGCAATGATTAAGAACTTGAGTTTTAGGTACCTCTCATTGTTTTATAGGATACATTTCAGTGGTTTTTGGTGTATTCACAAACTTGTGCAGCCAATATCACTATCTAATTCCAGAATATTTCATCACCCCCCAAAATAAGCACTGTATAAATTAGCCGTCACTCCTCACACCCCATTCTCGCACCCCTGGCAACCACTAATCTCCTGTCTCTGTGAGTTGCCTGTTCTGGGCATTTCACATACTTGGAATCATAAGATGTGGCCTGTTGTGTCTGGCTTTTTCACTTAGCATAGTGTTTTCAGAGTTCATCCATGATGTGGCTTTTATCAGTATCGCTTCCCTTTTTATGGTGAGCACTATTCTGTTGTATGAATATATCACAATTTGGTTTATCCATTTCCCAGTTGATGGGCATTTGCGTTGTTACTGCGTTGTGACTATTATGAAATTGTTAGGTAGTTAGAATAGGGAAAAGGAGTCCAGAATGGCGGTGGCTAAAAGACCTGGAAGGGAAAAGCCCGCGAAAATAGAACAAAGGAAGGTCCGAGGACCAGAGTGAGAACTTCAGGTAAAACAAACAGCACTCCTGGCTGGCCCGGTTTACACAGGACAGGCCCAGGGAGAGAGAAACGTATAAAAAGAGGAGCCAACGCTAGCTCCCTCTCTCTCTCCCGCGTGCTGGGGCGCTCTTCTCTCACATCTTTAGGTCTACATGCCCTCGCGCCTTGAAGATGGATTTTCCTGCTATTATCTAAATAAAATAGAGCTGTAACACTGAGCTATAACACTGATTTATCTAAGAGCTATAACACGGTCCGCTCGACACCTGAGAGCTATAACACGGTGTGTCCAAGACCCGAGAGCTGTGACGCCGAGGAGGGCTTTAATGTCCGTCACTCCAAAGCTTTGTTGTGACCAGACAAAAACTGAGGAGCATGCGCTCACCTGACAAAATAATGTTGTCATGAACATGTGCTTACAGGTTTTTCTGTGAATAGCCATTTCAATTCTCTTGAGTATATATATCGAAGAGTGAAAGTGCTGGGTCATGTGGTATTTAATGGTCACCCTGTATTTAATTCTTGGAGAAACTAAAGTGTGCCGTACCATTCCCACCAGCTGTGCGTGAGGATTCCAGTTTCTCCACGTCCTCACCAACACTTACTGCCTAGCTTTTTATTTCAGCCATCCTAGTGAGTGTCAAGTCGTAGCTGTTTGTGGTTTTGATTTTCATTTTCCTAATGACTGAAGATGTTGAGCGCCTTTCCGTTGCCCACTGGACAGAATTTCAAGCTGTATTTGCAGCCCCAGATTTTGCCCTTGGGACTAATTTACTTAGTTATGTCAACTGCTTTCTAATCACTATTGGTAGTTCTGAGATTCAGAATGGGAGAAGGAGTGAAGCTTTTTATAAGGCATTGAAGCAGTTTCTTTTGAAGGTGATCATATAATTGGGGAATTTCTTAGTTTTATGTTAGTACTTATGAAAAACAGATCTCCAAACAGATTTGGCCGTCCGATGGTATTTCTTATAATAATATAACTTTACATTTTTATAGCTCTGGTCTCTTTTTAGGTCATTTTCAATATATCATCTCATTTGTAATCTTCATAACACTACTGTAAAATAATAGGTGAATGGATGGACGAGTATTACCATTCCCATTTTTAAGAAGGAGAAACTCAGGCTCACACAAATAGTAGGGTTTAAATTCAAGTCTTCTGATTTCTATCTTTCTATAGCAGTGAATTTTAGCCAAGTCGTTGAGCCTGCATTGCTAAAAATCAGTGATAGGCCCATCTCCAAAAAGACATTAAAGGCTTGGCCACATCCCTATAGATTATTATAGACCTGAGAATTCATTATTTGGATATATGTAAACTAGAATGAATTCTCAGTTTTCCATTTAACCCCTCTAGCTAGAAAAAAGAATTAAAAGAGCAGAGTTGTGTACCCCTGTGTATTCATTACACTTGGGGGCGCTGAAGGATATCTATACAAAGGAACAAAGCTGGGGCTGGATTTGAAATGTGAGGAAAGGCCAGAAAGCCCTTGGTTTGTTGGCCTCAGCTCATCGTGGCCTCCAGCTCCCAACCCCCATATTCCTAAATTGACCAGCTTGGGAAACCAGAATTTAAAGGCAGAATGAATGCAGACAAAGTGGACTAGTTGAGATCAAATAAAAATTGACCTTGAAGCGTAAGTTAACTGAGACATCACATTAAAAGCTGAACATTACTTTTAAAGGATGGAAAAAATGAGTGACTTTTTAAAATAGAGTCTCAAGTTCTTGAGCAATCTTTTTAAAAAAATATTTATTAAGGCTGCATTGGGTCTGAGTTGCATCATGTGCGATCTTGTGCTGGGGGCTCACAGACTCACTAGTTGCCGTGTGTGGGCTTACTTGCTCCGAGACATGTGGGATCTTAGTTCCCCGACCAGGGATCGAACCTGTGGCCCCTGCATTTCAAGGCAGATTCCTAACCACAGGACCACCAGGTGAGTCCCAAGTCCTTAAGCAGTCTTTTTTTAACAGTTTTTTTAAAAAAGACTTAAGTAACTTAAGAAGAGGAGGAAAAGCAATAATCTGTTGATTGTATAGAGTTGAATTTTGTTAACTGTGAAACACAGTTTGTCTACTCATTTTCTTTTGATCTGTGAAAAAGTTAAATTTGCTTTTCACCATCTTGAACCTATCTCCAGCTTAGGGTTTTAGAATTTAGAAGATGTACACTCTTCTTTCTGAAGCTCTTGCTGTTGTCATGCATCTTTTTTCTAATTTAGAGCTATTTACTCTTGAAGTATGTATCTCTACTTTGACAAGGTTACCTTTACTTTGAAAGGGAAGTTCCATAAAGCATTTAGACATCCTCCATAGGATGACCTACCTTTCCCAAACCAGCATCAAAGCTTATTCTATCAGGAAATTTTAAAAAATAATTTTTGAAGCAGTGTACTCTTGCTAGAGAGGATATCGTTTATTGAAACTCTTCTGCTTGCTTTCAAAATATCTTTTGAAAAATGTATATATACATGCAAGTATATGTTTGTATTTTTATTTTACCATGTTGGTAATATGGTAATAGTAACTCATTCTCATGGCTGAACGTATAAATCAAAAACATATGGAAGGACTTGTAGGTAAATAATGATTTCAGTTATTACATAGCGTGAAATGTTTCTGTAAGGGAACTTGGGGGTAAGTAATGTGACTGTGTTGTAAGATTTTCAGCAGCAGAAGTTCAGAACAAAAATAAAACTTACCAGCAAAATACACAATGGTAGACTGTCCTCTGAGTGATTGTGTAAACCTTAAAGATAGTGTAATAGTGATGAGCCATAAAAATTGCTCACCCGCCTTTAAAATTCCTTTTTTAAATGTTTTTATTTCTGTATGTATTTGGCTGTACTGGGTCTTAGTTGCAGCATGAGAACTCTTAGTGTTGCAACATGTGGGATCAGTTTCCTGATGAGGGATCAAACTCAGGCCTCCCGAGTCTTAGCCACTGCACCACCAGGGCCTTTATAAAACAAGATACATGTGCCTGTGTGTATATCTTCAAAGGTCATAATTTTTTCTGCCCATATTTACTTAATCTTGCTTTTCCATTTTTCATGTAAAAGAGGTTTCTAGACCTAGTTTCTCTTTCAGTTCACATGTATTTGGTAATGTGTTTATCTGGGGCTCTTCTTTGTGTTTTGTGCCTGTTATCTCATTATTCCTCACTTTAATCACATGAGGTAAGTCCTACCATTATGCCTAGTTTAAGGGTGAAGAAACTGAAGCTCAAAGAGGTTAAGTAATTGGTTCAAGGTCACAAAGATGATCAATCATATGCACAACCGAGATTTTGACCCAGTTTTGTCTGATAGCACTGTCTTCAGCTGCAAGCTATATACACGGCCATAAAGCTAGAATGGTGACATGCTCACAGTAATCCTTTGTTTATTTTGTTGCTTCTACTGAAGCCCCTGCCCCACTTCTGAGACAAGCCCACCGCTCTGAGAGCAACTCGTGAGTCACTCAGCTCCAGCTCAGAAATGCCTCAGATGTTTGAGCAGGTCATTTTGCAGGGTCTGGATGGTCAGTTCACACCTTAGGTGAGAGCTCTGGCAAAACCGTTCGGAGGTGAGCTATTGAGGGTTTAAGCCAGTGGATCTGAAAACCACTGAGTGCATTTCTGCCACCCCAGCTCAGCAAGGACGGGAGCATCTGTGAAACGGGTCCCTCCCTGGTGACGTGCTCAGCCCCTTGGGCGCAGGTGTCAGGAATAGCCCCCTCTCATCTGGGAGCAGTAGCTATCTAGAGACTGGGATGGCATCCAGGGTCATCTTGATCATGGATGAAAAGCCTCCAGTGTCCTCACAGTGATATGGCCGTTGACCATGATGTCTTCCTTTCCACACCGGGGCATCCCCCTGGGAGTTCTGTGGAAAATGCTGCCTGGTTAATATCTAGCTACTCTTTTTCCTGATCTGTAGTCCAGCTTACTTAGCAGTGCCCATGGGTTCAATCTTCAGGCAAGTTTTACTATTTTACCCAAGAGATCCAGATTCGACTTCAAGTTCACCTCCAGCAGGACTTTTCCCTGGGCTCCCAGACCATTTCCAGTGGCTCCCCTCCTTTCCTTCATAATAAATTCAGTTGACATTCAGCTGATGAGTTGTAGGCTCACTTTCCTGGAAGGGATCTTGATTCTCCTTTTCAGGGCTTCCCTGATGGCTCAGCGGGTAAAGGATCTGCCTGCAATGTAGGAGACACAGGAGATGTGGGTTTGATCTCTGGGTTGGGAAAATCCCCTGGAGAAGGAAATGGCCACCCACTCCAGTATTCTTGCTTGAACAATCCCATGGACAGAGGAGCCTGGCAGGCTACAGTCCAAAGGGTCTCAAAGAGTCGGATATAACTAGGCGATTAAGCCTGCATGCATAAAGATCTTAAAAACAGATTTTCTTTAGAAATTCAATGAATGTTTTAATGAGACAGAGGCCCAGGTCAGTTCTCCTGGGGGAAAAAAAAAAACAAAAAACTTGGGTTTTTTTTCTTAACATTGAGTTGTAAGAGGTCTTTATATATTCTGAATATATGTGTGTGTATATATATATACGTATATATATATAATACCTTAGTCTGTGTCTTGCCTTATCATTTTCTTAATGGTATCTTTCAAAGAGAAGTTTTAAATTTTGATGATCAGTTTAACCATTTTTTGTTTTATGGTTAATGTTTTACGGACCTAAGAAATCTTTGCTTTCTACAGGGTAGCAAAGGTTTTTCTCCTGTGTTTTCTTCTAAAAGTTTATTTTATTTTTTTTTAGTTTTTTAAAAAATGTTTATTTTTTTCAAAGAAAAACGACAACAGAAAAATATGGAGCGCTTCACGAATTTGCGTGTCATCCTTGCGCAGGGGCCTTGCTAATCTTCTCTGTATCGTTCCAATTTTAGTATATGTGCTGCCGAAGCGAGCACTCTTCTAAAAGTTTTATAGTTTTAGATTCTGTGTTTAGGTCTGTGATTTGTTTCATGCTAATCTTTGTGAAGGGAGTGAGATATGGGGGTTCAGGGTTTGTTTGTTTTTTTTTTTTTCTGTATAGATATTTAGTTGTTCTGCAAGTTGTTGAAAATTTTTCTTTAATATATTACCTTGGAAATTTTGGTTAAAAAAAAAAGTCAGTTGACCACATATGTTTAGATCTATGTCTATACTCTGTTCAGTTACACTGGTCTATATATGTCTGTCTCTATGCCACTACCATACTATTCTGATTACTGTAGGTTTATATTAGGTCTTGAAACAAGTACTGTAAGTCTTTCAAACTTTGTTCTTTTGTGCTTTTTTTTCTGGCCACACCTTGCACAGCTTGTGGAATCTCAGTCCCCCAACCAGGGATTTAATCTGAGCCACTGCAGTGAAAGCCTGGAATCCTAACCACAGTACATCAGGGAGCTTCCCAAACTTGGTTCTTTTTCATAGTTCTTTTGACCATTCTATTTAGTGACAATCAGCCAATCAAATCCCTACCCGTCCCCCCAAAAGCCATCTAGAATTTTGATTTAGATTGCAAATGAATCTATAAATCGATTTGGTAAAAATTGACATCTTGATATTTAATCTTCCGTGAACATAGTATATACCTCTCCATTTTTTGAGATCTCCTTTAATTTTTCCCAGCAGGGTTTTATAATATCAGTGTTCAGGTCTTATACATATTTTTTTGATGTTTTCTCTAAGTTGATGTTCATGCAGTTGTTAAGTTTTATATATATTTTTTCATTCCATTGTTGGGTTGTTCACTGCAAATATGTAGAAATGCAATTGATTTTTGTATATTGACTGTGTATCTTGCAATCCTGCTAAATTCACTTGTTGGTTTTATTAGGTTTGGGGTCTAAGTTTCCATAGGATTTTCTAGGCACACTATCATGTCATCTGTAGATTAAGACCATTTTATTTATTCCTTTCCAGTTCCTGTGCTTTTTATTTCCTTTGGTTGTCTTATTACACTGGCTAGGATCCCTAGTACAATGTTGAAGAGAAGTGGTGAGAGTGGGCAAGAATCCTTGCCTTATTCCTGCTGTTAGGGAGAAAAGTGTTGTCTACCACTAACTATGATGTTAAGTATTGGTTTTTCATAGACACCTTTATCAGATTGAGGGAGTTTCCTTCTGTCCCTAATTTGCTGAAATGTTTTATAATTGAATTTGTCAAGTGCTTTTTCTGCATTGATTTGAAATGATTGTGATTTTTAATCTTTATTATATCAAAATGACAAACTTTCATTTTCAGATGCTTGAGAAAGCTTACATCCTTTAGATAAACCCCACTTGGTAATGATATACTGTCCTTTTTGCATATTGCTGCTTTGATTTGCTAATATTTTGGACCCATTGGTGGGCAGTAGACCAGCCAGATGGGCAAATCCACATCAGGTATTTGGAACAAGTCTGAGGCCCTTCTACAGATGTCTCATGCCTTAGTAAAACTTGTACAAATAATCTTATCTCCTTTTTCACCTGCCCTTTGAAATATACTGCCACCAGTGACAATGTGTGAATATGTGGGGCAAGGTTTAAAGTATGAATTTAAGAGTAAACAGCAAGTTCGTAAGGGTAGGGACTCTCACATTCATTCTATCAGTGTAAGATTAAATCCCACTAGTTTACCAAGACCTGAAATTACGGTGGCTCATACAGAATGGAAATTTGTTGTTCTCTCCCACTCCTGGTACAAGTTGTATTGGGCAAAAGTCCTCATAGGCCCAGACTTCATCTGGTTCGCCGCTGTGCCAACCCAAGGATTGTGACCTTCATTATTCTTGTGACCCATGAGGACTGCATCTGCTTTTGAGCATCAGCAGAGGGAGGGAAGGGATGAAGGAGAAGAGGAGGAACAGGCCTGCTAACTTTTAAGGAAGATGCCTGGAAGCTCCATGAGTGACTTCCTCCTGTATGTGCCGTTGATTGGTCCTTAGTCACGTGGTCACAGCAAGGCCAGGATTTTGAGGCAAGAGTCATGGGAACTAGTCATTCTCTATTGGAAAAATCTGATAGTTTTTTTCTTGAACTTAAATGGTTTTGCTGAAAGTTCCTGAAACAGGGTTATTTGCAACATTTCTCCTTCTGGGCCTGAGATTCCTAGAATAGTAAAGTCATGTTAACAAAGAGAGTGGAAGAGAAAAGTCATGTTAATTCACACAGTCTGCCGTGTGGGTGTAAACAGTTCATTCTCAATATCTGTATCGCTAGGACCCCACATGATGCATGGCAGTAAATGTCTGCTGTCTCTGTATATTGTATTTACGGTTCCTTGTTGGAATCCCAGTGCCAGAATAAAAATGGGAAAGGTAAACATGTTCCAGTTTGTCCAAATGGTAAGATTCAGGGCTGGGTCACTTTGCCGTGCACCTGACTATCACAACTATCACAACATTGTCAATCAGCTCTACTCCAATACAGAATAAAAAAGTTTTAAAAAATGGTAAAAGGTTCTGAACTGTATTAGATACTGACAGTGCCTAAAGTTGTGTCAGATACGCTGGAAAGTCTGTGCCTGGGGCTCATGGGTACATGCTACAGTAGGGATTAGGGCTCAGTGGTCAGGAGCAGTGGTAAGAGAACGAAGGGCAGGCTCTCTCAGAGGTTAGAGTGTTTTGTGTTTGTCTTTATCACACCATGCTCGCGGGCTTTGCAGAAACAGGTGTTGAGCGCCTGCCAGCACTTTGCCTGATGCCGGGGCTAGGAAGGACTGAGGGAGCATCTGAACTTTGAGACAGAAACTTGAGTCTTGGTGGTGTGATTGTTTCTTCCCTGGTCAGGGAACAGCAGCAGGCAGAGAGGGAGTGGATGTGGGTCCGCGCAGAGGAAGGGTACGGGCATCTGACACTCTGGTGGTGTCTTCTCCCTGCTCTTATCCAGATGATCGGTTCCAAAGAGCCCCATCAAGGGAGGAAAAGAGATCCCAGAAGGGGAGCCCAGAACCCCAACTTTGTTTGACTGGAGGGGAGGGTACATGAAACAGTTCTCTATTTACCTCTTGTGGTGCTGACTTGGCTTGGTTGACATTTGTGGTTCTGGCACAGAGTGCCACTCCCTCCAGGCAGCTCATGTAGATTGACTGTGCTCCGCAGAAGGATGGAGGACCAAGCGAGTTATAAAACCCCTCCGTGCCCGGCCGAGTCCTGAGCTGGGGCGGTGGTGTTGTTCAGACCCTAAGTCATGTCCGAATCCTTGTGACCCCATGGACTGCAACCCGCCAGGTTCCCCTGTCCGCCACTATCTCCCATGCAAGAGTGTGTGTCTGCTAAGTTGCTTCAGTCATGTCTGACTCCTTGCAATCCTGTGGACTGTAGCCCTCCAGGGGATATTCCCAACCCAGGGATCAAACCCATGTTTCTTATGTCTTCTGCATTAGCAGGCAGGTTCTTTACCACTACGCCACCTGGGAAGCCACCACTATCTCCCAGAGTTTGTTCAAATTCATATCCATTGAGTCGGTGATGCTATCTAATCATCTCATCCTCTGCCACCCCCTTCTCCTTTTGCCTTCAATCTTTCCCAGCATCAGGGTCCTTTCCAATGTGTCAGCTCTTCACAGCAGGTGGCCAAAGTATTGGAGCTGGTGTGTTAGCACACCTCATCTCATTTTGTCCTCCCAGCAACCCTACAAATCTGCCATCAGTCCCTGGATTTTTGCAGATGAGAAACCTGAGACAGGAAGGATGAGTATTAGCAACTCAAGTGGCAGTTGTTGTTCAGCCGCTCAGTCATGTCTCACTCTTTGCTACCCCACGGACTGCAGCACGCCAGACTTTTCTGTCCTTCACCATCTCCTGGAGCTTGCTCAAACTCATGTCCATTGAGTCAGTGATGCCATCCAACCATCTTGTCCTCTGTCGTCCCCTTCTCCTCATGCTTTCAGTCTTTCCCAGCATCAGGGTCTTTTCTAATGAGTCAGCTTTTTGCATCAAGTGGCCAAAATATTGGAGCTTCAGCTTCAGCATCAGTCCTTCCAATGAACGCCCAGGACTGATCTCCTTTAGGATGGACTGGTTGGATCTCCTTGCAGCCCAAGGGCCTCTCAAGAGTCTTTTCCAACACCACAGTTCAAAAGCATCAATTCTGAGGTGCTCAGCCTTCTTTATGGTCCGACTCTCACATCCGTACATGACTACTGGAAAAGCCATAGCTTTGACTAGAGGACCTTTATGGGCAAACTAATGTCTCTTTTAATACGCTGTCTAGGTATGTCATAGCTTTTCTTTCAAGGAGCAAGCATCTTTTAATTTCATAGCTGCAGTCACCATCTGCAGTGATTTTGGAGCCCAAGAAAATAAAATCTGTCACATTTCCATTGTTTTCCCATCTATTTGCCATAAAGTGATAGTACCGGATGCCATGATCTTTGTTTTTTGAATGTTGAGTTTTAAGCCAACTTTTTAGCTGTCCTCTTTCACCCTCATTATGAGACTCTTTACTTCCTCTTCACTTTCTTGCCATAAGGGTGGTATCATCTGGATATCTGAGGTTATTGATATTTTTCCTGGCAGTCTTGATTCTAGCTTGTGCTTCCTCCAGCCCAGCATTTCACATGATGTACTCTGCATAAAAGTTAAATAAGCAGGGTGACAATATACAGCCTTGACATACTCCTTTCCCAATTTTGAACCAGTCCATTGTTCCATGTGTGGTTCTGACTGTTGCTTCTTGACCCGCATACAGGTTTCACAGGAGGCAGGTAAGGTGGTCTGGTATTCCCATCTCTTGAAGAATTTTTCACAGTTTATTGTGATCCACACAGTCAAAGGCTTTAGCATAGTCAATGAAGCAAATGTTTTTCTGGAATTCTCTTGCTTTTTCTATGATCCAGTGGATGTTGGCAATTTATCACTGCTTCCTCTCTATTTTCCAAATCCAGCTTGTTGGTTCACATACTGTTGAAGCCTGGCTTGGAGAATTTTGAGCATTACTTTGCTAGCATGTGAAATGAGTGCATTTGTGCGGTAGTTTGAACATTATTCGGCATTGCCCTTCTTTGGGATGGAAGGAAGACTGATCTTTTCTTGTCCTCTAGCCACTGCTGAGTTTTCCATAATAGCTGGAATATTGAGTGCAGCACTCTTCACAGCATCATCTTTTAGGATTTGAAGTACCTCAGCTGGAATTCCATCACCTTCACTAGCTTTGTTCGTAGTGATGCTTCCTAAGGCCCACTTGGCTTCACACTCCTAGATGTCTGGCTCTAGGTGAGTGATAACACCATCGTGGTTATCTGGGTCATTAAGATCTTTTTCGTATAGTTCTTCTGTGTATTCTTGCCACCTCTTTTTAATATCTTCTGCTTCTCTTAGGTCCATACTGTTTGTGTCCTTTTTGTGCCCATCTGTGCATGAAATGTTCTCTTGGTATCTCTAATTTTCTTGAAGAGATCTCTATAGTCTTTCCCATTCTGTTGTTTTCCTCTGTTGCCTTGCATTGTTCACTTAGGAAGGTTTTCTTACTTCTCCTTGCTTTTCTTTGGAACTCTGCATTCAGATGGATATATCTTTTCTCCTTTGCCTTTCACTTCTCTTCTCAACTATTTGTAAGGCCTCCTCAGACAACCATTTTGGCTTTTTGCATTTCTTTTTCTTGGGGATGGTTTTGATCACCGCCTCCTATACAGTGTCACGAACCTCTGTCCATAGTTCTTCAGGCACTCTATCAGATCTAATCCCTTGAATCTATTTCTTACTTCCAGTGTATAATCATAAGGGATTTGGTTTACGTCATACCTGGATGGCCTAGTGCTTTTCCCTACTTTCTTTAATTTAAGTCTGAATTTTGCAATAAGGAGTTCATGATCTGAGCCACAGTCAGCTTGCAGTCTTGTTTTTGCTGATTTATAGAGCTTCTCCATCTATACAAGGGCGGAGCCAGAGTCAAACCCCATCTGCCTGATTTCCCAGCCCAGGATTCTTTCTTTTTTGTTGTTGTTGTTGTTTTTTTCAGGATTCTTTCTATAGAGAAAAAGAGCTAGAAACTCCCTGGGCCTCACCCAGGACTAAGTGGCTCACACACCCAGAACTGGAGCTGGAGGCCTTCACCTCACTCCCCCTGCGAAGGGTACCAGCCACATTCAGGAAGGTTTTCGTCCCCCATGCGTCCACTTCCAGGAATGCTTGTCCTCCCCCACGTGGCCCGTGCTCCGCACCTGTTGCTCACGGCGCCCCGCCCCATCCTCTCGCTGACTTGTTTCCACCAGATTGAACGTGTCTCACTTTTCTTGCCCCTGCAGATGGATCTGTCTGTAGAAACCCTCTTTAGCTTCATGCAGGAGCGCCAGAAAAGGTACGCCAAATATGCGGAGCAGATCCAAAAGGTCAACGAGATGTCAGCCATCCTGCGTCGCATCCAGATGGGCATAGACCAAACGGTACCGCTGCTGGAGCGGCTCAACAGCCTGCTGCCCGAGGCCGAGCGCCTGGAGCCCTTCAGCGTGAAGCCCGACCGGGAGCTCAGGCTGTAGCCAGCTTCCCCCAGCACCGCCAGGCTCCCAGGCTCCGGGGCCTTTGGAGCCAGAGACACAAGAGGTGACCTAGGTCAGGGGAGTGTGGTGCTCCCTGAGGGCACGGGAGGCAGTCCGTTGCCCTGGAGACCTGTGATGCCCCAGCTCTCCCCTTGACGCACTTTCCCCTGCAAATCCAACCAACCTGTCCTCCCTGGTCTCCCAAGTGGGAATATTTGAACTCTTAGGAATTCTGTACAGAACCCTGCCTTGGGAATTATTATTTTTTTAATTTAGTTTGCTTTTTTTTTTTTTTTTTTTATTGACAGTGTATATTATCTAATCTAGCTTGCAGACTGAAACTATTTGAAGAGAAGGGGGAAGAGGATTTCAGGAAGCCCTGTGTCTGATGCCTTTGTGACATTTTTCTCCATAGGCTGTCCGGGTTGTAAAGATAAAGAACTAACTTAATCCAGGTGTGTGTGTCATGTTTCCATTGCAGCCAGTCTCGATCTGGCCTGGCAGGGCGCTGGCATTGCTTCTGTGACAGCTTAGGGTGTCCCTGCCGTGTCGTCATTGGAAACTGAAGCCTCCCTTTCCACAGCCTGGCTGGGTCCGTCTCCCACTGATAATGGGTTTCCTTGATGCAGACATAGTTTAGGTTTCCTCTCGTTACATCAGCGTTGGCAGGACTCCAGTTTCTGAAGCAGGTTTTAGCCAGCCTCACTTTAGCAGTTTCGCAGACACGTGGAGCGGAGGGGAAAAGCGCACACCCAGAGGCATCCACGGGGCCCACTGCCTGGGCCAGACACTGTGTCTGCATGCAAAAAGGGCTGTGTAGTCCCTGCCCTTCTTCTCTGAAGAGAAAAAACAACTCCAAGCGCTGCTGAATTTCTCTGGGAGTTTAGGAAATGAAGCAATTTGAGGAACCACAGAAGTTCTTAGCACAGTACTTTGCACGTCATAAAGGTTCTAGTGGACGAGAAGACTGCAGAAGCCAAGAAATGGAATGCAGGACCGACCCAGGCCGGAAGACGGAGCCCAGGAGCTGGGGATAGAGGGAGGTCACTGGGGCCCACGGGGCTCCGAGGTTTCTCCAGACCTCAGAGGGTGATTTTTTACGTGTCCAAACAGCCTTCGGTATATTTATAAGGTTAAAATTGATCCCACTTAATTTAGCATCTCTCAGGTAAACGTCATCTGATTCTTATAATCAGATTTTGATTGAATTTGATCAAACACTATCCTGTAAGGTTCTTAGAACCCAGAGTAAAATGTAGAGCATAAAACAACTGCATGATGGCTCAAGTATAAACATTCCAAGCTCAATGGAAAATATAATTTTCTAAAATTCAGACATGTGTAAAAATCAACAGCTTCCAGAATTCTCTAGGGACCAAGACACATCAAGATGGTTCACTCTCTCGGAGCCGGAAAGACAGGTTGGAACCCAGAGCCAAATGCAGAGGCCAAGATGGCGTCTGCCTTCCTCAGAGGGCACCCTCCTGGGAACCGCTTCTTAGCACCATGAGGAAAGTGGGTAGACACCCAGCCCAGGAAGGTGAGGTGGCCTGAGGGAGCTAGGGAGGGGCTGGAAGCTCTGCACTGGGAGTGGGGAGCTAGACTTTCAGAGGTCAGAGGTTTGGGGGCCATTCTGGTGAAAGAAGCTCTTTTTCTTTTTTTTCCAAGTTGTATTCCCTCCTGTTTTTTTTTTTTTTTTAATTATTTATTTTAATTGGAGGGTAATTACTTCACAATATTGTGGTGGTTTTTGCCATACGTCAATGTGAATCAGCCACAACTATACTTGTGGTCCCCCTGCCTCCTGAACCCCCTTCCCACCTCCCTCCTCACCCTGTCCCTCTAGGTTGTCCCAGAGCACCATCTCTGGGTGCCCTGAGAAGCTTGTCTTTATAAATGCCTTTGATGGTCGGGATTTCAGTGGGGCTTTGAACCATTTCTGGAGCAATTCATCAGAGTTCACATCAGGAAAGATGTTCTGTAATTTTAGAAACCTGTTGAGTAGCTAAGGTTACTCTAGGAAATGTCACGGATGGGAAGGCCACAATGTTTGTTAAATAATGCCCCCCACCCACTGCCACATTGCTGTGTTCCTCCTGTGTATTAAATTTTCATGTAATTGAGAATCTGGTGTTGGACTTTATTTGAATCCATTGATCTTTGTCTTCATACTGTTTCATGCTGTTTTTTTTTTTCATACTTTTAATATTAAAATTTTATAATACATTTTAGTATCTGATGTGGTTACATAAACACCCCCTTTTTCCTAACTTCACTTTTTTTTAAACTTCAAACTGGCAGAAAAGCTGAAAAAAATAATACGAGGCGTTCTCATCTTCCCTTCTGCTAGACTGACAGAACGTGGCCTTTTTCAGCCCTCACCCTCATTGTCTTTTGAGTTCCCGTGATATCAGAACCTGGTTCTGAACACCAGGTAGCTTGTAGCCTTCAAAGAAGGAAGGGCTGGTTGTCTACCGAGCTGTAAGAACAGCTCAGGGGTCAGGTCCCATTATCCTCGCTGCAGTTAATACAATTTATAAATAGAAGCACATAACACAGTGACGCACGACTAAGCCTGTGAGGACAGAGCTTTCCTCTGGTTTGTGCGTGCAGAACTTCTCTGCCAGCCAGCTCTCCATCCAGTTCTTTTCCTTCTTATAAAGATGTTAGACAAAACACGGTATTAACTTAGATTTGGGTCCACAGGCTACTTATTACTGGGAAGAGGCAGGGCAGTAAGAACAATAGGCAGATCTGCTGTGTTTTGAAATAATTCTAGTTAATTTAATATTTCTGGTATGTGGTGGTTTTGCAGTGTTGTCAACTTTGGCCAAATTGGATTACGTTTCCCGGAATCCCCTTTCCTTTCCCTTTTCGATTAGGGCTGGCCACAAGAGAAATTTGCATGAGATTTGTTAGTGGAAGTAAAGCAACATGTATGCGTGTTTGATGAAAGTCCCTGTCGGTCAGGCCCTGTTGCATCTCATGCACATTTTCAGGGATCTGTTGCACCTATGGTGTGGGCAGAAGCTGGGCCAGCTCCCCAGAACTCTGCCTTCAGCTTTTCAGTATCTTGGGTCAGGTATGAATGAGCACCAGCGTCTCCTTAGGTCTTCTGCAGCAGAGAGGATGAGGGCTTAGAAAACAGACGAGGCCAGCGTGGGTTCTGGTGGAGACAGATGCTGGTTCTAGCTTGTTGCAGGCTTCAGGTGTCTACCGCCTATCCCTCCATCCCCCATTGCCCATCCATCCCACTGTCCCCCACTGCCCATCCGTCCATCCTCCACCACCCATCCCTCCATCCTTCACCGCCCATTCCTCCATCCTCCACCACCCATCCCCATTGCCCATCCATCCCCACCGCCCATCCAGCTGCTTTCCTGACCACCTGCCTAGCGACTTCCGGTGGAGGAGAAATAGCCAAACCAGGACTCTGACCAGCTCCTCTAATTAATTGCGTAAGGTAAGTCTCTTGAACAACCTCCTTATTCTATATCATTCCTAATGGTTCTTCACGGATTGAACCCTGTCTGGTAACATTTTACTTTTTCCTCCTCAATACTTTACTTTTTTGAACAGATTTTGGGAATGTCATGGGTTTGCTGTTTCCTAGAGTAATTGAAAATTTTATCTTCCTATTTTGTTTACCCCTCAGCTAAACCCAGATATGTAGTACTCAGTTGGAAATTATTTGAAATGTTGTTGCTAAAAACGGAAGGGCAGAATAGAGAGAAGGGAAATATTTTCTTGTGGAATTTTTAGGTGTAGGTTTTTTCTTAATTGTGAGAGAAGTCATTTTGCTTTCCCCTCACCCTGACTTTCATTCCTTTGTTAAGAGCTACACAGTGCCTAAGAGATGTCATTGTTGTTTTCTGGTTTGTGGTCAGTAACACTTAATTTCTTGCACACACAGGAGGCATGTACTGCCCATGCAGATGTTGGGACTACAGAAGGAAAGGGTAACCAGAAAACCTAATTATTCCCATGCTTCAAACCATAATGTTAGAACTTTTTTGGCAACTAAATCTAGTTGCTTATTAGTATAAGCAGTACTGATGTGGGCTGGCTGTGTGTGTGTGTCCATTACTCTAAGGAGTTTGTTCAGGGTCATCAGTGTCAACATAAGACAGGATGGAACTTATTGATGATTTGATTAATTTTCTTCACCAATCAAGGCAGATTCCTGTTGCTACCTTTTATTACATAGTGAAGCAAGATTTATGCTAAAGACTTTTAATACAATCTTTGAAACTGTCATACTTCCCCTGACCAGAGAAGCTAGGCCACCGCTGAGCTAATAACCCTCTTCCAGTTATCCTGTTTGCTTGTGACACCCTCCTTCAAAGTCATATTCTGCATGTCCTACAAGAAAGCATTTTGAACCAACTCCAGTGTGTTAGCCAGAAGCAAAGGAATGAAACTTGTTTTTATTCCTTTGATATAGATAACCAGCTTGGTATCTGTGTACGTAAACTGCAACAATATGATTGACTTGCAACTTCTTCCAAGTTGGTGCTGTGGTAATTCTCATGGTTGATTTTTGCAACATTTCAAAGATAATAACCAAGTATAATTTTGCTGTACAAGGATGAATGAGCCACACACAAAGCAAGAAATCACATTCCTCTTTCATTGATAGAAGCAGAAGAGTAATATTTATAGAGAAAAAGCCCCTAGACCTAAATTTTGTTTACTAGACTGAAAACATTTCTGCTTAGTGTCAGAAAAGGAAAACCACCAGACAGGAGCATCTAAGATAAAATGACGGTGAGGGTCCTGATGATGAAGTTCGTGTCCACTTGTCCCATTGTGTATGCCCGACCCTTCACATCTGCACCTACCCTGCTTCCCTTTAGCCTGAGCTCTGGTCTGGTCATGTCACACCCAAACTAGCCCTTCGGTGCTGTGCCCAGCCTGCTACGGCTGGTGATCCCCTAGAGGCCCTCAAGTCTGTCTAAGTCATAACTGGCTTGACCGCCGGGCCTTCCAACACCTACAAGTTCTCATCCAAAGCCTCTCACCGAGGCACGTGCTCCCTCCTGCCACCTTACATCTTAAGGCAGATTTATTCCTACGCCTTCCCTGGTGACTCAGATAGTAAAGAATCTATGTAGGAGACTTGGGTTTGATCCTTGGGTAGGGAAGGCATGGCAACCACTCCAGTATTTTTGCCTGGAGACTCCCATGGACAGAGGAGCTTGGCAGGCTACAGTCCATGGGGTCACAGAGTCAGACACAACGGAGCAACTAACACTTTGTCTTTCTGTTCCTCTGTCCCACACCCACGTCCACTTTTTGGCAAGGTCCTAGCCAAGACAGCTCTTTCTGGTCTTCACTCACTCCGTCCAATCCTTCCTACTTTTAAATTTCCTTAAATCTAACTTCAACGCAGAAGCCTTTCACAACCAACTGAAATGATGTCACCTGTGACTATCAGTGTCATCAGTATCTTGTCTGCTTGCACTGAAGGTAAATGCTTTATTCCTTTAATGCATCATCTTTTTTTTTTTTTCCACTAACAACCTGATGAGATTGAGCTTCTAATCTCATGAGTCGTCGTGCCCACTGTCATCACTTAGAAGCAGAGAGGTCATTAGGACGTGCATGACAAGGATGGAGAACAGATCTTGAAATAACTACTCCCCCTCGGTTTTTCCTACAAGAATTCTAAAACTACAAAATGCACCATGAATGTTTGTCTTTTTTCTTCCTACTCTGAACCATTCTGGATTCACCCAGTCAGCAAATGTTTACCTTTGAGGTTTCTATGCCATAGTGTGCATCTGATGTACCCATGAAAGGATGACGATGACGGCAGTAGACTGTTAGCCCCTACGCGCGTTCCCTGTGCAAGATGGAGCCTGTGACACAGGCTGAGGACTCAGTGTTTCACCTTGAGCTGAACCCTCTGATGGGAGGCCAGCAGGCCAGGCCCCACCACGGCCTCCCTAACCCCTTGGACGTGCTGTAGAGAGAGGTCCCTTCTCATATTTATGTATAAACAGGTACCAGTTTTGATTTTATTTCATCATATTAACATTCATGACATATCAGAATGAGAAATGCACAATTGTAACCATTCAACAGCTTGCCTTACTCCAAAAGAACACTATATTCATATTACACATTTATACAGTCTTCCCACCCAACTTTACAAGTGTCCTAAACCATTTTCCAGCACTTCTCACATCGAAGTCTAGTTCTGCTGTTTAACATCACCATTCTGTGTCATCTGGTAGGCTCCAGCGCGCCCTCTGATTCACGGTGCAGAGAACCAGCCACTTGGGGCCTACGGCCACCCATGTGGCTCCAGGGCTGGCCCGAGAGGCTGTCCCCTCAGCTGGGAAGTCTCCATTCCGAGGGCTGATTATTTGACATTAGCGATCAAGAACTAAAAGCTGTAACATAGGACCACGTCGGTCACAGGAAGGAAGGGGACCATGGCCAAGAGAAATCCCGAAGGTTGGAAGGCCAGTTCAGCCCAAATATCTCATTAAAACCAAATCCCACAACCCTCCTGAAACATACAGCATTGGAGCCATTGCTTTCACTTCTCAAAAATGTTCCACAGTTGTGACCAGACTCTGGAAGCTGGGAGCTGTTACACAGTTGGTGCGTGTGTATGTAACACATCAAAAATCAATGTGTGAAACCTTGATAATTGGGTCTGATTACACCCAGAATTTGCATGTATAGAGAAAAGCTAAATCACTTAACAGAACCTTTCCAGCATGGTAACAATGCACTCGCGACACAGTTTACTCTTCATTTTACACCCATATCACAGCCCATTGTTTGTGCATAACCAGTTATGTTCTATGAAGCTCAGAATTGTCACAATCAAGTCAGTTTTGAATCATGTCACTCTATGCTGGTTTTAGCAGTCACCATAAGAAACATGAAGTCACATCCGACTCAAAGGACTGTCCATTCTCACACGTAGAAAAACCTGAGATATGAGTCAGCAACTAGCTACACTTACAGTAAAGAACAACACGAACACCCACCCACCACCCTTAAAAAAAAAAAAAAGCTGCTGACGTGAATTAAGGCTTCAAAACAGGACCAGACTGTAGCTGACAAAACTCAAGCCAGGAAGTTTAAAAGCAGGTAAGTACTATCACTTGTTTACTTGTTCTAATCACCTAGTTTCAGCTGCCAGGGTTGATTCCATACAGTGATTGTAGGTACGGACTGAGACCACTTGGTCCCGCTCCATTTTGGTGTCCCTTCTACTAAAAAATGCTGGGGGTAGTTTGAGAATAGTGTGGGTGTGTCTTTCCACTCTGCTTGCGATGAAACAAAATTTGTCTGCCTCCTCCTCACCTTTCTATACCATTGAGTTCTGAGCACTCCTGGCTTACGAAAGCCTCTCAGCCCTAGCAGTATGAAAGCCTAAGGAAATCGTAGAAAATACCACCTTCGTCACGTGCTAAGGGGAAAAAAAAAAACCACTGAGAAAATAAAAGCCCCCTGCTGCTCCTCAGTAATTTTATCTTCTCTTACCTTCCACCATTTTCTGCCTCTTGGTAGTTTCCAATAAAATTCTACCTTATTGTTCCATTTTCACAAAATACCTCTGTGCAGTGAAACCAAAATAGAAAATACCTAGTTTGGCTGAGACCTTGAAGGGGGTGCTGCTCTGCTACCAAATAAATTCACATCTGGCTTGAAACCAGGTTAACCTTTACTTCCCAGGATTAACAAGCCCATCTTGAACAGTTTTGATTTAGAAAGAGGGAGGTAGACTCATTTAGCCTCCCAACATTAGCTTAAATCATGATGCTGCCCGATTCCTGGCTGTTCAGTTGATCTCAGATAGCTTCACCTTCCTTCTTCACAAAGCCAAGAAGAAGAAA
Organism: Dama dama; assembly: GCF_033118175.1. Lineage (NCBI taxonomy): Eukaryota > Metazoa > Chordata > Mammalia > Artiodactyla > Cervidae > Dama > Dama dama. The sequence goes on from NC_083702.1 coordinate 22,663,472, forward strand.
GAGGAGCCGGACCACTTCCATCCAGGCCTAACTGGAAATGCCTGCAGAGACCGTCTAAATTGGTCGAAAGGTGTGACTAGCTACCTACCTGTTCACAATGCCTAGAAACCGGGCCACCAGACCTGGTAGTGGTGAAAGCCCCGACTTTCTGTCTGAGGTACTGGGGTTGCTCTAAAGTAGGTCTTGGCAAGGCCCCCTAATGGTCGGTCAGCAGAATGACGCTGGCAGCCAGCGCAGCGGCTGGCGGGTGCGCTTGGATCTGTGCATCGGCTTTGGACGTGATGGTTCCTTGTGGATTTACCATTAGGTTTTGTTCCTAACGGGGTCTCCCCGCCCGACCCACAGGCTGGCTCAGTCTCAGCGCTAAGGTGCACTACGGAAGGGACCAGACAGGACTAGGATCTGAGATCTCTTTGTAGCACAACAAGAGAACGGTGGGGTCTTCCGTCCTCCAACTCCAAGTAGAACTCAGTCTAGTAAGAACGGGAGGATGTGCAATCCATTGCATAGAACTGTGTCACGTGTCTGGGGGAAAGCTGGCCTGGGCCCTTCCACTCGTGTTGAGAGAAGTATTAGCTGCTCTCTCAACTGCAGATGTTAAAAAAAAAAAAAAGAACGGTGTGGATCCATGTGTTGTTTTTACACCATAGCTCCATTTTCCAAAAATATATATGTACATATATATATTTCAGATTTACAGGGAATTAGTTTTCGTGAACAAGACAAGTCCTGTCCACGGGAGTCACAAGTGTCCTCCTGCTCAGGAGACCTCGATGATTTCCATGCTGCCTGAAAAGCTTGACTGGCTGCCCACCTTGCCCAGTTCCTCCCGCGAGCGGTTCTCAGACCTGATGCTCTCACCGAACTCCATCTGGCAGCTGCGACGCTTGAACTGCTTCTCGAAGGGGCTCTCCTCGTGCCAGCTGCGCCGGGAGTCGGCCCTGTCGCCGGGCTTGTGGCGCCGGCGCACCGAGTGCCCGGGGTCCCCGCCACACGTGGGCAGCTGGCTGCAGCTGAAGGCAGGGTGGCCCGCGCGGCCCCCGTAGACGGCCGAGGCCGAGTAGAAGTGCGGGGGCTCTGGTGTGAAATACCAGCTCTTGGTCAGGGCCGGGGCGGAGGTCTGGGGGGCCAGGAGGTCCGAGTGCCAGCCCTCCAGGCCCAGCCCCGTGGCCGACGTGGCCAGGTGCTGCTGGCTGGCCGAGAGGCCGAAGAGGAAGCGGGGCTGCCCGCGGTCCTCCACGCTCCCGCTGCGGTGCAGGGGCGACCACAGGGGCCGCCCCGGCCGGGGCCGCGCACCCTGGCCGCTGCCGTCGGAGGGCCGGGGCGGCGGGGCCTCCTCGCGGTCCGGGCTGGCCTCTGGCGTCTGCTCTGACACCTCCTGCACCGGAGAGAACTGGCAGGGCTGGCAGGACTTGCCCGCGCCTTCCAGGCCGGAGGCGGCGGGCTTGTAGAGCTCCAGGGCGGCCTCGGGCGATGAGAGCCCGCCGGACGTCGGGGACACCGACTTGATGTCCAGCGAGAAGGAGCGCTTGAGGCGGCCACTGTCCTCCAGCCTGTCCGAGGGCAGGTGGAGCCCGTTGAGCGCCTGGACCAGGGGGCTGTCGTCGGGGGCCGTGCTGGGAGGTGCAGGCCGGGGCCCCGCCCCCTCGGAGGGAGCGGGAGCCGGGCGGGTGCGGGGAAGCCCTGGGGGCAGCTGGCTCCCCTGTGCGCCCTCCACGGGGCCCGGCCCGGCAACCGACTCGCTTGGCTTCTCCAGGGGCAGCAGCTTCAGTTTGCTCTTGGGCCCAGCGACCCCGGTCTGGCTCTTAATCCTCTTCTCGTAGTCCAGGAGCTGGCCCAGGAAATTGAAGTTGGGAGATATAGTAGGTCTTTTTTCTTTCACAAATCTGTGAGGAGTGGGAAAAACCAAAAAGGCTTGAATCTGACAGCTGACCTGTTAAAGTTATTCAGGTACAGTAAGTGAAGAGGTGAGACTGAATGATCAGAGAGGTCTTCCCAAGACCTTTGGAAGATGGCTGGTTTAAAAGTTCAGGGAGCAGGTGGAGGAGGAGGTATGAGCCTCTGCCTTGGGGAGCTTTACAGGAGGACCCTGAGAATGCTAGAAAGCAGGGAGCCCAGCCCCAAAAGTTCTAGGTTCATCCTCCCTATTTTCAAGGACTTAAGGCTTCCAGTGGGTTTCCCTGGTTAGTTTAGCTGGTAAAGAATCCGCCTGCAATGCAGGAGACCCCAGTTCGATTCCTGGGCTGGCAAGTTTTCTTGGAGAAGGGATAGGCTAACCCCTACAGTATTCTTGGGCTTCCCTGGTGGCTTAGAGGGTAAAGAATCTGCCTGCAATGCAGGAGACCTGGGTTCGATCCCTGGGTTGGGACGATCCCCTGGAGGAGGGCATGGCAACCTACTCCAGTATTCTTGCCTGGAGAATCCCCATGGTCAGAGGAGCCTGGTGGGCTCCAGTCCATGGGGTCACAAAGAGTCGAACACGACTGAGGGACTTCAGCATGTGCACAATGTTTCCCATGCAGCTGGTAAGAGATGATTCTTTCCTCACCACCTGGGACACCCTCACCCCCCACCCCGCCCCTGCTCTGGTGTTCCCATCAGAAGTATAGCTTAACAGGCACGCCACCTTCAACTTTCCAATGTCAACGTCCCCACAGTGACTTCGAGAAATTTCACATCTATAATTAATGACCAAAAGAGAGAGGGTATCAGATGGCCAGAGCATCAAAGCACACACTTCTCAGTTCCCTGCTCTTTGTATTTAATGGGAGAGAATAACCAGTCACACAGTGGACTCTGTCTGCTAAGCATGATGTTAATGCACTAACAAGAGTATTAGCTCATTCCGCCCTCAAAACTACCCTCCATCACAGAGGTACACACAGTCCTTATGTGACTTGCCCCAGTCACACAGTTATTAAAGGATGGGGCTGGGATTCAAAACCAGGTCTAACATCTGGATTCATTCCTGTAACCACCTTGTTAAAAGAGTCACCAAGGGATCAAAACTAGTAGTAAACAGCTTTTCCATTTCATTGCAGAAACAAAGATTCAGAAATAGTAGATATGTTCTTTAGTGGCCCCTGACTCTCACGGACATGCCTCAGAAGATGAAGGAGTGAAACTACCCTAAGAATTTGAATAAGGAAGGAAAGAGAAAACTCAAAAATAAACTCCTTAGAAATACGTAACCTAAAGCAAAAATTAACAAAGCCAGAAATAACTGGCTCAACTGTGACAAGTGTAAATACAGGGTCTTCATGCTAAGATCCCCTATGAGGATATGAGGGTGCCTTTCCTGCTGGTTTGTGTGGGGTTCAGGAGGACCTTAGGGGGCTAAGCCAGAGGGGAGGACCCGCCTTCCCACTTCCTTCCTCCAGTGAGAAACCGTTCGAGTAGCTCATTTCTTTGTTCCAAATTTTCCAACTTGAGAAAAAAAATCCTATTGTTACAACAGGTCTGGTTCTGTGTGCATATATTTATTGATCCGTTATCACATGGAGACTAACCACCTCTATCCAACAAGATACACAGAGGGCTCTGCTTCATATGTCCCTCAACACAACCCCAGTCCTTGGTGCTGCCGTCACTGGCTGCCTTCTGTCTGGAGAATGAGATTGGGGGCAACCAGTCAAAATTATACACTGCAAAATCTGGGCAAGTCTATGGACGGCCACATGCAAATCAACGAGGTTAAAACACACCCTCACACCATACATAAAAAATAAACTCAAAATGGCTTAAAGACTTAAATATAAGACATGACACCATAAAAGTCCTAAAAGAAAACATAGGCAAAATATTCTCTGACATAAATTGTACTGATGTTTTCTTAAGACCGTCTCCCAAGGTAATAGAAATAAAAACCAAAATAAACAAATGGGACCCAATCAATCTTAGGAGCTTTGGCACAGCAAAGGAAACCATAAAACAAAAAGACAACCAAGGAATGAGAGAAAATATTTGCAAATGATGTGACTGACAAGGGCTTAATTTCTAAAATATACAAACAATCCAATAAAAAAATGGGCAGAAGACCTAAATAGATATTTCACCAAAGAAGACATACAGATGGCCAATGGGGACATGAAAAAGACGTCTGTCATCGCTAATTAGAGACATGCAAATCAAAACTACAGTGAGATATCACCTCCCACAAATCACAATGGTCATCACTGAAAAGTCTACAAATAATACATGTTGGAGAGGTTATGGAGAAAAGGGAACCTTCTTACACCATTGATGGGAAGGTAAATTAGTGTGGCCACTACAGAAGTTCCTCAAAAAACAAAATAGAGTTGCCATATGATCCAGCAATCCCACTCTTGGGCATATACTCAGACAAAAGTATAATTTCAAAAAATACATTCACACCAATGTTCACAGCAGCACTATTCACAATAGCCAAGACACGGAAACGACCTAAATGTTCACCAACAGATGAATGGATAAAGATGTGTGTGTACACACACACACGAATATTACTCAGCCATGAAAAAGAATGAAATAATGCCAGTAGCAACAACATGGGTGGCCCTAGAGATTATCATACTAAGTGAAGTCAGAAATAGAGAAATACCATATGCTGTCACTTCTATGTGGGATCTAAAACACAAGTGAACATATCTACAAAACAGACATAAGAACAAACCTGTGATTGCCAAGGGAGGGGAGGGGAAGATTGGGCGCTTGGGATTAGCCGGTGTCAACTATTATATATAGGCTGGATAAACAACAAGGTCCTAATATCCTGTGATAAACCATAATGGAAAAGAATATAAAAAAGAATATGTGCCTGCATAGCTGAATCACTTTGCCACACAGCAGAAATTACCAACATTGTAAATTAATTATGCTTCAATAAATATTAAAAAAAAAAAAAAACTGGGCAAGTCTAGATTGTGAATGGAGTTTGACAATTATTTGGTTTTATACTTACATATGCTGGACTTTATCCTCAGTGAAAGTGAGAGAGAGTCTGAAGCACAGTAGGAATTCTATAATGAGTATTCTCCTGGAGCATTTTTTCTCATGTGTAAATTAGAACAAATGATATTTCTCTAGGGAAAGATCTCTAGATTTGCTGTTTCTTAAACTTAAAAAAACTCAGGACTTCCCTGGTGGCTCAGATGGTAAAGAATCTGCCTGCAGTGCAGGAGACCCAGGTTCGATCCCTAGGTCATAAAGATCCTCTGGAGAAGGGAATGGCACCCACTCCAGTATTCTTGCCTGGAGAACCTCATGGGCAGAGGACCCTGGCGGGCTACAGTCCATGGGGTCGCAAAGAGTTGGACATGACTGAGTGTCTAATACTTTCACTTTTTTCAAACTTAATAAAGCAGCTGAGGATGAACTTGATTCATGGGAGGGTAGAATTAGTGCTAAATTATAAAAATACATTTTTCTCCAACCTTGAAACATTTAAAAATCAAGTCACCTGTAAAGAGTGTTAACTAAAATAATCGTGGTCACCCACTCTCATATCTCCTCATGATTCAGGTCAAAGGAGAAGCCACTCACACAGGGCATGTTCCTGTCCTCACCTGTAAGCTTCATCCAAGGACATGTCCATCCTCTTCATGATGTAGGCAATGGCGATGGTGGCGGAGCGGGAGATCCCTGCCAAGCAGTGCACAAGGACACATCCATTGGAGGCTTTTGCTTTCTCTGTAGGAGTCAAATTCAGAAAAGATCATTAACAACAACTTTGTTCAGCAGTAAAGTCGTGTTTCCATGTACTCACACAATGTCCGTCACCTGCCGACGCAAAGTAAAGTCCCTCTCTTGATACTTATCTATTTTCCCTTTCAATACTCTTTTAAGGAGGTAGGGAACACGATTTCTCCACCATTTTCATAGAGAACAGAGAAGGTCCCCACATGTGTTAATAAGCAATTTGTCCCTAATCCAGGCTGCCTCTCATTCAATACATTTCACTGCATTTTTTAATTATATAATATTTTTATGACTCTCCCTGAGTATAAATCATAGATTGTGATCACATGATTCTACTTGCTTGGCATAGAAAACTTCAAAAATACAGAATAGTATACAAGAAAATAACATCCAAAATCCTAAGATTTTAGCTAATATTTTGTTTACCCATGTTGTCTGACACTTCAGCTTTTTGCTAATTACATAAGAGACCTTTTTCCAGTTTTAAGAAACAACTGACATATAACATATTTTAGGTGTATGACATAATGATTTAAATATATAAGATTAAATTTTAAAAGCACTTTTTCCTTTTAAACATACGTGACACATTACTGTGTAAACAGCAGGGAGGTGGGGAGGGGGAGACCTAGTCACAGTGACACTACATCACAACGTGAAAAGATGCCAAATCAAGGATCTTAAATGCCAACCCACAGAACCCTTCTTCCTCATAGAAAAATAGCTTCCCCAATTTTCTCCAGGAGACTTTTCGCTACGACATAAAATGGCTCACTGAACTTTATTTCTGAACTCAAGGAGAAACCATGTGTGCACCATGAATCAGGTTTAGTGGGTCCTTGAATGAGGACCAAGGGAACTCTGACCTCTTCCCTGAGATCATACTATCACACTGCGTCATGCTCACTGCCCATAACATGGCAGGACTCTGTTAGAAGCAAGAACCAGGGAAATTCAATCACACAGTCCTGCCACCTCTCACTGTAGATGAGCTTTAAAAGCTTTCTCGGGGGTTAGGATGAAGTTACCCCAGAGCCTGGAAGCAACCACCACTTCAGTCGGTACTATGACAGCCTCAATTCTGAACAGTTAACCTGTGTGCTTACCTGCTGCCATCAACTTCCCTTTTCGTTCTGTTTTCATTGATTAACTATCAAAAGTTTACCAAGCCTTATGTTAATGTTCCTGTAATTAACAGCTATCCCAGGGACTCTGCTCTGGCAGCTGAATAACACAAGGCTCCAGTCTTGCCACCTCTGTTTACGTATTAAAAACATCTAACGGGCATGATGTATTATTTGTTATATACAGAGCACTGAAGGGCTTTGAGGTAGTACATGAACAATCAAGCAGTTTCCCTTTAAATAGAGAAATCAAACACAATAAAACAATAACAAAGGAATACAAGACAACATTGAAATAAAGAAATAAGGACACACTATACAACATAATAGTACATAAACTCATGTCCACAAAGTCCACGACCTCCTGGGCCTCCACAGCTCTCCTCCCCCTCTATACTAGTCAGTATTTAGCCTAGACTGCTCTTAGTACTTCCTTTTTAACCTTGGCTACTGAGAAGCTCAAAGCCAAGGTTTTCACTCAATTTCAACAGGGAACTGTGATTCGGATTTTACTGGGCCTTTATTAGCCACACATTACTTGGTTCTCGATCTTCTATCCCATTTTAATGGTAATATGGATGAATGTGTGTTACCTTCTGATCCCAACCTCTTCCTGTAAGCTGCTTCAAATTCTTACTGGAAATAGGCTGGCTTGAAATATTTTTTTAATGTTGACAGTATCCTCTCATTTTTAGTAATTATCTCAGAACTAGACTCGAAGGGCCGAGAAGGGTTTTGCTTCTAATGCTCTCCCAAAGTACTAAACACTGAGCACACAGTATAAACCCTGTATACACAGGCCGGCTGGCCGATACATATTTTAAAAGGTAATCTTTATAAAAAAAAATTGAAAAAGGCTGGAAGGAAATAAAGCTATGATGATAACAGATGTGTTAGGATGTTGAGGGTATAGGTTTCCTTTTCTCTGTTTTTCAAATTTTCTGTGTGGTACTTATAGTGCTTTTACAACTGTTTGGATGATGTATTTTAAAAATCTAATTAAAAAGTGATTATATGGAAGTGGAGCTCATTAGAATACATTTCTTGTCAGAACTGTGTGCTAAACTGAGTCTCTTAAGGCAAAGGAAGGAATGCCCATAGACCTGGAGAAGAGAAGGGAAACATTCAACAAAGACCCACAGTGGGGCTGGACCACTGCTCAGAAAAGAGGCTTGCCTGGTGCATGCTAGGTGGGAAGGGACTGAACCGGAGGTTCTCAGAGGTGGGGAGCAGCTGCTGGAGAGTCTGGGAAACTCGGGCAAAGGACCCGAGACACTTAAGTAGCCTCTGCAGGTGCTGAATAGGGGCAACAGGAAGGCATGGATGGGGAAAACTGGAAATTAAAACAAAAGCAGGTTGCTAGTACAACAATCCAAGGATAAGAAAAAGATATATGTACTTTTCAGTTTTGCCTATATTTTTCTTTTATCAATTCAAGGTTAAAAAAGAGGAGGTGGGGGGAAGTTCAAGAGGGAGGGGACATATGTATATACCTATGGCTGATTCATGTTGATATCTGGCAGAAACCTATGCAATTCTGTAAAGGAATTACCCTTCAATTGAAAAATGAATGAATTAAAAAAAAAAAGAAGATAACAAATGAAATGGATGAAGGGGAGAAGTTACAAAGGTGAAAATGGAGGAAGTAATAACTGAGGTGGCAGAGTACATCTCTAAGGAAAAATAGAAAAAGGCTTCTCAGATAATTTTTTAATTCAGCTACTATTTATTAACAGCCAGTTACAAGTCAGGCACTATGCAAATGTTTATATGTATTATCTATTTTAATCCATAAAACATCCTTATAAGGTATATACAGGTATACAGTATACCTTATAAGATAAATACATTATCTTCAGTCATCAGATCAGTAGACTAAGGAACAGAGAATTTTTAGTAACTCACCCAGAATCACTTAACTGGTAACCAAGGGAGGCAGGACTCAAATACAGTTTGGCTTCAAAGTATATCCTCTTAATTACCTCCCTGTGTTGCCTACAAAAGCCCTGAGTTTGCTGTGGGGGAGGTGGGACAGGAGCCTGTACAAACAGTCAGCTGGGCTGGGGGCCTGGTCAGGGTCCCAAGCACAGACAGGCAATTGTGCTCATCTCCACCTCCCTCTCCTAAAAGCAAAGGCAACACTCAAACCTGAGCCTTTCCAACAAACCCAGGAGCTTACTGAAATTTAATCTGAAAGATAAAAAGTATGAGCCTGAAGTTAGTAAGTCCTGGTACGAGGGTACATCTTTATGTTCTCTGCCATGACTAACCAAGGCTTTAAATGGCCTGGCGGAGACTAGCACCTCTAGTGAACACAGGCTGAATTCCACCGTGGGCTGGAGGTATTGCACTGGATGGTCTGGGTGGGAAAAGGGTGGTGGCCCTAACAGTAAATAGGGCCAAGCAAGTGAACTACTGGTAAGTAAAAATATCTTCAGATATACAATTATAATATATATTTGGGTATGTATCTCACCAACTTGGAACATGGTAAAGTTCCTTTTGTATGAATTAAAAGCAGCCAATAGCTCCCATGAAGTCAAAGAAAAGTAAGCTGGAGGCAAAGTTCCCTCTTTCTTACCAACCCTCCTAAAGCTTAGACACTGTCATGACTTAACAGAATCAGCTTTTCTTCTGAATTTAGGCTCTGAAACCATACTTTTAGTTGAAATCAGAGCCAATTACCTCTGGATCAATGTGACATTTAATGGGAACATTAACTATAACCGTCGTCTTTCAAACAGGCAAACACTGAATGATATGCTGAATACTTCCTAGAAGTAGAATGGTGGGAAAAATTAATTATGGGAGTTTTGTTTGTGATGATTTCCATGCGAATTACCTAAGCCATTTATCTTCTGGTGTTTCACAGGATGCATGTCTATTAAAGAGAAGTCTTGGCAATCTGAAATCTTGAGAAAAGGGGGATCTGTTTCAAAATTACCCAAAGTTCCAAAAGCACTGTCTAGAAAATTCCTCTCACAGATGAAAGGATAGAGTGGGGGGCTTAATTTACACAGTTACATTGTTTAAAAGGAATCAGTTCTTTTAAAAAAAAAACACTTTCAGTAATCAATTCAAGAGTATTTAGTTATGGATGACGGTGCTCCAGCTCATGACTGGGGGAAAACCAACGAAAACTTCTCACATGGACATCAAGAGTCACACCTAGTCATGCTGCCCAGGAGCAACGAACCCATGTCATTGGTTTAGCCATTTTCCACCAAAACCACATTTCAAGTAAATGTCACTGATTTCCTACCAGCAGACCTGATTTCAAGGCACCAAAAATGTCATAGCAGTGCCAGAAGCTGGGAGCTGGGGAGGCTCCAGGGCTGACGGGCCCAGTGAGCAGAACAAAGTACCATCCAGACCAGACCCTGTCACAGTCATCGCCAAGGAATGACCGCACAAATGTGAGTGTGTGTGTTTCATTAGACCCAATACTACTAATACTTGAAATTGCTGGCACACAGATGGAGGCTTAGGAATCTTGTGACATAAAAACTTTAAATGTAATGGGATTAGTTTCCACAGGACTTGGCTGTTCTCTGGGGAAAGCACAGCAGCAAGGCAGAAACAGGTTAAGGAATGCCACCAGAGTTTCCAAAAGTCTTTTATAGGATCTGATGAAGTGGATGGCAAGTTTAATCCCAGAAAGTTTAACCTATTTTCAAACACTCGCAAATCTGTAATCACAGATCCCATCAGGCTTAACCCTGGGAATGTTCGAGTTAGCTAAGATGTCACAAGGCCAGTCCCTTAGGGACAGCATGGCCCACACGGCACATACGTCACCTGGCCACGGAATGAGATAAGCGGCGTCATGTTTGTTTTCAGACTTGTGAAATATGTGAAGTAGGTTCCTTTTCTCTAATGAGAGAAAGGGGGAGGGAGGGGTATACTCATACATGAGACTATAACCCAAAGGATTTGTAATATCACTTGAGCTACTTACCAATAAAATCCACTGATTTGTCCAACCACGGCAAAATTTTCTCACAAAAGCTATCATTCACAGGCACTCGCAGGAAATGAGATTCGGGGATAAAGTCAGGCTTGGGGCAGGTATTGCTGGCATTTAAAACATAACCAATCCCATTCTGTTGCATCAGCTCCTAGGGAAGGAAAGAACAATTAAAGTGACATAACGTAATAGCACGATCATTTTGAAAGAGAAAAACGTAACATGATGATTAAAATGACTAGTTTCCTTGAAGCGATCAGGTTTCATTCAGTCGGTAAAATCCAAAAACCTAGCACAATGACATGTGAAGACAAGTTTAAAGCAGAATTTTTAAAAATTGAAGTATAGTTAATTTATAATGTGTTAGTTTCAAGTGTACAGCAAAGGGACTCAGTTATACATGTTACATACTCTTTTATATATTTTTTAATGTATATATTTATATATTCTTTTTTATGTAGTTAAATATATAGTTACATATTTACAGAATACTGAATTTAGTTTCCTGTGCTATACAGCAAGCCCTTGTTGTTTATCTATTTTACATATTTACATGTTAAACCCAAATTCCTAATTTATCCTCTCCCTCCCAGCTTTCGCCTCTGGTAACCAAAAGTTTGTTTTTCTTCATCTGTGAGTCTGTTTCTGTTTTGCCTATAGGTTCATCTGTATCATTTTTCTTAGATTCTACATATAAGTGATATCAGATGATATGTCTTTCTCTGACTTCACTTAGTATGATAATACCTAGGTCCATCCATATTGTTGCAAATGGCATTATATCATTCTTTTTTATGGTTGAGTAGTATTCCATTGTGTGTATGTATATGTGTATACATACACAAGCACTATATATATATACATCACATCTTCTTTATCCACTCATCTGTTGACGGGCAGTTAGGTTGCTTCCATGTTTTGGCTATTGTCAATAGTGCTACAGTGAACATTAGTGTGAATCTATCTTTTCTATTTATAGTTTTCTCCAGATATATGCCCAGGAGTGGGACTGCAGGATCATATGGTTAGTTTTTTTAAGGAACTGCAATACTGTTCTCCACAATGGCTGTAACAATTTACCTTCTCAGCAACAGTGTTAAGAGAGTTCTCTTTTCTCCACACCGTCTCCAACAGGTATTATTTGTAGACTCTTTAATGATGTCCATCCTGACTGGTGTGAGGTGATACCTCATTTTGATTTGCGTTTCTCTAATGATTAGCAGGAATGGGCTTCCCTGCTGGCTCAGAGGGTAAACTGCCTATAATGCGGGAGACCTGGGTTTGATCCCTGGGACAGGAAGATCCCCTGAAAAGGCAATGGCAACCCACTCCAGTACACTTGCCTGGAAAATCCCATGAATGGAGAAGCCTGGTAGGCTACAGTCCGTGGGGTTGCAAAGAGTCAGACACGACTGAGCAACTTCACTTTCACAATGATTAGCAATATGAAATATTTCCATATACCTGTTGGCCATCTGTAGGTCTTCTTTAGAGAAATGTCTATTGAGGTCTTGCACCCACTTTTTTATTGGGTTGCTTTTTTGATATTAAGCTATGTGAACTATTTGTATATTTTAGAAATTAGTCCCCTGTCTGTAGCATCATGTGAAAACATTTTCTCCAGTCTGTAGGTTGTCTTTTCATTTTGTTTATGGTTTCCTTTGCTGTGCAAAAGCTTTTATTTATTTATTTTTTCATTTATTTTTATTAGTTGGAGGCTAGTAGGTCCCATTTGTTTGTTTTTGGTTTTATTTTCCATTACTCTAGAAGATGTTTCCAAAAAAGCATTGCTGCAATTTATGTCTAAGTGTGTTCTGCCTATGTTTTCCTCTAGGAGTTTTATGGTTTTCAGTCCTACATTTAGTTCTTTAACCCATTTTGAGTTATTTTTGTATATGGTGTTAGAAAACATTCTGATTTCATTCTTGTACGTGAAGCTGTCTAGTTTTCCCAGCACCATTTGTTGAAGAGACCAACTTTTCTCCATTGTATATTCTTGCCTGCTTGGTCATAGATTAATTGACCGTAAGTGTGTGGGTTTATTTCTGGGCTTTCTACCCCATTCCACTGATGTACGTATCTGTTTTTGTGTCCTACTGTTTTGATTACTGTAAATTTATAGTATAGTCTGAAGTAAGGGTGTATGATTCCTCCAGCTTCATTCTTTCACAAGATTGTCTTGGTTATTCTGGGTCTTCTGTGTCTCTGTACAAATTTAATGCTTTTTGTCTGAGTTCTGTGAAAAATACCATTGGCAATTTGACAGGAATTGCACTGCATCTACAGATTGCCTTGGGTAGTAAGTTCATTTTAATGATACTGATTCTTCCAATCCAAGAACATGGTGTATCTTTCCATTTTTGCTGTGTGATTTCTTTCATCAGGATCTTACGGTTTTCAGGATACAGTTTTCCCTCCTTAGGTAGGTTTATTCCTGGGTCTTTTATTCTTTTTAATGCAATGGTTAGTGGTACTGTTTCCTTAATTTCTTTTTCTGATATTCTGTTGTTAGAGTATAGAAATGCAACCTGTCTGTATATTAACTTTGTATCCAGAAACTTTACTGAATTCATTGATGAGCTCTAGTAGTTTTCTAGTAGCATCTTTAGGATTTTCTATCTATAGCATCATGTCATCTGCAAACAATGACAGTTTTACTTATTTTCCTATTTGAATTCCTTTTATTTTTCTTCTTTGATTTCTGTGGCTAGGACTTCCAAAACTATGTTGAATAAAAATGGCAAGACTGGGCATTCTTGTCTTATTCCTGATCTTGGAGGACATGCTTTCAGCCTTTCACTGTTGACTATAATGTTAGGTGGGGGGGGGTTTCATATATGGCCTTTATTGAGATATGGTCCCTCTATGCCCACTTTCAACCCCCCCCCCCTTTTTTTGGTTGTGCTGTGGCATGTGGGGAATGGATCCCACATTTCTTGACCAGGGATCAAACCTGTACCCCCTGAAATGGAATTGCAGGGTCCTAACTACTAGACTGCTAGGGAATTCATTTTTCAATTTTTTTGTATGTCTACTTTCAGAAGAGTTTTTTTAATCATAAATGGATGCTGAATTTTATCAAAAGCTTTTTCTGTATATGAGACATTCATATGATTTTTATTCTTCAGTTTGTGGATGTGGTAGATATGATATCTGCAGATACTGAAAAATCTTTGCATCCTTGGGATAAACCCCACTTGATCATGGTGTCTGAACCTTTTAATATATTGCTGGAGTTGGTTTGCTAGTATTTTGTTGAGGATTTTTGCATCCATGTTCATCAGTGATAATTTACACAAAAACTGTAAGTTTTTGTGTGTGATATCTCTGTCTGGTTTCAGTATCAGGGTGATGGTGGTGGACTCATAGAATGAGTTCAGAAGTGTTCCTTCCTCTGCAGTTTCTGAAACAGTTTCAGGATAGGTGTTAACTCTTCTCTAAATGTTTGTTAGTATTCACCTATGAAGTTACCTGGTCCTAGACTTTTGCTTGTTGGGAGTTTTTACTGATTCAATTTTAGTACTGGTAATTGGTTTGTTTATATTTTCTATTTCTTTCTGGTTCAGTCTTGGGAGATTGTACCTTTCTAAGAATTGGTCCATTTCTTCCAGGTTGCCCACTTCGTTGGCATACACTTGCTCACACTAGTCTCTCATGATCTTCTTATTTCTGTAGCATCAGTTGTAACTTCTCCTTTGTCACCTCTGATTTTATTGGTTTGAACTCGCTTCCTTTTTTTCTTGGTGAGTCTAGCTAAAAGTTTATCAATTTTGTTTATCTTTTCAAAGAACCAGCTTTCATTCATCTTTTCTATTGTTTTTTTAGCCTCTAAGTCATTCATTGGGCTTCCAGTGTGGCTCAGCTAGCAAAGAATATGCCTGCAATGTGGGAGACCTGGGTTCGATCCCTGGGTTAGGAAGATCCCCTGGAGAAGGGAAAGGCTATCCACTCCAGTATTCTGGCCTGGAAAATTCCATGGACTGTATAGCCCATGAGGTCACAAAGAGTCGGACTCGAGTGATCGACTTTCACTTTCACTTATTTCCTCTCTGATCCTTATGATTTATTCCTCCTACTAACTTTGGGTTTTGTTCGTTCTACTTTCTCTAGGCATAAGGTTGCTATCTGAGACTTTTTGTTCCCTGAGGTAAGCTTGCATCACCATACATTTCTCTCTTAGAGCGGTTTTTGTTGTATTCCATAGGTTTTGGATCGCTGTGTTTTCATTTTCACTTATCTCTGGGTTCTTCTTACTTTTCTCTGACTTCTTCAATGATGTATTGGTTGTTTAGCAGCATATTGTTTAGCTTCCACATGTTTGTTTTTTGTAGCTTTTTCTTGTAGTTGATTTCTAGCCTTATAGCATTGTGGTCAGAAAAGATGCTTGATATGATTTAAGTTTCTTTACATTTATCAAGGCTTTTTTTTTTTTTAAATCAAGGCTTTAAAGCAGAACTTTTTAAGGGCAAAAAAGGCTGTTTAAAAAAATCACACATCACTAATATGGTCAACTCTCTATTATCTTCATTACTAGACACAGAAGTGGAACAAAGAATACAAAATGAAACCACCGACAGTTTACTATGACTTCCCCCTCCTTGGCAACTATGTAAATTTATTATGACCATGTTAAATGTAATCCCCAAAATGCATGAATAAGTGCATTGGTTTACAAGATCTGAGAGTATACTAGAATACTTTTGTTTATTTTGTACTGTGACTTCAGAACATATGCACACACAACGAGAATATTTTCTCCCCAAACTGAACATGGTAGCTGTTCTCTAAGATACAGTCCTGGGCCATCTCCTGGCTCTAAATACTCTCTCTGAAGGCTGACTATTTCCATGTCTCTACATGCTGATGACTCTTAAATAAATACACATACACACACACACACTTCCAATTTTTGATCCATATTTCCAGCTGCTTCCTAGATCTCTCTATTCAGATGTTCCTCAAAACTTTCAAATTCAGAAACAGCACATTCTCTTTCTCCCTTCTCTGCTTCAAATTCTTGCTTCCTCTCTGTAATCCAAAATTGGGTTTTGGTAATAATATCCACCCAGACACTTGAGCTAAAAAATGGGATCCTTTCGTCCCGTTTCTCTTCCTCACCACTCCCCTCCAAATGCCGTCAAACCCTCGCAGCATCAACGCCTCCCAGCATCCCTTCTCTCTGTTCTCAGTTGCTGCCCAGCCAGCAGCCCACACCATGAGGGCAGAAAAGCCACCATGGATCTCTTAAATTTGCAGTGTTCTCCTCTCCAAACTGGAACTGAACAACAACTACAGTATCCTTTCTTGTAATTAAACAGGGGCTATGTGTTTTATGCACACTTATCACGCACACTTCATCATGTCTCACTGCCCTCTCCTGTCCCACACGACCTTCGAATACCCAACATCACATGTGCATCCCGCCTTCCTCAATGTTGTTCACACCATTTCTGAGCAGGCCCTATCCTTCCATGATGACTCTACCATTTTTCTGCTTTAACCTTCCTATGAACCCCTTCCACTGGTGCATAATTAACCATTCCGTTCTCTGCTTGTCCAGAGGACTTTGGACATGCTATTAGTAAAACACAGAGCATACTGTGTTACCACTAGCAGATAATTCTTGTCTCTC
Organism: Dama dama; assembly: GCF_033118175.1. NCBI lineage: Eukaryota > Metazoa > Chordata > Mammalia > Artiodactyla > Cervidae > Dama > Dama dama. Next base: position 22,679,871 of record NC_083702.1, read on the forward strand.
CTATTAAGTACTGAGATCTTGGACTAAATCTTGTTGGTTTTCTACCTTTAGCACCAGGTATGTAGTTGTGGTCAGTATGTGTTTGTTCAACTAACATCCTGTCTGCCATTTTCCAGTCAAACCTACATGACCCGCTTCATTTAGTCATCCACTGCTGCCTCTCAGGAAATGTTTTCAGCCTGAAATCATTCTCTCTCAGCAACCATGGTCACTTCTTTTCTAGGAATGCTACCTCCTCTACAAATCTTTTTGTTAGATCATTTTCAACCATGGTCTTGAATTGGGTAATTTTCTTCCTATTTTAGCCTCCCGCCAACTCCTTAATCCCTTCATTTACACAATGAATTGGCACAATGAATATATTTGGCACAATGAATATATTCTGCTTTACATAAAAGGTAGACTGAGCAAATCCAGATCAGGTATGAAGCCCTCTCAACTGGGAGATAACAATGTCAAGAAGTAGTTCTTGGAGCTAAGTGAGCTCAAAGTGATCGACCCTCATCTTCTGAAGGTCTCAGGGGCTCCTGCGAGGCTAACAGTCAGGCTGTGAAGATCTTAGTGCTTACTATAGCAACATCTGTCCATGAGCAAAGGTTTTCTACCACCATCTGATCGCCACAGTGTTCCTGACCAAGGAGCTGGAGATAAAAGCCTTTTGGGCCTTTCTCACCAATGCTCCTTAAAGAAAGGAACCTTTTTACATATCCTTCTCCTTTCTGTTAACAGTACTACAAAGCTTTATTAAATGAAAAGTAGTCCAACAGTAAAGACACAGTTGTTTCTGAGGAGAGAGGCTGACGCAGGCAATGTCACCCACTCTATACAATCACAAGATCACAGCTCACTGAGGACAACACTGAGGTGAAACGAGTCATAGTCAGCGTCATGTATGATTTCCCCACAGAAAGACGGGAACCATGTACCCTTCTGACAAGCAGCCACAGGACTTCCCTTGTGGCTCAGCTGGTAAAGAATCCACCTGCAATGTGGATTCAATCCCTGGGTTGGGAAGATCCCCTGGAGAAGGGAAAGGCTACCCACTCCAGTATTCTGGCCTGGAGAATTCCATGGACTGTATAGTCCATGGGGTCACAATGCATCAGACAACGACTGAGCGACTTTCACACTCTATAGAAATGATCACTTAACCTAAATTCAAAAAAAAAAATCTGTAGGGCACCTTTGCTATAGGCCTATTAACAATATACTATTATGGTGCATGGTACATATATAACATCATCCAACATGTTGAATGCCTACTATGTACCTGGTGCTGTGCTAAACTTTTTTATTTTTTTGATTTATTTATTTTTGGCTGCCCTGGGTCTTTGTTGCTGCACAGGCTTTTTCCAGTGGTGGTGAGCAGAGGCTACTCTTCCTTGCAGTGTGCGGGCTTCTCCCTGCGGTGGCTTCTCTTGTTGCAAAGCACAGGCTCTAGGCATATGGGCGTCAGCAGTTGTGGCTTTCGGGCTGTAGAGCACGGGCTCAGTAGTTGTGACGCGCGGGCTCAGCTGTTCCGCAGCATGTAGGATATTCCCGGACCGGGGATCGAATCTGGGTTCCCTGCATTGGCAGGCAGATTCCTAACCATTAGACCACCAGGGAAGCCCCTGTGCTAAACTTTTAAATGGACTGTCTCACTGAATCCTCACAACCACCCTTTGACATGGGTACTATTATTATCCTCATTTTAAAAATGAGGACACTAAGACTTAGCAAGCTTATGTTTCCAAAGTTACACAGCTACCAAGTGGTCCAGTGTCAAAAAGTCAAATCCAAATGTATTCATCCCTAGAATATGTCTTCTTTATTGCTGCACTCCACTGAAGTTCTTTTTAAAGCAAATCAGATGGACTGATGCTGAGGCTGAAGCTACAATACTTTGACCAGCTGATGTGAAGAGCTGACTCATTAGAAAAGACCCTGATGCTGGGAAAGACTGAAGGCAGGAGGAGAAGGGGTTGACAGAGAACGAGATAGTTGGATTGCATCACCGATTCAATGGGCATGAGTTTGAGCAAGCTACAGGAGATGGTGAAGGACAGGAAAGCCTGGCATGCTGCAGTCCATGGGGTCACAAAGAGTCAGACATGACTGAATGACTAAACAACAAAGATGGAGCAATAAAGTAAAGTAACTAGCCTACACACAGATTTTTATTGTTTAACCAAATGAAGTAATATAGTTTCATCCCTTTTCACCCTTTTAAACTGTAACCAGTTATAAAGTACAGGAACACCCCTCTGGGCATGGTTCTCTCTGAACAGACTCTCGGAGTAACTCAGGACACTATATAGCTATTGAAAGAGACTCATCAGTTGTACTTTGCCTCTTTTTCCCCAATTGTTGCCTCGGTTGCAGACACGGGCATCACAGCTGGCATCACATGGGCATCACATGCTGCCAGCATGCATGTTTCCTGGCCTCAAGCAGGCTGCTGCCGGGCACCCAATGGCCATGGCTGAAACATGAAAAGGGGGCAGTTCTGACCTCATGTAAGAAAGAGTCATCCAAGCCCACAATAGTTTATATCTCAACAATATTCTCCATGTAGAAGACAGTATGCCATAAAAGATGCATGTAAGTAGTAGTTTTATTTATAACTGACATTAGGGAGACACGTTTCCCTGGTGGCTCAGACAGTAAAGAATCTGCCTGCAATCCAGGAGACCCAAGTTCAATTCCTGGGTCAGGAAGATCCCCTGGAGAAGGGATACCACTCCAGTATTCCTGCTTGGAGAATTCTATGAATAGACAGCCTGGTGGGCTACAGTCCATGGGTCACAAAGAGTCAGACATGACTGAGTGACTAACACTTTCTAAGGGGGAAGGGGACATTATTGTGTTGAAATGGAGTGATAACAACTTAAATACAAAATGAAATGAGAAAAAAAAAGTGGCAGTTACTGCGTCAGTAAGACTGAGTTAAAGGAGGAAATCACTAAAGATGTTACATATATACATAAAACATTTTAATTCAAATAAATGTACATTAATTCACTAATTTCTGATGCAGGACCTTCGTGTTTAGGTTTTTTTTTGTTGTTGTTTTTTCAATAGCTTAGCTGACTGGAGTTCTTTAGAAAATTACAACCAAATGCATCTATCATTTATAGTTTCCATTCTTTAAAGAGCAAGAACTAGTAAACTAATAAATCAGGACAGAATGTTCTAGATTTACAGCTGCCTTTCCCCACCTATTAAGACAGAAAAAAAAAACATAGAGCAATTTGTCTTTCCTGAATCTTTTGAAAACATTTAGCTCAGAGCATAGACAAACAACCCTTTCCCCCCTTTCATATTTCATTCATATATGTGATATTTTCATGAATGTACATCACTATAATAACAAGTACCCTGGCCTAAACAGTCTGAGAACAAACACAATTGCCTCCTGGTGAGCAGACTATTCAAATGGGGCAACTAGCCTGGCAACAGCCCAGGGCCCACTGCTGCCCAGGGCCCATGGTGGCCAGGAGTGGGGCTTCCACCTGTCTCCACCTGGGCAGCCAAGCGGAGGGTCAGCAGCTGCTGTTAGCTGAGGTGTCACATGACTGTTCTGTTCCCTTCTCTCCTGATTATATTTATGGCCGGGCATGTAAGTGCCCAAGAGTGTGTCTAATGTCACAGTTCTTGATAGCAGAACTGGGATGGAACCACAAGTGTGAAGAGTGCATGTGTATTACAGACTAATGATTATTTTTACTCACCGATGAATGTGACTTCCTAAGGGGACAATAGTGGATGAGATGGTTGGATGGCATCATCAACTCGATGGACATGAGTTTGAGCAAGCTCCAGGAGTTGGTGATGGACAGGGAGGCCTGGCGTGCTGCAGTCCATGAGTCGCAAAGAATCAGACACAACTGAGTGACTAAACTGAATGAACTGATGAGGAATTTATGTCATTCACTCAGTTTTGTTTCCGTGTGTTGTGGAAAGCATACACAACTCAACAGTCCTTTGTCCCCTAATTAAACATAGGCTTCCAGAGAGCAGTCATCTTACTGTTTAATATTTAGCTCAACTTTGTGCTCAGTTAGCTAATACATGTTTCCTACGGATAACGTAATCTGTCTTCTCTGGCCTTTCAGATACCCTTCTGACACCCTGTCCTCTGAGTTCTCTGAGCACCTCACCTTGACCACTCCCTCCCCGGGGCCTGGTCTGGTCTCTGCTGTTACCAGTAACCACAACCACACACAACCCACTGCAGGAGTGTGCCTCCTTCCCGCCAGCTTACTGTCCCCCACCACCATGGCTGGAGTCCCTCAGTCCCCTCAGGACCGACAATCTGTTGCTCCTACCGTCTCTCCTCTGTCCTTCCTCCTTACAATGTCTATCGTTCCTTCTGGGCCCAACTTAAATTCTGTGGTCAGTCATGACACAGTTGACCCTTGAACAACTCAGGTTTGAACTGCGCAGGTCCATTTATGCATGGGCATTTCTCAACAGTAAGTACTACAGTACTGGGCTCCCCAGGGGGCTCAGCGGTAAAGAACCCACCTGCCAATGCAGGAGACCTAAGAGACATGGGTTCGATCCCTGGGTGGGGAAGATACCCTGGAGGAGGGCATGGCAACTCACTCCTGTATTCTTGCCTGGAGAATCCTATGGACAGAGAAGCCTGGCGGGCTACAGTCCATGGGGGTGCAAAGAGTCAGACACGACTGAAGTGACTTAGCATGCACACAGGCACTGCAGAATTACAGAATCCACCGGTGCTGAACTGGAGGACACAGAGACCCTGCAGGCGGGGAGGGCTGGCCATAAACAATAGAGGATTAACCCCTGCACTGCTCCAGAGACAGTTAGAATCCCTCCCGCACTTTCAACCTCAACTTTTTAATACATATTTTTTCAGCCCCACCAAGTGCAGGATCTTAAGTTCTCTGATGAGGGATGGCACCCGTGCCCCCTGCAGTGGAAGCACAGAGTCTTAACTGCTGGGCTGCCAGGGAAGTCCCTCACCCTCAATTCCTGTGTCCCTCTGTCACTTCTTTGCACTCACTTGGCAAGATCACAACAACTCTGGATAAATCTGGCTCGCCCCCGAGCCTGCATCTGCACTGGGCAGCTGTATGGGCCTGAGAGAAACACTCCGCCAGGCTGCCAAGGGGCTCCTTCAGGTCCCACGCATCAGCAGGCACTGTATTCCCTCAGTCTTCTCCTGGCCTCTTCTCTGGATGCCATTCCACCCCTTCCCCTTTCTCTTCCAACTCTCCACATGCCCTCCCTCGCCCTCTCTCTCTGCTCGTGGATGATCTTGGTTCCTACTACTCTGAGAAGATAGAAACCACCAGAAACAAACTTTAATAAACTTCCTCTACCACCATCCCTTCTGCCAGCACACAGGTACCAATCCCAGGAAACTGAGAGCACAGCTCAGCGCGGGACTGTTCATTATCCGAATGATCTCACTGACCTCCCTCAGCTTTAGTTTCCTTACCTGTAAAATAGAGCTGATGAAGACTATTTTGTAAAGCTATTATGAGGATGAAGTGACTTATGCACAATATACAAGTCTCATTAAATGTTAGTTCCCTTACTTTCTCTTATTTTTTTTAATTAAAAAACATTTTTTTTTTTGTCTGTACCACACAACATGCAGGATCTTGGTTCCCCAACCAGGGATCAAACCTGGGTCCCCTGCAGTGGAAGTACGGTGTCTTAACCACTGGACCACTAGGAAGTCCCACCTAATCTTATTTTTAAAACAGTTAGTGGGAATGTAAACTGGTGTAGCTACTATGGAAAACAGTATGGAGGTTCCTTAAAAAATTAAAAATACAACTACCACATGCTTAGTCACTCAGTCATGTCTGAGTCTTTTCAACCCTATGGACTGTAGCCCACCAGGCCCCTCGGTCCGTGGGATTCTCCAGACAAGAATACTGGAGTGGGTAGGTAGATATTCCTTCCTTCTTCAGGGGATTTTCCTGACATAGAGATCAAATCTGGGTCTCCTGTATTGCAGGTTGATTTTTTACCATCTGAGCCACCAGGGAAGTCTAGAACTACCACATGATCCAGCAATTCCACTCGGGGTCTTTACCCAAAGGAGACAAAAATACTAACTCCAAAAGACACATGCAACCCTGTGTTCACTGCAACACAGTTCACAAAAGTCAAGACATGGAAACAACCCAAGTGGCCACTGACAGATGAAGGGATAAAGAAGACATGGTATTATTATACAATGGAATATTATTCAGCCTTAAAACAGAAGGAAATCTTGCTATTTGTGGCAGCACAGATGAACCTTGAGGGCATTATGCTAAGTGAAGTAAGTCAGACAGAGAAACACGAATACACCATATGTTCTCATTACTTGCAGAATCTAAAAAACAAACAAATACAGAATTCATAGATACAGACAAGAGATTGGTGGCCACCAGAGGAGGTAGAGGGGAGGGTGAAAGGTGGTCAAAAGGTACAAACTTCCAGTTATAAAATAAATAAGTCATGGAGAAGTAATGTACAGCATACTGATATAGATAATAATACTGTATTATATATTTGAAAGTGGTTAAGAGAGTGAAGAAATGTGTAACTATGTATGGTGGTATATGTTAGCTAGATTTACTGTGATCATTTAGCAGTATATACAAGAATTTAATCATTATGTTGTATAGTTGAAACTAATATAATGTTATATGTCAGTTATATCTTAATAAAAAATAGCCTGTAAATCATATGGTGTATGAATTATATCTCAATAAAGTTGTTGCCCACCCTTCAACCCCCAAAGCTTGTAATGTATATTTTTCAGTAATTCAAACTGTCCCTTCTCCTAATTGGCTTTAACTAGGGAAATTATGGGCTTCCCTGTTTTCTCAGTAGTAAAGAACCCACCTGCCAATGTGGGAGACATGGGTTTGATCCCTGCGTGGGGGAGATCCCCTGGAGAAGGAAATAGCAACCCACTCCAGTATTCTTGCCTGGGAAGTCCCAAGGACAAAGGAGCCTGGCAGGCTACAGTCCATAGGGTCACAAAAACAGTTGGACACCACGTAGTGACTAAACAATAACAAAGGGAAACTGCATTGAATGTAGCAGGTTGGGTATAAAAAAAGGGCTCAGTTGTAAAGCAGAAAAAATGACCCCCTAATAATTTTTTTTTTTAAGATTCTAAAAAAAAAAGAAAGAAAAAATAAAAAGATTCTAGTTTCAAAACACAATTAAGAAAATGTTAAAAAATAATTTTTGTGAATCCAAAAATAAATCTTCATTTTACTACTATGGTTTGCAGTCACTACTTTTTTCCCGTTTAAGTTTCTTTCTCTTAAACCGTGAAATAAACTTTCCCCAATAGTGGGACTAATTTCTAAATGTGGGCTCTGTGCTCTTGTGATATAGATTGTGGAGTAACATATGGAATATAGAGTTAATATATAGCCTTAATTAAACTGCTCTATTTGGTCCAGTTTCCCATGTTCCCTTAGGCTGAGGACAGAGGTCTCATTAAATCACGCAGGCACTGCAACTCTAAAGGGATTGTAATCTTTCTTTCTGAAGTCAACTGAATAAGTTTGTATTCACCACTCCTTTTGCCTTCAGAATTGACCTACTTCCTCCAGCTAGCCCTCCTCAACCAGCCACACCCACTGTATCTACCACTCACCCTAGACCTTGGTATACTCCACCCACAGTGACAATAACAGAGTCCCCTATAAACCAGGAAATGTGCTCAGTGCCTGGCATAATGCCTTGTCACCGGAGCCTCAAGTGAACACTAGGAGGCAGGAGTCATTTCAGTTTGCAGGTGAAGAAGCGGATTCCGTCACCTGGCTCAGGTGCTCTGCCTGGTGAGGCCAGCCAGCTGGGATGCAAATCCACCCCGTGCAAAGCCAGCCCTCACTCAAGCCCTAAGTCACCTGTCTCATGAATCACTGTCTCATGAACAGGTCTTGTCTAACTAACCTGCACCCTATATGGTGTTCCACACACAGTGGACACTGAATAAATATTTTTACTGACTGCTTTGACAACATGACCCTTTGTCTTCCTAGATCACAGAGAAACCTGAAAGTAGTATTTGGCTATACGGTATCTAGGCTCCTGCCTAACTCTCAAATGAAAATATCAGAGAAAGTGGCAGTAGTCTTGGTGATGGGCAGAACAGCAAGGCAGCACAGGAAAGCCAACTTTGCACATTGGAAGACTGAAAAAAGAAGCTACCCAGGGACTTCCCTGGTGGTCCAGTGGCTAAGACTCCAAGTGAGGGGCCCTGGGTTCAATCCCTGGTCAGGGAACTAGAGCCTGCATGCTGCAACTAACGCCTGGTGCAGCCAAATAAACAAATATATACTAACAAAAAAGAGGCTACCCAAAGAAGGCTGACAGCAGCCTGTTTAAAATGGGGAGAGAGGGGTAGAGTTGAGTTGGGTGAAGAAGCTGAACAGGTTCAGGCTCAAGAACGATGCGCAGTAGGTAATTCCATCACACATCCTGTGTGTAAGGGTGAAACCGAAGTCCACTTGGAATTTTAACTGATAAGAGAGGAGAAAACATCAAGAACTTTTGTCTTGAACATTTTAACTACAAGGCTCTGGTTCCAAGCGCAGTCAGATGTGAACTGGCACCTGCAAACTGCTTTAGTACAACTGCTATTCCTGTTCGAACTCCAGTACAAAGACCAGAGGACAGAGTGTAGGAACGAAACGCACATGTGAGGCATCACTGCCGATGCCTTCCTACAGTCTCCTACAGAAGAGCCACGTCTCTGAGACAGACGTAAAAACGATCACATGACCTGCAAGGTCTGAGCTGGAAGCCGGCACATGTGGCTCATCCACAGCCAGAGGAGCAGTGACCACAACACACACACACACACACACACGAGGTTTCCAAGACCTAGTACCGAAATATGTAAAGTGCCAATAAGCTTTATATTGATTGCTGGTTGAAATAATCCTCTTGATATAGGGTGATAAATGTTATTAAAATTGATTTCACGGGACTTCCCTGGTGGTCGAGTGGTTAAGACTCTGCGTTTCCATTGCAGGGGGCATGGGTTCAATCCCTGGCTGGAGGAACTGAGATCCTGCATGTCAAGTGGTGCGGTCATAAAATAAAAAAATAGATAAATGTATTTAAGAAATTAGTTTCACCTTTTTTTTTTTTTTTACTTCTTAAAAAAAAAAGGCTATTGGAACATTTTGGATTATATGTGTGGCTTGCATTCTACTTCTATGGGATGGTTCTGGTATAGACTATGCTGTAGAAAAAGCAGGGGAAACAAATATCAATTAGATTCAACAGACCATTAGAATCTCAGTCCTTTGTTAACAGCCTGTTATGGAGATTTCCATTTTCCAGGAAATGAGGATTTCTGATGTTCTATAAACACAGGACTCAGAGCCAGAGTAGACTAGGTTTGAGAATGATCTCTCCCACTGACTAACTCTGAAGTCAATGGCGTTCTAGTACAAAATTGTGGGTAAGCAAGTCATACAACTCAGGGCCAACCTGCCTCTAAATCCTATTATGAGGGTTAAATGCAGTAACATAAAGAGTGCAGCACTTTATTTTATTTTTTTTGAGCCTAGCATTTTAAATGTTAAACACTATTATCCTCCTAAGAAAATTTCTATGACATGCTTTTAAGATACTTTGGTGGCACTCTGTTAAAAATAAATAAATAAGACAACTAATAAAATTAGAGGTTTTGTGGTGTTTGTTCTCAAAGACTTCACCTTCTAAGTTTGACTAAAAAGGAATACACTATTAGAGAAGATGATAAAATCTCCATCTTTGGAGAGCTCTGGAAATTAACACACTATTTCTCCTGGAAAGTTTAAACCAGGGAGTGGAGCAGGAAGGTGAGTTTATGCTGCCTGAGAAAGACAGGCAAGTTTGGTTCCAAAACTCAATGACAGGGTGATAGTGTGGAATTCATATAACATTTCTGGAATAGCGGTTTCCTCATTATTGAATGAAGGAGGCTAAGGGGTCTGTAAGACCGTCTCCAGAACTAAGAGTTTCCTCAACTATGAACCCAGAGGTTACGTACTTAGGCATTTCCATTCACCACTTGGAGAACACCCTTATGTCTCACACATCTGCATGTAGGAAGGTTCTAAGGCCACTTTCTCAGGGTCTTGCAGAACGACCCTGCTCAAGCTGTTTCCCACAGCTTCCATTAGCCCAGTCTCCATTTCCTCTCAAGGCATCGATGGGTGTATCCTGTTTCCCATACAGACATTTAGAAGCCAATTAAAAATAGAAAACTATCTCCCCCTCCCACCTCAACTTCAGGTTCCAGTTTCACTGCTCTCACCCTGTGGGTGCTCACTTAGCTGTTAACTGATGCATCTGTTAAACCTGGAGAAGGTACAAAGCATAATCACGGTACCATTTCACTGAATATCAAAAGTAACAAAAATGACCTGTAATGCAATTATTGGTAAAATCATCTGCTTGCCAGCTGACTGGTGAAGTTTTACGGAGGGCAATTCTGGACAGGATCCACAACCAGGAATTTCACTTCATTTTATTTTCTGATTTGAGGATTACATAAAGCATCTCCAGCTTTGCCCTAGGGATGTGTCTGACTGTCGGAAATTAACTTTGCTTGCTGTGACAAAGGGGGCGCTAGTGGTAAAGAACCTGCCAATGTAGAAGACCTAAGAGATGCAGGGTTGGGAAGATCCCCTGGAGTAGGAAATGGCAACCCACTCCAGTCTTCTTGCCTGGAGAATCCCATGGACAGAGAAGCCTGGCTGGCTACAGTCCATGGGGCCGCAAAGAGTAGGACACAACTGAAGTGACTTAGCACGCACGCTGTGACACAGTTTGCTTATTTCTCAGAGGACTAATAAGAATCACATGCTCAAAGACATCATGACCCCACCAGAAAGTCTCAGTGCAAGCACGCACTATCAAATTTCAAATGCCTCTCGGTAACAGCAGACATATTAACAATGTCCAGGCAAAATTTTGAAGATGCAGGGGTTTTAAGAGCAAAAAAAGAATAAAAGAAGTAGTAAAAAGAACGCCTCCTTGCTGCCCAATGATAGGGTGTTTTTGCTTTCCATGTGCTAAAGCAAGCCTGTCTGGAAGTTTATTTTTATAGCCAGTCCAATTCTTTCCACTACTCAAGGAGAAATATTCAGGCAGTGCTTTTCACATAAGAAAGCAGCACTTGCAAATCACCAGCCCCTGAATTAAGATCTCTGACTGCCTTTTCAATTAGAGGTGATGTAAATAAGACATTTAGGGCCTTCCTGGTAGCTCAGTCGGTAAAGAATCTCCTTGCAATGTAGGAGGCCGGGGTTCAATCCCTGGGTTGGGAAGATCCCCTGGAGAAGGAAATGGCAACCCACTCCAGCATCCTTGCCTGGAAAAATCCCATGGACAGAGGAGCCTGGTGGGCTACAGTCCACAGGATCACAAGAGCCGGACATGACTTAGCGACTAAACCACCACCAAATAAGAGGTTTAGAGACATCACTTTTCAGGAAGTTAGAGGCCTGTGTTCTAGCAACACTGGTTAAGAGCATAAAAGTTGTGGAGACAGACAGACCTTAGTTCTACCGCTGTTATGTGTGTACCGTTAAATATGACAGCCTCAGCCAATCAACACGGCTCCTCTGTCGGCCACACCCGGCTCAGAATGGCCCACATCCTTTACATCCAGGATTCGTGTTCTTCCCTCTTCTGTCTCCACCAGACTGCTTCAAGGAACCTCCAGCAGGGCAGCTGCACTGCATCCTCTTAGCGCTGGTCCTCACCATCTTTTGAACCCCCTCCCCCACCCCTCTGGAAGGGGGAAGTCATCATGAACTCTTCCTCAATCCAAGCCACTCTGAGTTCATTCCTAGTCGATGCAGCAAATGCACACATTTCTAAGTGTGAGCTAATCTAGATGGTATTAGTCTTCCTGAGCGTGCCCAGTTACTGTAACAGAACATCTAAGAAAATGGGGCGAAACTTCTGAAAATCCCTGTCCTGTCACAGGTCTCTTGGACCTGTAAGAACAGCAGATCTGACAGTGGCTTAGGTTTCTGACAGCATGGGGGAGGAGGTAAGGCTGCTGGGCTGCTGGCTGGGGAGTTGCTTTGAGAACATTTGTATCTGAAAGGATGGCCCACCGGTGCCTCTCCGGCTGCTGTCAAGAAATCCTGCAATGAAGGATATTTTCAAAGCACCCACCTTGTTGAGGACATCTCGCTGGCAGCCAAGATAGAGATTGGGCAGAATTCGGGTTGGCCCGATGTTGGCAACAGGTAAGCAAGGCTGAGAGATGCAGGTGGGGACTAGGGTGGACTTTCCTTCACAGAGGCCAGGGAAACAGCGGGAGAACTCGGCAAACCCACCTAAGGATAGACATGGTAAAGTTACGCTGTGCACAGAGATGAAAATCAGCCTTCTGGTGACCAGTCAAATAAAGCTGTCTGAAAAGAAAAAGCAAATCCCACAAACGCAAGTGGATCCTGCCATACACGGATCCCTGGCTACAGCTGCTTGCTCTGGGGTACAGGCCAGCAACAGCCCTGGCTGGCAGGGCCTCGAAAGGGGTCCCAAGGCCCTGAAAGTCCCCCGTCCTTTTCTGTGTAACTTAAAGAGAATGGAAAGTAAGCGGCAAATAACCAAGCAGAAGTAAAATGGGGATAAAACAAATCCTCAACTGAGGCCAGGTGTTATTTCTTCAAAACACAGTTGATCAACTTAAGTTTCTTTCAGAATGAACTTTTTAAATCTTCCTACTATATAAATTTTTAATTTCAAAAATACCACATACACCCTCTACTCTTACAAATATTCTCGGTATTGAGGGTTTCATAATTACTCGCGATTCCGGGGTTGCTTGTTCCTTTGCTGAGCACTTACTATAAGCAAGGGCCAACAGACCCTAACTGCTCAGGGTACATACGGAGGCCTTGTGGCAAGACTCCTGGACTCAGAGGAACACTTTTTTCTAGTCCTGTCCTTATAATGACCCACTCCATGACCTTTATTAGGTCACAATCTTGCTACTGTTAATGACGAGAAACCCACTGGCTAAGGAGACACTCACCTTCTCTGGGAAAAGAAAAGATGAATAAGGTCTTCACTGGTTTTTCCAATCTAAATACTCCTTGTGATGCAAATCCAAACCCAGGAACTGAACACATTTCGATACATTTTCAGATAAATCCCTCCCTATCCAGCCCTCACTTACTAGGTACAAACTCAGGAACCAAAGAGACTCAGAATATGTGAATGCCTGTGTGTGTGTGATTTAAAATTTTTTATTTGTATAGGAGTATAGCAGATTAACAATGTTGTGATAGTTTTAGGTAGCCAGCAAAGGCACTCAGCCATATGTACACATGTATATATTCTCCCCCAAACTTCCCTCCCATCCAGGCTGCCACATGACATTGAGCAGCGTTCCCTGTGCTATTCAGTAGGTCCTTGTTGGTGATGCATTTTAACTACAGCAGTGTGTACATTTTTAATACTATTAAATTAAAAAACAATTCACTTGTTGAGAAGACAGAGCAGTCCCACTTGTACCTCTTTAATCAAGCCTTAAAAGGGACCCTAAAAGCTCATTAAATATTTACCTCCATCTCCTTGAGCTACATTCTGCACACCTTTCCCTCCCCTCTGGATACATACGAAGCACACCCTCACCAGCTGCACAAGTGCAAGGAGCCGACACCCGCACCTGCAGAAGCATCGCCCTTTTTATCCCGTGTTGTTCAGGGCACGTGTCAGCGGGACCCTCCGGACACCTGTGTGCATCATCTGTGTTTGGGTGGCATGCACAGCGTAGCAAGTTAGTGACAATAACCAGTCTACTTGCAAAACCTAAGTGTCCGTCCCTAGCCTCCAACTCAGGGGTCTGGACTGTTTTTACCCATAAGCAGCTTGCTTGTAAAGTTCTTACGGGAACATGGGAGACAGAGTAGGAGGTTCCGCTACAGGAATCCCACTTCCTCTGTGGAATCGACGGGATCCTCAGGGTCTGCGCCTACTCAGAGGGAAGATTTCATGTCTTATCCTTTCCAAACATCCTTCCAGCCACACAAAACTCACGGTCAACTGTACATGCTGTTCTCTCACCACCACCAGCCTATCGTGGGCATGTACATACACAGGGCATACAAACCAGACACACACACACACACTCACACACACAGGGCATACAAACCACACACACACACACACAGGGCATACAAACCACATACACAGGGCCTACATACTACGCACATGCACACACACACGGCATACAAACCACACACACACACACACACACACACACACACAGGGCATACAAACCACATACATACACAGCATACAAACCACACACACAGGGCATACAAACCACATACATACACAGCATACAAACAACACACACAGGGCATACAAACCACACACACAGGGCATACAAACCAGACAGACAGACACACTCACACACACAGGGCATACATACCACACACATACACAGCATACAAACCACACACACAGAGCATACAAACCAGACAGACAGACACACTCACACACACAGGGCATACAAACCAAATAGACACACACATACAAAGGGCCTACATACCACACACATACACAGCATACAAACCACATACACACGGCATACAAACCACATACATACACAGCATACAAACCACACACACACACAGGGCATATAAACCAGACACACACACACACTCACACACACAGGGCCTACAAACCAGACAGACACACACATACAAAGGGCATACAAACCACACACACAGGGCATACAAACCACATACACACGGCATACAAACCACATACACACGGCATACAAACCACATACATACACAGCATACAAACCAGACACATACACAGCATACAAACCAGACACATACAGGGCATACAAACCACACACACAGGGCATACAAACCAGACACATACACGGCATACAAACCAGACACATACACAGCATACAAACCACACACACAGGGCATACAAACCATACACATACACGGCATACAAACCACATACACACACACACACACACACACAGGGCCTACATACCACACACACACACAAACAGTGTACAAACCACACACACACACACACACACACACACACAGTGTACAAACCACACACACACACAGCATACAAACCACACACACAGGGCATACAAACCACACACACACACACACAGGGCCTACATACCACACACACACAGACAAACAGTGCACAAACCACACACACACAGTGTACAAACCACACACACACATAGCATACAAACCACACACACACACAGCATACAAACCACACACACACACATACAGGGCATACAAACCACACACACACACACACACACACAGGGCCTACATACCACACACACACACACACACACACACACACACGGCATACAAACCAGACACATACACGGCATACAAACCACATACACATGGCATACAAATCACACATACACACACACAGTGTACAAACCACACACATACACAGCATACAAACCAGACACATACACAGCATACAAACCACACACACAGGGCATACAAACCAGACACATACACGGCATACAAACCAGACACACACACACACAGTGTACAAACCACACACACACACAACATACAAACCACACACACAGGGCATACGAACCACACACGCACACACACACACAAATGGCATAAAAACCACACATACACCATACAAACCACACACACACAGGGCATACAAACCACACACACACACATACAAACAGTGTACAAACCACACATACACACAGGACATACAAACCACACACACACACACACACACAGCACAAACCATATACACACATGACCAAACATCCGAGGGAAGAAGAACAGAGGCCCCTGTACTGAGTTCACTTCCTGGCTTCACCATGTTCTAGTTGTCAGGTTTGCACAAGTGAATGACGCCCTCTGGCTGTTGGTTTTCCTGTTCCTAAACTGGGAGCAGTGATCAGATCCCCTCCCAGAGCTGTCAGAGGATGGAGAGGATGGGGTCAGTCAGGATGCCTGAGAGCTTGGGCCTGCAGAGGAAGACCCCCACGGCACAGGCATCGGACATCCAGTTCCCAGCCTCGTCTGTGGCCTTCCTCCATCGCTAGTCTGCAGCTATACCTCGGCAGGATTCACCTGAAACACAGCGAAAGCAGCAGTGCTTCGAAGGCTGCATCTCCCAGAGTCGGCTTTGGGGCACTGACCTCCTGCAGGAAGCTGGCAGATGGCACATGAAACACTACATGTCATTTCTCCCTAGGAGACTTACAGCTCACACAGTAAAAGCTCTCTGAGGAGCCGAAACCCTCTAAGCAAACTGGTTTACTTTCATTTAATTCAAGGTTCCCAAACTTACTTGACCAAGGAATTTCCCCTCCCATTTTCCCCCTAATATCTTTTAATAGCTGGTAGAACTCACACTTAAGGAAACATCAAGATAAGGCCATTGCAACCACTGAAATAGAGTAAATTGGAATTTCCACACTTAAAGTATAACCCACCAGCTATCTCAAAAAAGGATCAGTTAATACAGGCATTTCCTGGTGGCTAAGATGGTAAAGAATCTGCTTGCAATGCTGAAGACCCAGGTTCCACCTCCAGGTCTGGAAGATCTCCTGAAGGAGAGAATGACTATTCACTCCAGTATTCCTGCCTGGACAATCTCATGGACAGAGGAGCCTGGTGGGCTCAGTCCTTAGGGTCGCAAAGAGTTGGACATGACTTGAGCAACTAACAAGTTCACTTTTTTCCCTTTAATACAGGCATATGTATATGCCTGTCATGATTTAGGATTTATAATTTTGCTTCTATTAATGTTTTATCCTTTTCAGTCTCTTAATGGCATAATACAGTCATTTAAGGTGAGTTATTTTTCCCTCAAGTAATTCTTATAAAAACAAACATTAAAGAATCTGAACATTCTTGGCCTATCTTACGCTTGCTTACCCAACACAGTAACTGACAGCCACAATTCTGATTACAATTTAATTGAATGTGTTTAAATTTTAACTTCCAATAACTTTTGTGGTTCTGGTGTTTCTCTAAGAAACTGCTGTCATATTTTTTTTTCCTATTCTGGCTCCAAAACAATTCAGGGGATGGTCTCTCTCATTTAAATCTAATAAAACGGGAGTCTAGGAAATGTTCTCAGAAAACAGAGAAACCAGACCATCCAAGGAATTGCATTTTAAACTTATAAGTCATCATATTTACAAATAAGTCATCCTAGAGTTACTGAACATGTACTATGTGACAAGCATTGCTCTAAGCACTTCACAAGTTTTGTTTGATCGTTACAACCCCCTGAAGGAGGTACCTGGGTTATTCCCATTTCACAGATAAGGAAACTGTGGTTCAGAAAGACACAGACTGATAACCAACAGGGCTGGGATGTGAGCCCTGGCAGCCCAGCTTTAGACTGTACTCTCACTGGTTGCATTAGGACCACATCTCCAAAATGTCATGGAATTAACTGCCATGTTGCCTAGAATGTGGGGAGAGCCTGCTGACATCTCTGGGGTCCTGCCCTCATTTTAGCCTCATTTCACTAGGCTGGAAATGGCCATGGCCTCTCCCAAACAGACAGAAGAGTCTTGCTTCCCCCTAAGCCACATGATTCAGAAGCTTTGATGAGGCAGAGAAAAGAGAAGGAGACCTGAGCAGAGACACATGCTCGAGTCGCATGAGTCCAGTAACAAAACTGAGGCTGGACCAGGGGCTGGCCGCTGGCTCATGATCACAGTCTGGGAACTGGTGGTGAGGCTGTCACTGCGTCTTGGTGACTTTCAGCCTGTTCCCGCCAACAAACCATGTTCAGAGGGGACAGGGTCTCCAACAACCGTAAAGGGAGAGCTGGCCAGCCAGGGCTGTTCCAAGTCCAGCTCTAGCATTCATGCTATCCTAAATCACTTCTAACTTCAGTGGGTCTAAAACAGTAAAATGTGAGTGCGGCACTAGAAGATTCTAATACAGAAAATAGAAAGAAAGCAAACCACTATTTAGCATCAAAACAACCCCCCAGAACCAAACAAAACAGCAGTAACTCGTAGTAAAACACATCATGAAGCAAACAGAAACACACACCCCCCCTTTTTTAAACAAATTTTTCCAACTAATCTCTAGCAACACAAACCCAAACAGCCTTAAAATATTTAACAAATTTCATTGAAATCTGTGCTCAGTCTGGCTTGAAATGTCCCAAACCAGGACTCCTGGTCACTTCCACAGGAGTCTATCTTGGCCGAAGAGTGCATTTCCCCTGATCTTTATCTCTGACAATGTTCCACTCCGCTGACATCCGCTTCTATTGACAGTTTTTTCCATTCGCTGACCTTTCATTCATCGCTGGACTCCAGTGACCCTGGTTTCATTTCATTAATTAATCACAGATGAGACACCGCCTGATCTACCCAAACCCTCAAAAAACTATCTGTGGCCTCATCAGCAACTCAGTTTTGAAATATGTCTAAAATATCCTTCTCCCTCTATTAACTATATCCACACAAGAAGAACAGTACAATTCATCTACGTGAACTTTCTGTGACAAGGGGATGACAGACACAGAATAGAGAGACGTCTCGGCCCTCGCTCCTGGCTCTGTGGTCCCTAGATCCCAAGTCAGAGTCTATCACAAGAAGACAGGATGTCAGCTCAGGATCCCCCTTTGTTTACTGTGAGAGCGGCACTGGAAAACTGTCATGCTTCTTGAAAACAGTTTTAAAATAATTTTTAAAGTTGTCAAGGATTTGACTCAACCGTCCAATCTGGCCAAATTTCCCCCATCCCTGGATTTTTACGCTGCTTATTGTCTAGGAATGGAGAAAACAGAAAGTCGGACAACCCATATGTTCTTCCTTAAGACAGACCTGAATCTCGGAACATTGCACCCACTAAGGCTTCTTGTGCTAGGAATGCTTGTTTTTAAGGGGAAGGAAGACCCATATGCAGACACCCTGGCCTGTAGAGAAATGGGGGTAGGGAGACCAGCAGACAGACATACAGACGTCACTGGCCTCTACAGCTCTGGATAGACACCCAAACAGACTGCAATGTTAAAAATCCATATTCTGTCTGTTGTCCACAAATTCACCAGGAGAATGCATGTTTATAAATAAAAACATACATATTACTTTGGAGAGAAAACATTTGGTACAACTTAAAGGCATTCGTGATTTGTATGTTGCTTTCTTCTCGCTCAGGCAAGAAAACACTTCTTAAGAACACCTCCTTCATAATTCCAACCATAAACATAATTTTCTGTAAGAGCCAATGTTAACCACCATCCCATTTTCACAGGGAGAAAAACTGCCAAGTAAAAGAAAATACATAAAGAAACACCACTAAACAATTCTAATTGGTCATCTTTCTCTTCCTTCTGACCCTGGCAGTTATAAATCATAGTGGTGTTTCTTAAAAGTATATTTCCCTAATCAACAAAAGTAGCACTGTACTACAGATGAGTGATGTTAATTTTAAGTTGCACGTTCTAAAAATGTATCCCTATCCTTGAAGTCAAACTAGAGATAAACATCAACTCCATGATTCTGAAGACATTTCCCTGTAGGAAGAAATAGAGGGCTGCTCACTTATGATTCAGTTCAAACAGGCAGCAGGTCTAAGAGCTTTATCAGCTGTGTGAGCACCAAGTCACTTCAGTCGCGTCCAACTCCTTGCGACCCCATGGACTATAGCCCACCAGGCTCCTCTGTCCATGGGTTTCTCCAGCAAGAATACTGGAGTGGGTTGCCATGCCCTCCTGCAAGGGATCTTCCTGACCCAGGGATTGAACCTGTATCTCCTGCAGCTCCTGCACTGCAGGCAGATTCTGAACCCTCTGACAGCTGCCCAAACTGCGAAGCGGGATTCAAGGCAACCCCTTCCCACACTGGGGATGGAGTCCATGGCTATGTACAGAAATCGGTTTACACAAAACTCCACTTCATGAAACACCTTCTTCTAAAAAGTCACATGCAAATTTAACTTCCACTCATTAAATCATTTTCACAGTTTACATAGTCTCATAGTTTTTCAATATAGTTTTCATGGAGTTCAATCCTTTTGTAAAATCCAAAGTCTCCTTTTCTGTGACATAAATATGACCCATTCATCTACTTATTCTAGAATGTATGTGAAGGACTGAAATGGAGTATTCCTTTGTCTGTACAGAACAGCTCTTTCCATACAGAAAGTAAAATCTGGGCTCTGCTACTGCACAAAGGAGACAACCCTAATATCAAACACTGAAATGTTGAAATGTGTATTTTGGAAGTACTGGGTTGGCCAAAAAGTTTGTTCGGGCCTTTCTGTATACTGTCATGGAAAAACCCAAATGACGTTTTTGGCCGACCCAGCATGTTAACTGCTCTCAAGAGTAATTACTTTGCACTTTTAGTCTGAAGTGTCTGATTCAGCCAACTTTATTCTCTAACCATTTAAAAATATTCAAGCATGGTCACAATTCTCCTGAGGTCTGCAGACTGTATATATGGAGAGTTGAAACTAGTTACATAAAATACAAAGAAAAAGAAACACAATGTAATTTTATATCTGCAAAGAAAGCAAGCAAAAATATGTAACTGTGGGAATACCCTGGTGGTCCAGTAGTTAGGACTCCAGGCTTCCATTGGAGGGGGCATGGGTTTGATCCCTGATCAGGGAACTAAGCTGCATGGGCGAAGGGGGGAAAAAAGTAACTGTACTTTTCCAGTGTTTTCCGTGTACAAAGGTTGGTGTACGGAAGCCCAGCCACACAGGAGGGCAGAAAGCCTGGCACACTTTTCTCAGCAGCGCCAGCAGCAACTATGTTCCACCCAGTCAACTGTCTGCTGAGCAGCACAGAAGAGAAAAAAAATCCCAAATGACGTGGTGCATTCATTTTAAACTCTTATTCCACCCCTCCACTTCCCTCGAGAGGAATGGGGCAGACGTGCATTTCTGTGAAGACCCTCCCTCCAGGAGGCCTGAGAAGAAGCCTCCATCTCATGAAACCTGCCCCATAAATGACACTTCCAACAAGCTCCCTCTGTATGAAGCCACCGATCGATCACTCGGCGCAGCGGGGATGGGCCGTTCCAGCTAAGTTTTGGATTAACATCGTTACCCAACACAATAAACAAATTAAAATTTTTCAAAATACTAGCATAAAAAAAAATCACTAAATACTAAATGTAACTTATCAGAGTTCTTATGACTCATAATTTCTAAATTTTACATTCCTCAAGATAGTTATCTAGATCGATTCAACTGGCAAAATCCAGAAGTGTTGTTTAGTAAAAGAGTTCTCAGAAGATGTCAATTGACTTTTTTTTAACTCTTTTACTGATGTTTTAAAATTTCTTATTTATTTGTTTTTTGGCCATGCAGAGCAGCATGTGGCCTCTTAGTTCCCAGACCAGGGCTTGAACCTGCACCCTCTGTATTGGAAGCACACAGTCTTAATCACTGGACCACCAGGGAAGTCCCTGAGTTTTCAAATTGGTAATACTTAACGATGCCCAGAGACTCTTTCTCTTAAAACACACACACACAGAGCTAGGCAGTCCTCTTAATAAATCCCTTCACACACAGATTGTTCTGAAGAGTACAGCCAGAACAACCAATCAAAAGGAATCATGGCCAGAACCCACCCTTGGCTGAGTGAAGGCAGTGAGCACTGTAAGCAGGAGAGAGGGTCAAAGAGGCCACCTCTTGGATCCTCCGGTGACCTGAAGACACAGCCAAGCAAACAGCAGCCGGGGGCTCCTGAGGAGGCAGGATGTAGGAGGCCTCTGAGATGGTTCAGGAGATCACTTTTGCTCTGGTGGTGGTGGCTTAGTCATTCAGTTGGGTCTGACTCTTTGCGAACCCACAGACTGTAGCCCGCCAGGCTCCTATGTCCCTGGGATTCTCCAGGCAAGAATACTGGAGTGGGTTGCTATTTCCTTCCTCAGGTGCTTTTCTTGACCCAGGGATCAAATCCGGGTCTCCAGCATTGCAGACAGATTCCTTACCGAATGGGCCACGCTTTAGTTCTTCTGGAAGTTAAACACTTCCAAGGTTGCATTTTGGAACTTGAGGTCCCAAATTCCAATCTAACATTTTCAACCCTCTTTTGAGCATTTGCACTCGAAAGACTTATTGACATTTTAAAAATAAATTCCAAGCCAATATCTCGTTCTCTTTCACTCTATCCCTGTACCTGTCGGCCCCGTTCTCCCAGTCGCCTTAGCAGCATCCTCCTGGCATGGCAACACTCGAATTTGCCTTTGTGACATCTGTCTGTCTGTCCCTGCCTCCCAACTCTCCCCCCACACCCCTGCTCATGAGCTCCGAGCTGCACCATTGGATAAATTCAGGAACAGCTCTCTTTGATCTGCCTGTCCTTTCCCCAACTGGCTTCCACTCTGTTGTCAGATTAAGCTCCTAAGATAGTTTTGATGTATTCTATGCTCCCAAATGCCCGTAGAACACAACCCAAAATTCCTGACACTCCAGCTCCTTCATCATCTGACCCCACTCCACTGTCCACCTTCACTGTCCCTACTCCGCCAACCACATCACAGGTCCACCCATCATCCTCCTGTTTTCCCAACACACCTGTGTGGTCTCATTGCCAGCCTCTGACCATTCAGTCCTCATGAACCAGAGGCAAACATGACTCATAGCTCTTCTCCAGCTGCATATGCCATGGTTTTCTTACTATGACCAATAGAATATACATTTTACCTTCTCATCACCCACATTCACTCACCACCAAAACAAGTTTCATGATACAATCCTCTCTTACTATGGAGCTGCTCTCTAGTTTCAATTCTAATACTCTGCTGCATTCTTAAAATTCTGCTGTATTAAAAAAACAAAAAACAATCTTCCCTGACTAATGTATCTAAATATGGTCTTGCCATCTTAGAACTTCTATAAAATACACAGCCACAGTACTACCCTGACAAGCTGGTGCTTACAGCCCCATGCTTCCACCTCAGGGAGCACGGGTTCCATACCTGATCGGGGATCTAAGATCCCGCAAGCCATACAGTGTGATCAAAAATACATACATACATTGTTTATTGTTGTTTAGCTGCTCAGTCATATCTGACTCTTTTGTGACCCCATGGACTGTAGCCCACCAGGCTCCTCTGTTCATGGGATTCTCCAGGCAAAAATACTGGAGTGTGTTGCCATGCCCTCCTCCAGGGGATTCCTGACCTAAGGACTGAACTCGCTCTTCTGCTTGGCAGGCAGATTCTTTACCACTGGGAAGCACAGACATACATATATATATGAATGTATATACAGCCATCACATGGCAGTATTTTCCACTGACCTGGTCACTGCAAATTCTCATTCCATGTTTATGGTGACCTCCTATCTCTCCAGGTCTAACACACTGTGACTGTCTGTGTGTAAGAATTGTGTCTCACACTTGTTTGCAATCATCTCTGCATTTAGCACAGTGCTTAGCATATAACTAAATGTTTACTGAATCCTTTCTTGTTACAATGAATAGCTGTTGATGGACATAAATCTTGTGTATGCTTGGTGTTCAAAAGGATTTCCTGATTCCACTCAGCACCGAGAGCTCTGTGGGCCTGGGTGGGAGCCAGAACCTCTTCCTACTCCTCCTCTGAGACCCCAGAGGATCCTCAGGGTGAGTGAGGCAGCTGAGAGCAAGCAGGACATTTCTCTAATGTCAAAAAAAAAAAAAAAAAAAAAGAAGGGAGAGATGGTAAATGCTGCCTGCATCATCCAGAATCCCCAGTGAGTCCTCAGGTGCTTATGTCATGTCTAGGGAACTTCCTTCAAGAGATAGGCTCAGGTCTTCAGACTCCAGGCTGACCTCCAGGGCTCAGGTAACCAGGGGCAACAGCACTCAGGAGACAAGCTGGACCAACGGCTGACCCCGGCTGAGGACGAAGCAGCTGTTGCTGTCTGTGCCCAGGGTGACCATCTGTGGGCAGGGTGACCATCTGTGCCCAGGGTGACCATCTGTGGGCAGGGCCTCCTGAGACCCCTCACCCCCACTAGGAGACAACGCTCTGAGTCACAGGGAAAAGGGAACAGGAGTCTGGTCTCCAGAGAAGGGCTCCTCAGAGCCCAAATGGGCTTTCTCCCATGAAACTCGGGCTTCTAATCCTGAGCAGCCCACCCTGACAGCCCTCCCGTGTGCCCACTTCGATGTGTCCACTCTGGCAGCCGTCCTCCTCCGGGGCCAAGTGTGCCGCCTCCCCAAGGATGTGGTGGAGCACTGGGGAAGGAAGAGGCCCCCGACTGTCAGCCAGACAACACCAGAGGCCACTGGCATCTGCATGTGGTTCAGAGATGTGCCCTGAATGCCTGGTGGGGGCTGGACTCAGGGCTGGTGACGGGACCCTGGTGACCATGACAGGGGCCGTCTTTGGAATGGACACTTTAGCGGGACAAACTTCAGCCAAACAATTAGATGAGCAATTAGCCGACTACTGTGGGTGGCCAGAGGAATGTGTGTGACAGAGGACACGCACCTCTATCTGGGGACCAGGGGAGGTTGGAGGGCTGCCGTGAGTCAAGTGGGATATACCCAGATATGGGGGAGAGGGGGACACCTCAGGGCAAAGGAGGCGCCTCGGGGTTGCAGGGCTAGGGTACCTCAGACCGAAAGAGCTAAAATACACAGACAGAGCAACCCGAGGACGGACTAGGGCCTGAGATGAAGGTGTGAAGGCGGGCAGAAGCTGCCACTGCAGGGCCTCGGAGTCAGGGAAAGATTATGGGATCTACCCCCAGAGTGCTGATGCGTATTAAACCAGGGGGTGGTAAAATCAGGGTTACATTAAAAATGTAAAATAGAGACGTAACGCTGGTGAGAGTGTGAGTAATGGGGTGGGAGGAGAATGTGGACAGGGTGTGTGAGCAGCAGGTCTGGGGGGCTGGTGTTGGCTGGAGTTGGTAGCAGAAGTACAGAGCAGAGAGGCCAGAAGCAAGCTCTGGCAGCCGAGAGGTCACAGGTGTCACCGAGTCTCCAAGGCACCCCAGGCCACCCCAGCCTGACTGTATTTCCACTCAATTCCCCTTCCTCCCCATCACAAAAAGTCTATTCTGTCTCCTCACTACTCTTAAAATCAATGTTCACTCATAATATCTGTAATCACGTTTCCCTTCCTTTCAGTTAGTCCACTGAGGACCCTCCCCCTCCAAATCTTACTCATCTTTCAAGGTCTGATCAAAATTCCACCCCTGTCACCAAATCTTCCCCAACCCCGGCAGGCGACACCCAGTCACACCCTTCACCACCTGGCAGACTGTCAACCACACCTGTTTCATCCACTTCGAATGTGGGACTCCAAATTAGCTGCGCGTTCTTAGGTGCAGGGGCGAGCTGCGCGCTTTCCCAGTACCCCGTCCCTCAGGCGCAGCCCAGGGCCACCCAAGGAAGCCCTCGGACACTGAGAGGCTGGCTGAGTGGATAGGACACAAGTGACGTGATTGGGTTGGGGGAAGACTGATGTCACCGCTGTTGCCCACAGGGCCTCTGGGTGGCTTGTGCAAGGTGTCACGGTCAAGAACCATCTCTAGCATGGTCTGCAGTCCAGCTGTTGAACAGAAGCAGCCCTGGGCATGACGTCTGAGGTCCTAGTCACGTAGGGAGTGACATAGCTGTCTTGTTACCACACTGGCAGGTAGCAACTGGAGAAAAGGGGATCCAGTCTGGATAATCGCATGCAAATTGAGAAGTGGAGGCAGCAAATACACGGCGACCAGGGCAAAATGGCACCGAGTTTTAGTCTGTTTTCAGTGCCTCTTGGTCACCGCCGCTTTTTAAACATGAGAAGAGCCAATTCCTGACTAACTGCGGTACTTTGACTAGAACCCATTAACACCAATCTGTTTCACCAGCTACTGTAGGATCTAAAATGCAATGATTGAAGACTTCCCCTCTCTAGACACGGGGACAGAAGAAACGCCACACGGGATAAGACAACAGTTGGTAACAACAGCACACACAGCTAATGTGTAAGTGGGAGGGTCCGTTCTTGCCCTACTTCCAAGTGGAAGGATGGTAACCGGTTCCACTAAACCAAAGCTGCACATTTCTCCCATCAAAGTCCTAACCAGGCCCGACCCCGCTTAGCTTCCCAAATCAGATGAGATCGGGCACGTTCAGAGTGGTATGGCAGTAGAAAGCTGCACATTTTGCACACAGAACTGCTGATGGAGTGTAGGTCCCTGTTAAACTGGAAGTGAGTGAAGAGTCAAGCACATTTTTATTCGCTCCCAGCTCTAACTACACTAGCAACTCTGAATCAGAACAAAGAAATACATACTTGGCCTTTAGCAGACATTCCTCTAAGACCTCAGCTGCGTTCAGAGACGAAATGTTTCTAAGAACCCTTAGCACCGTACCTGACACCGACCCCCACAGTGAGTATCTTCTGTCGTTACCCAGAGTTGTAATTCAGCTCAGAACAGAATAGACTTTTATTTGATGATTTCCTCCCGACTGAAAAAAATTAATGCTTAAAAATAGTATATCCAGTATATTTTTATATGTTGCTTCTTCCATACAATGTGAAGTGAGAATACGACTCTGAAGTCCACAAAGAGGCTGGGAGAGGGTACCACGAAAAGCAGGCACAGACCTGACCTGAAGTGGGCACCCCTGACTCTCAGCCCGGCCTCCTCAAGGAATCCCAGAAGGCTGGGCACACCAGCCTGGGGAGAGCTGCAGAGAGTCAGCAGCGGTGCCAGTTGTGCAGCTGTGTGCGGCTCTTTTGCAAACCAGTGGGCGGCAGCCCGCCAGGCTCCTCTGTCCATGGGGCTCTCTGGGCAAGAACACTGGAGTGGGCTGCCATTCCCTTCGCCAGGCGGTCTTCCTGACCCAGGGATCGAACTCGCGTCTCCTGCACTGGCATGCAGATTCTTTACTTCTAGCACCCCCTGAGAAGCCCAGGGAGAGTCAGTCCTCATTTATAAATGAGAGGGCTGAGGTCAGTGATTCAGGGTTTTTTGCTTCAGGACTATGCTGTGCCTCATCGCAGGACAGAGATGAGGGCTGCATGGACCTCTGCTCAATGTTATGTGGCAGCATCGATGGGAGGGGGTTTAGGGGAGATGGGTGCGTGTGTCGCTCAGTCGTGTCTGACTCTTTGCGACCCCATGGACTGTACAGGCTCCTCTGTCCATGGAATTCTCCAGGCAAGAGTACTGGAGTGGGCTGCCATGCCCTTCTCCATTGGGGAAGAACGGATACATGCATATGTATGGCTGAGTCCCTTCACTGTCCACCTGAGACTACCACAGCATTGTTAATCAGCTATATCCCAATTCAAAAATTAAAAGTTTGGGGGGAAAAAAAAGAAATGAGTGCTGGAGAATTAACCAACTGCTGTGGGTCCCTTTTGCTTTTACCCAGAGTTACAACAGTGAAGAAAGAGAAGAAAATAACTGAAGAGCATTTTTATCTGTGGGTTGATCTTTATTTCTAGTAGATTAACCCATTTATTCTCCATTATGTTAGCACACACAAAAAAGTTCAAATTCAGAGGCTTTTCTTTTTTTCCCTAATATATTTATTTTCAATCTGGCACCCTTAGAAATATAATAGACAAAGGCAAGTAGAATTAAGTAATATGATGAATAATTAAAGGCCAAGAAACAAGATTAGCTTTTAGAGAGTTTCCTGGAAGTTAACAAGACCAAAAATGTTGATCAATAAGTCAATATTGGCAACTGTTTATATCCATCAATGATGAGGGAGAACTTTCCAAAGGGATCCAAGTTCATTCTTTTTGGCTAAGATGAGGCTACAACTCACAGTAAAATGCTTTAATCCTCTGAGGAGTGAAACAATGCTATAGTTTAATCTGGCTTCGTTACTGGAAGAGTTTGTTGTTGTTTACTCGCTAAGTTGTGTCCGACTCTTTCGCAACCTCATGGGCTGTAGCCAGCCAGGCTCCTCTGTCCATGGATTTCCCAGGCAAGAGTACTGGAGTGGGTTGCTATTCCTTCTCCAAGGGATCTTCCCAACCCAGGGATTGAACCCATGTCTCCTGCATTGGCAGGTGGATTCTCTACCACTGAGCCACCAGGGAAGCCCATTGGGAAACTTACTAGTGGCTTAATAATGAATTTACTTAATATAAAAATTTACTTCAACCAGTCTCAATTCATATGGATTCAAGGCCGTGTCTCTTCCTATGAGTGGTGTTAAATTTTCTAGAGCTGTCAGTTCCTTATCAAAGTTCAGTATTTAAGCACTGCTTAATTGTACCAGGGTTTTTATTAGATCTTAAAATCATGCTGAAATCTACTTCAATAGATGGAAACATTTTTGTATTAGATACTTTTCCCATAACAGCTGTATATTGTTTAAAAGACTTATTTACTAATTATTATTTGGCTGCACTGAGTCTCTGTTGCCACACGCGGGCTTTCTCTAATTGCAGAGAGTGGGGGCTACTCTCCAGTTGTGGTGTGCGGGCTTCTCATTGCTGTGGCTTCTTCCGTCGTGGAGCAGGGTTCCAGGGTGCACAGACTCCAGCAGCTGACGCACGTGGACTCTAGAACACAGGCTCAGTAGCTGCGGCGTGTGGGTTTAGCTGCCCTGTGGCAAGTGGGATGTTCCCAGATAAGGGATCAAACCTGTGTCCCCTGTGTTGGCAGGCGGATTCTTAACTACTGGGCCACCAGGGAAACTATGTTTTTGCTTTACCTGAACGAAGACAACCTCCATATCATTTATTTCAAAATACTTCAAGTTCTTGCTATACTTTCCGATTAGTTTCATCATTGTTTAACATAATCATTTATTCTAAACTAAAAAAATAAGTCAAATGAAATACAAACAGTCTAAACCTACCTGTGAGCTGTGAGCTAATTTATATATCAGATATTTATTGAAAACTGAAAAAGTGCTTGGCCTTGTGGGGAACACAAGATGAACAAGGACAAGGTCTTCAGCTTGAAAAAGAGAATCCAGTAGGGGAGTTAGGCTAACAAATGAAAAAGATACATGACAACATAGGTTTAAATAAGGTTTTAAGGTAATAATCGAAGATGTGCATGTGGTGGATGTCTATCAAATATTAATCACTTGGTTTAGAACACTGGCTGGGCTTAAAAAGAGGGAAAGTTGATCAGGCCAGGGTCAAGGTCCCTGGCCAAGCAGGCCCACAGATGTAGTCAATACAGGCTGAGTTCACTGCAGAATCAGGTCAAAGTTTTAGGATTGGAAAGTCTTACTGATAATCAGCTGTCAAAGTGGCTTAACAGAACCCCTTTCCCTGGCAGAGAAGCTAAAGTTTACCCAGCTAGCCCATTCCAGGGCCGGACCTGCTGTTCCATACGGAAAAATTAAGCCCAGAGCAGCAGTACAGCTTCCACTGTCAGGAAGCCCTCACTGTTAATGTCCGTGTAACTAGGTCCCATAGGTAAGTCTGGGTCTCCTCTTGCTTGAGGGAAAGAGCTTGTTAAGATACTACTTCTACCAGCTCCTTGGGGAGGTCCTCTTTTTCCCTTTCTCCAGAGCCATGACTCTCTGGGTAAGGCGGCCCCAAAAAGGAGGACGGAGCAATTGTGAATGGCCACAACTTCTCCCCTCATATATAATGACTATAAAAAAGCCATCTCACGTGTCTGAAACTTTCTTCCTCAACAATCTCAGAATAGCTAAAAGCTCTAACGTGATGGAGAGATTACCACAAGAAGCCACTTGGTCTTTCCATTATCAAATCCCCATGGAGCCAACAAGCATATCTAACTGCTGAAAGCATCAAGGGGCAGTTTGTAGTGAAAACTGTCTCCAGTGACCCTGTCATTTCCCGCAGCACCTGTGGGGTACTAGTGTGCTTGTCAGTTATTTCCCCTCCAAACAAAATTTAAGAAACACGTGTCGATGTGTCCTTCTACCCCATATCCCTGGGATGTCCTCTGACCATCTGGACCTTGGCAAAAAAGGAAAAAAAATGAGCCAAAAACTGAGAGCCCGGCCTTCCCCAGCACTCTTCCACTAACTACATTCTTCTGTCTACTCCGAGTGTCCAAGTGGCCAGAGGCTTTTGGATGGCTGGGGAGGCCTTTAATCATCCAGAAGCCTCTCTGAGGTGTCCTAAGAAATCTGGCTGCTCAGAAACTCCCAGACAAGGCCATTCAGGCCTTGAAGCCACCTCCGAAGCTAAGAAAAATACCGGATTCTGGAGTGTGGATGGTGAGACGGAGCTACACATCTGTGGTTCCTGGAGCTGCCTCAGTCGGTCTCCGTTTAGGCCTAGGACACATCTCCTGTGCAAAGTGGAGACGCTGAGGGTTCTGACCCAGCACCAGCCCACGGGTCCCTAGGGCTGATCGAGATGGGCAGAATGAGTCCTTTTACTTCTTTGCTTTCCAACGAATGCCCCTCCCAAAGCTGGTAAGAATGTGGTTCATAAGAACCTTCCAGGTAACAAGGGCATGTTCCTGGAGAAAGGGGAGGAAGTTACTTGAGTAACTAAAACTCGACATGAGCTCATTCCTCCAGGAGCGTCTGCCCAGCCAAGTTGTCAGGTCAGAGGCCTGCAGGGAAAAACATCTGAAACAAGAGCCAGGTGGGGTAATCAATTTCCAGGTGTGCCCTGTTTAAGAAAAACCTTGGTACTGATGATATGATTCTGAGGTAAAGTCCCACACTGCGGCCCCAAGAAGCATGAACTGCAGTCTTAAACTCAGCAGCTGAGGTCAGTGGAACTCTAGTAACAGTACAAAGGCTGAGCGCTGAAGAACTGATGCTTTCCAACTGTGGTGCTGGAGAAGACTCTTGAGAGTCCCTTGGACTGCAAGGAGATCCAACCAGTCCATCCTAAAGGAAATCAGCCCTGAATAGTCACTGGAAGGACTGATGCTGAAGCTGAAGCTCCAATAATTTGGCCACTTGATGTGAGGAGCTGACTCACTGGCAAAGTCCCTGATGCTGGGAAAGACTGAAGGCAGGAGGAGAAGGGGATGACAGAGGATGAGATGGTTGGATGGCATCACTGACTCAATGGACATGAGTTTGTGCAAACTCTGGGAGATAGTGAAGGACCCGGAAGCCTGGTGTGCTGCAGTTCCTGGGGGTTGCAGAGTTGGACACGACTTAGTGACTGAACGACAAGTAACAGTTGTCAGATTTAAGTTACACTCCCAGTAAAAGAGCGTGCCTACCATTCATAGTGCTATGAAATCTCCATTACAGAGTTCTGACAGCTACATCCTGAGACAAACTGGCTTCACTTAAGGAAAGAATCACAGCATAGATGAAACACGTGGCAACAGATGACCTGAAAGTAAGATAAACTACGCTTGTTCTTAAGAACAGCAGCAAAAGCTGCTGAGAGAGAAATGAAGACACGGAAATCTTATTTAAGCCTTCAGAGAGTTTAAAAGTGGTAACACACCAGTAACTGATGATTCCTCTGACAACTGAAATACGTGTACATCTAACACATAATTGCCAACATCATCAAGGTCAACAGAACCTCCTTGTAACAAAAGACAAAAGGTGTGAAAGTGATCAGTTTCGTCAACATTTTGTTTTCCTTGGGTCAGATTTTTGAAGGTACGCTTGCCGATCATTGTGGAAGAACCCGCTGGACACACAGCACCTTTGTGGCAGAGGTTACCACGCACTGTCACACTGTATTGCCCGCTCTGGGAGCCCATGTGAGTGGAAGGGCTTTGGGACCATCTGCCAACCAGGGGAAGCCAAGGATGAACAGTCGGCTTTGGAATTCAATGAGACAGAACTCCCACACCACCCTCCTTGAGGGCAGATATAAAACAGCCTTTACCATGCACTTTATAAAGTCATCTGGTTGCCTAGCATTTGCAAGTTGAGACTTAGTTGTGAAAACAAACCATGCAAAAATACGTAAGTTAGTTTAAAAATATTCCCCCTAATTATTAGAAGAAATATTCTATGCACATTCTCTTCCTATCTTGTTGTACAAAATGTCCAGGACAGGCGATCTTATCGCCAAGAGTCCAGTTTAACCAGGGTTCACACTGAGCACTGGCTGGGTTCTTGCCTTGGGGTGGGAGCTGAGATGCAGATTATGCTGTGTTCACAGATTCCAGGTGAAAGGAAAAGTCCCAGATAGAAATAGCTGGGTTTGAGCCATCTGTACGGGCACACAGATCTACATGGCTTTCTGGCTAATAAATACCAAATGAAGAGGCATTTGAGTGAAATAAAAAATACACTGGCCAATGGGGAAGAACAACCGTATTCAAGTTAGGTAGAACAGTCTCATCAGCCAAAAGCTACAAATAAATCATTTAATACGATGACCTCAAAGCTTCACCCATAAAGGGCAGTGCTTTGAGCTCGCGGTGGAATCCTGCCCGCTTGCAGGATTCATGAGCTCCTGAGTCCGCCCACTCCTACCCAAGACTTACCTGCGAGCAAGTGCACGGAGCTGAAGCTCTTCTCCAGTTTCCCCAGGAGGACAGTGAGAAAACAGTCTGCAGCCAGAGAGGCCACATCCTGGGAGCTCTGATCGTAAACCACAACCTTCTGACTGCAGTCAAGGTCGACCTACAACGTAAACGTGAGGCTGTGAGGAAGGAAGGCGAGGAACACAGTCTCCAAACCGCTGCTGCTGAGCAAGTGAACTGCTTCCTGTTTTCATTCATAATCTGAATATCAGAGGGAGGGGATACAGGTATACTATAGCTGATTCATGTTGGTGTACGGCAGAAACACAACATTGTAAAGCAATTATCCTCCAATTAAAAAAAGTTTTTTAAATACATTAAAAAATATTTGAATAAAAATGAGACCTGGTCAATGTACTGGATAAACCAGGCATAAAAATGGTTTAAATGCTTGTGAAAATCAACTTTTATACGGCAAACCTGATGCTGTTTCTGTGTAACTGTACTCACAACTCCTTAGTTTTAAATCCATAACACTATAAAAAGGGTATGAAAAGCATGTACAACACAATAGTATGCAACATAAACATAATGATTCTTGAGCTGAAGAAACACTTGAAAGTGATTTCAACATAGTAACATACCATTTGTTTAGTAAAACTAAAGCATGAACTCTTTTTTATTCCTGAACAAAAGAAATCGCCTTACCAACCACAAACATGAAATTTTGGTATCCTCAGAAAAACTTGCCTTGAAGATCCTTAACTTTTGATCATTATCTTCCCACAAAAGAAAAGTACTTCTAAAATAATTAGTTTCCACTTCTTTTCCCAGGGCACTTGAAAACAATGACTCCCTTTCATTATGTTTGTAAACAACAAAAAACAATGTGCTGTGCATGCTAAATTGCTCAGGTATTAATTATTAATAACACACGTGTAATATTATATTTATACATAATTACTAATTGAGTATTAATAAAATATTGTATTAAACATAACTTATTGGTGACTGAATTAATAGAACAATTTTTTAGCATTGACAGGAAAACACAGCACGTGATCAAATTAAAACAGGTTACACCTTTGTGTACAGTTCAGAAAAATTCTGAGCAGGGACACTATTTAGAATTAGTGAATTATTTCAAGATATCATAAGGTACCAAAGTTTAAAAAAAGCAACCAAAACTTCCCCAAATTACTTTCTCCCCTTAAAAAGGGGGCTTCATTTAAAATAGTTCCCCATTCAATATGTCCATTTATTTTCAAAAGAAAAAAAAAAAAAAACCAGCAAGCATGTACCTTATGTTTGGCCGAGTGCTGGATGAGCTCCGTAATTAACACCTTGTCCTGCTGCAACCTTCGCTTCATAAGCTTGGAGCAGTTGATATTAATGGCTTCCAAAATGTGGGACGTATTGTATTCCACGAATGGCCGGCTATCAATTAGCAGCACTTTTTCCGTTCCACTTTCCAGCAGAGCCACCAGCCTCTCAGTAACAATTTGAGTTCCAATCATCTCATGGGCCATGACAACAATAAGTCCTCTTTTCCCACCTCTTCCTTTAATTTGCCACGATGATGTAATGGTGGTGTGCTCAAAGGCTCAGCCACTCCATTGTACTGAAGTGTATGAGGTCAGGCTGGTGGTGACTGGCAAGAGCAGAGTTAAACCCATTTTCGGCGAGAGCCCTCCAAGTGAATGTGTCTTTCTCTTTCCCGTTGATGTGTTCTCGCAAAGGCCTGCGTCCACAGAGCAGCCCCTCACATTTGATTCATAAAGAGATGACTGGAATAACCATTCCAACAAAAGATGCTTTGGGGCAGCCAGTGCATTACATCATTCTTTACCTCTGTTCTCTCGCTCCAACAGCTTGCCACAGGGCTGAAAAGCCTATACCGAGAGAGAATGACAGACGGAAAACAAAACACGGGGGTCAGAGAAAGAAAGAGAAGCGGATTAGAGGGACTGTATGATTCATAATATTTACTCCATTAATCTAATTCCATACTTGATGCACTGTTTCATGTGAACACACAAACAAAGGACAAGTAGGTATGGCTTCAGAAAACATACTAATGATCATTCACTTTCACCTCAAAATATAAAAACTCAGAGATGACAAAAGAAGACATAGTCATGAATTATAACCACCTGGGGGCCCAGAACTGATGGACTTATGGTACGAAATTAAAAGAGCTACAAAAAGCCACTTCAGGTATCTTTATTCCAGATGGGTTTCGTTCATTTTATTTCCTTATTTCTTGAAAAAAGCACAAAGAAGGGCAGCCAGGGATCAGGTTATCAGGACAAAAAGTCTTTTCTGATAATGGGCGTGTGTGTGCTGTGAAGATTCCTTTAAACTGCCCTCTGGGAGAAGAGGCAGTAACCCGGGAGGTTCTGTAAATTCCGGGCACCTTTAAGGAAGACGGGGGACAGAATGACCGACATGCTTGTCACACCAAGTGCTGACCTTGTTGCTGGGGGTCTGCGATGTTCTCACTCCTCTCCCGGCAGACCCACAGCTAAGACCCTGGCCTGGTGCCCTCCCACCACCTCGCGGTTCTCCCTTTCTTGTACCTTGTTTTTAAGAGTCTCATGAACTCCCAGCCTCAGGAAACTTCACACCTTCACTGTGGACTCTAAACCTAACAACCCAGGCAGACAGGGCTCTAAATAGTGGCCCTGACACTTCCTATCCTTTAGTCATTGTTCAGTGACTCAGTCGTGTCCGACTCTTTGTGAGCCCATGGACTGCAGTATGCCAGGCTTCCCTGTCCTTCACTATCTCCCTACCCTTCCTAAATTCCTAAGACAGACCTTTTCCTATTAACACTAATTGGAGTTTTGTGCCCACCACTTAGATCTCACCCTGACCTTCACTATTGTCATGTTCCTATCTCCCCAGTCCATCTCTGCTTATGGGAAATGCTCTGCTACTTTAAATGAGATATCCACTGTTGGCATTCAACTTCTAGAGGATAAACTATCTGAGAGCAGATGTTTTGTATTCTGTTTCTCACCTCCACAGTGCTGTGCACATAAGGTATTCAATTAGCACTGTTACAAGTAAGTAAAATTCTGTTCCAAAAATGACTTAAGATACTGAATAATTCATATTTGATTAACTGATAGTAGAACCCCTCAGGGCTTCCCAGGTGGGGCTAGTGGTAAAGAATCTACCTGCCAATGCTGGAGACTTAACAGACATGGGTTCAATCCCTGGGTTGCAAAGATCCCCTGGAAGAAGAAATGGTAACCCACTCCAGTATTCTTGCCTGGAGAATTCCATGGACAAGGAGCCTGGCAGGCTACAGTCCATGCGGTTGCAAAGAGTAGGACACGACGAAGGGTCCCAAGAGCACTGATCACTCCTCAATCATCACTGAGTCCTGCTTCCCAATCTCAGACTTACAAATTATTGGGTTGGCCAGAAGGTTCGTTCAGGTTTTTCCATAAAAGATCGGGTTTTTCTTAAAAAGATCGACAAACTTTTTGGCCAACCTAATAGGAACTGAAGCCTGGAGAAACAGGAAGGGGTGGGATGGAGAGAGGAGTGGCCTTGCCCTTAACTTCAGACAAATCATACTAACCTCTCAACCACATTCTCCTCATATACAAAATATAGATATATAACATGGGCTCTGTCACCCCACGGAGTTTGTTTTGAGGATGAAATTATCTCAGTTATGTCAAGTGAGTAAGTCAGAAAGCAACCCATCATCACACAGAGGAAGGAGGGAGAATGCTGCAAAGATGCCAATGGTGAACAAAGCTGCCTTGCAGCTGGAATCTGAAAGACATCCCTCAGCAGATAAAGACAGAAACTCCATCCTCCTCTCGTCCAGCTTCAGCCAGGCTGTGCCCCTTCTCATAAGAGCCAGACACACAAGGAGTTAGAAGGCACCTGAGGAACCACCTCCTCCACCCTCACATCTTACAAATCAGCTCCATGTAAAACTCGGTTTCTCCGTTTCTCATCTTCATTACAGCAAAGTATTGCTTTTAGTCCAGCCTAAATGGCAGTCAAGCACAAAAGTCATCTCTACTACAACTGAAGAAATCAGAGCAGAGCATCTGTCCTCGTCGATCAACTAACGTCTGTTTGCAAAGCACCTACCCAGGGAGTTTCTGAATCACGTCCTGACTGGCCGGGGACACAGTTCACAGCCATGCCAGGTCCTCTGCTGAGACAGCCCGACTCCCGCCCTCCCCAGGGCTCCTACTCCCGGGTCACCCTATTTTCTAAGAATCCATTCCCGCAACGAAGCTGCACTGAGACAGTGACGCGCCTGGTCCATGCGGGAGCCAGGGCAGCACAGAAGCTGGAAACCCGAGAAAGGGAGCAAACGGACGCTGACAATGCGCCTAGCCTTGGAGCTGCGCTGGCTTCTCTCAATGGTACAATGTCCTCTAGGGACAAAGCAGTATCTGGGTTAGCAGATCCAGGCACGAAGGAGGGAGAAGATGGCAAACATGCGAAAGCTGAGTTAGAAAGCTCATATCTTTGCTTCCCTCTAGCAAACCCCTGGAGAAGGAAATGGCAATCCACTCCAGTGTTCTTGCCTGGAGAATCCCAGGGGACAGAGGAGCCTGGTGGGCTGCCGTCTATGGGGTGGCACAGAGTCGGACACGACTAAAGCGACTTAGCATGCATGCATTGGAAAAGGAAATGGCAACCCACTCCAGTGTTCTTGCCTGGAGAATCCCAGGGACAGGGGAGCCTGGTGGGCTGCCGTCTATGGGGTCGCACAGAGTCAGACAAGACTGAAGTGACTTAGCAGCAGAAGCGGCAGCAGCCAAAAGCCCAAATCACTGAAGCTGAAGGCAGCCTGCAGCCAACTGGTCCACCAGGAAGAAAACAGTCACTCCAGATACAATAACCAAAGTCTGTAGTCCCAGATAGAAAAAGACCCTTTTTCTTCCCAGGAAGAGGTCTGGTCAAAGTGGCCCTGACACGAGGATGTAACTGAAACAAATAACGAAGGTGAACTGAGGATAAAATACACCTTTCATGTTGTATCACAGCCAGTTGGAGCTCTTTAACGGCACCTTTACGGGCACGTCTGATTTCCGGTGATCCCAGGTGACTAAGGAGAGGCTGAGGCTGCCAAGGGGGTGTGGAGGGAGGGGTAATAATAGGCGACAACCTCGTTTACTTGCAGCTAGAGAATTCTGGGGAAGTCTTCACCCTGTGCTACAGCTCTAAGTTCAAAATTTTTATGAGGGGTGGGAGATGGGAGGGACATTCAGGAGGGAGGGGACATATGTATACCTATGGCTAATTCATGTTGATGTATGGCAGAAACCAACAATATTGTGTTTGCTGCTCTTTCGGAAGAATGTCAACACCCTGAGATCAGGAACATATCTGTGACAGGTTTGCTCTCAAAATCTTTGGCATCAAGTAGGATTTAAAAGGGCTTCCCTGATGGTTCAGCAGGTAAAGAATCTACCTGTAATGAAGAGACTCTGGAGACACTAGTTAGATCCCTGGGTCGGGAAGATCCCCTGGAGAAGGAAATGGCAACCCACTCCAGTATTCTTGCCTGGGAAATAGTATGGACAGAGGAGCCTGGCGGGCCACAGTCCAAAGGGTTGCAAAGAGTTGGACGAGACTGAGCAACTACGCACTAAGCGACTAAGGATTTAAAAGATGACACAAGGGACTTCTCTGGTGGTCCAGTGGGACTCTGTGCTCCCAATGCAGGGGGCTCAAGTTTGATCCCTGGTCAGGGAACTGAATCCCACATGCCACAGCTAAAAGATCCCGCGTGAAGATCAAAGATCCCATGTGCCCAACTAAGACCGGATGCAGTCAAATAATATTTTTAAAAAGAAAAATACATCACTAAGAAGGAAAACCTCTTTAAAAAATTAATAAAATAAAAGATGATAAGACAGTATTTGATTGTTGCAACACCAAAAAGCTCATCTTATCCCGAATCTCTTCAAGAAGTCAACAGGAATAAAACTTTTCAGATGGAACACAGGGGCCCAAGTGTGTATAGCAAACCCTAGACCGAGTCTTGCTCAGTGGACTTGCGCTCAAGTTCAGATTCTCAGGGAATTTATGGAAAGGATAAAATCAGGTCAGAAGTTTACTTTTATTAAACTACAACCTGGTCTTTTTTCCCCCCTCCAATAAAACTAAAGAAATTGGCAACAAGATACACCAAATAGGCTTTCAGCAGTGGTCTACAAAGAGAATCTTTCTTAAAGAATTTCACCTTCCTCTTTTTTTAACAAAAAAATTATTTTTATTTATTCATTTGGCTGCACTGGGTCTTTGTTGTGGCGTGTCGGTTCTTGCAGCATGTGGGATCTAGTTCCCTAACCAGGGAACTAGATTGAACCCTGGCCCCCCGAGTTGGAAGCTCAGAGTCTTAGCCAAAAAACCGCCAGGAAAATCCTCACATAGACCTTTCTTTTAAATTTGTTTATTTTTAATTGGAAGATAATTGCTTTACAATATTGTTGGCTTCTCCATACATCAACATGAATTAGCCATAGGCATACATATGTCCCCTCCCTCTTGAGCCTCCCTCCCACCTCCCGTGCCATCCCACCCCTCATTAAAAAAAAAAAAAAAAAGTGAAAAAACTCAAAAGGGGAAAAAGCAGCCCATGGTGTCTAGAAGCAAGACCATCTTGGACTCCAACCATCTTAGGTCTACATTGATTAAAGCTACTCTGCCTCATGTGCTGTGGATTAACCCTGACAGAAATTCTGAGGGCTAGTATTTAGTAAAATATATTCAACAGAGAAACAAAAACAAACCAAAAAACTGTGCTCAGCAAAGCCAAGAAGGCAATATGAGCTTAATGTGTCTTTCAGTCACCTATTCCTGCCTTGACCATATTTTCTTACCCCAAAGCAGAGGTCGCAACCTGACCAGCAGTGGCTGTAACGGGTTAGAGGTTGCCTGGATCACTGTCTAGACAGAACTAGGCATGGAGACCACACTTGTCGGCACCGTAAAATCCAACCACTTGCAGCAATTCCCGGTGCAGAAGGAAGAACCCATGCTTGAGAGGCTCAGGCTGTCTACACACATCTCAAGGACGTTTACAGGCATCACCGACTCAATGGACATGAGTTTGAGCAAACCCCGGGAGACAAGGGATGACAGAGAAGCCCGGTGTGCTGCAGTCCATGAGGTGGCAGAAAGTTGGACATGACTGAGCGACTGAACAAGGATCCACAGACAAAGGCTGCAAGAGTAGCCATCCTGCCAAGACTGAATCCAAGGCCTCTGCTTCAGATGCAGGCCCCCCCAGGCAGACTCCAGATCTGGGACAGTGGCCCTACTGATGAAGACCACTGTGCTCTTGGCACTGGCTCAATGGAAGCCTCCTGTTGACGGTCACCTGTTCCACCAGCCTCCCCGCTCCCTGACCCACCTGAGCTCCCCTCCTCTCTCCTGTGGCCACGCCAGGTCTCCATCCCAGACACACTCCTGCCACAGGGCTCCCTCATTCACCCTCTGCATTTAATGCTTCCTCCCGGGGCCCTGCCTGAAAACGAGGACTCTCCTCCACTGGAAGTGATGGTGCTGAGGGAGTGAGAATGAAGGATGCCGGGATGGCCTGGCTGGGCAAGAGAAATGTGGCCAGAGGCTGCTTTATTGTTTACTTATTTATTTTTGGCTGTGCTCGGTCTTCACTGCTGCTCTCGGGCTTCTCTCTAGTTGCAGTGAGTGGAGGCTACTCTCTAGTTGCGGTGTGCTGGCCTCTCATTGTGGTGGCTTCTGCTTTTGCAGAGCACAAGCTCTAGAGTTTCAGGACTCAGCAGTTGCAGCTCCTGGGCTCTAGAGCACAGGCTCAATAGTTGTGGCACATGGGTTTAGCTGCCCTGAGGCATGTGGGATCCTCCCGGACCAGGGATAGAACCCATGTCCCTTGCATTAGCAGGCAGATGCTTTACCACTGAGCCACCAGGGAAGCCCCCAGAGGCTGATTTAATCTGAGAGCTAAGGAGAACTCATTTTGGAAGGATATTTGCAATAAAGGTGGGCTGCAGCCAGGAAAGGAGACTCAGAACATCAGATAAGGAATAATTAGTACATCCTGGTTTTCCTGAGCATGTGTCAGGCCTACTGCAACTCATTCAGTCAATTCACAAATGGTTACTGGGCAACTAATAGGTGCCAGGCACTGGTGTGGAAATGCAGGAAAAATGAATGAGGCAAAAACTCTTATCCTCCTGGAGCTTCTAATTTAATTATGAGAAATGCATAATAAACAACAACAACAAAACATCATATGAAAGATGGTGATCAATGCTATGGAGAAAAAATTAAGTAGGGAAGGAAGGAGAGTGGGGGTGCAGTTAAAGTTTAAACAGAGTACTCAGAGAAGGCCTTGCTCTGATGGTTGAGTAAAGACCATGAGGGGGTGAGTGATGGCTACATGGATGCCTGGGAGACTAGTTCTCTATGTCAGGGCTTGAGGCCAATGAATATGTTGATCAGAGTAATGCTGAATGGGGCAAATGCCAGGAAAAGATGTGGCAGGTGTTCAGTCTTTCTTCAGAACTATGTTATATCTTTTAGAAATGAAGCATTTTTAGCCACTTGAACTTCTAACTTAAGCATTAAAAAAAAAGATAGATATACACCCAAGAAGATTTATATACACACACAGATATATAAGACACACATATATAAAATATATATGTATATAAGACATATATATATATATATAAAGTTTATATACAAAAAGTTGAGTATAGTTCCTTCTTTAAAACTACAAAGGAAGAAGCTGTGGTTCCTATATTAGTGCATTATCTGGCAAAGAAATGAAAAGAAACACTGTAATAAGAAAGATCATGGCATCCAGTCCCATCACTTCATGGCAAACAGATGGGGAAACAATGGAAACAGTGACAGATTTTATTTTCTTGGGCTCCAAAATCATTGCAGATGGTGACTGCAGCCATGAAATTAAAAGACGCTTGCTCCTTGGAAGAAAAGCTATGACCAACCTAGACAGCATGTTAAAAAGCAGAGACATTACTTTGCTGTACGTCCATCTAGTCAAAGCTATGGTTTTTCTAGTAGTCATGTATGGATGTGAGAGTTGGACTATAAAGATAGCTGAGCACTGAAGAATTGATGCTTTCAACTGTGGTGTTGGAGAAGACTCTTGAGAGGCCCTTGGACTGCAGGGAGATCCAACCAGTCCCTCCTAAAGGAAATCAGTCCTGAATATTCTTTGGAAGGACTGATGCTGGAGCTGAAACTCCAATACTTTGGCCACGTGATGTGAAGAACTGACTCATTGGAAAAGACCCTAATGCTGGGAAAGATTGAAAGCAATAGAACAAGGGGACAACAGAAGATAAGATGTCTGGATGGCATCACCGACTCTATGAACATGAGTCTGAGCAAGCTCCGGGAGTTGGTGATGGACAGGGAAGCCTGGCGTGCTGCAGTCCACGGGGTTACAAACAGTCGGACACAACTGAGTAACTAAACTAAACAAGGTTACTCTTAATGCTAATTTAATACAATTCTCCAGCTCCACAAATGTGTAGTATCTAGTAAGAGAATCTTGGCTTTATAGCACTGAATGTAGTAAAAACATCAAAGACATATTAAACAAGATGCGTGTTTGAATACAGCTATACAACAAGGAAATCATTTAAAGGAGCTTCACATTAAAATAAAGAAAAATGTTTTCAAGGAGCTCTCCTTGTCAGAAGGTGTATCAAATATGCACCACAAGACCTTTGTAAGCCAGACTGCTGTAGGCAGGGGGTTGGTGATACTAATACAAACTTATCATCTTTATTCATGCACCAGTTAGCTCACCCTCCCCTCAACAACAAAATTCCACTACATAAAAGGTGTACTTTCCTGACAAAGTACCGTCGTAGCTCAGTCGGTAAAGAATCTATCTGTAATGCAGGAGACCCATGTTCAATTCCTGGGTTGGGACAATCCCTGGAGAAGGAAATGGCAACGCACTCCAGTATTCTTGCCTGGGAAATCTCATGGACAGAGGAGCCTGGTGGGCTACAGTCCATAGGATTGCAAGAGTCGGGCATGGCTGAGCGACTAAACTACCACCATTATGATCAAAGTAAACAACCAACAATGAGAGAAGATCATGACATGTAAAGAGAGTAAAATCGAAGTACAGAACAGTACATAAAGCAGAACCTCAAACACCCATATACATACAAACACACAAACATATATATTGAAAACGCCATAATAGTTTTGCTTGGGTGAAGTAAATGTAATATGTATTACATTCTTTTCTTTCCCATTCTTTCTTTCTGGAAAATGCATGAAAAAATTAGAAAAAAGGCAAGACATCCATGCAGACCTGGGTCCTCAGTAGATCTAGTCCTCCTGAATAGCGCTGTCAAGAAAACTGGTGGTCTGGGAGAAACAGAAGATGAATAAACGATACAGGAAAACTGAGGTTTACCCTCAAGGTAAAAAGCTGAATCTCTACTTCACAAAAGAACTTACAAAGGATTATTTAATAATAATAATGTTGGGGGGGTGAATACAATTAAATTTTAAATTACAAACTTGTGACTATAAAACTGGACTTTTAAAAGAGGTCAGTTGGTGTACTTAAAGTGGATAACCAAAAAGGTCCTACCTCAGAGCACTGGGTACCCTGCTCAACGTTATGCGGCCACCTGGATGGGAGGAAGTCTGGGGGAGAATGGATACACATAGACGTATGGCTGTGCTTTTGAACTGTGGTGATGGAGAAGACTCTTGAGAGTCCCCTGGACAGCAAGGAACTCAAAGCAGTCAATCCTAAAGGAAATCAACCCTGCATATTCAATTAGAAGGACTGATGCTGAAGTGTCAATACTTTGGCCACCTGATGCAAAGAGCCAACTCACTGGAAAAGTCCCTGATGCTGGGAAAGACAGGGCAAGAGAAGGGGGACAACAGAGGATGAGATGGTTGGATGGCATCACCAACTCAATGGACATGAATTTGAGCAAACCCTGAGAGACAGTGAAGGACAGATGAGCCTGCCATGCTGCAATCCACGGGGTCACAAAGAGTCGAACATGAATTTACTACTGAACAAAAGCAACATATCAATGGCTGAATCCCTTTGCTGTCCACCCGAAACTATCACAACATTGTTGTAACATAATGTATAAATATTATTGGAGTATAATCAGCTATACTCCAATACAAAGAGTTTTTCAAAAGACCAACAATACAAAAAAAAAAAAAAGTCAGCTGCGGTGTGACTCTTTCAATACAGAAGGTTTTTTCTGTATACAAAGGACTCATAGCTAGCTTTCTCTTTAAAATTAATATATTCCCTAACACTCTTAACCTGTACTT
Source organism: Dama dama (assembly GCF_033118175.1). Lineage (NCBI taxonomy): Eukaryota > Metazoa > Chordata > Mammalia > Artiodactyla > Cervidae > Dama > Dama dama. Next base: position 22,723,514 of record NC_083702.1, read on the forward strand.
TAATTTATAAAGTTTCCAAAACAAACCTACTTAAAGCATCACAAATGATACTCAATGTGACTTTTACTCCTCTCGGTGGAAAAACACAAATTCTTCTCACAAAGTCTCTGAGCGGCCCCGTCACTGTCCTCAGCTCCAAAACAGACGTGCACAAGACTTGAACAGATTCCAGACGTGGCCTTCAAGCCTGGACCACACCTGCTTCCAAGGCCCCAATGCTAAAAATAACCCTGGGGCCTCAAAAACGGGACACTGGCCAGGCCAGGGGGAGCTGCCGGCCCCCAGGCTCAGCTCCACCGACAGTGAGAGCCGGAGCTGCAGAGCTGGACAATCACAAGACCCTCCATCACAGGCTCCTGTCTGTCTCTCCATGCCAACCATCTCCATTCTAGGCCAGCTCAATTTCTTTTCCCCTGGATGCCAAAACTAACCCTAGGAGCTCAGAAACAAGTGGGCTTTAGGGTGCACTGATTTTTTTTTATTTAAAAAGAAAACAACAACAAACCTGTGGACCAGAACTCAGGAGACTTTGTTCCTAACTTCAGCTCCTTTACATAAATGCAAAAATGTCATAACAAGAGATATATCCTCCAAAAAAGAGAGAGAGAGAGAGATCCTCCAGCCTATTGTTTCCTCATCTGTGATTATGTAACATCGAAGGATTATTTCACTAAGAACATGATAAGATCGAGGATTCTCACGTGGCTCAGTGGTAAAGAATCCGCCTGCCAAAGCAGGAGATGTGGGTTCAATCCCTGGGTCAGGAAGATCCCCTGAAGAGAATGGCAACCTGCTCCAGTATTCTTGCCTGGGAAATCCCATGGATAGAGGCGCCTGTCGGGCTATAGTTCATGGGGTGGCAAAGAGTCCGACACGACTGAGCTACTGAACAACAAAATGACGAGCTCACCATTAGTGCATCTCAGGCCTCAAGTAAGCGGGCCTGACAAGCTCACAGCACCAGGGTTGATGTGATCACCAAGCAGTCGTGTTGATGAGCTACTTTACATCCCACAACACAGAAGTTACAAGGGTAACCCCTGGGCAACGGCTCCACAAACAGCATGGTGAGCACAGAACTTCCTCTGGGGTGGGGGATTTCCAAGGTTGGTTCTGAGACAATGACTGCTGCTTCTCTGCCAGCACCGGAGTTTGCAAGATCCCCCTCTGGGGCCGTTAGGCCACCAGGTAAGGAAGAACGAGAAGGAAGGAGGCCAGGGAAGGGGCAGCAGCATCCCACCAGGCTCCTGGGCTAATTTGAGTCACCCAATCTGTCTTCTCACTTCCCCTCCTGAGGCCGGGGAGTCACAGTATCAGGAAGCTGCTCGTGCTGAGTTCCTCAGTCAAGTCCAGCTCTCTGCGACCCCATGGACTGTAGCCTGCCAGACTCCTCTGTCCATGGGATTTCCCAAGCAAGACTACTAGAGTGGGTTGTCATTTCCTCCTCCAGGGGATCTTCCCGACCCACGTATTGAGCTCCTGTCTCCAGCATTGCAGGACAAAGTGGGTGACAGGGCCAGGACCTGGGCTGAAGAATCACAGCCCAGAAGGAGACCAAAGAGCAGCCCTGATGCTCCCCAGATGGGAGTCAGACTGAGCCTATTCTCATCCCAGAGTTCCGTTCTCCATTTCGTCCTTTCCTCCTGCCAGCTCTTCCCCATGATTTGACTCTTACATCATCACCTCATGGCATCGTCTTTGCCCTTATATGTTCTCAGAAGCCTTGATGTTTCCGTCTCACCCTCTCTTCTTCATAGTCACCTTCATTTCTCTCTTTCTGATTAAAACAAAGCCTCTTCCTTTCTAAGGTTTACCCGTTATCATTAACCCATTTTTTTTTCGGGATGATCTGCCAAGGCCCTGTGTGTGTTGCTGTTATAATGAGTAATTGTAAGTGCTTAAGACTGCTTTGAGGTAGTCACCCGTGGACTCAGGTGTCTGGTCAACCTTTAAAATCTTTTGATTATTTACTACTGTAAAATAGTTTCATTTTGGAGGAGAGAGGTAAAACATTTCCAGTGTGGTGTTCCATACATGGTCATCTTGAGTAGAGATGATTACTCCGGGATCTTACATTTTCATAAGCCCTTAAATGCCCTGGTGACTTAGACTGTTGTTGTTCAGTTACTAAGTCAAGTTTGACTCTGTGACCCCATGAGAAGCTCACCAGGCTTCTCCGTCTATGGGATTCTCCAGGCAAGAATACTGGAGTGGGTTGCCATTTCCTTCTCCAGGGGATTTTCCTGACCCAGCGATCCTGAATCTTTACACTCAGCCACCAGGGAAGCCATTCTCTATATTAGCTAAGTGAAAATTATTTTGTAGGCATCATTAACCAAAATAATTAACAAAATCAGGGGATATATCCAACAGCAACTTATTAGTATGAAAAAATGAAACAGATTTTCCAAAATGTAATTACCTATCTCTATGACAACTGTGTTCCAAGGCAAACGGCATTCAAATGGATTGCAGACAAAGCAACCTAAGTATATATGTTTTAGTACGGGGCCATGTTCCTTTTCCAAGTGACCTTCAGTATGAAAGACCACATATTCAAAACTAAAATTAAAAGCAAAATGACTACAAATATAGTAGACTTGCCACAAGTGATTTTAATATAAAGCAGACCACAGGATTCTCTATTAAGTAGTTCAATGACTTAAAAACCAAAATATCCAATTTCATCATCTCCTCTAAAATGCAGTCCATGGCATATATCCTAAGGATAATGTTCATAAAGCTCTACGGTTTTATCCCATTGTCCGGATTCCTAAACGAGTTTAAAAGAAACCTATCACAATTGCTATTAACACATGTAAGCATCACAGAGCGCTAAGTACAGTGCAATGTTCATTTTTTTTCTCCTGCAAAAAGTGCTTGTTTCAAATTCTAGGCTTGAGGACTAATCTGTAAAACTATAGGAAGAAAAATTAAATGGGTTAGTGGAATAGATGTGTTCATTTACTGAGTGCCTACCATATTCAATTTCCTAGAGAGTAACTGCTCACTTCTGTTTTATCACAAGAATTACTTAGGAGTTTGATTTTTTTTAAAAAAAAGAGAAAAATAATCACTCAGACCCCACCCCTGAAGTTGATTCTCAAGAGTCTGGAGTGGAGACTGGGGATTTGCATTTTTGACAAATGCCCCAGAAGGTTCTTAGGATTGTTTTTAAATACATTATTAAGTTTGAAAAACATTGAGTTCAAGACACACTCGTGTCTCTCAATGTTCACATTCAATGAGTTGTCAAGACCTACTGAGTGTTGAAGAATTGATGCTTTTGAACTGTGGTGTTGGAGAAGACTCTTGAGAGTCCCTTGGACTGCAAGGAGATCCAACCAGTCCATCCTAAAGGAAATCAGTCCTGAATATTCATTGGAAGGACTGATGCTGAGGCTGAAACTCCAATACTTTGGCCCCCTGAAGTGAAGAACTGACTCATTTCAAGAGACCCTGATGCTGGGAAAGATTGAAGGCAGGAGGAGAAGGGGATGACAGAGGATGAGATGGTTGGATGGCATCACCGACTCGATGGACATCAGTTTGAACAAGCTCTGGGAGGTGGTGATCGACAGGGAAGCCTGGAATGCTGCAATCCATGGGGTTACAAAGAGTTGGACCAGATTGAGTGAAATCAACTGAATTGATTTTCAGTCTCTCTCACCTGGATGGCATAAAGGTGTGAAAGCTGTGTTCGAAGTGTACATAATGGCAACAGTAGCAGCTGATAAAGGAGGAACAAGCAGTCAGCCAGACCATTCCACTCTCAAAGATGAAGCAGGACCTCCATTTAATCTGCTGTGGGACTTCCGGTAGGTTAATAATATCCCCTTTACAAAATGTGAAGTATTTGCCCAAAGTCACACAATTCATCAATGGTAGAAGAGAAACTTGAATTTCTATGACAGAGCCTTCCACAACACTATAGAGCTTACCAAACATTTTGCAAAATTTAATGGGCTCTTGAAAAGCACAGAAAACAACAGATTTCAGAGACTTCCCTTGTGGTCCAGTGGTTAAGATTCCACACTCCCAATGCAGGGGGACATGGGTTTGATCCCTGGTCAGGGAACTAAAATCCTGAGTGCCTCACGGTGCAACCAAAAGAAAGAAGAAAGGGAGCAATAGATTTCAAAAGATGAAGAACAACACGCTCCGTTTATACGCTTGATATGTGTGGCTGTAAAGAGAAGTGGTCTCACCACAAGGCCAGCCCGTCACACAAACAGCCGTGTACAGTGGAGAAGAAGACGGTGAGGCAACAAGCCCTCAGAGAACACCAGGGAAGAATGAGGAACCCTGGAAGCAGAAGTCTGTCTGCGTCATGGAGTCAATGCAGGAACACCGTATGCAGAAGAACCATATTTGTACACTGGAACATTCACTAAAAAGCCAATAACTTAAAACAGGATCAATGGGAGGAGTATTTTGGTTAATACAATAGTTCTGAACCTTGGTGGCACATGAAGTCACCTGTGTGGGTGTGTGCATGGTCAGTCGTGTACTCTGCAACCCCATGAACTGCAGCCCACCAGGCTCCTCTGTCCATGGGATTCTTCAGGCAAGAATACTGGAGTGGGCCGCCACTTCTTTCTCTGAGCCACCTGGGCAATTCTTAATTATCCTGAAGGACGTCAGACCAGTAAATGAGAACTTCTAGGGAGAAGGGTGTAAGCATCAGTATTTTTTACACAAACACTTAAAGGTGGATTCTTGATCTCCTCCCAGGGGTCACAAAAGACAGGCCACTTGGAAGGCAGAGTTTAAAAGGGAACAAAGGAGAAACATGGTGATATACACAGTGCTGTCATTCATCTGACCTATTTCTTCAGGTATGTGTTTTATAACATCTGCTGGAGGCCTGATGTTCTGGATATATTATCAGTAATAGATCAAGCTGTCAGTGCACAGAGTCTTGAATTCCAGTAATAATAAAGGAGCACACTTCACTACGACTCCCAACAAAAGGCCCTGAGGATGTGCTAAGACACAGGATCCTACGGCGGTTTAATCAAACAGCTTACGGCTGAAGCAACCCAGTTTCCATTCTTTTCCCCTGTTTTTTCAGATGTAGATATATCCAAAACATGTTTTTAAAGTTTGGGAGGAGACAAGGTAAATTCAGTGTTCACCTGTGAACGAGTGAGTGCAGGTTAAACATCTCCGCCCGGGAATTTCCCATTACTAAGGGCAAGTCACCAAGCGGAGACAGTCTTTTGTAACTCCTCCCTCTAGTCCAATCCTGCAAAACTTCATTAAATAAGCTGATGATGGACACCAAGAATTGGGTCTCCAGCCAAACCATCCATATTACATTAAATAAAGGATATCCGCACCCATTTCAAGGTTTGCCAGCAGTTTCTTTAAAAAAAAAAAAAAAAAAAAGTGGCATTCAACCAAGAGTCCAGAGTTTTTATTCATGATATAGCTGATTAACAAACAATAGAAGAAACTAGAGAGGAAGTGCTCACAGGCTGTCACCTTTGAACAGCGGGTCTCCCCAGGGCTCGTTCATGGAACAAGTTTTTGAACAGCCAGTCTGTGTGAGCCTCTTTGCTCAGGTACTTTGGGAGGACACAATTAAAGGCAACACCAAAGAAAGAAAATTTGTACACAGGTATTAATATCTGCCAGGCTCAGCAGGATGGGAATGCTTCAAGAGGAGATTGGGAGGACTTGCAGGGATGATGTCTGGGGGTCAGCGAGGAGGCGGCGATAGATTCCACCAGCACATATTTACTCTGGACGCTCTCCTACCCCAGTTCTAATGATGCTACACAAGCTGTATTCATGAAAACCTGTGGCCCTGGGAAGTCTGGGGGGGAGCAGGGACGTCACTAGCCAGAAGACCCTTCTACAAATTCTGGAGGCAACCTCTTTTCAGCCGGTCCCTGAGACTGGCTGCTTCCTGCTAGGATATACAAACAAACTCATCTTCAGGAGGCAAGACAGGCTGCTGGTTCTCACTGTGGTACTGACCTAGCAGAGGGGAAATGGGGAGGGAAGAGGTGGTTCCTCTTCCTTCAGACCCCAGGTGGGAACAGTCCCCTTCCCCAACACAAACACAGAGAAGAATGAATGGGAGGTACCCACTGCACAACTCTGACAGTTATCTGACAAGATTACACTGCCTCGACTTCTGTCCAGCAGTGTTCTGTCCACCCGCAAAGTGTAAGCAGAAAGAATAAAAAAGAGGAATTCATTAAAATTAGTCCATTTTGCTGGAAGGTCCAGTAAGGGAGACGAAAGGCCATAAGCACTCAGGAGCTGGGCAACCTAAATAGTCACAGACAAGAGAAGTTAGCTGTCTAGGCCTACGGTTCTCAGGCTTTTCAGTCTACAGACCACTTGAAAAAACAAAACTGCCCAGTCCACATCCCCTTAGTAATTGTTTCTCTGACTAAAGGCATCCCTTGGTAAACACAGGGGGTGGTCCCAGAAGCCCCTGTGGATACCAAAATCCTAGGATGCTCAAGTTCCTTAAATAAAATGACGGTGTACAACAGATACAGTCAGCCCTCCTTATCGGTGGGTTTTGGATGTGGAAACTACCTGTAATCCATCTCAAACTCTAGAGGAAACAATGGCCAAGAAAGATCTAGAGAGACTACAGTGACATATGAAACCTAGGTCAGAATTTGGATATGAGAGTACAGAAAACATTTAGACACAAACCTGTACAAGAATGTTTATGGCAGCATTATTTATAATGGCCCCAAAGTGCTTCAGCTGATCAATGTGTGTGTGTGTTTTAGTCACTCCATCACGTCTAACTCCCTGCGACCCCATGGACTAGAATGGACATGCAAAATATAGTCTATATGTCTATATCCATACAATGGAATATGACTTGGTCATTGAAAGGAATGGATTTGATACCAACTGCAACATGGGTAAACTTGGAAAACATTACGCTAAGAGAAGGGAACCAGACACAAAAGGTGGGGAGGAGGATGATGGGGAGTGACTGCTAAGATGGGAAGGGATTATTTGAGGATGATTAAAAACGTTCTAGGGTTACATAGTGGTGACGGTCACACAGTTCTGTCAATATACTAAAACACTGATTTGTATACTTTAAAAGTATAAATTTTATAGTTGTGAGTTTTATCTCAAGTTCTTTGGAAACATAAATTTTATGGCATGTGAATTATATCCCAATAAAGTTATTTTTTAAAAAAGACAAAGAAAGGCCAAGGGACTATACCAAATAAAAGGAAACTAAAAAGATAAGTGACAAGTAAACACAGCATCTGAAGCTCAACTGCATCCTGTACTAGAAGGAGACCGTGCTATGAAGAATCTTGCTGGGTTGATGGACACGATGGGAACAGAAATGGACTGAACAGAGGTATGAAGTCCACGCTAGCTTACTGGGCTTGACGGCTCTACTGGGTGTAGAAGAATGTCCCTGTTCTTTGGAGAGCCAGGGAAGTGCTTGGGGACAGAGGGCCAAGATGTGTGCAAGTTATTTGCAAATGGAAAAATGTATCACGTATATGTGTAAAGAGAGACAGCAAGTGATAAAGCAGAGAGAGCAAACTGTTACCAGTAGATGCTGATCTTTTAAGTGTAAAATTATTTCCGAACAAAAAGTTCAAAATAATTTAGGCAGCACTAGTGGTGAAAAACCCACCTGCCAATGCAGGAGACACAAGAGACTCGGATTCAATCCCTGGGTTGGGAAGATCCCCTGGAGGAGGACGTGGCAGCCCACTCCAGTATTCTTGTGGGGAGAATCCCACGGACAGATGAGCCTGGCGGGCTGCAGTCCATAGCGCTGCAAAGAGTCGGACGTGACTGAAGCAACTCAGCATGCACGCATACAGACCGTAAGACCCAAAACTACTCCTTTCAATAAATTATCCTACATAAATATACTTGCTCAAGTACATTTTATGTGAAATATTGTTCACAGAAACGTGTTTGTGATTATAAAAAGTCAGAAACAACCTCAATGTCAATCAGTGATAGACAGGCTAAATATATTATGTTCCACAGGGCTCTGAAAAAGAACAATGTCTATCTATAGGTACTGATATAGAATAGTTTCCAACAGTGTATTCTTTCGTGAAGAGAAAAAAACAAACCAGGGATACAGGAAGAATGGATTTATCCCTAGCAACAAAAGCAACAAAAAAAACTCAAGAAGCCTAGGAATGTCTTGATTTAGTTAGGAAAGAATTTAAGCCTGTTCTCTGTATTTATTTATGGAGCTCTCTCTATTTATTTGTATCTGTAGATGCACATAATTTTCTGTCTTACAACACTGTTAATATGAACTTTACCAATGAAAAAAAAAACCTAACACAATCTCGGATGCCATTCACTCCTATGGTTAACTCAAAATACTTCTTTTCATAAACTTTTTAAGTTCAAATAGAACATATTTCCATGAAGCATAAAAATCATGAATGTACAAAGAACTTTTAAAAAGATAGCATACACATGGAACTACCATCCTGATCAAGTAGAAAACTCTAGAAGTTGGCCTCATATCCCATCCGATCAACTAATCTCCCATCCTAAAGGTAACCACTATCCTGACCCCTGTCAATACATTAGTTTTGCTTGTTTTTGAACTCTTCTGTGTCTGAACTCTTTTCTTCAACATTGTATTTGAGCCCATGGTGTTGTCAATAGCAATAGCTTTTCCTATTTTTTGTTATTTCACTGAATATACAACAATGTATTTCTCCATTCTTCTACTGATGGACTATTTGAGTTGTTTCCAGTTTGGAGTAATTATGAATTATGCTATGAACATTCTTGTACATGGCTTTTGGTGAACATAAGCACATGCTTGTTGGGTATACAACTAGGACTGGACTTGTTGGGTCAGAGGCCCAGTGCAAGTTTCAGCTGTAACATAATACACCAATTTTCAAAACAGTTGTACTAATTCATGATTCCCACCATCAGTGTTTGAGAGTTCTTGCTCCATATCCTTGCTGACACTGGATATTTTCAAGCTTTTTGTTGCTATACTTGTTTTTTTTAATTTATTTATTTTTAATTGAAGGATAATTGCCTTACAATACTGTGTTGGTTATTTGTTTTTAAATTTTAGCTATTTTGGTCACTGTAGTAGTAACTATAGTTTTATTCAGCATTCTTTGGTGACTATCGTGTTGAACACCTTGAGAACCTTTTTATTTGACCTCCTATATTTAGATCTACAATTCAGTTGGGGTTTTTCTGTGTGTATGGTATGAGGTAGGGGTTAAAATCAGTTGTTTTTAATATGGATAAGCAGTTTAGGATCATTTACTGAAAAGATTTTTCTCTCCACATTGCTGTATAATATCTGAATCATAAATTGTGTCTATGTGCATGTGTATGTATACACACACACACACACGTTATTACTTACAATGGCTTCCCTGGTGGCTCAGACGGTAAAGAATCTGCCTGCAATGCAGGAGACCCAGGGTTTGACCCCTGGATTGGGAAGATCCCCTGGAGGAGGAAAAGGCAACCCACTCCAGTATTCTTGCCTAGAGAATTCCATGAACAGAGGAGCCTCGTGGGCTAACAGTCCATTGGATTGCAAAGAGTTGGACACAACTGAGTAACTATCACTTTCAGTTTCACAAATGTACACACATACTTTTATATACATGTGTAAAAAAAAAAAAAAAACAGACGTGGATCTGCTTCTGGTTTCTGTTCTATTCCATTGATCCACTTGTTTCTTCTACACTGCATATCCAACAGAATAAATTTGGCAGCTTTGTTTATCGTCAATATTATTACTTTGACTATTCCTGCCATTTGTGTGTCCATATAAACCTTAGAATCAGCTTATATAATAATTTTAGACATCTTTCATTAGATTTAGTCCTAGGTTTTGATATTTTTTTGCTCTTACTATACATATCATCTTTCTTAAAATTTCATTTTCTGGTTACTACTGTTATACAGAAATACAGATTTCATAGATTGACCTAGTATCTAAACTTTTTTTTTTAATTACTTTTAATTTATAAAAAGCAAAATTCATGTTTTTTTGGTGTATAGTTCTATGAGTTTTTGACCAGATGTATAATGTAACCCTCACCACAACCACAAGACACAATGCTTCCATTTGCCCAGAAAATCTCCTCATGCCACTCCTTTGTAATCAGCACCCTCTCCCCACCCTAAACCCTGGCCACAACTAACCTGTTCTCCAATGCCTATAAGCTTTCCTTTCTAGAATATGACTTAAATTGAATCATATGGCTTACCACCTTTTAACAGTAGCTTCTCTTACTCAACATGCTGCCTTTAAAATTCATGCCTGTTGCTGCATTTATCAATAGTTTGTTTGCAGGAATGTACCACCAAGTATATATTCATTTGCTAGTTGTAGGATATTTGGGTGCTTTCTAGTTTGGGGTGATTATTCCTAAAGCTGCATAAACATTTGAGTACAGGTTTTTGTGTGAACCTAAGTTTTCATTTTTCTCAAGTAAATACCTGGGAGAAGGACTGATGAGTCACACGCTAAGTGTGTGCTTATCTTTATGAGAAACTGCTGAACTGCTTTCTGCTATAGTGGACCATTTGTGGTGGTGGTAGTTTAGTCACTAAGTCTTGTCCAACTCTTACAACCTCACAGCCCACCAGGCTCCTCTGTCCATGGGATTTTCCAGGCAAAAATACTGATGTGAGTAGCCATTTCCTTTTCCCAGGGAATTTTCCCCACCCAGGGATTGAATCCCAGGGATTCCCCACCCCACATTTCAGGCAGACTCTTTACCCTACTGAGCCACCAGGGAAGCCTACCATTTTGTACCCCCAACCAGCAACATAGCAAAGTTCCATTCACTCTGCATCCTCAACAGAATTTGGCTCATATTTAGGAATTCCCTATTCTTGTTTGTTAAGAGTTCTTTCATGACAAAATAGGTTTTAACAAATGGTTTGTCTGAATCGACTGACATAGTCATGATTTTTCTACCTTTTTACAGTTAATGAGATGAGTTATATTAACTGATTTAAAGCTATCAAAACATTTTTTTACATATATTCCCTATTTAATTAGAAAAGTTTACTTAATGATCAAATCGTTACTCTAATAATAGATTAGAAGTTACATGGATAAATGAAGTCTGATGATAGTCTAAATGCTACCATCTAGCCAAAACTGTATGATCCCTTCAGTCACACTTCCTAATAAGTCTTTCCCCACCAAATACAAAGCAGATCAGAGGAATGTAGACCAAATCACAGTCCTAGAGCCACATGCATCACTCTGATGTTTAGTATGTGGATTCTGAAGCATCTAGAAGGAAAAAGAACTTTCATTACAAAAGATATTGATGAGAACTGACTGCCTAGCACAGGGAACTCAATGCTCTGTGGTGGCCTAAATGGGAAGGAAATCCAAAAGAGGGGTTAGATGTACACCTGAGGCTGATTCACTTCAGTGCACAGCAGAAACTAATAACACTGTAAAGTAACTACTCTCCAAAAAAAAAAAAAAATCAACAGATTTACCATCAAACTCTTTTTAAATAAATGATATTGATGTGGTAGTAACAGTAACATTTTATACTTTAAGAAACCAGAAACCAAAGTATATAGAAATAAGTTACATTTCCCATGCAACAGAAAGAAATGGATGAATAATGAAAACATGTGATAGTTTTATATATTATAAAATTCATGAAATGCTACTATTTGGAGGGAAAGCCTTACACCCTTTTGATAATGATGATGTTAAAGGATTCTGGCCTACTAATTAAAAACCACATTAGTCTTGTCTTTTCACTTTACCTGTTTTCTGGTGGTTATGTTTTTTCATAATTAAGTGATATGATCAGAGGGATGGTGATGGCAAGCCCCTCAGGGCCTCGATAAACTTTTGCTATGAAATCATCATAATGTTACAAAATGCATTTTCAACCCTTGAGTGGACTGTATAGTCAGGATTAAGAACACCATCAGCATACTTCCCTGGTGGTCCAGAGGCTAAACTCTGTGCTCCCAACGCAGAGAGTCTAGGTTTGATCCCTGGTCAGGGAACTGGATCCCACATGTCTCAACTAAGAGCGTGAATGCCAAACTAAAGATGCCACGTGCCACAAATAAGGGCTTTCCAGATGGCGCCAGTGGTAAAGAACCCACCTGCCAATGCAGGGGACACAAGAGACATGAGTTCAATCCATGGGCCAGGAAGATTCCCCTGGAGGAAGGCACGACAACCCACTCTTTTATTCTTGCCTGGAGAATCTATGGCTACAGTCCATAGGGTCGGGAAGAGTCAGACACAACTGAAGCAACTTAGCACACACGCCAAATCTAAAGCCCGATGCAGCCAAATAAATAAATAATAAACATTAAAAAAAAGAAGAAGAAAAATGACACTGGGTGGCTCTGAACATTTCTGTAGCTTCTCGCAACATAGCTCTCTGACGCTACCTCAGTCCCTGCGTTACCTCCCCAGCTCACACACCTATATTTAGTATTTTGGGCAAAAGAAGGGGCTGGTAATGTTCCACCAAGCCCTGACAACAAGCCAGAAGTCAAAGGAGATGCCACAGGGGTTTGAGGACAAAGACACTGCTGGGCTAGATACCTTGGGTTCCACTACAGGCACTATCGGCACCTCACTCTTCCCGAGTCACCACGCATGTGCCTCACCCGTTCCTGTGTGGTTTACTGAACTCGGCCTGTTTACCTTATTACCTCATAGGATACCATTGCCATTAGCATTTTAAGCCACAGTGTCTTGTGACAATAACCTAACTCCATATATTAATAACTAAGATCAGCTCCCTGAAGACTGGATATCTATCAGAAAGTATCTATTAGATACAAAACATTTTTAAACTACCAAGTACTTGAAATCTAAAAGTAATCCTAAGCAAGTCATATCAGAGTCTACGGTTATCTTCAACATCAACCACCACAATCAACATTGCCTCTTTTTTTTTTTCTAAACTATTACCAAAGTATCACTGTGAAAACCACGGACAAAGAATAAACATATCGGTTGGGTAATATTTCTTTAAACCTAGCACTTAACACAGAAATATTGCTAGTTTTACCAAAATGAGAATTCACCAGATTTGGACTAGTTCTGCCTGCTCTATGTGTTCAAAACAACAACAAATACACTGTCCAATGAACTTTGGCTTCTATTTCCTCATGCCTGTGAATAGGCTTAAAAAACAACAACGCTGTATATCTCAGGGCAAAGTCCAATCCTGAGCACCCTGCCACATGCCCACGGAAGGACTCATGTGAGGCAGCAGGTAACGAACTGACCTGTAGGCCCAGAATCTGGGGGTGACGCCGCACTATAAGGACCCAAAGGAGTAAAATTAAAAGTTAGCACAGATCCGACGGGCCTCTGGAGGAGAGCTTCTTATAGCCATCAAAGACTTCTTAGTCTAGAAGTCAGATGTTAATGAAGTTCCAAGGAGATTTGAGATCTCTACCTAGAGGTCAGTTGGTAAAAGGCAGTACTCTCAAAACTCAGTATTTTAGAGCTGGAAGACACCTCAGTTATCATCTTGTCCATCCACTGGTTTTACAGGTAGTGAGGAGGAGGATGGAGAGGAAGAGGATGAAACTGAGGCTTCAAATCCTCTTTGGGAGTAAAAGCTCTCAATTAAACAAGCTGCACTGGGAATTCCCTGGTGGTTCAGTGGCTAAGACTCCTTGCTCCCAATGCAGGGAGCCTGGGTTCAATCCCTAATCAGGGAACTAGATCCCACATGCCACATTCCACGTGCCACAACTGAGAACTGGTGCAGCCAAACAAAAGCTAAATATTTTAAAAAAAGAATGGACTGCACTAATAATGGTTAGAGATGGGTGAATCTCTCTGCTGTTACCCCACTCCACTCACTGCATTTCTGCACCCTGCACTAATTACCACCTGATCTATGAGCAGTTCTACTCCACTAATTCATATTTGAAAAAGAAAATGGCACCTTACAAGTCAACAATAAAAAATTAAATAACTGACCAAAAAATGGGCAAAGGACTGAGACATTACCCCAAAGATAATACACAAATGGTCAACAAGTAGATGAAAAGATGTCCATCATTACTAATCATCTAAGAAATGCAAATCAAAACCACAATAAGATATCACCTCACACATTTAGAACAGACATTATTTAAAAAAAATAAAAACAGAAAATAAGTGTTGGCAAGGATGTACTGTGCACTGTTGTGCACTGTTGGTGGGATTATGAAATGGTATAGTGAAAGTCACTCAGTCGTGTCTGACTCTTTGTGACCCCATGGATATACAGTCCACGGAATTCTCCAGGCCAGAATACTGGAGTGGGTAGCCGTTCCCTTCTCCAAGGGATCTTCCCAATCCAGGGACTGAACCCAGGTCTCCCACATTGCAGGTGGATCCTTTACCAACTGAGCCACCAGGCAAGTCCATGAAATGGTATAAATGTTATATAAAACAGTATGGCACTTATTAAAAAAATTAAAAAACAGAATTACCATATGACCCAGGAACTCCACTTCTGGGTATTTATCCAACAGAACTGGAAACAGTCTCCAGGAGATATTTGTACACATGTGTTCCCAGCAGCCTTATTCATAATAGCCAAGAGTAACCCAAATGTCTATCAACAGATGAATAAACAAAACATGATTACGCGTACAATGATAATACAATACGATTCAGCTTTAACAAGGAAGGGGATCCTGTCACAGGCGACAACATGGATGAACCCTGATGACACTACACTAAGTAAAATATGTCACAAAAAGATAAAACGCTTATTATTCCATTTATATGAGGTTATCCAAAGTAGTCAAATTCATGGAAACAGAGCACAGAATGGGGCTCACCAGAGGCTGAGGGAGGGAGAAAGGAGATTTCAAATACTCTACACTGTGTAGACTTTCAGATTTTGAAGATGTAAAAAGTACTAAAGAATCGTTTCACCACAATGTGTATATACAAAACAATATTGAACTATACACCTGAAAATGGTTACGATGATAAATTTTACATTGCCTTTACTATAATTTTTTACAAAAGAAAACAAACAAAGAAAAAAAGAAAATGGCTGTTTTTCTTTTCAAGAGATGCTGCTAACAAGTATTGCTATAAACTCCTTGATGACCAAGGTCATAAGCCACATACACTTCTTTGCGTCTCTTCTAATACCTCACTTTCGGAAGACACTCAGTAAGACTTGTTCATGCCAATAACAAAGACATGCCAACAACCACTGGCAAAAAGAATGAATCTTTTGTCCACCAAAAAAGCCTACTGGACTCAGAAGTCAAAGTGTTCATTTCCATACATGAACCAAGGTCATTTGTATAATAAAATACCTCCACTGACTTCACAATAATTTTTATTAAGAACTTGTATAAAACTACTACCTCCTGGTAGTGGATACGACACTGATTAACACTTGGTAACTAGAAATCCACCCCACCAGCAAATACTGTCTCGCCTTAAATTAACATCCTGTTAATTACATCCTCTAATGAGATGGCCACTGGCAACATTTAAGAGCCAGCCACACAGGTCACTCCACTGCCAGAACAAATTGCTTGGGTTTGTCTTTCAGTTGGGATTGTAGTCAAAAGAAGGGGTTTTCCACTGTACGTGACTTTTATTGTTGGTTATAAAACCAAGAAACTATAAAATCAAGCTTCCTGAATATTTACATTAACGAGGCTCTTAGTCATCCACAAAATGAAAAATGAAAACAATCACTTTAATTACATAGTTAAAAGGGTTTCAATGGAAGGAAAAGTTTCTGACATCTGGATATTCTAAAGTAATGAAATTAGATGCTGTCTGTCCCTAAAGTTGTTTAAAGCAGCTGTTAAATACATATACATACACCCATTTTATTCTTAAAAATACATTCCAAACTGCAAATGACTTCTGGCCCCTTTAAACGCCAGAGTTAATAATGTTTATCTTCAGGGTCTCCTAATACTGATAAATCACAATAAACCGCACTGCGATCTTTCTATAAGACTTCTGTTGGACAGAAGATTAATACATTTTTAGGTTAACATTTCAACAGCCTATTCTATAAGCAATGTTTAATTGCTTTGTAAGTTTCTAGAGCTGAGAATGTGATTTTCAACTCACAGTATATCCAAATTCATATAATCTTGACGGAATTCTATAGGAGGAGCCAGACTGTCATTCTCTCAGAAACACAAGATGAGACAAAGGTTTTGGCCTCATTCAAGTCAAGTCGAGCTGCTACCATGAATGAAGGGACTCACACTCCTTTAGTTGTCCTCTAATTTTATCTAAGGCAAATATGCAGGGTAAACATGATTAACAAATAAGAACAAATGCCCAACAAGCATAAGGGGGTATTCGACCAGGTTTTAACCACTAGTGCTTAAATTTAGGACATGGTACTGAGGCTATGTTGAGTACAGATTCTGTACATATATGGCTATGTCCCCTATTAAAATAAAAATGCAATTAGTTTTTCACCTTCAGGGAAATTTGGGGCATAAGTACTATCACATTACTTAACTGCCAAAAAGCCAAAACCTAATTTTAGCTTTAACCATCAAGATTGTTATTAAAGACACTGGCCAGCTATCAAGATGACTATAAAACACCATACACTTTTATATCCTCTAATCCTGTCCACTTTTTTGATTAAAAAAAAAAAAAAGATATAAATGTGAAATGATCAAAAGACAGGAACACAAGGAGAGACAAGAATGTCTGAACCAGAAGGCACCTCCAAGATCATCGAATACGATATTCTTATCTCACAACTGAGGAAGCTGAGACCTAACTATCTCTGAATTAGCTCCACGACGAACTGGGATCCAGGTCTGTGTAACCTTCCACTGGAATAAGAAAGAAAAGGGAATCTGTGAGAAACAAGGAAACCCACACAGAACAGTCTCTGGGCTCCAGGAAAGTAGCTGTAGCGGGCTGCTGACTACCCTCTGCGCTTTCTCTTCTGCTTATCTGTGGCAGACACGCAGCCCATCGCCCAAGAGACACCTCCTCCCCTCAAGCTTGCGAAGAGTCCCGGTTCCTCCCGGACAGCAAGCAGTGTCCGGGCCTAGGAAATGACACATGATGTGCGTTACACCACGCCCGGCACCCACTCCTGTGGGACAGACACAGACAATTCAAGCAAACGCGACGTCAGACAAAAAGGGGATGGAAGCTTCTGGGAGAGATTCTGTTCTCCGTCAGGCAAGCACTGGAGTAGGAACTGCTTGCTCTTGCCTACTTCCTTCTTCGTGCCTCGGAAAGAGATGTGCTGCGACCACTGAGGCGGCCATTTTGTGACCTGGCAGTATGGAAACGCGCGAAAGGCGGCCGAGAACCTGGCGGAGGGCTCTGCGGCGCAGCTGGATCGCCGCAGACCACCTACTTCTGAAGTTCCCTGAAGTTTCCTGAAACACACAGTAATAAATGGCTTACGGCTTAAGCCTCTTCTTTGGCTTTCTATTAACTACTGCTGGAAGCAGTACTGAATTTAAAAAAAAAAATTTTTTTTTTCTGGGCAGTTCCCTGGCGTTCCAAGGGTTAGGATGAGCGCTTTCACTGCCAGGGACCCTGGGTTCGATCCCCAGTCACGCAACAAAGATCCAACAAGCAGCATGGCACAGCCCCCCCAAAAAAAGTGATAAAACAAAATCTTTTGTGCCCTGTTGTAATCTTCCTGCCACATCACTACCATTAAAAGTGTTTATTCTGCTCATATACATGCCACTAAAAAAAGTGTTATATTTCTCCTGCATAATTAACAGCATGAGTGCATACTAAGTCACTTCAGACATGTCCAACTCCTTGCGGCCCTATGAACTGCAGCCCGCCAGGCTCTTCTGTTCACGGGATTCTCCAGACAAGAATACTGGAGTAGGTTGCCAGTGGTCTCTCCAGGGGATCTTCCTGACTCAGGGGTCGAACTCGCATTTCATTTGTCTCCTGCATTGGCAAAAGGGTTCTTTACCACTAGCACCACCTGAGAAGCCACACATAATTAATAGAGACCAGTTCAATTACTTTATAGTTACAAAACATCTCAACTATGACCCTATTAAAATAAATGTCATCATAGACAAAACGTAAGGGAAAGAAACATGATTGTGAATCATTTTTTCTTGATTATGACTTTGATCCTTCCTTCTGCCATCTCAAATCCTTTTCGGAAATGAGTATCACATAAATAACAAAATGATGAATAAGATTTATTTGAACTAAACTCTTCTGCTCCTTTAATAATTGCTGCTTCAGTTGTGTCCAACTGTTTGTGACCCCATGGACTGCAGCCTGCCAGGCTCCTCTGTCCATGGGATTCTCCAGGCAAGAATAATGGTGTGGGTTGCCATGCCTGCCTCCAGGGAATCTTCCCACCCCAGCAATGGAACCCAGGTCTCGTGCATTACAGGCAGATTCTTTACCACTGAGGCACCAGGAAAGCCCTTAATCATAACTGTTAGTAAATGATTAAATATTAAAATTTCATTCTTGAATTTACAGCCCCCAAAGTGGCCGAGTCAATATTTTCACATATGGATGCTTGTAATGGAAGCCTGGAGGCTTACCAGTACTACACCAAATTCATGGCATTGCTGTTTTCTCCTTTACAGGTTATAATAATAGAATTTGAATACTGATAAGACATTAAAAGTCAGACTACCTAGTACAGCTATTTCAATAGTAATTTTAACTGTATTCTGATGGAACTCTGTCAAATATATGTTCACCTCCATGACCCCAGTTGCACCCACCTCTGTACTTTCCTAGGTCCCATTTTTCTGTATTCACCCCACAATATTCCTCTGGCTCCCAACACTCATCTCCACGCTGCCCACAGCCAGTTCAGTTCTGCCTACACCAGCTCTGTGATCACTAACATCTACTCCACTCACAGCCTCTCTGGTTGAAAGAAACCGACAGCAGCCACAAACATCTCTTCTCTCAAGGGTGCTACCATCTTTCCCCTGCTGTCTTTCAAGGAATGAAACGGCTGAGGACCCTGATTGTGAGCACAGATAAAAAGGAGTATGAATATATAGATTTATATGAATGATGTACGTGGGCTCAGTGCGTTCTTAACTTAAAAAAAAAAAACAGAACCAATGCTTTTTTTTTTGGTAAGCTATAAAGCACTTTTGGGCTTCCCAGGTGGCTCAGTAGTAAAGAATCTGCCTGCCAATGCAGGAGACACAGGAGACGCTGGTTCGAATCCTGGGTTGGGAGATTCCTGGAGGAGGAAATGGCAACACATTCCAGTATTCTCGCCTGGAGAATCCCATCGACAGAGGAGTCTGGCAGGCGGCAAAGGGTCAGACACAATTGAGCACACACACACACAAAAGCGCTTTTATTGACTCCTCCTTTGTGTCTACCCTTCACCCACCACTCTCCGAGGTTACTTAATCTTCTCCCCTTGTGGATTCAGGACCACATGGCTCATCCCACACAATAGCATATTTCCTTCTTCCCAACAAGTTAATCAGCTAAGATGGAAACATTATTTTATTGCTACAGATTGTCTATGTTAGACTACTCTAAAAATATGTTAGAACATGGCACCAGTTTATATCAGCAATATCAAATTCTCATGATTTACCCTGAAACTACCATGCTGACATCTCCTCTGATGGCACAAAAGCAATGAAAGGCAAAACTGCTGGCGATTTAGCGTCAATTATGGCAAGGGTCCACACTGTACTAGCAGGAATTACATTCTTCACAGTCTGTCAATCACTTTTTTAAATACTGATTTTATATTATTTATTTGGCTGCACCAGGGTCTTAGTTGCAGCATGCAGGAAAGGCATATGGGATCTAGTTCTCTGACCAGGGATCAAACCTGGGCTCCCTGAATTGGGAGCATGGAATCTGAGTCACTGGACCACCCGCAAAGTTCCTATCAATCTTTTTTTAATAATTTATTTTTTATTGAAGGATAATTGCTTTACAGAATTTTGTTATTTTCTGTTAAACTTCAACATGAGTCAGCCCTAGGTATACATATATTCCCTCCCTTTTGAACTTCCCTCCCATTTCTCCCCATCCCACCCCCCTAGGTTGATACAGAGCCCCTGTTTGAGATTCCTTAGCTAAATAGCAAATACCCATTGGCTATCTATTTTACATATGGTAATATAAGTTTCCATGTTACTCTTTCTCCTATCAATCATTTTTAAAAAGCCAGTTTCACTTAACAATGTCCTTGATAAAATAGTAAAAGTTATTAATTATTAAATCTCACTCTTGAGAACTTGATCTTTTTAATAATCCGTGTGATGAAATGGGACCATTTCATCATATCTAATATGTACAAAAAGCATTTCTACATACCTAATACAATGGCCATCTTAAGGAAAAGCATTTATGCAATTGAGTTGTGAGCTGAACTATACACTTTTCCATAGAATACCATTTCTGCTGAAAGAATGACTGGCAGACAACTTATTATTATGTATAGTTATTCAGACTTAGGTACTTGGCAGACATTTTCTCTAAAGTAGATACAGTGAGCCTGACACTTCAAGGAAAGAACTGACAATACCTGTTGCTGATGATAAAATTTGAGTTTTCAAGAAAAAATTAGAATTTTGGAAAACTTGAACTGGATACCAAAATCTTGACTGCTCCTCAATTCTAAAGACTTTTTGGATGAGATTAATGGTTGTATTGATGAATACTATGTAAACAAATGTGTCAACATTTGAAAGATCTGCAGAACTCAGCAATTATTTTTAAAATGACCAATGTACAATGTTATAAAACCACAAGCTGGTCAAAGATCCATCCAAAGTGCAAGATGGACCAATAGATTTTTCCATTATGGAGTAGCACAAAAAATTCATTGACAATGTTCAGATTCAACACCACAACTAACTCTTAAGAACATCTTTCTAAACAAAAAAAAGAGGCCAAAGGGAAAAAAAAGAATCTACCATTTGCTGAGTCTTGACATATTAAAAAATATACACAATTACATGAAAAAGACACTAAAATACCCCACCTTTTCTCTACTATGTATCTGTGTATAAGTGGGGTTTCTTCATATATTTCAAACAAAGCAACATATCACAATAGGCTGAATGCAAAAGCAGCTATGAAAAACACCAGTGGTCTTCTATTAAGCAATGCATTAGAGAGTAGCAAAACATAAAACCATCTCACACTTATCACTGTATTTTTGTTTTGGAATATTTTTTTCATTAAAGTATGTTATTCATGTTAACCTTTCATGAGTTTGTTGTTTTCAAGTGGATAAGTATTTTAAAACATTTCAGACTTTTAATTTCTAATATGTTAAATATTGATACAGTCCACATAAACAAAAGATCTTTGGGGCATCAATAATTTGCAAAGAATGCAAAAGTGTCCCAACACCAAAATGTTAGAAAACCTTTGGTTTTCAACATCACAAAAAAAAGAATGCTTATATGCGTGTGTATATAAGAGAACAAGCACCTGAGAAGGAGTCAGAAGGTCTCGGCTCCCGGTCCACTTGCTTCAGGATTTGGATAAATTAATCTAAGGTCTTAGTTTCTTCATCTGTGAAATGGGTTATTCATGTCTTGTTCTGAGGATTAAAGACAAAATATGTCAGAACAGTTGATACAGTACAGGTATACTGTTATTGTTACAAGATCTCAAAGTTAAGAGTTTTAACCTTGTGACCATATTTCTAAAAAATTCTCTATTCTTAAATTTTTTTGCTAAATGCAGAACTTACAGAAAATGCAAAGTGGAGATTTTTTGATTAGTCAATTAGTTCAAATGTCCAACCACATAACTTTACTGTATTAAATTTAGCACTTGACAGTTATAATTGGTAATGTGTATATCCTAATTATTACAGATATTTCCAAATACACACAGAAGTACAGAAAATTGTAACAAACCCCCATGTACTCTTAAAAATTACCAAAAAATTGTCAATATTATTTCAGTTCATAGGAAATGTGTGTATGCCTATTCTGATGTTTTTAAAAACAAGTATTAGGCATCATTTCATTTTGTCTATAAATACTCCCATATGTATCTTTCTAACAGATGAGAATTTAACATAACCCCAATACCATTAACATAGAAATGAACTCTATAGTTTTATTCTTAAATATCACCTAAAATATGCAATGCTAAGTCGCTTCAGTAATGTCTGACTCTTTGCGACCCCATGGACGGTAGCCCATCAGGCTCCTCTGTCCATGGGATTCTCCAGGCAAGAATACTGGAGAGGATATTGTAAAGTAATTAGCCTCCAACTAATAAAAATAAATGTAAAAAAATAAATAAATAAAACATTCAAAAAAAGAATACTGGAGAGGGTTGTCATGACCCTCTCCAACCCAAAACATACTCTATGTTCTAATTTCCTGATTGTCTCCCAAAAAAAGAGTCTTCATTAGTTTTTAGTTGTTCTGTAGGATCAAAATATTCTCAACAATTCAGTTACAAGTAATACAAGATTTTCAGTTAAAGACAAGAACGAAGCAGAAATAACACCATGCTCTATATACATGTACGGTTTACAAAATCAAGTCAAGAACTATTCTCCAGGGAAATGTGCTTCTTCTCCAACAAAACAACAGACAAAAATAACAAGAGACACCCACCACAAAAAAGGCCAAACTGGGAACACATCAGTACTCTGAGAAGTCACCAGAAGAGGACACACTCAGCTGATTAGGAAGGGCAGGGACTGTAGGAAGCTACCACCTGCCCTTTTGGAAGGGATGGGGTCGGACCAGCCCCATGGTCAGGCAGGCTGGAGGGGAAGGTCAGGGTCTGGGTTCCAGAGTGACAGTACAGCTCAAACAAGCCCACTATCCAAAAGGCTGGATGGCAACCACCTGCGGTTTCAACTCAGAGGTCAAAACTCAGTACTCTGGGACTTCCCTGGTGGTCCAGCGGTTTTAAGACTCTCTGCTCCCAACACTGGGGGCACAGGTTCGATCCCTGGTCAGGGAACTAAGATCCCACATGGCACATCCAAAATAAATTAATTAAATATGAAAAGATAATTGTTAAAAAAAAAACCACAGTGTTCTAAGCTAGAAATAGAATATCATCACAATAAACTACCTGTGACAATTCAATTTATTCAGCAAACATTTGTCAAAAAAGTCAATTCTACTAGGCACATCTTAGGATATGAGCTATAATAGTTTTGTGTATAATTATTCAGTGAGACAATAAGCAGCATATACTTCTCTACATATTACTTTCCCCATTAATTTTAAGGGGAAGAACAGACAAATTTAATATTAATACCTTGCCACATACATGACAAGTTATAGTGCAAAACCTGCAATTTGGCCCACCCCTCACCCAGACATTAAAACATATGAATTCTACCGTCCTTCCCAAATACTTTTCACGATTACATATCACATTAGCTTTTATCATACATATCACAGACTCCAAGCATTTACACCTACAATTTCTTTTCTAAATGGAGTATTTAGTTGAAGACTGACATGTACACACTGCTCTATTTAAAATGGATAATCAACAATGACCTAGTGTAGCGCACAGGGAACTCTGCTCAATGTTATGTGGCAACCTGGATGGGAGGGGAGTTTGGGGGAGAATGGATACATGTATATGTATGGCTGAGTCCTTTCACGGTTCACTTGAAACTATCACAACACTGTTAGTCAGCTATACTCCAACATAAAATAAAAAGTTAAAAAAAAATAAAAATAAATGGAGTATTCAGAAGGAAATCAAGGAAAGGCTAAAGAATCTCCCACCTCCTCTGAAAATCGTTTTCTTTTCCATAGGCTTAACCCAAGTGTGTCAGAATGAATTGTAAATGAAAACTGGTCAGATGCATATAGAAAATTTTAAGAGATGTGGTTCTATAGGCACATAAATCCTTTTAGGAATCCTTTACCTCAATTCTACCTATCAGGTTTTTTTTGTTGTGTGTGTGTGTCTTTTTTAAGTTTAAAACTACAGAAAAAGTAGAGAAGGAGAGAACACATTTCTTAAAGAATACTTAAGAAGTACTTCATGAATGTGTTCCAAAATATGAGAGTCACTAAGGAATTTTTTAGCTGCCACTATAAAGGACATCTTGTCAATAACAACAAAAGCTGGCAGTCAGACAACTGCAGAGTCCAGACTTCCCCATTTCAGAACTGACACTTTTGTATCAGGTCTACTATCTGCAGAAAGACAGTAAAAGTCCTAAGTTTAAGATAATATTTCCAGTGAGACCACTAAGTCCCCTACCAACCTGTAAGGAGAATGATTAAGTTCACAGAGCACAACGCAGCCCAAATGTACCATGCAGACGAGGCCTGGAGGGAATGTCACCCTTGACCTCATTTTCTGGTAACTAAGCTGAAGAGCCGACTTATACTTTCTGCCCACCTTCAGTTTTGTGTGCCCTCATACAACGTGTATCATCAAAACAAACTGTCCTTGGGGTTTAGTTTCCCTTTATAGCACTGTTGTGATTACTGTTCCAAATGGAGAATATACCTAAGTATACAGCCCAATACATCACAACTCTAAGTAAACTGGAAAGAATGACATTAACCTCACTGCAAAAACATGAGCTTTTTAGCAGACAACAGCAGCAGAATTGCATAAAAATTGTTAACGAGGAGTTGAAAACTCAAAGCCTGCATGCTTCCATCTACAAAATATTATGTAGGTTTCTTTTAAAAAATTGGTTAAAGATGGAGTCGATGACTGTGTAGATGTCTATTCAAATTGGTTTGGGCTGCAAATAAATATTAAAAAGTTAAATCATTAACATTATTCACCAGGCATATCACAGGCAAAACAGGTCATTCACAAAGTAAGGAGGGCTGTAATGAGCACTCTGTAATTTCCTTGTCTCTGATCATTCCTATTTTCACAAGACATCACTCTCTGACATCAGATTTTCCATGAAGTGTTTACTTGTTTATTGCCCTTCTCCCACTAGAATGTAAATTCCATAAGGGCAAAAACCTTATCTTACTTTCCACTCTTTGCCGGGTTCAGAGAACAGTGCCAAGCACACAGCAGAGGTTCCAAACAGAACTGCTGAATGAAGGGGTGGTTGAATGGCCACCCCCGCCCGCCCCCTTCCTTTCCTCCTTACACAGGTTAACCATCCTTTGAGGTCAGGGTCAAATTCTACTACCTCTATGAAAAACATCTCCCATTGCTCCAATCATACCATGAACACCGCCCCTGCCTGCTGTCTGATAACTGTTTATCTTTGCATTTGTATATAGCTCCCTTAAAATTCTCATAATCCTCATTAAGGGCATGGACCGTGCCCCTACGTTTCAGTATCCACCTAAGGACCCATACATAGTCTACCGCTAATAAATGCTCAGCTTGACTGACTCATACCTATAGTTAATCCAGAAATCAATTGAGTTAATAGTTTCACCTTTTTATAACCTAACCCTCCTTTTCCAATAACTCAACTGAAATTGCAGTGGGTCCCCTCTAGTTTAAACTTATTTTTGGCAACTTCAAGCTTTACATTCTCATATATGTAACTATAGCTGCTCATAATTCACTTTATCCATCCCTCCCCCAAGATTAATTTTTGTATATATATATAAAAAAAAACCTTGTGACTTTTTTGGTGATACCTTCAAATGAAGTATCTAACCCCAATCAAGAAGGAAGTTGGAGTTTCATTACTTTCTTCCTGTTGCTGAGATACTGGAGGATATTTTTTCTTTTTATGCCTTTTTCCTTTCATGTCAAGATGGATCCCATTTCCTTCTTTCCTGATCATAGCCCTGGCAAGTTTTTCTTATTGCTTTGTACCTGTCCTTGGTAATCTGCCTTAGATCCTCCTTTCTGAGCCACTCCTGTTTCCTCTAGTCACTTATTTGATCAGATTTCAAACTTTTCAAATGAGACTAGCCTCTTCTTAAAGCTTGAGCCTGCTTCTTTAAATCTGGCCATCCCTTCACAAAGCCAACCAAACCCCGGTCATCTGGGCTAAATGAAATGTACAAAAATATCAGATTATCCACAACACAAGAAAATCAGAAAAAAAATTGACATCTGGCTTTGGAATATATCATGTGGCTTTGGGCAAGATTTACTTCTTAAAGCTTTTGCTTAAGCCATCACCGTTAGTAACAATGTCTTTTACCATAGTGGAATATCTGTCTCAATTTTAAATTTTGATGCAGTTTTTTCAAAAAGCCAATCAAATATCAACTGAGGTTTTTCCTATGAAGTCTTTAACTCGTTTTTTCAATCTGTTGAAAACTATCATAAAATCTGGTTTCTGTTTCCCCTGATTTATTTCCTCCCTGTTCCTGGACTTCTGATCCAAATCAGCTTACCCTATATTAATTTACTTCTTTAATTTAAAGTACCATTTGCTTGAGAATGAAAAGCATTCTAATAACACTAAATGTCTAATGAAATTTTCAGTCCAAATAACACTAGATAGAAGACTTTTTTTTTTTTAAGCTACTGCAGGAAAAGTTGGGTTTCTAGGATAAATTACACTGGTAATTCTAGCAAATTTATATTTAGTGGGTTATTATGATTGGCTGAAAAATAGAAAAACATTAAAGAGCTATGCAAGTCAGCTTTGTCAATATATAATCCCATAGGCCAAACACTATGAAATTAAATTCTCAGTACAGGCATTTATAGAAAAGAGCATCAAAACAAACTCACACATCAACCCTGGCCCCTTTTCCTGACCCCAGCCTAAACTCTGCACAGTCTCACACTTGATTGCTGCTGCCTCACTTCCACAAATGAGTTTTTAATGTTTAAGAAAAAGGAAAAGAACTAGGTTAACAGGTTCTTCTCTTTTGCCCCCTTTTCAGCTTCTGTCATTGAGCTCTTGGCCAAAGAGATCCCTAATCCTCAATTTTACATGACTGTTTTCACTTTACAGGTATTCAATTATTTTACATTCAAATGCACACTTACATAGAGCTTGAACCTACTCTTTTTCATGTTAATCACCATATTACCAGCAGAATTGAGAATAAACTCATTTTTGTGGTTTCCCCTCATAAAGAACTTTGGGAAGTATAAATTATTTTACCTAAAAACCAACTTTTGGGCTGGTGTTTTTTAGGCCAAGTTTTTATACAGGATGTTAAATGTTAATCCCCAAAACTTTTTTAAACAAGATTTCACAGTCATCAAACTCAGTTAAGTTCCAGAACTTTACTTAAAAAATAAAAACAAACTCAGGATGCCTAGTCACACTTTGACTAATATACCCAGACA
Source organism: Dama dama (assembly GCF_033118175.1). NCBI lineage: Eukaryota > Metazoa > Chordata > Mammalia > Artiodactyla > Cervidae > Dama > Dama dama. Next base: position 22,750,698 of record NC_083702.1, read on the forward strand.
AAGCCCCAAATTCTCAGTTTTTCAATATACCTTCTCCAGGCTGCAGCACAAGTCTCGATTAACTACGGCCTCCCAAGCTATTTGTCCACCATACACATCATTTCTCAAGGGAAAATAAATAATTCCCAAGTGATTGATTCAACTGGTAAGAATTCTTTCCTTCTTTTAAAAATTTACCTTAACTTCAAAAATCTCTTTTCTTGATGCAGTTCAGAGAACAGTATAAATCCCCTGAGGAAAACAGTTGTCACCTATGTGCGCTCAAAACATGAGTGGCTTAAAGAGACATTTTCTGACAGTCTAAGTTCCCCAAATACTAGTCATAAGGTCTTTCATGGATGGTAAATTTTACACACACACAAAAGAAAGGAAAGAAACATACCTGGTCATTTTCTAAACAGGTTTGATAGGTTTGGTTCCCTTGTAAGAGCAGAGTATTTACTTATAATCTTTTAAAGCACAAGTGGCAGTCAGGAGAGTGGGTAAATAAAATCTTCAGAGGTTTAAAAACCCTGCATCTTAACTCACTTCCCCTTGATTTCAGGGGCCGGTACTGCAAAGCCCACGGCAAATGAGATTATGTAACAGGTTTTTCCTCTCTCCACTTTATTCATCACCGGCTGATTGGAGGTGTGCTTTCTCCAAACGAGTTGAGACTCCTAGGACTTTATTTAGGACGGCTGAAGTTGAGGTTTGATACATTTCCTTAGGATTTTGCAGGATCCACTGATTTAAATATCTATTTGTATTTTTCTCAAGTGAGAAAACACAGTAACAGTGTAGTTGCTGTTGTAATTTCAAGGAAATAAACGCAGCTGCACCTGAAAACTTCCGTTTTGCACAAATATTTTCCTCCCCTGTGTTTCATTCCATGAAACTGCACGATATACACAGACCTTCACTCGTCTCCCGGGGCTTCTTCCCTTCTCACGTTTTACGGTTGGTGCAGATAAAGAAGTCGTCCCTGGCGCACCGGGCCCCCCAGCACCCGGCCTCGGGGGGAGAGGGGGGTCCCCGGAGGAAAAGCGAGTGGGTTGAAAAGCGCAGCCCGGTCACCACTCAGGTGGCCCCGCCGCTCACACGAAAGGCGAGCTGGGGATAATGGGGACAGTCAGGCCGGGGCCCCTCTTGGCAGGCGTGTTGTGTAACACTCGCGCCTGGAAGTGAGCAGCTTGGCCCGCGAAGGGACCGCGTCCGGCGGCGGCTCCTGGCGGCGGCACCCGGCCGCCCGGCCCGCTCGGCCCGAGCCCGCGCGCCCGCCGCCGCCGCCGCCCCGACCCCGCGCGGGCCGGGCCCCCCACACACACCCCCCTCGCGCCTCTGCTTCCCACGCGCTCGCCGCTCGGGGCCGCGATCGCCCCCACCCCGCCCTCGACCCCGGGCCCGGCCGCCGGGAGGGCAGCGCCGGCGGGGCGCGCGGACCGGCGTCCATGCTGCCGGCGCGGCGGGAGCCCGGCCCCGCGCCCACCCGCCCCGCCGTCCGCGCGCCCACTTACTTTCGGGGCCGCCGACCTCGCGGCTCCCTCGGGGGGGGCGGGGGGGAAACGAAAGTTGTCACGGCGTCTCCCCGCGGGGCCCCCTCGCCTCCCGGACCCGCGAGGCGCCGCGGCGGAGCCGGGAGGGCTTGCTGCGCTCCCGCCCGCGTCCGTCCCGTCGCGCTCTCCTCCGCCTCCTCTTCTTTTCACTATATTATCTTCTCCTGCTCGGAGGGGCGGGTGGGGGCGGGAGGCTTAGGAAGCGAGGAGACGTTTGCAACTTTTCTTCACTCTTTCTCTCCCCCCACCAACCCCCGATCAGCCTTGAAAAAACACTGTTGAAAGGGGCGAGGAACCTGTGGAGGTGGCGGGGGGGACGCGGAGGGGGTCGGGAGAGGTGATGATAGTCGTTTGGAAAACTGATCAGAGCCCCCCCGCCCCAAACAGAGATACCCAGAAAGAGGGGGAAAGGCGGGGGGTGGGGTGGGGTGGGGGGTTGGGGGGAAAGAGAAAGAGTCGCTGGTCAGGAAACTTCAAGCGCGGATGAGGTCATTGGTTTAAAAATAAAGAGATGGCGTCACTTGAAACCAATCCCAGTGAATGAACTCAGCGGAGCCCCGGGGAAAGGAGGAGACAGGCAGGGCAGGGCGGTGGGCGACGGGCGGGGCCGTGCGCCCGCCCGAACCCGGAGCGCGGCTCGGCGCCTGGTCGCGGCCGCTCGGGGAGGGGTCGGGTCACGTTCCGTTCCGGGGCCCGGCGACTCCGGGGCAGGTTCCGCGGGCGCCGCTGGGAGGAGCCGGGTGGCCGGGGGAGGCGGCCCCGCGGCCTCCTCCTTCCGCGCCCGCGCGCCGGCTGCCCCCGGGGCCCCCGATCCCCGACCCTCGGGCCGGGTCTCGGCCGCGTAGGGCTGCGCCCCAACAGGTATTTCAGGGTTTCCCCCCTCTCCCTGCCCCAGCGAGGCGCAGAGCCTTTTCCTCCTCTTTGGGCTGTTTCCAGCTGCCTCCCCAGGGTGAAGAAACGCAAACAATGATTTGAGAGAATTACAATCGCTCTTTTAAAAGTGACGAATCCAAAATGCAGGGCACTGCCGGCTCTTAGGAGAGAGAAGTTACAGGTAATTTAAGAAAAATCACGCTCAGGTGGCTCAGGCAGTCAGCTCTCCCTGTTTGTTATAGAAAGCCCCCACCTGAATGTTCCTGGCATTTATGATTTTATTGTGCTTCTATTTACTTATTTCTATTTACATTTGTAAATGTAACGAGCACGAGTAGCCTAACATGCTCTTGAAAAGTGTGTCCTTTTCAAGCACTGTGTGCCCGGTGCTTGGGCAGCACAGAATCGTCTGTAAATTAAACCAAAGGTTCACCACCTTTGGGGAGGTGCAAGACCCCCGTTGAGTTTACTTCACACACTTCGTGCATTTTAAAATTTGGATTGAAATAGCTTTGTTTTGAAATGGCATTACACCCTTTGGGAAATAGAGACCTGAGCTGGTGACACACCAGGACTTGGAATCACTGGGTAGGACAATCGGAGCTTTATTCTAGTGTTCTTTGAGCATTTGAGCATGAAGCTGCTTCTACTGAGAAGTACTCACGTGGATATCACATAACAGAGATGTGATTAATGACGGAAAAGCACACTCCGAGTGGACTGCTCCATGAGCCAGAATTTGTGTGTAGGAATAAAATATTCCATTTGCAATGTATTAGATTTGGGACGTTGGTTCCCCGAAGACATCTTTGTTGGGAAATGTCCGTTTGGACATTGCCTGAGGGTTTTTGTCGTCTTGTTTTCTGTGGGTTTTCTTTTTTTTTTTTTTTTTTTTTGGATTGCCAAAATAACTGAGAAGCATGTGGGGGGGGGGGCGGGGGGGTTGTTAGAAAAGTGAAACTTGTCTATACTTTTTTGCCTTTAAATCCTGCAGCTAAAGCCCATTCGTTACTATAATCATTTAAGGTCAGTATTAGAGTAAGCCTCTAGGAACTTCCGGACCATCTTTTTTTAGGAGGAAAAGGAGTCCATCTGAAGAGGGGAGCGCGAGGGAGCCCTTGAGGCAGTTAAAGAAGCTTAAGGCCATAGATGCAGAGCCGACTTTCTGCCTCTGCCTTTGACCTCCTTAAGCCTTCTGCAGGGGCGAGACGATCTCTTCCGCGGCACGCTGTCCTCTGGTGGCCGGGGGATGTTACTGCAGCTCCAAAGGGATTACTATCTACGCTCTAACAGGTAACCTCTAAAAATCGACTGCCTACAGACCTGCTGTCTTCAGAACAGTTACCGAAGAGAGAGTTGGAGAGGATCTGCATCTCCAGTCTGCTTAGTTGGAGGAGTTGAGATTCGGAAGAAGGAAGGAGAAGAGAGAGAATCCTTGTCCTAGACTAGATCCTGGATCTATTGGATGAAAGACCTCTTTACATGCTGAGCCCCAGTCGCCTTATTCTGACACATCTTGAAACCTCTCTCTCCTCTTTCTTCATTGACAATTAAATTGGAGCACCTTCCATATGTATGCTATTATGGGAGTCTCCCCCTGTATATCATCTAATTAGGAAAACAACACAAATTAAAACCAATTAAAAACCAAATTAATGATTGAGTGGCATACAGTATTGGTTTAAAGAGTCCAGCGAACTCTTCATGTCATTGTATGGCAAAAAACCACCACAATATTGTAAAGATATTATCCTCAAATTAAAATATATTTTAAAAAATTTTTAAGTAAAAAAAAAAAGGTAGAGTCCAGAAGAGGAAAGGAGTGATGTTGGCTGTGTTGTCAGGGAAAGCATCTTCTGAAGATCTTTGACTTCATGCTTGAAGGTAGTTAAGATTTAGTTTGGTGTAAGAGGGTTCAGCAGAGGGACTATTATAGATAGGAAATGGCAGAGCAGACATGGAGATGGATTGCATAAAGGGTATTCAGGTGAGGGATGAGTAGACCCCTCTAATAATAGTAGGGATTGGGGTGTAGCAATTAAGAATTAGGCCAAATTTGAAATGTAGAAGCACATTAAAGAGATGCATGAATGGTTCAATACATAGCTTGTTACTAGTCCAGCAAATAAGCACTGAACAAGTTTACTTCACTAAAGGGTATTTGCTTTCTTGTTCTACTAAGAGAGCTTCTATACATGCCAACAACAAACATATTTTAAATAGTACCATTTACAATTGCTCCAAAGAATGTGAACTACTTAGGTTTAAGTCTAACAAACCATGTGCAGGATCTGTATGCTGAAAACTATAAAATATTGATGAAAGACATTAAAGAAGACCTAAATAATTGGAGTGACTTGCTATATTCATGGCTTGGAAACCCAATAGAGTAAATATGTCAGTTCTTCCAAAATTGACTTATAGATGTCACACAGTTTCTATCAGAACCCCAGCAAGGTTTTTTTGGTAGGCATAGCCAACTTAACATAAAACTGCGTCCAGTATGTTTAAAGGATTGAGTGAGTGCTAGATTTCCCAAAGGCAGGCAAAGGTCTCATGTACTTAGGACACCAGCAAAGCGGAGGCTCTGAGGTCTTAGAATCAGATCATTTGGGAAGAAGCTGTCTTTGTTGCAGTACATGTAAATGTACAGTTTAGTACTGGTTCTAGTTAGAGTTTAATATGAGGGAGGTGCACCAAATATTTTAGCTAGAATTAAAGATGGAAGAGGAGCACCATAATCTTTAGTGCTTAGACCCCCTGAAGGTTTTAATCTGTCCCTAGCCCTGGGAATAAATAAGAGAGGCAAGGTCCCATCTCGCAAGGAACATCTTCGCAACATTCTAGTGGGAAAAGAAGACAAAAACAGCCAGAGCTGTAACAAGATCAGTTCTACAGGAGAAATTGGGTGTTGTGATAGCGCATGTTGAAGAGGAGTTAAGGTGGTTGGGAGAGGCATTTAGGAGGAGGGGGCACTTGAACTGAAGCCTGAAGGATAGCCGCCAGGGACATGGTCTGAGCAGACGCAGCAGGTCACTCTGAGACTGTTCAGCAAAAACAGTGTGACTTGTAGAGAGCCGCTAATGTTGCCAGAGCAAAAGCAAGGCCAGTGGATCTCAAAAGTACAAAACTAGGACCCAGACCACATAGGCCTTTATAATGTACAGAAAGGAATTTGCATTCTTCTGTGGGAGATTTAAGCAGGTTAGTACATGACCTGATTTATGAAGAAGGTATTTACAAGTAAACATAGTTTAGTTTTGAAAAGAGTTTCAATAATATTCTGCATGTATTTTTTCACTTTACAGCTCCCTTTTCCAATGGGAAGTAAGCATTTTTTATAATTTCGTTAATCTCCAGGGATCCCTTTAACGTTCCCAAATCAAATATTCTTAGCTTAGGGTTCATGGATTCTTACAGAGTACATGGATGGACTTCAGAAGGTCTAGGAGCCCCCTAAAATTGTGTACTATATGCTTATGTGTGTTTTCCTGTGGTCCCTAACTTTCAACAGATTTTCAAAGTGTTTTATCAGTATACATACAAATAATACCTACTTTTAGTCTTGGCTGTGTCTTTTTGGACAGTGTGTTAGTCACTCAGTCGTGTCCGATTCTTTGCGACCCCATGGACTGTGGCCTGCCAGGCTCCTCTGTCCATGGGATTCTCCAGGCAAGAATACTGGAGTGGATTGCCATTCCCTTCTCCAGAGGATCTTTCCAATCCAGGGATCGAACCCAGGTCTCCTGCACTGCAGGCAGATTCTTTATCGTCTGAGCTACAGGGCTGCTGCTGTTGTCCTAGGGCTCGTGGCTCCACACAAATGAATTCCAGTTCTGGAAGGAAGCAGGTTCTGCCTCAAAGAGGTGATACTATGTTGGAGGAGACACTATTCTGTCAGAATTAGGAGAGAATATTCTGAGTTTGCCTCTGAAGGAAGTTCTGGGAAGAAAATTGTACCTATGTGATGTGAAAGCTAGTAGATACCTAGGTCATTACCTGATACCATCCCACTCACTTTATATATAAGAAATCGAAGGTCCAGAGAGGTTAAGTGGCTTGCCCAAGAATGCACAGCTAGTTAGGGACGAAACTGGGATTAAAAACAGGTTTACTGTCATTCCATACAGCGTTCTGTGCTCCTCGTCAGAAAAATCTGGACCACATATTGTACTTAAAAAAGTCTAATGGGAATTAAGTATTCAGTCTCACTCAATTAAATTAAACAAGAGGCTACAGAAAAACCTGAATGAACTGTTTGGCCAACCCAATACATGCTCATTCATAAGGAAATGGAAGAAAGGAGGGAGGTGAAAGAGTTCAAAATCATACAGTCCCTGCTCTGAAAGAGATGAAAAACCTCAATGTCAAATTAAGATGTCCAACCAACAAATAGCAACAACACTGTTATCAGTGTATATCTGATCTTTGTGTAGCAGATATGTAAACAGACACAGCAAGTTACAAACACTGGATGATTTTTCATTTATCAATTTGGCAAGGATTTTTAAAATGAGTAATCCCAGGACTGAGTCAAGAGTGTGGAGACACAGAAAAGTAGAAAGAAAAGCAGTGAATGTGGCTGTTACAGAAAGCTAAGAAGAGAGCATTTCAAGAAAGGAAAGAGTATGTTTCCAGTGAGTTAATACTTAAGGAAGATAAGGTTAAAAAAAAGTCTTCCTTGGACTTAGCAACTAAGTGACCCTGAAGAGGGTGGTTTCATCAAAGACGATCTTGCAGAGGCAAGATGGCAGTGAGTTCACCAGGGAATGAGAAGGAAGGGAGGAAGTGGAAACAGTGAAATAGAAATTATTCTTTTAGAAACTTCTAATCCCACTTTCGTCCCTAACTAGCTGTGGATTCGTGGGCAATAGAAACTGTTAAAAGGAAGTGAAAAGCATCCTACCCAGCTTCAGGCAGATGGAGAACATTTCAACCCAACAAAGGTCCTACTGACCTCCTCAATTTCCTCCACTGTTGTTATGAGGGTTAAAAACCCAGTATACATCTTGTACAAAGGAGCTGGTTGTTTCCATATTGGATTAACATGGTGATGCTAGTTTATTTTCACATTCCATTTAATTTGTAGTTTCTTTATAGTCGTGATTTGAGATGGTCCTAAAAACTCAGTGATCTAAAGAGAACTAGACCTTTTTCTTCAATACCTTAAACACTGGCTTTACACAAATTTTTAAAAGTACTTTTTAATCAAAATGGTATTTGGCTATTTGATCAGAATATCCTTGGGTTTCCCAGGTAGCTCAATGATAAAGAATCTGCCTACCAATTCGGGAGACACAGGACATGTGGGTTCGACCCCTGGTGAGGAAGATTCCCTAGAGGAGGAAATGGCAACCCACTCCGGTATTCTTGCCTGGGAAGTCCCATGGATAGAGGAGGCTGGTGGGCTGCAGTCCATGGGGTCACAAAAGAGTTGGACATAACAACACAAGCAGAATATTCTATCTTGCTATTTAACCACTGTTGAGCAAGAGGTTCAATTACTAAATTACTAAAGACTGTTTCTAAAGGTATTGCTTATGTTTATAAAAATGAATTATTATTGAACGTTGTCATTTTTTAGTCCAGAAAACCAGGGAGCACATTAAAACCTATGCTCACTTACTTGGAAAATGGAAAAACCCATCTAAAAATCACTTATTCAGGTACCATCAGTTATTCACACCAACTCTCCAGAGCTGTTGTGAGGTTCAAATGAATACCAAGGAAGACACCAAGGATACTGCATAATTCACAGCGTAGATTCTCACTACATACTGACTCCTTCCTTTTTAGGAAAGGCTGCACATTGAACAGACTTAAATCTTGAACAGCAGCATTAATAGGGATATTAAAAGGGAAGGGGAAACCCATTCCAGGAAAAGAAAACACAGTTGGAGACACAGCAGGGAAAAGGTGTTTAAAATAGTTTAACTGAAGCAGAACATTTGTATTCAACAGTACATAAATAATAAGCCTGGGAAGCATTTGGGGGCTAGATTACACAGGGCCTCGGTCAAAAAAATTAGCTTTTCTATTTTAAGTAGCAGGGAATGATCAGTAATTTGGTTCCTTTTCTAAAATTATGCTTCATTGTCGTTGTTTGGTTGCCTAGTCGTGTCTGACTCTTTGCAACCCCACGGACTGGAGCACACCAGGCTTCCCGTCCCTCACCATCTCCTGGAGTTTGCCAAAGCTCGTGTCCATTGAGTCAGTGATGCCATCCAACCATCTCATCCTCTGTCGCCCCATTCTCCTTGTACCCTCAATCTTTCCCAGCATCAGGGTCTTTTCCACTGAGTTGGTTGTTCACATCAGGTGACCAAAATATTGGAGCTTCAGCTTCAGCATCAGTCCTTCCAATGAGTATTCAAGGTTGACTTCCTTTAAGATTAACTGGTTTGATCTCCTTGCTGTCCAAGGGACTCTTGAGTCAAAATTATGCTTTATTGGCCTTATTTTCTATTGTAAAGCAATATATATATCCATTGCTAAAAGTCTGTCAATTACAGAAATGTGTAAAGAAGAAAATGTAAATCACCTTATTCAATGGCTATGCTTGGGAGAGAGACAAAAGTTGTTGTTGGTGGTGGTTTTTTGTTTTTTCTGTGGCGGGGGGGGGGTTCACGTTTAACTGAGAACCATTTAACTGACATAGAAAAATATATTCACTGCAGTGGATTGGGTCACATTATGTGCTTTACCATTTGGAGAGTTTGATCCTTAAGATTTTACTTCAAGTATGGAACTTGAGAAAACACTGCTCAACATGAGGACATACAATTTTAGCATTTTGTAAGCTTTTTTCTTTTTATTATATAGAATGCTAAAATATTCTGAGGTCAACTATGTTGGGCTTCCCAGGTGGAGCAGTGGTGAAGAATCCGCCTGCCAGTGCAGGAAACATAGAAGAGTCAAGTTCGATTCCTGGCTTGGGAAGATCCCCTAGTGGAGGAAATGACAACCCACTCCAGTATTCTTGCCTGGAAAATCACATGGCCAGAGGGGGCTGGCAGGCTACTGTCCGTGGAGTCACAAAGAGTCAGACATGACTGAGCACGCACGCATACACAAGTTGTTAGATTTCTCACTTTTCATTATTAACAACAGTACAAATATCATAATTTTATTTTGAAAAACAAAGCATTAAAGGTCTCTGATTCCTTGAAAAATTTTCCCTCGAAGCTTATAATGGCATTATAAGTTATGACACAGATTGCCACTTAATAAAGAAGATGAGTTGCAAATATATATAAGTAATAATCTGAAGTGCCTTTCACTGCTCCTTGGTTATCGAACTAGTTAACTCATCTTAAAATTACCAGTTAAGGAGTACTCATTTGCTCCCTTTACCAGGGAATAGTAACAAATATTTACTGAGTGCTTGCTCAGCCCAGTCATTGTACTAGTTAATGTTTATAAACATCTCATTCTAGTCATTTAGTCTCAGTTTTTATTGTTATATCCTTTGTTGGTATTTTGGGTCAGATTTTCTTTTACCATATCCATTTGTTGTTTTGCCAGTAGAAATGAAGTTTACAAATTATGGAAACAGTAAGTAGATTTCAGTAACTTTTTTAATTGCAAAGATTTGCCTGTAAAAATTGGAATTGTGTATTTGGAATGGTTAGATGATCAGTGAGAACTCTTCAATGCTGGAACAAATGAAGTCTGACCTACACATTTACAGGGTACAATGTTTGCTTATCTTTATTATATATCTTGCCCTATGATTTCAACCTATAGTTTTTAACCATTTTTTCTTTTAACTTTAATACAATGAAGTTATTTAATTTTTCAAAAAAATATTGCCACCATCACACTGTCCAAGGATAACCTTTGGGAACATTTGGATGTATCTTCTCCAATTTAAAAGTTTGAACTCAGAAATGGATGGGATAAAAGTTGGATTTTAGGTGGCTTAATTTGACCCCACTCCAGTACTCTTGCCTGGAAAATCCCATGGATGGAGGAACCTGGTAGGCTGCGGTCCATGGGGTCGCTAAGAGTCAGACACGACTGAGCGACTTCACTTTCACTTTTCACTTTCAAGCATTGGAGAAGGAAATGGCAACCCACTCCAGTGTTCTTGCCTGGAGAATCCCAGGGATGGGGGAGCCTGGTGGGCTGCCGTCTATGGGGTCGCACAGAGTCGGACACGACTGAAGTGACTTAACAGTAGCAGTAGCAGCAATTTGACCAAAGAATATCAGAAAAATCTTAGCAAGGGGACCATAGAACAAGAGAGACCATATTGAGCTATAGTGACAAGTCAGACATAAGTCAAGAAGAGCCAAGGCTGGTACTGTGGCAATGGACATGAAAAGAAAGCAACAAATACAATAGTACAGAGGGAGGATTGAGAGGACTTGGTGACTCATGAGCTCTGGAGGGTGAAGAAGATAAGTAATTAAAGATGATGTTAAGGTGTCACCTTGGGCAATTTATATAAACTTCAATTTCCTCGTCTGTAAAATAGGGTTAACAATTGTACCTTCCTCATAGGATTGTTGGGAGGATTCAATGGATGACATCTAAAATGCTTAGCACAATCACTGGAATGTATTCCCAGTAAGGGTTAGCTGTTATTGTTTTTATAGCTGTTGAATCTAGATGACTGGGTTAATGATGAAACTCTTAAAAGAAATAGGAAAGTCAGGGTGGAGGTTGGATTGAGGTGGGGGAGGTGGAGTTAAGATATAATCTAGACATGTGAAATTTAGGTTCATGGTGTTAAAAATATTTAGCAAGTAGCCATCACTGCCATGAGAATCCCATGTTTTTGACAACAGGTACATTCTAGGAAGATTATATTCATAAGAAGCAGAGCTATGAAAAGTGGATACCCACTGCAAAGTATAATCTGCCCCTCTCCCCATGGCCTCCATTCATTAGAGAAATTACCTTGACTAATGAGCAATCTCAGTAAGAATTGACTTCCTTGTTGAATGGCTCTCCAGGTAAGACATGTCAGAGTAGTGACGCACCTGGATTTTGGAATCAAATCTGTGACTCTTGACTCTTCTACTTAACTATTATCTGATTGTATAAAAATTAACTCTAGGAAATTCCCTGGCAGTACAGTGGTTAGGACTCCATACTTCCACTGCCAAGGGCCCGGGTTCGACCCCTGGTTGGGGAACTAAGATTACAGAAGCCATGTGGTGTGGCCAAAAAAAGAAAAATTAGTTTTCTAAGCTTCAGCTTTGTTTACAAAACAGAAAATAAAAATTTCCACCTCTTAGAACTGATGGGAGGATTAAATGGAAATATAAGTGAAACTCTTTACACATTATAAAATGTGACATAAATACCAATATGGCTCTTAGTCCTGTCTTTCCTGTAGGTTATAAGTTGTATTTATACATCTTCTCTTTCCTTTATGATGCCAAACACGAGAAGCACGCTGTACCAACTGCTGACCCCGTTGCCCCCTTGACCTTCGTCTTCGGCCTCTCCCTCTGTCTCAGTCTCTTTGGAATTTTGTTGCCCGTGATTGTGAGAAATTCCAGAATGCCGGGCAGGATCTGACATGAACTTGAGCAAACTCCGGGAGACTGGAGGACGGGGAAGCCCGGAGTGCTGCAGTCCACGGGGTCACAAAGAGTCAGACACGACTTAGCGACTGAACACAACAAGGCAGGATCTTTGGGGCAAGATGGTCGGTTAGCCTTTGTTCGGAGAGACTGTTAGTTTTCTATTGCTGCTGTAAACAAATGACCACAAACAGTGTCTGAAAACAACACAGATTTAATATCTTTGCTCACTCAGTCGCTCAGTGAAGTCCGACTCTTGTGACCCCATAGACTGTAGCCTGCCAGGCTCCTCTGTCCATGGGATTCTCCAGACAAGAAAACTGGAGTGGGTTGCCAGTCCCTTCTCCAGGGGACTTCCCCACCCAGGGATCAAACCCAGGTCTCCTGCATTGCAGGCAGACTTTTTACCAACTGAACTGCGAGGGAAGCCTTTTTATTATCTTATAGTGCTGGAATTCTAAAGTGGGTGTCAGTAGGCCAAAGTCAAGGTGTCGGCAGGGCTGTGTTCCATCTGGAGATTCCAGAGGAAATGCATTTTCTTGTCCTTTCCAGCTCCTGGAGGTGCCTGTGTTCCTTGGCTCCTGGTCCCTTCTTCCGTCTTTAAAACCAGCAGCAGTAGATTGAGTTCCTCTCACATCCCCAGTCTTCTCCCCTGGTTCTCCTCTTCCCACTCTTCCCCTACTAAGGAGCCTCATGATTACATTGGGGTCACCTGGACAACCCAGCATACTCCTGTATTGTTAAATCTGCTCATTAGCAACTGGAATTCTCCCTTGCTCTGTGGCCTGATCGGAGAAGGCAATGGCACCCCACTCCAGTATTCTTGTCTGGAGAATCCCATGGATGGAGGAGCCTGGTAGGCTGCAGTCCATGGGGTCGCAAAGAGTCGGACACGACTGAGCGACTTCACTTTCACTTTTCACTTTCATGCATTGGAGAAGGAAATGGCAACCCCCTCCAGTGTTCTTGCCTGGAGAATCCCAGGGATGGCGGAGCCTGGTGGGCTGCCGTCTATGGGGTCGCACAGAGTCGGACACGACTGAAGCGACTTGGCAGCAGCAGCAGCATGTGGCCTGATATTCACAGGTTCTGAGCATTAGGACACGACTTTGAGAGGCCATTATGCTGCTGACTACAGAAAGGAAACTTCAGGGAGGTTTGCCCCTGCTTTTTCCCTCTGCCTTGCAGGACCTAATTGATTCATCAAATGATGGGCTGGCAACCACAACTGGAGATTGTAATAGTCACAGTTAGGAGGTATTTCACACTAAGATTTTTCTTCTGGTCTACTCCTGACTCAGCTCCATACTGAAAGATATATTTGCAGGCAAACACAATAAACAGTAGCTAACTAAAAATTTTCAAAGAAATAATAATCCCAGGGAATATTCTCCAGCATGGGAAAAAAGGTTTATCTTCAATCCTTAATTTTTTGGAGATTTTTTTTTTAATGTGGATCATTTTTAAAAAGTCTTTATTGAATTTGCTACAATATTGCTTCTGTTTTATGTCTTGGTTTTTTTTGGCCATGAGGCAAGTGGGATCTTAACTCCCCGACCAGAGATCAAACCCACACCACTTGCATTGGAAGGTGAGGTCTCAACCACTGGACCACCAGGGAAGTCCCAATCTTTAATTTTCATAAATGATGTCCATTTCATTTCTGACACATTTTTTATTTCTCTAGAAGAACTTCAAGAGCAGTGTTTTCACTTTAGCTCCAATTGATGATGAATGGACAGCAGACTATGGCTTAAGAAAGACAGGTGAAAAATATCAAGTTGCAAAGCAAAGCATGTAAATATATCAGAGACTGGAATTTTTTTGTTTAAAGGGGTAAAAGGCCATCAGTCTTATTTTAGGAGCACCAGGAGTTCAAACACTATAGTTGGAAATGGCTAAAACCTAAATACCTTTGAATTTCACTCTGAAATTGAGTATTCCTGTCTTTTAAGTTCTTCTGTCTGTAATGTATATGTTGTTGTTGTTCATTTACTAAGTCTTGTCCCACTCTTTGCGACCCCATGGACTGCAGCATGCCACGCTTCCCTGTCCTTCACTATCTCCCAGAGTTTGCTCAAATTCATATCCATTGAGTCGGTGATATCATCCAACCATCTTGTCCTCTGTCAGCCCCTTCTCCTCCTGCCCTCAATCTTTCCCAGCATCAGGGTCTTTTCAAATGAGTCGGCTCTTTGTGTTAGGTGGCCAAAGTATTGGAGCTTCAGCATCAGTCCTTTGAATGAATATTCAGGACTGATTTCCTTTAGGATGGACTGGTTTGGTCTCTCCACTGTCCAAGGGACTCTCAAGAGTCTTCTCCAGCGTCACAGTTTGAAAGTATTAATCCTTTGGTGCTCATCCTTCTTTATGGCCCAACTCTCACATCTGTGTATGACTACTAGAAAAACCATAGCTTTGACTGTATGGACCTTTGTGGGCTTATCATTTCGGTTCAGTCTATCAGTTATGTCCGACTCTTTGGGACCCCGTGGACTGCAGCACACCAGGCTTCCCTGTCCATCACCAACTCCCATAGCTTGCTCAAACTCTTATCCATCAAGTTGGTGATGACATCCAACCATCTCATCCTCTGTCGCCCCCTTCTCCTCCTGCCTTCAATTTTTCCCAGCATCAGGATCTTTTCCAATGAGTAAGGTGGCCAAAGTATTGTTGGCATATAAATGAGCTCAGAATAAACGGGTCCAAATCTCCAGTGAAAGTAATTTTTAAAAATTTTAATAATTGATCTTAATTTTCTAGGGGGGAAGAGGCTAGTCTTAGTATGTAACCGAAAGGATATTTAGCTTGAATATCAGAAGAGGCCAGCACTGAATTGTTTGATGACTTTGGGCAGGACATTCAAGAGAGTGCCTATAAGTCCTGAGCATCTCTATTCCCAAGCACTGTGTTTACGTACACTATCTCACTTAATTCTCCCACCATAGGGAGGCATTGTTATCCTCAATGAGAAATTGAGTCTCTAAGACGTGAGGAGACACTCACATTCACAGCTAAAGAGGGACAGCACTGGGATTTGAGTCCAGTTCTGCCTGCCTCCAGAGCTTACACATCCTCTCTCCACCACCCTCAACTGCTCTTCCTGAGCCCCAGGTTTTCTCATCTGCAAAATAAAGGATCTGAGCCAGCCAGTCTCTGATGCCCCTCCTCCTTCTCACCGTATGACCTTCATGGTTGGGAAGGGAAAGGGCGATCAGGAAGGGGTCTCAGGCACTGGGTGGGGGGGGGGGGGGGCGCGGGGGGAGCATCTTTCTCTCCTAACTGGGAAAGCACTAAAAGCTTGTGTCCTGCCTGTACCGTCCTGACTCCCTACCTGTGAAAGGAGGCCGCTGCTGACAATGGCACCAACAGTGACAGGACTCCAACGCCCAGCACTATAAAAAAAAACAGGTCAGGACTTCCCTGGGGGTCCAGTGGTTAAGACTCCATGCTTCCAATGCAGGGGATGTGGATTCAATCTCTGGTTGGAGAACTAAGATCCCACATGCCGTGGCATCCAAAAAAAAGAAGAAATAGGTTTTCTAATTTTCCTCCGTGAAACCACTTTTCTTTTTTTTTAAATGAATTTGCATTTCCCGAAACAAATTCATCAACACTTATTATCAAGAATCTTCTCATGCCCATACTGGGTTAAATTGTATTGAAAATTGGCCAGGAAAAAAATACAAGAGGTAGTCTGTATTCTCAGGGAATTCACTGTTAACACACAAAGCAATTTCTAGAAGACAACAGACAACCAGGACTGGACTATAGTCTAGACAATATGTACTGGGTTGGCCAAAGGGTTCACTCAGGTTTTTCTGTACCATCAAATGGAAAAACCTGTAGGAACTTTTTTTGGCCAACCCAGTACTACAGGAACCAGAGACAAGGGAGATCAACGTGGCTGTAGTACTCAGAGAAGGCTTCATGAGAACTTGGGCAAAGACAATGTTCTTAACCTTGCCTTCTAGACTAGTCTTTCCTGGCCTCCTCTGTCATTGTGAAATCCTGGTATGAACCTTTCACATAGTTCAAAGATTCTTGGTTTTGGAGTACACAGTGATGGACTACATATCACGTCATCTGAAGGCCACTTCACCCTTATTGGCACATAGGGGAGGGGTAAAACCCTCACGGTATGCAAACACCGTCATGGAGACTTGCTCCGAGCCATGGGAGGTTTCATGCAAAACCAGTTTCTCAATAGGGCAAATGTTGTGCAAAGATGTAAGAGGCTTGAGAAACTGGTTCAAGGCAAAACCTGTCACAGCAAGAACCAGATTTGAATGGGGACACTTTCTTGTCTGTGTCAGCCATGGTCTGCCTCACCTGGGCTCAAGAATTTTCCCAAGGCTTTGGCCCAGAGGCCATAGGCCCCTGTCTCACCTACTAGGAGCCTCTTACCCCTACCCCCATTCGTCTGTCCACCCTCATGTGCCACTCTGTCGATAAGAGCTTTTTCAGAATTCCAGATCCTTTCTTACCCTCAGACAACTAAGTACATGTCCCATTCTCCAAATTCCACCCTCAATACAATCTGAAAAAGCATATTATCCGAAGAGATAGTCTGAGTTGATAAGGTCATCTAGTAGTTCAAATATTCATTACACTTACTCTGTATTCTAAAACAATGCTAGACTGAGGAATATCTTCCAAACTAGTTTAAGTCATAAAGCAAATACACGAGAAACAGCACCTAAGAGTGTTGTTGTTGTGTAGTTGCTAAAGCATGTCTGACTTTTTAGCCACTGCATGGACTGTAGACCGCCAGGTTCCTCTGCCCATGGATTCTCCAGGCAAGAATACGGGAGCATGTTGTCATTTTCTTCTCCAGGGGACATTCCCCACCCAGGGATCAAACCCTGCATTGGCAGGTGGGTTCTTCACCACTAAGTCATCTTGGAAGCCCATCTAAGAGTGTACCAGATGCTAAATTGAGGGTCACTGGTTTGGAAAAGTGAGAAATCAATTTGTACAGAGGAGATGAGGGCAAGTTTCATGGAGGCAGGATTTAGGATGGACTTTAGAGAATAGGAAGACTTTGGATAGGCAGAGAAGAGAAATTATGAAAATCTACAAAAGAGATGTACCATAACCAAAGGCAAGAAAAGTGGGAGACATATTCATGAGAAGCCAAGGTAGTCAGCATGTCTGGAGGACAAGGTGCACAAGAATGTCCACAGCAAGAATCAGTGGGAAATGAGATCACAGGCTAAGATGAATTCATCAACAAAGCTAGCAAACATTTATTAAGTGCTATAGGTGTCAAGCTCTGTGCTAGATCTCTGGCACATAATAACAGCTTATACCCATCAGAGCTTATGTTGTGTCAGGCGCTATGTTAAGCACTTTACATTCATTATCTCACTGAATTGTCACTATTAGTTTCATGAAGTATTGCACTGGTTGTATCTTCATTTTACAGATCAAAAAGATGAAGCGCAGACAGGTGAAGGAACTTGCTCCAGGTCACATAGTTACTGTGTGATAAAGTCTGGATTTGAATCAAGGCAGTCAGCTCAAACGTGGTTTCTGAGCACAATGCAGACCTGCTTCTACATACATCATCTCATTAAATCCTTGTGAAATTCCGTAGGGCGCGGGCACAGTTATCCCAACTCTGCAGATGGGGACCCAAGGCTCCCGGAGTTAGTGAGTTCCTCCAAGTGGTTCTGCTGAGTACAGAGCTGGGATTTAAAAGCAGATCCACTAATCCCAAGTCCATTAAACTTTCCATTACAATATATAATAACTGCCTGGCAAAGTGATTATCTAGAATGGGGTTAAATTAAAGGAAATTATAACAAACTGAAAGGGGCTTCCCAGGGCTTCACCAGTGGGTCAGAGGTAAAGAATCTGTCTGTAGTGCAGGAGCTGCAAGAGATGTGAGTTCAATCCCTGGATTGGGAAGATCCTATGGAGGAGGGCATGGCAACCCACTCCAGTACTCTTGCCCGGAGAATCAGTGGACAGAGGAGCCTGGTGGGCTACAGTCCATAGGGTTGCAAAGAGTCAAATGCAACTGAAGCGACTTAGCATGCACACAGGGTCTTCCTAGCTGGCTCAGTGGTAAAGAATCTACCCTCCAATTCGATCCTTGCGTCGGGAAGATACCCTGGATGAGGAAATGGCTTCTTGCCTGGAGAATTCCATGGACAGAGGAGCCTGACTGGCTACATGCCATAGGGTCACAAAAGAGTCAGACACAACTGAGCACGCGTGCGCGCGCGCGCACACACACACACACACACACCAGCCTGATAAGGGCAAGCCTATAGGATAGTAATAGGGAAGAGTTTCAAGGTTAACAGCTGTAACTGAATAAAGATAGGTCTGGCATTGGCCTAGCACAGGGAATTGAATTAGGAAAGAGTGGACATGAGAGGTAGATGATATTAGAGGTGGTGATGACCTAGAAATGGGCATGGGGCAGGGGAGGAAAAGAAGAATAGAAATGATGATCAATATTTGGAAGAAAATCTGATTGTTCTTGGGGACTGAATGACTGAGGGCAATGAAAGGAAATTAGATCAAAGAGGACTTTGCTTCTTGCTTGAATGACTTAGCCTATTATTGACAAGGGCTGAGAGGTTACAGGAACAGCTGGTTTGTGGCAAAAAATGAAGGCTGCTTTGGACAATCTGTCGCAATCTGTTTGGCAGGACAATGAATGGTACATTCCACTGGAAATGACCAGTAGGCAATCAGGGATGTGGGACTGGAGCTCAGGAAGAGAGCTGAGGCTGAGCATTGCATGTGATGCCAAAGCTATGCAGGACCCATGAAGGAGCAGACAAGTCAGATCCCAGGGAGAAAAGGTTTTTCATAGTCAGAATAAGCCAGGAGTCTGCTGAGAACAAAAATGTAGCAGAAGAAAAGAAAACAGGCCCAAGGGCAAAGCCGCGGGTCTGGACAAGTTCTTAGGGCCAAGACAGAGATACAAATTAAAGGGACATAACAGCAAGTGAGATCTTACCTGTATCAATGACAAACGACCTCTGGATAATTTTCCATTGTGTATGTGGTATATTGAGGTTGTTTCCCTATTGCAGGAGACAAACCCACCTTAACCAATGGGACCCTACTGTCTGACTCCGCAGATCAATAAGGACATTTGACAGCAGAGAGTACACAATCTATTATACATCAGCATAGAACTGAAGTCATCAAATACTTCTCCCCACTGAATTACACATTCAAAGATGGTTACAAAGGTAAGTGTGAGGTTTTGCCTATTATACCAGAATAAAAAAGGAAGGTCTCTCCTCTGAGAATATAAATGTCTAAGGATCCCACAAAGATCTGCAAAAGTCCAACTAATTTGGCATTTCCTGGACTTACCCCTTTTTGTCCAAGGTTTTGTTTCCTTGCCCGAGTTGGTGGCTGTGCTGCTGATGAGAGGAAGGTACCCAGGCAGGCAGAGATGCTGTAGCTACCTGGCCCCTTGGTCCCCTCCGATCTGGAAAGAGAACAGGGTAGTCAGTTGTTACTATTTTCCGGGGGCTACTCCTCTTCTGGCCTTTCTGCTACTTCTGTTTCCAAAACATGATCTTTTTGGCCACAGCTCCACTCTCAGTGACCTCTTCCGCCTGACAGAATGAAGAAAGTGAGACTTGGAGCAACTCAGCCCATACCTGGGAGGGACTTACCTGACACAGAAAGCTGGCAGTCTGGGGATTTTGATTCTTGGTTATTGTCCTTCAAACACTGAAGTTCTAGGGTCCTTCTAACAGGCTTCACAAGGTTCACCCCCAAGCCTATATACAATTCCTTTCCCACTCCATATATGTCCTGGGCCTCAGTCAGGGGTCCTCTGTGAACCAGGGCTGCCTTAAAGGACTCCTGCACTCTCCAAAGTAGCCAGGTGGGACTCCTCCTTATTTTACAAGTGAGGAGACAGGGGCCCAGGGGTGTCGAGAGGCTCGCCTGAGGGTGTACACCTGGGTAACTGCGGAACAAGAAGGATGCAGGTTGTCTGATCCACTCTCTGAATCTCTTGTAGAGAGAGTCCTGCTGAAATATTTGGAATTCTATTTTTATTAAAGCTTTACTTTTCCCATGATTGCTCTCTTTTGCTGTCTTCGTCTCCAAAGATGTTTAAAATGCTGGAAAATGTAAGATGAGGGGACTCAAAAGAGAATGGCAACAAGTGACAGAGGGAACAAGCTCACTGGTTGTCCACAAAACCATCTCAGGCTGCCTGTTGGGCTGGGACCCCCGCCCTCCCTCAGCCCCAAGGTAGCAGAGCCTAGTAAGGGGGCCTGTGTCCTAGGGCTCTCTAGTCCTGTCATGGTTTCATGTTGACCTTGATCTCCTGAGTCTGAAATCCTTGATTACCCATGTCAATAAGCAGCCAGTCAGCTTGGGAGGGGCCCTCCAAGGCTATGGCAAGATAGAATGACAGCACAGCTCATCATAAACATATTTATCAGGCAAACTTCAGGAAAAACTGGTTGCTCAAGCTTGTCACCTCAAGAGAAAGAGTTCTGTGCAAAGCTTGACCTGAAGTGAAACAGACGCATGCAATTTTGTTCCACTGCCACTAGTGCTTCAGGAGGGCTCTGTGGGATGCATCAGCACACGAAAAGATTTTTTCCCACTGGAGAGCACTGGGGCTGTAAAGTTAAGCAGAGAAATGAATTATTTGTTTTCATCAAGCCTATATATCTTGTCTATAGTCACTTACCGAAAATGCAGGAATTCAAGTTTAGGACATTAAGTCACAGACTCATAAATCATAGAGTTGTATGGGACTCTCAAATCATCTCATCCAGGCCCTAAATTTGCAGATGAGGAAGCTGAGGTTTCCCTCTACTGGGTATTGTACTTCTACTATGCAGCCTGAGATCACACCCATTTCTCTACAAGCCAAAAAACTGCATTGTTGGCTCTGGGGAGCTGACAGTTCACTTAAAATCCATGATATTTTTTCATATAAACCACTGTTCAGTGAGATTTTCCTTGTCCCAGGTCTATAGCCCAGATTTCCTAAAATCTTGTTCAGGCATTTACATGTTCTCTTTCCATTCTGTTTTGTTAGTTTTACCTCCATATTCCAGTCTATGATTTGGATTTTGGTTCTGCCTTAAGCTCTGTAAGCATGTTTGGAAACGGGGAGGATCACATGTGAAGTAACATTTTGCAGTGGGCTTGCTGTCTCATAGTTAACAACTAAACTGTTGTACAAAAAGCATTTCATTTGAAATGCATGCATGCTTATTCGCTCAGTTGTGTCCAGCTCTTTGTGACCCTATGAACTGTAGCCTGCCAGGCTCCTCTGTCCATGGGATTCTCCAGGTAAGAATATTGGAGTGGGTTGCCATGCCCTCCTCCAGGGGATCTTCCCGGCCCAGGAATCAAACCCAGGCCTTCTGCAACTCTTGCATTGCAGGCAGATTCTTTTACCATGGAGCCACTGGGGTATATGTTGTAAACAGAACCTATGAATTGCCCCTGATTTCCTTCTCTCTTTCACCCCCCATATCTAATAATAAGAATGGCTAACATTTACCAGGTACTTATCATGTGCCAGATACTGTGGTAAGTAATTTATAAACCCGACTGATTTAATCATCACAATGAGTTTCATTATTTTACAGATGAGAAGACTGACACTTTCAAGAGATTAATTACTTGCTTGAACTCATGTATCTAGGGATGGTGGGGCCAGATTCACACCCAGGTTATTGTGTGGGTCCAGAGCCCAGAAGCTTCCCCACTTAGTTCAGATTCTCTGGGAGAGCCATCAGACCATGATGCAGGTCTGACCCTTATGAGTCATGGAAAGAGGAGAAAGGAAGAGAAGGGCAGAGGGAGGGAGGAAGGAAGAGGAGGGGAGGGGAGAAAGTTGGTGGAATGGAAGAATCTTAGACTGCAGTGCAGTTCTAAGAAAGTCCAGCAAAGCTGATGAAACATCCTGGAACTGACATTGCCCATGAGAGAAGTCCCACATTTCCTAGGAATGGGTCTTTCTCAGCATTGCCACTCCCCGTACCCACCTCCTGGCCCCACCACATTCAGTCATGAAGCAGCCTTTGGGAAACATGACCTCAGTAAGAAAGAAGTAGGCATGGATTTCAGAGCAGAGAAGCTGAGGTCATCAGTCAGCTGTGACTGTGAGAATTACATTTTTCATTGCTGCCACATTGTGTGTGTGTTAGTTGCTAAGTCATGCCTGACTCTAGCAACCCCATGGACTATGGCCCGCCAGGCTCTATTTCCATGGGATTCTCCAGGCAAGAATACTGGAGCGGGTTGCCAATCCCTTCTCCAGGGTCTCTTCCAGACCCAGGGATCGAACCCGAGTCTTCTTGCATCGCAGGCAGGCGCTTTTACTGTCTGAGCCACTAGCAAAGCCCTGTCACATTATAGTAAACCAACTCTTTCAGCAAATCTGTTGATTCTGTTTTCAATAGTTGTCACTAACTACAATCCTAGTTCAAGCCTAGACACGGCTCACCTAGACAATTCCAACAGTACTTTAACTTACTTCTCTCCTTTTAGTCTCGACATCCCTAAAATGACCTCTTGCAACACTAGTGGGAAGATCTTTCCAATAAGTAAGTCCAAGTATGTCATAATCCAGGTTAAGAAGCTTAGCTGGAGACTACACTTTGTCAATCTAAGAATAGGTATGGGACTTCCTTGGTGGTCCAGTGGTAAAGAATCTGCCTGGCAATACAGGGGACAAGGGTTCAATCCCTGGTCTGGAAAGATTCCACATACCTTGGGGCAATTAAGCCTATATGTCACAACCACTGAGCCCACACGCCTTAGAGTTCGGGCTCTGCAACGAGAAGCCACCGCAATGAGAAGCCCATGCACCACAGCTAGAGAAACCCCTTGCACAGCAACAAAGACCCAGCACATCCATAAATAAATAAATAAATAAAAATTTTAAGAAAGAATAAATATGATGATCTCATAGCATATAAATGACAAGAATCTCACCAGCATTCACTAATTAGGCCAAGTACAAAATTGCCTTGTATACTTTTTTGCTAAGGTCATCAGTATATACATATAGGGAGTTATCCCAGTTACTATAGGTCATTCATTTGTTTAAAAGCCCTTCAAACATCTGTAAGCTAAAATCCAAGCTTCTGATCATGGTACACCAGGACTTCTAGGACTTGGCTACTCCCTACTTCTTTCCCAACATCACCCCTGCCATGTCTTACCTGGCATTTGATACTGCGAAAACATAGTACTAAATTATCTGTAGCTCCTGCTATGCAGTATCATCACATCACCATGCCTTTGCTTATACTTTTCCCTCCACCTGGAATGCCGTTTTCTCTTCTCCTCTTGCTGTTGTGCCTCACTGCATCTCATTTTAGATTTGGCTCAGCTTCCTCGGGGAAGCTTTCCATGACTCGTACACAGCCCAACTCGAAGGTCATTAGTTCAATCTCTACCCCATTACAGGAGATCTGTCTGAGGTCTCCAGGTAGAAGGTCGTCAAAGGAAGAGTCTAAGTCTTCATAGGGTAATGGGCTCTGGACTGTTCTCTTGCGGGCGTGCATGCTCAATCACTCAGTCGTGTCGGACTCTTTGCAACCCCACGGACTGTAGCAGGCTTGAGTAGCAGACTGTAGCAGACTGTGGCAAGTGTCTCTGTTCATGGAATTTTTCAGGCCAGAATACTGGAGTGGGTTGCCATTTCCTTCTCCATGGGATCTTCTCCATCCAGAGTTCCAACCTGTGTCTCTTGCGTCTCCTGCACTGCAGATGGATTCTTTACCATTGCACCACTGGATTGTTCTACGATCATGTAAACCAGTCAAAACCCTTTCTTATTGTGTTTTATGAGGGAGTCTATCAGTTCCTGTTTCCCCAGGTTTTCTAGTACTCACTTGCAACTTCAAGATAGAGAGTTATAAGTTGGGACCCTAACAGAGAAATTCTCTTGGCAGGTCCCTATAGAGGGTATGTCTAGCACTGAACTTTCAAATCCTGTCAGGAAATCGGGGAGAGGAGGTGGTGGTGAAAATGACGATGGGGAAGGACAGAGCTTGCCAACAAGCCTTTGTGTCCTTTGCCTCCACCCGTAATTTCTGAATTTTCTGGCTTTTCATTTATAAACCCTCCACCTGTGATTCAAAGAGGTTTTAAGAGAACTGAGTGCTGAAGGACTTCAAGAAGGGGAAGGCATGGGGAAAGAGAGGATGGGCCTCTGGTAAACCACACAAGGGTTAGAATTCAGCTACCACGGCTACAGCTACTAAGATTCCAAAGGTTTCCTTATTGGTCTTGGTAACTCTCTTTTTCTAAGAATGAAATGATACATCTTTAAATATTACATAGATGGGAGATACCTGGCTTGGAGGAAAAGATAGAAAAGTCCTGACTCTGGGACCCCGCATTTACCTGGGGTTGTGGGCGGAGAGGCAGGATGGACATGAGCTTTCTTTACCTACATTCTAGCACACGCCTTGGGTTTTCAGCTTTCAATAGGCAGTGCTTTTTTTGTGTGCATTTAAAAAAGTTCAGTATAGTGACTGAGTAAACACCGGGACATTGTCAAACAGTCTCGAGCCAAAAGTTTATTTGGGGAAGCACAAGAAGAAATTATAATACATACAAACACATCAGAAAAACAGATATGAATCAATGTTGTTCACACTGCAATACTGGAAATGAAAACAGCAATCAAAAATCATAGTGGTTATTGACTCATTAAATTATCTTACCAGCCATTGTTACTGTACACAAACAGAGCATCAATTACATCTTTTATTGGCACTTGAGAATAGATCATCTGGAAATATAAGAATGAGAACAGACACAAAACATTCTCTAACATAAATCATACCAATGTTTTCTTACGTCAGTCTCTCAAGGCAATAGAAATAAAAACAAAAATAAACAGGACCTAATCAAATGAACAAGTGTTTGCACAGCAAAGGAAACCATAAAAAAAAAAAAAAAAGACAACCTATGGGATGGGAGAAAATATTTGTATTAATAAACGATGCAACCAACAAGGGCTTAATTTACAAAATATACAAGCAGCTCATACAACTCAATAACAAAAAAACAAACAGCCCAATCGAAAAATGGGCAGAAGACTTAAGCAGACATTTCTCCAAAGAAGATATACAGATGGTCAAAAAGCATGTGAAAGATGCTCACCTTTGCTAATTATTAGAGAAATGCACATCAAAACTACAGTGAAGTACCACTTCACATGAGTCAGAATGACCATCATTAAGAAGCCTACAAATAACAAGTGCTGGAGAGGGCATAGAGAAAAGGGAACCCTCCTACACTGTTGGTGGGAATGTAAATTGGTACAGCCACTGTGGAGAACATGGTGGAGTTTCCTCAAAAAATTAAAAATAGAGCTGCCATATGATCCGGCAATCCCATTCCTAGGCATACACCCAGACAAAACTGTAATTTGAAAAGATACATGTACCCCTATGTTCATCACAGCACTGTTTACAATAGCCAAGACATGAAAACAACCTAAATGTCCATTGACAGATGAATGGATAAAGAAGTTGTGGTATATATACAATGAAATATTACTCACACATCAAAAAGAATGAAACAATGCCATTTGCAGCAATATGGATGGCCCTAGCATTTATCATACTAAGTGAAGTATGTCAAAAAAAGAAAGACAAATACCATGTAGTATCACTTAAATGTGAAGTCTAAAACACAATACAAATCAACATGTCTAAGAAACAAAAACAGATTCACAGATATAGAGAATAGACCTGTGGTCACCAAGGAAGAGGGGAGGAGGGGAGGGAAGGATTGGGAGTTTGGGATTAGCAGAGGCAAACCATTATATACAGGATGAAAAACAACAAAGCCCTACTATATAACACAGGAAACTGTATTCAATGTCCTGTGACAAATCAAAATGGGAAAGAACATGAAAAAGTATATGTAGTATAACTGTACAGAAGAAATTAACACAATATTGTAAACCTGTACTTCAACCAAAATTTTTTTAAAAAGGATGAGAATACGGGTGGAGAGGGAGGTGGGAGGGGGGATCGGGATTGGGAATACATGTAAATCCATGGCTGATTCATATCAATGTATGACAAAACCCACTGGAAAAAAAATAATAATAATAAAAAAAAATAATAATAAAATAAAAAATAAATTAAAAAAAAAAAGGATGAGAATAGAGTAATGAAGTTAGTGCTGTTAGTTTTTAAATTCTTTTATTTTATTTTTTACAAGACTCTGTTTTTCTAGAGCAACTTTGGCTGTATAACTTGAAGGGAGATGCAGACTTCCCATTTATTACCACCCCACTCAAGCATAGCCTCCCCCATTATCCACATTGCTCACTGTAATGGTTCTTTTCTCTCTCTCTTTTTGTTTTTTAACCAGGAATGAACCTACCTTGACACACCATAATCACTCAACATCCATACTTTACCTGAGGGTTCACTCTTGCTGGCGCACATCATACGAGTTTGGACAAATGTATAATGACATACAGCCTCAATAATAATATCATATAGAATGCTTCTACTGCCTTAAAGCCACTAGATTTTTTTTTTAGATGCATTGTAAACCACACCAATGAATAGTACAGTGCTGAAATAGGCAGGTCAATAGAAAAAGGTAGACAGTCCAGATATGAATCCAAGTACAAAGGAAATAACTATGATAAAGGGAGCATTCCAAATGAGCAGGGAAAACATTCAAAATCTCCATTGGAATAAGTGGTAAAATAATAAAAGCAGAGCTCCATTTTTCTCTGCACATCAAAAATAAATCCAAGGTGGAGAAAAGGTTTAAATATAAAAATGAGCTGGCTCTGTGGCTTAGTTGGCTAAAAAGCACCTGTCTCGTAAATATAAAAATGAAATTGTAAAAAGTACTAGAATAAAACAATGAATTTTTGTATAATCTTGTCATGGAGAAAGCTTTTCCTAACGATGACATAAAATCCAGAAGTCATGAAGAAACGGTTAACAAGTAGGACTACTGAAAAATGGAATTAAAAATACAACCAACAAAGTCAAAGACAACAATCTGGGCAAAAAAATGATTAGCATATATGATATCAGCAATGATTTCTTGAATATATATATGGAGTTTTTAGCAATCTGAAGAAAAAGACCAACCACCTATAAAAGAATATGAACTGGTAGTTCAGAAAACAAAATATGAAAGCCCCACCACGTACACAAAGAATATCCAATTTCATTGCTAATTCAGTAAGTGCGAATTAAGGTATCAACAAGATACCCATTTTTAATATATTGAGTTGGCAAAACTCTAAAAGTATGATAACAAACCATGTGGTCTGGTGAGGAAACATACACGAAATGGAAGTTTCTGGTGGAAATAAATACTTCGTAACTCTTTCCCAGGAAACTTGGGCAGTAACCTGCCAAAATTCAAGGGTTTATAAAGTTAAGCTAGAGGCTCTTCTTCTAGGAATCTGTCCTACAGATAACAGTCACACAAGAACAGAAAGATGTATAATCAAAGTTGTGTATTTTTGTAGTGTTTAGCTAGTAAAAATAAATAGTAAAACAAAACGTAGATTCTGAAAGAAAGGAAAGAAAACCAAGACTGAAGGAAGGAGAGAGGTCCACATACAATGATAATGGAGTCATGTCCAGTACATATTGTTAATTAAAAAGCGTAAACATGCACAACAGTGTGATTTAATACCATTGAAGTGTGTTCAACATTTCTGGAAGGCTGGACAGTGGTTAACTCTAGAAAGTGTGTCTGGAAATTTTACTTTTTACCTTACAATCTTCTTCGCTGTTGGGATGTTTTAACCATGGGCATATACTAATTTTGAAATAAAAAGCTACCTTTCTTTTTTTTTACTTTTACAAATGAAAAAGAGAAATTCTGTCTGTTTAAAGAAAGTTTCTGTGGACAGCATGGAGTTTTAGTTTTTCACCTCTCTTAAATAATATATTTTCAACTCTATTGAATAAATGGAAGACTCTAAATTCAGTTTCTCTGTCTAGCGCTCTATCTGCCCAACCATTTCTTCCTGGTGATATACATATACATATATTACAAGTATGACATAATGTAATAAAATATTATAAAGTAGGAACTTTCCTGGTGGTCCAGTGGCTAAGACTCCGAATTTCCAATGCAGGGGACCCAAATTTGATCTAACTGGGAAGGGAACTAGATCCCACATGCCACAACTAAGAGTTTGGAAGACACAATTAAATATCCCTCATGCCACAACAAAGATCAAAGATTTTATGTGCAGCACTTAAAACCTGATGCAGCCAGATAAGTAAATATTTAAATTTAAAAAAAAGTACAGGGGCTTCTCTGGTGGCTCAGTGGTAAAGAATCCACCTGCCAATGCAGGAGGCATGGTTTCGATTCCTGATCTGGTAAGATCCCACAGGTTATGGAGCAACTAAGCCCTTGCACTGCATACTGAGCCGGTGCTCGAGAGCCTGGGAGCTGCAACGACTGAAGCCCATGTGCCAAGAGCCCATGCTCCGCAACAAGAGAAGCCACTGCAATGAAAAGCCCGTGTACTACTACGAGAATAGTCCCCACTCACTACAACTAGAGAGAAGTCTGCACAGCAACAAAGACCCAGCACAGCCAAGATTAAATTATTTTTTTTAAATATCATAAAATAACAGATATGAGGAGCTGCCAACTGCATGTGAAAGAGTCAATGTCCCCCAGATTTGTCACTCTCCTGCTTAAACTCTCAGTGGCTCCCGTGCTAAATTGCCTTAGTCTTTGTGACCCCATGGACTGTAACCTGCCAGGCTCCTCTGTCCGTGGAATTCTCCAGGCAAGAATACCGAAGTGGGTTGCCATGCTCTCCTTCAGAGGATCTTCCCCACCCAGAGACTGAACCAGAGTCTCCTGTCTCCTGTATTGGCAGGCAGCTTCTTTACCACTAGCGCCACCTGGGAAGCCCAGCGGCTCCCAAGCACCTTCAAATTAAGTCCCTACTCCCAAGCTACACATTCAATGTGCTTCATCATCTAGCTCCTGTATACGTTTGGCCTGAGCTCTTGACACTGCTCTTCCCAGCTCCTGAGAAGCCTGAATTACACTCAAACCAAATTATGTGTGGTTTCCCCATTGTAATTTCACACCACGATGCCTTTGAAAATGTATCTTTTTCTTGCTTTATACTCATCCTTTGAGACCTGGCTCAGAAATGAGCTCTTCAGGAAAGACACCCCCTAGATCCCCTCTGTATTTTATGTGTCCCTTTATTATCACACTTAACACACTATCCTGCACATACGTAGAGAATCCCCCATCAGCGTGTAAGCCTCGTGAATCTTGGTGTGTCTAGCATACAGCACAAGGCCTGATGAGAAGAAGCTGCTCAATGTGTTTTTAAATGAATGGATGGATTTATAAAACATGGATGGTCCAGTGGTTAAGACTTCAACCTTCCAAGGCAGGGGATACGGGTGCAATCCCTGGTCAGGGAGCTCAGATTCCATATGCCAAAAGAAACACTGAAATATAAAACAGAAGCAGTATTTTAACAAATTCAATAAAGACTTTAAAAAATAAAATAAAATGCCTTAAAAAAAATAAATCAGCTATCCTCTGGATACACTCTGCATCTCTCCTCGGTTTCATCTCCTCGCTACCTCAGCTCCAGTTCAACAGGCCTCCCCAAGGCATTATAGTGAGGTTCTTGTAACAATGACTAGAGTATCAACCATGCTGCCAGTGTGGTCTTATGTAGGGAAAGGGTCACTTAAAAATGCACCACGGCCTGATTCATATCAATGTATGACAAAACCCACTGGAAAAAAATAATAATAATAATAAAAAAAAATTAAAAAAAAAAAATAAATAAAGTTGAAAAAATTTAAAAATAAAAAAAAAAAAAATGCACCACGGCATCCTGTATGTATCATTTCCCTGGAGAAGGAAATGGTAACCCACTCCAGTATTCATGCCTTGAAAATCCCATGGACAGAGGAGCCTGGTGGGCTGTAGTTCATGCGGTCACAAAGAGTTGGATACCACTGAGCACATGTATCATTTAAATCTTGACAGTGTACGTGCAGGCAGATGCTTGAGTTTTTCTTCCTTCCCATAACCAGACTCTCTCCAAACAAGCTCAGATAGCAACCTGCTTTGTTTGGCAAATTGATGAATGGGGACATGATTCAATATGCCCGGTTGTATGACACAGCCAACAGCATTACCATTTTGTTTATGGGGTGTTGGGTAAAAATACCCAGGAATTTACTTCCAGTGGACGGACCACCTGTTAGCTGGAAACATTCAAGAGGGAAATCTGGGCAGGCAGCTCCCTTGAGAAATTCCATCACCAGCCTCATCCCCCCTCCTAACCCTGCCCCCAACAAACTGCTTCTTCAAAGCTTGGCAATGCGGGTACCTTAGCACTTTGCCTGAGCTGCTCTGCCGGCACCTGTAGAGATGCCCAGTTAGCTCTTCCCCAACCTAAAGGAGGGCATGAGTGTGAAGTGTGAGGGCATGAAGGAGTATGAATGAGAGAAGGGATGGGAGGTGGGTAGGAAACGAAACTGTAGGGCAGAAAACTCAGCCAGTGCAGCCAGGACCACTCCCACCTTACCTCCAGGCCTCTGCGGTGGACACTCGGGAGGGCTGGGAGGCTAGGGGTTACTATGAAGGAGGTGTGACCCTGTCTGGAAGCTGTGACCCGGCAGGAACGGAGCCACCTGTATTTGAGTCTTACCTGCAGCAGCCAGAACAGAGATGATCAACAGACACCTTCCGAGCTGAGTGGGAAAGGAGGCAATTGGAGGGCAATACAGCAGAAGGCCTAGAGTTTTCCAAGACAGAACAAACCGGAGAAAACCCCACAGGTGTAGGGAAAGGATAACCCTTTCTCAGGACTCTCAGAAACCCTTTCATGTTTCGGAAAACATGAAACAGCAAGAACAACAGAACGCCTGGCAAGAGCTGTGTGAGAAAGGGGAAAGGGTGAGGCACAGAGGAGAGGGTCAGAGAGGCCAAGCTGAGGCCAGGGGTGCCAGACACTGCGGCAAACGATGGACATTTCGTGCACAACCCCTGACGGAGTGTGCATCTGCGCGGGCAAGGCCATCTTGAGCTGACCTTGGTACAGCGTGGCAGGCTGGTCTGAGGAAGGCAGCGTCACTTAAGACAAAAATTACTTTCTCTTCCCCTGTAGAGAAACATCTAGAGGAGAGAGCTGAAATATAAAGTAAACCTGTAAAATCTGAAATGACATGTATGGACTACTGGTAACAAGCGGAAGGAGGGGGCTTGCTGTTCATGCCTTGATTCTCCTAACTGTGAGAACAGCCGGAGTGTCAGGAGAGGGACCCACCAAACGCTTTTAACTCTCTTACATGCCTACATTGCACTCTATCTTCATTTTATGTTTGTGGTTTTTTGTTTTGTTTTGGCTGCGCCGTGTGGCATGCTGGACCTTGGTTCCCTGAACAGGAATCGAACCTGTGTCCCTTGCTTTGGGAACGAGGAGTCTTAACCACTGGACCACCAGCGAAGTTCCTATACCACACTTTAAAATGAGTCCGGTGGGAGCGAAACCAACGCCTGCCTCCGAGCAGCATCTGCGCCGCGGCCTCCGAGGGTTTCTCTGGCCAGTGTTGCTCCCACCGGTCTGCAGCATGGGGAATATCTTTGCAAACCTCTCCAAGGGCCTTTTTGGCAAAAAAGAAATGCGCATTCTCATGGTGGGCCTAGATGCTGCAGGAAAGACCACCATCCTGTACAAACTGAAGCTGGGTGAAATTGTGACCACCATTCCCACTATCGGCTTCAACGTGGAGACCGTGGAGTACAAGAACATCAGCTTCACTGTGTGGGACGTGGGCGGCCAGGACAAGATCCGGCCTCTGTGGCGCCACTACTTTCAAAACACACAAGGTCTCATCTTTGTGGTTGACAGCAATGACAGAGAGCGTGTGAATGAGGCCCGCGAGGAGCTCATGAGGATGTTGGCAGAAGACGAGCTCAGGGACGCCGTTCTGCTCGTGTTTGCCAACAAACAGGACCTCCCCAATGCCATGAACGCGGCCGAGATCACGGACAAGCTGGGCCTGCACTCTCTGCGCCACAGGAACTGGTACATTCAGGCCACCTGTGCCACCAGCGGGGACGGGCTTTACGAGGGGCTGGACTGGCTGTCCAATCAGCTCCGGAACCAGAAATGAGCTGCAGTCCTCTCTCCTCCCCCTCACTCCCTCCTCCCACCCTCGCTTTACTCTCCTGTGGCAAACGTGCCCCTGTGGTGTGAGTGCCAGAAGCTGTCTCCACGGTCGGTCACAGTGTGCTTCACCATGCTGTAAATGTGCAGACGCAGCCTGCAGCTGGGTTTTTATTTAATGTAAATAGTTTTTGTTTCCAATGAGGCAGTTTCTGGTACTCCTATGCAATATTACTCAGCTTTTTTTATTGTAAAAAGAAAATCAACCCACTGTTTAGTACTGAGAAGGGATTTTAGGCACACGGGTCATCCAGGAGTTGTGTGTCAGACGAGCCCAATACTCCTCCTCTGGGCTTTAGATCTGTGTTGAGATCCATTTTGGTGGTTGGTTTTTAACCCAAACTCAGTGCATTTTTTAAAATAGTTACAAATACAAAATAAGGAGAACACTTGAACACCCAGAAGGGAGAAATGTGCCTAATGTAGGTTCTGCGGTAACGGCCTGAGTCCAGTCCACCGGTGGTCTGTTTCCCGTTGGGAACATGAAACGGGGCAGAACCAGCCATGATATCCATTCTGCATGGTCACAATAGGGTCCCTGTGATTTGCTCTGTCTCGGGTCATCCCACACCCCATAGCGTTTGTGCTTGTATTTGTGCATACATGGCCGCCCAGGAGATGGGGTGGAGGCTGCAGCCGCCGTTCTCAGACCCCTTGGAAGAACCCCAGCCTTTTCTCGGGTCAGCATGGGCACTTTGGTTGGAACGCCCTGGCTGGAGCGGGAGTCCTGCAGTCCCCTTGCTTGCCTGCTCCGGGCTCTCTGGGGTCTCACCAGCAGGAGTGCGGGTGGTCATCCTTGAGCCCCAGCCCCTCAGAGCCCCTGTCTACATGTGCTTTCACTCCTCAGCCTGCAAGGGTCAGATTTGCCACTGAAAATGATAACCTCTACTTTTTTCTTTTGTATTTTGATAAACACTGAAGAAGCTGGAGCTGTTAAACTTTATCTTGGGGAAAACCTCAGAACTGGTTTATTTGGTGTCGTGGAACCTCTTACTGCTTTCAATACACAATTAGTAATCAACTGTTTTGTATACTTGTTTTCAGTTTTCATTTCGACAAACAAGCACTGTAATTACAGCTATTAGAATAAAATCTCTTAACTATTAAAAATAAATAAATAAATAAAATGAGTCCTGTGACAAAATTAGCCAGTCATGCGACCAATGGTGTGACTCAAGCCCAGAAACAGTGAGGGCAGAATCACCATGGCTTTTTTTTACAAAATAAGTATCAAAGGATATCCTTAGAAGTTTGAGATATACTTACAGTACATATTTTTTAAAAAATTATTTCACACAGCAAGCAGAAAAAAAGTCTTTAATGACTCAGACATATTTATGGATGACAGAGACAAATGGCTACTCAATAGAATGATGCTAATTTTTAAGGACAGTCATTCTATTCTACCAAAGGAGTGCAGTTGGGTGACAGGAACACCATTAGCATGTCAGTCAGCTTCCATGTGGCAATCCTTTTAATTCCTATGAGACAAATTTCATGAAAATAGTTTTGGAAACCAAGTGGTATTACTACTACTACTACTACTACTATTTTATATGTATATTTAAAATATTTTATTTTTATTTTCTTGGTTATATTTATTTATTTTTATTTAATTATTTGGTTGCACTGGGTCTTAGTTGTGACATGTGAACTCTTTATTTGCAGCATGTGGGATCTAGTTCCCTGACCAGGGATTGGAACCCATGCCCCCTGCATTGGGAGCTCGGAGTCTTAGCCACTGGACCACCAGGGAAGTCCCCTAATATTCTCACAAAATTAGGTGCTGTCCCATTCAAGTAACACTGTATTGACCACAGAAGATTGACATTAACCATATTCAGGCTAAAATGTTTTTGGAAACAACCCTCTGCATAAGTGAAAAGGTTTAAAGATCTATCCTGGAATGGAAGACTTCTTGTGCAGATAAGGAAGGCTTTAAAGGAATTGAAAATATGCTGTAAAAATTTCTTAAATATGTAAACGAGTCAAAAATAAATGAAGATGCATGATGCTAAGTTTCTTCAGTCCTGTCTGACTCTGCAACCCCCATGGACTGTAGCCCACCAGACTCCTCTGTCCATGGCATTCTCCAGGCAAGAATACTGGAGTGGGTTGCCATGCCCTCCTCCAGGGGATCTTCCTGACCCAGGGATCAAACTCGCATCTCTTGTGTCTCCTGCATTGGTAGGCAGGTTCTAGTGCCACCTGGGAAGCCCAAAGGAAGATATGTGATACCAAATAGAAAAATTACAATATCTGTAATATTGGAAGTAATGACAGAAAGAGTCAAAGGTATTTACGTCCAACAGTAGATAACACCGAGAGATAGGAAATATTAATACTTAAATCCTCATAAATAGTTTGTGGCTTTTAAAAGCATCTGGAGGGCCATAAGTAAGTCTGGAGGCTTCCCTTGTGGTCCAGTGTGCAATACAAGGGACACTGGTTTGATCACTTGTTGCGGAAGATCCCACATGCTGCGGGGCAACTAAACTCGGGTGCCACAACTACTGAGCCCGCGCTATAGAGCCTGTGCTCTGCAACAAGAGAAGCCAGCGAGATGAGAAGCTCGCCTACTACAGAATATCCCCTGCTCGCTAGAGAAAGCCTGTACGCAGCAATGAAGATCCAGCACAGCCAAAAAGAAATAAATTATTTTGAAATTCTATTTTTTAAAAAAGTAAGTCTGATAGGGCCCCGGGGGTAAATTTGATTGCTTTTTTTCCCTCTCTTAGAAATGGAGAAAATGGAAGCAAAATTTGGAGGAGTTAAGTCACTTCGTAAAATAAGAAATGGGTCCCCTGCTGCCCTCCTGAAGTCACAGGTACCAAAACCAAGCTTCCTCCTGGATTGGCCAGGACGCCAATCTTTTGTCCCTTAAAAATGCAAGACCTGGGAGAGCAGCCCTGTCAGATTTCCATTCAGCAAACAACTTGGGGTTTCTTAAAACTTTCACTGGAAACAACCTCAAAAGTGAACTTTGATGGAAGCTGCTTAAAAAAAAAAAGTCTCTAAGCAAAAATGCAGGCTGAGATTTT
This sequence comes from Dama dama, assembly GCF_033118175.1. NCBI lineage: Eukaryota > Metazoa > Chordata > Mammalia > Artiodactyla > Cervidae > Dama > Dama dama. The sequence goes on from NC_083702.1 coordinate 22,785,886, forward strand.
TCTGTTTTGTTTTTTACTTACTCTGTCACAAGTGCCATGGTAAGTTTAAGCATCTTCAGATTTGAGTCAGTAGAGTAAAATGTGCTTGTCTTATGTGTGTCTGTTGGGTAAACCCTCAGGAAATTGTGAAAGAAGGTACTTGGTCATTTGCTGGCTCTTCATCTGTCTCTGTCCTAACCTCCACAGGCATCCAGGGTCTACTTGGCTGCTCTTTAAAAGCTCAAAGTCATAGCACAGCAATCAGATCTACTCAGATCTCTCCCCTTCTTAGAACGCCTATGCTTCAAAACTGTATACATATTCCTCTTTTCTCCCAAACCTAAACCTAATCTTTAGGTAGCAAGTATGAGCCCACCCCGCCCCCCCACAAAAAAGCAGCAGCACATTCATACTAAAGTGTCAATGACTAATAGTGATGCTTAGCAAGTCATCTCTTAGAAGGGGTAGCTTAGTCTTAAAGAGCCACTGATTGGTCAAATAAGTATATTTTCCATTTTTTTTCTGCAAACATGGGCACATTTTATTATTTCCTGCATGAGAGTTTTATAAGACTTAGTTATTTTCAGTGGAAACGGTAGTTGGGACGATATTGAGAAAAGTTGTTGAGTTGGAGGTGACAGTTTCAATACGTTGGTGAAGGGGAAGAGGTAAGGGAAAGTTTGAGCAGGGAAGGTTTTGGTTCCTTGAGCTTCATTTTCTCTTCCTTATTTTTATGCTGATCAGAGCTTTTTTCCCTTCCTCGTCAACAGACTTTTCAGTCCTTCTTCGCCTTATTTCTTTTGCTCCTGCTAACAAGCTAGAAGCTGAATTATGGACTCATTCTGAAAATGTTCCTTTAGGCTCTTACTTCTGGACTTTCTAGCCAGTGCAGAGAGTAAGTAGGTACTGTGCTGTATGCAAATGTAGGCATATTTGTCCGTGTGGGCAAAAGGTGGGGGGGGGGGGGCATTTCACAAAATGCCTTTAGAACAAAACCAAACTTTTGAGATGGAATATTTTATAGCTTCATGACAATAAAGTCAAACTTTTCAGAAACAAAAAGCACAGAGAAATACTTATCTATAAAATACGTTGGGAAAAAAGAAAACCACACACCAAACAAAACAGAGGACTAATATTTCAACAGTGAGTTCACCTCAAGCATTTCATGAATTTCACATGACCCACCCACTTTTTCTCTGTACCTCTGAAGATTACCATATCAGCGGCAATAACACTGTTGTTCTAGTGCCAGATTTACATATCAACGTAGCCATGGCATTCCTGAATGCAGAATATTGTACTGTTACCCTTGTTTGTGGTTTCTAAATAAGGTTAATTTTTGTTCCTTTACCCTCCTCACTTAATCTCATGCCACCCCCTGCCTCTCTTCAATCAGTGGTTTGTTTGTTTTTTCCTTTGAATAGTTTTCTTCCTTTTCTTTCTGGGTCTCTGTGTCACATTTGGGACTATCCACAAATTCACCATATAACTCTGCTGTGTTTTGAAAATCTTGATCACTCAGCCATAGACAAACAACTCTTTGAAAAGACAGGCCAAGGACAGAGAAGTAATGACGGGTCACTTCTGGGGTAACTCCAGGATACCTACTTCCCCAAATGTATGGTGTGTGTTAAGGTGGGTCAGAGGTTACCGCGGTAGATTTCACAGCCACCTTTGCTTCTTTCTTGGCAGGTTTTGTTGTTCATTATTGCTATTTCTAGATTGGAAATGGGTCTAGCACCAATTTGCATGCCAGAATTGAATCAACCAGTTTTTATTTCCTTTGAACGTTAGGAAAGGGCCCGAGAATTTTTAAATTCTTAGACTCATGTGTCAAGCTTAATGGAAAGCCAGTTGGAGGCCAACAAGCTATTTTAATGAGCTTCCTTTCTCTCTGACGTTCCCCAGGGGCTATGTGCCAAGCAGGCCCACGTGGCCCAGGGAGTAACAAGATCATCTTGGCTCTGTTTGGACACCTGTGCTCTTTTAGCCAAGCACTAAGGGGAACAGGACAAAGAGAGAGAGATGAGGGCATGGAAGGCACGCAGATCGAGTGGGAGTGGGTGTGTGTCATTGTGCTTAGGAATTCACAAGGAACTCCCCAGCAGCAGCAGAGAGGATATATCACAGGCCAGCAGTGCCTCTATGTGGATTGTCTGATGGGCTTCCCTGATGGCTCAGATGGTAAAGAATCCGCCTGCAATGCGGGAGACCTAGGTTTGATCCCTGGGTTGGGAAGGTCTAGGTTTGATCCCTGGGTTGGGAAGATCCCCTGGAGAAGGAAACGGCCACCCACTCCAGTATTCTGGCCTGGAGAATTCCATGGACTGTATAGTCCATGGGGTCACAAAGAGTCAGACACGACTGAGTGACTTTCACTTTTCTGAGAGTACATGAAAAGTGTTGCAGCACACACAGTGTGTGTGTGCTGGGGAGAGAGGGATGGGGAGGGCAGGAAGGAGAAAATTATATGCATGTTTTAAAGGAACTGCATGCTAAACAGGTTCCCTTTGAGAAGACAATATAGGACGAAAAGACTCTAAAGCATGGATACAAAATATGCCCAGGATCCCGAGATTAGAGTCTTCATCTAAGCTTCCTCCCACTCCTTAAAAAAAAAAAAGTGTTCGGTTCACTTTTCCTTTTCTCTGAATCAGCCTGATGTTTGGCTCTCCCTACCCACTCTGAACAACTTAACACAGAGATATTAAACTTGGTCTGTACCGTTCAGTGATTGTTCCTAGTCTCCTCTGTGTGTGTGACTTTCTCCTTCCTGGATTATAGACTCCTTGAGGATTAAAATGGACAGAAGCAAATACTTTCTTTTGTCCTTCCTCACCTCTTCGTTACCAATTCTCGGTATTTCTCCGCAAATGATTAACCTATTTTAACACAGCACTCCTTCATAAGATTTTATTTCCTTTGTTGTTCAGTTGCTTAGTCATGTCCAACTCTTAGCAACCCCATGGACTGCAGCACGTCAGGCCTCCCTGTCCATCATCATCTCCCAGAGTTTGCCCACATTCGTGTCCATTGAATCAGTGAAGCCATCCAACCATCTCATCCTCTGTCGCCCTCTTCTGCCTTCAGTCTTTCCCAGCATCAGGGTCTCTTCCAATGAGTTGGCTGTTCACATTAGGTGGCCAAAGTATTATTCTCTTTACCAGGTCTTATCTTATGATACAATTCAGAGTTTTTATTTTAAAGATTATTTTGATGTGGACCTTTATTTCATCTTTATTCTTTTTTAAAAAAAATTATTTTAAACTGAAGGATAATTACAATACTGTGTTGGTTTCTGCCATACATTAATACGGATCAGCCATGGGTATACACGTCCCCCTCTCTTGAGCCTCCCTCCCACCTCCAACCCTATCTCACACTTCTAGGTTGTTACAGAGCCCCAGTTTGAGTTCCCTGCGTGCTAAGTCGCCTCAGTCGTGTCCGACTCTTTGCGACCCTGTGTCCACCAAGCTACAGACTCTGTCCACGGGATTCTCCAGCCAAGAATACTGGAGTGGGCTGCCATTTCCTTCTCCATGAGTTCCCTGAGAGATACAGCAAATTCCCGATGTGGACTGTTACTGAATTTGTTTCAATATTGCTTCTGTTTTAAGTTTTGGTATTTGGGGCCTCAAGGCATGTGGGATCCTAGCTTCCCAACCAGGGAACAAACTACATCCCCTGCATTGGAAGGTGCAGTCTTAACCACTGGACTGCCAGGGAAGTCTCCTGAGATTTGTTTTTATAAACTAAATTTTTAGTAAATAATTTAACATATTTCCACACTTTCCAAAGTGTATCTATAGTTTTTTAAAATTTAAAGTCCTGTTCTAACTGTGTAATATTTCAAACATACAGAAATATGAAGGAAACAATACACCATACCGCCACCAAGAGATTTCATATATTTGCTCCATCTCTTTAAAAGTTGTATCTGGGGACTTCCCTGGTGGTCCAATGGCTAAGACTCCACGCTCCCAATGCAGGGGGCCCAGGTTCGATCCCTGGTTGGGGAAATATATCCCACATACTGCAACTGAGACCTGGCACAGCCAAAAAAAAAAAAAAGTTAAATATGCAAATAACCACCCTAAGACCTTCTCCATCTAGTTCCTCTCTCCCTCCCTAGAGAAAATCACTCTCCTGAATCTGGTGTACACACTCCTTCCCTGGGAGTGTTCAAATTTCCACTACCTGGCTCAAAAGGTCTTTAGTCCTCCTTCCTGAGGGGCTGGCGATTGTCAGCAGGGATGCAGGGAGAGTGACAAGGCACTAACCTGGAAGAATGGCAGCTCCACTCCAAAAAGGGGGCTTAGCAGGGCAAGGGGGCAGCTGGGGATGAGGACTGAGGCCTCACCGGGCACTGAAGACGGGGCGAGAAGGAGGCGCAAAGGGACTCAGACTGAAGGGGCAGTAGGTGAGGGAAGAGGAGGAGAACCTGCAGAAGCACAGACTTGCGCTCCCCTAATTGTCAGAGAGGATGTGGCTGGAGTCTCTGAGACTACCTGGAATACGGTCTGCAGGTGACAGACGACCCCTGGCTGGACAGACCCCATGAACTGCATGCAGCACGCCAGGCAACCCCACGTCATGACCTGTTAGGTGGCATTTACTTTTGAGGAACTGACCTGCTTTAGTTCCTCTGAAGCGTTACATAGATTTGATGGAGATGATTCTGCTTTTCTATTTTTATTCTTCCTCAATTTGAAGTTGTCAGATAAAATAGAAGACACTTTCTCACAGACTCAGAGAAAGAACTTATGGTTACGGTGGGTGGGGGCGGGGGGGATAGTTAGGGAGTTGGGGATGGACATGTACACACTGCTTTATTTAAAGCGGATAACAACAAAGACCTACTGCAGAACACAGGGAAGTCTGCTCAATGTTATGTGGCAGCCTGGATGGGAGGGGAGTTTGGAGGAGAATGGACACATGTACATGTATGGCTGAGTCCCTTTGCTGTGCATCTGAAACTAGTTCACATCGTTGTTGATCGGCTATACTCCAATACAAAAGAAAAAGTTAAAAATAAAAAGACACCCAGTTGAGTCTGACTTTCAGATAAGCAAAGACACACTTTTCAAAGTAAAAGTGTGTCTCAAATATTGCATGGTCAGACTTATACTACACATGCATTTCCCTGAAATTCAGATGTGAATGTCCTGTATATTTATTGCTAAATTTGATAATTCTACCTCAATTTGAATATAGGAAGGACTTGGCAAAGCATTTAGTACCAGTCTGAAGAGAGAGTCAAAGGACTCTCCAGAACAACATGAATGAAGACACCATCTTTGTCAAGTTCTCAATGGCCTAACACAATTCAAAACAAGCCCACTGACTTTACTAAAAGTGGACAACGTCAAAACATTCTTCCTTATTTATTATTGAGATGAAATTCTCATACCATGATATTCACTTAAAGTATACAATTCAATAGTTTTTAGTATAGTCAGAGTTGTGCAGCTATCACTAAATCAATTTTAGAACAGTTTCACCACCTCAAAAGAAACCCAATACCCATCAATACGCCCCACTCCTGGCCCCCAACTCCCACCTCCACTATATTCCCCAATCCCAGCCCCTGCCAACCACTCACCAACTTTTTGTTTCTTTAAAGATACCCATTCTGAACAGTTCATTTAAATGGAATCCACCATATGTGACCTTTTGTGTCCTGCTTCTTTAACTCTTAAGTGTATTTTCAAGGCTCATCCACATTGCAGCAGGTATCAGAACCTCATTCATCATGAATAATATTCCTTTTTATATAAATACAGGATGGGCCTATCTGTTCATCCACTATTGAACATTTAGGTTGTTCCCATTCATTGACCATTATGAATAACGCTTCTAGGACAGAACATTACTGCGCAAGTTTTCATGGAGACAAACGGTGTAATTTCCGGTAGAATTTTTGGCCATATGATCTAACACTGGGAGGAACTGTCAAATGGTTTCCAGAGCATTTACTATTTCACATTCTTTGTTGTTTTGGGGTGGGTAGGGTGGGGTGTTGTTTTTGAATTTTTAAAATAAGCAATCTTCATGGTTTTCTCGGGGTCCGTGAGGAGGGCCTGCTCCCAGGGACCGTCCTTCAGGGTTGCCTCTACCAGGCCCCAACGGTCCCCTCCCGGTCCTGAGGCCGGCCGCTGGAAACCACCGACCCAAATATTTCTGAGCGCGCACTGTGAGAAACCTAGCTTCAGCCCCTCCCCCTCGGCGCTCCCCGGCAGGAAAACGGACGCCGCCTGGCTGAGGCTCTGTGGACATTGTAGTTTCCTTTCCAGTCCACCTCGCAGAGACCGCGGTGAGGGAAACTACAACCCCCAGAATGCTGCGGTGCTACGGCATCCGAGCGGGCCAATCCACGCGACGGGCTCCAGCCCACCCTCCGGTCCGGGCTGCTCTCCAGGGCGTCTGTAAACACAGCCAGATCCTGTCATGGAGGGGGAGGAGGAGGCGGCGGCAGCGGCGAAGGGAGGCGTTGTGGGCCGCCTCCAGGGTCCGCTCTGCCATTCCTGAACTGGTCCCTCGTCCCCGTGACTGTGGCATCAGGGAACCGAACTGTTAGGCGAGAGGAGGCGGTCAGAACCATATCCCCTTCTTCCCCCGGGGCGGGGCCGGGCCGGACCAGGCCGGCGGAGCCGGGGGAGGGCCGGCCTGTCTGCCGAGATGGATGACAGTAAGGTAAGTCCTGGGGTTTGCACGCGCAGCCGCCGCCTGCTTGTCGCTAAGTGCCCGTCCCGCCGCTGAGCCTCAGCCCCGTAGTCCACCCAGCACCCAGTAGACACCTGCCTCAGACACCCCTGCGCCTCCAGCTATGACCCCAGGTACCCAGACGAGAATTGAGGGAACGGGCTGCCCTCTTCCTACAAGGGCCCACTCCGGAAAGATCACTCAGGGCAAGCTTGTTGGTCAGCTTTTCCAGGTGGTGCAGACCCTAGTGCTCCCGAGATAAGTGAAGAAACTACTGTGCTTTTTCTTTGTGCCTCTCGTTGCCCCCAACCAGCCTTTTTCCACATCGGAGACCTAAACTAGGGCAGCCTGAACCGGCCCTGTTCCCCTACACCGTCCCCTTTTCTTCTCTCAGGCTCCCTTACTCAATGCCCCATTCATATAATCTGTTCACTCCCCCTCTGAGCTATTTTCCTGTGGTTGGTTGGAACACTCTGCTAATCTCCTGTTGCTATTCGTCCAAAGCCTGGAATCTAACCTCCTCTAGAAAGCCTTCTTCAAGAAAAGAAGTGAATTCCTTCTTGTTAATCTATTCCCACACCCCCTTCCCTTATCCTGGTCACTCATCCCTGCGATGTTAAGATAACAGACAATATTCATTATTGGTTAATTCATATAAAGATAGTGATGCTCAGTTAGTTGATCATCAGCTTATTGATGTTTTACAATGTTTAGAAAGTTTTTTTTTTTTTTTTTTTTAAAGACATCAGACTCTAGAATTTGCCAGTTTTCAAAGCGGATAACTCCTTCCCTCTGCTTTACTTTCCATCATCTCTGGCATGCTGCTTTTGAGAGCTTTTTCCTTCGTTTGTTTACCTTTCCCCCCTCCACCTAACCAGTAACACTTTGCTGCTATCAAGTTTTTGTTTCACACATCCTCAGAGAGGCTGAAAAAAATTTCCATCTTCTCTGTACTGCTTGTGTTATTCTCCGTTATCTCCTCTTCCTATTCCCGTGGGAGGCTCTGAGAAAAGTCACAGCAGGGACAACCCAGGGCATTGCTTTGGAAGTAGGACTCACCTCTAGGAACCTTTACTTGGAAAGGCGTAAAGCCCTCCTAATAGGAAGTGGGATTTCCAAGTCAGAAAGAGGGAGTTCTAAAACTTTTCTAGAAAAATCAGAAGGTGATTTTCCGTAACAGTCTTTGCTAGCTTGATCATTTAGTGTTAACTTTGAAATTAAATCTGAATACTGTATCCATTGTCTTTCCTAGATACGGCTGGCTGGGAAAGGATGCCAAATTAACATAGTCTTTAGTCTCCTTGGTTGCAGACTCATGGTATATTCTACAGAATTTTTGGTTGTTTTCAAACCTTTGACATATTTAATAGCTTTCTCAAAGTCTTCAGTAATCTCAAATAAGTTCAAGAAAAAACATAGAATTTTGAGTTATTTTTCCTGCCTGTAAAATCACATAGAACTTATTTCTAAAACAAGCAAGCTGTAGTGGAGCATATGGTGTTATGGTTTTGCCTAAAGAGTGAGGTTAAATTTCGCAAGTAGACTATTCATAACTATTCACAAGTAACTTCTTAGATGGTTCATAGGTAAGCAAAATGAATTCAGTTCTCATTCTTTACTAATTCATTGTTTTTGTGACAGTATTTAGAAACCAGCAGTTTCTTTATTCTTTAATGATTTTGGAAAAGGAAGTCCATTTCAGATGTCTGGATGGATAGTGCTTCTGTGAATGCACTACTTTCACTTTGAATACATGTCGAAGCTATGGATGAGTAATATTTAAATGCCATGTAGTGCAAGACTGGACTGCTCTCTGAGGAGCCGGGTGGTATGAAATGGCCTTTTTTAAAGGCTCCCAATCCAATCCTGCCTCTCCCTGTGCTCTAATTGTTATAGTCCAGCAAAGTTGTATTGTTCTCCCAGTGTATCCATACAGGCTCACACACACAACACATTTTCCCTCCCATTATGTAGAGGTGATGGAGTCTCAGGTTCTGAAGGAAGCTGCAGTAGGGAAGCCGAGGGTTGGGGCTTGGAAGTGTGGTTGTGCCGGTGAGAGCATAAAAGATGACAAACCGGGGACAAGGCCGGGGCAACAGGACAAGGACAGAGGGGGCAGGAGAAGCAGTTAGAGAGAAGCAGTGTTTGAATGAGCAGGTCAGGAAATAGAATGATGCTGTGATGATTCTCTTTATAAAGATTCTGTATTCTGAGTTGTTTTCATCAGTGGTGATGAGTGAGTTTGCAAGAGCGCTGCATGTTCTGCTGTCTGTTCTCGGGGAGTCAGAGCAGGACAGATTGGAATGGCGGGTGCAACTTTGCCTCCCAAGTGTCTAGCAATGTGCCTGGTACATTACATCACAGAGTACTGGTTCACAAAGACTGAGTGGAATTGGAACAGAGAGGCATTAAGGAGACTGCTCGAGGTGTAGCTGGGATTTATTAATATTCATCGATGTGCTCTGTTGAGCCAGAGTATACAGACTACAGCAAACGGGGAAAAGAAAGCAAGAGACAGAGTGGGCATCTAAGACTGGGGGCTTGGGGAAGCACTAAGTAGCAGATCTCAAATTCTGATTGAGCAGATCTCTACTTAACCTAGTTAAGAAGGAAAAAAAAAACTTGGCTGAGTTAACCTTTTTGGGCTTCTGTTTTATCTGTTAAATGGTCAGTGCCTTTTTCCCAGGTTTTGTTGAGGATCAGAGATTGTGCATATGAAGCATCAAGTACAGAGTAAACACATACTAGGCACCCAGAAATGTTATCATTGTTACATTACCTGGCAGTGATGTCCTTGGTCTTTTGCACAGTGCAGCAGGCACCTGAGATGCTCACTGTAGTCATTATTAGGTGTGTGCTTTTGTGTGATATTTGCAGCTATGTTTCCCCCATACTACCCTCCTTTCTTAACACTGACCCCAAAGGGGACAGGGACAGTGGAATGGGACGTGAAATGGCTCTTACCTGTCAGATTGTGTGAGAATGGTAGTCTCTTGAGCCTACCTATGTGTCCACCACTGGAGAAAAGTGCTTTTTATGAAAGCCTCTTCTCTCTAACCTGCGGTATTCAATCATAAAGAAAATTGAAAGGAGTAATTTTCAGGGGCTTTGATCATAGAGGGTTCTTATTTCCAATTTTATATTTATTTGACTTTCATGTTTATCAAATGAATGTATGAGTGACTCGAAATACCCTAGATCAGCTGTGTTCCTGCCACAGACAAAGCTGGTAAATGACGACATTTCTGTATAGCCTAGCTATAATATATAATGTATAATATAATGCCCTATATGATGTTTAGGGTATCAATTTCCACTTGAGGGACTGGTGAGAGAGTCCCTCCCTGGCGTCAGTATACTGATACGAGCTGCTATTCTCCTGCATACTTCCTTTCCACCTGAGCTTGACACAGTTATCTTAAAATGCCTTAAACCTTCCTCACCCCTTAGGTCTTTGTTCCATTCAGTTGTTCTGAGTAGTGCTGGTTTTCACAAAAATTTTTACTTGGCCAAAAAATCTCTTTGACATTCCCAGAACTCAGTTGGTAAGGAATCTGCCTGCAATGCAGGAAGCCCAGTTTCGATCCCTGGGTCAGCAAGGTCCCCTGGAGAAGGAAATGGAAGCCTGCTCCAGTATTCTTGCCTGGAAAATCCCATGGACAGAGGAGACTGGTAGGCTGCAGTCCATGGGGTCACAAGAGTCAGATACGACTTAGTGAATAAACCAAACCAGAGCTATCCTTTGGCCCCTAAAGTAACTCTCCTTGGCCCCTTAGCCATCCTTTGCTACAGCTGGAACTCCCCTCCTTGGGCAGTGACAGAGCTCAATTTCTGCCCTTTCTGTCCTCCTGCTCCATCCATGCTTTCAACAAGACCAAGGCAGAGGAACCAGCTCCTTTGCCAAACTAGACAGTTTGTTAACATTTTAAATGTGCCCCCTTTTCCTGTCTAGGTCCCGTGTACATTGGGGTACCTCTACAGATATCAGTTGAAATTGAAGTTTAAATAACCTATTCAGAATGTTTTGTGATTTAGGATTTTCACAAAAGTTTGTTCATTTATTCATTTCTCCATTCCTCATCAAACATTTGTTGGACACCTAATATGCACGAGACATTGTGCTAGACAGTAGAGATACAGAGATGAGTAAGAGTTTATAATTATTCTCAGGAACTGATGTTTCAGTGGACTAGATAAACATATAGAAAAATAACTACCGCGTGGTGAGGTGAGAAATGAGGGCAGTGACAGCAAAGTGCTTTGAGGGCACCAAGAATGGATGCCTATCTGGGTGTGTCAGACGTGGGTTCACACAGTAGGCATGAATCTGTCAGGAAGAATAGAAGTGCCCCAGAAAATGGGAAAGAGGGAATATCCTGTACTAAAGCATATTGCACTGAAAAATAAGTATTTTGGTACAAGCTGGAGCAGGAGTTGGGAGATTTTCTGTAAAGGGCCAGATAGTAAATATCTGTCGGAGAAGGCAATGGCAACCCACTCCAGTCCTCTTGCCTGGAAAATCCCGGGGAAGGAGGGGCCTGGTAGGCTGCAGTCCATGGGGTTGCTACCAGTCCAAGAGGAGTGAGCGACTTCACTTTCACGTGTTAGAGAAGGAAATGGCAACCCACTCCAGTGTTCTTGCCTGGAGAATCCCTGGGACGGGGGAGCCTGGTGGGCTGCCATCTCTGGGGTCGCACAGAGTCGGACATGACTGAAGTGACTTAGCAGCAGCAGCAGCAGTAAATATCTGTGGGCCATGTGATCTCTGTTGTAATTACTCAACTCTGCCATTGAAACATGAAAGCAGCCATAGGCAGAACATAATGAATGGGTGTGGCTGTGTTCTGATAAAACTTTATTTCCCAAAAGAGGCAGCTGGCTGACTTTAGTTGGCCAGGTGGGCTGAAGTTTGCTGATCCCTGAGCTGAGCATAAGGCACAAGTAGAGATGTGGGGGGAAAAAAAAAAGTAGAGATGTGGGCAGAGATAAGGATGGAAAGATAACCAGGAGCCTGAACAGGATTTGCTTGGCAAGTTAAGCTAAGAAATTTGGGAAATCTGATTTCCACCACTTTCAAGCTATTATGATTTTGGACAGATTATTATTTTTTAAATTGAAGTATAGTTGATTTACAATAGTGTATTAGTTTCAGGTATACATCAAAGTGATTCAGTGATGTGTATATTTTCAGAGTATTTTCCATTATAGGTTATTACAAGATATTGCATATGGTTCCCTGTGCTATACAGTAAATCCTTGTTGCTTATCTATTTTAATCCACCTGCAATGCAGGAGACCCTGTTTCCATTCCTAGATCTGGATGACCTGCTGGAGAAGGGATAGGCTACCGACCCCAGTATCCTGGGCTTCCCTGGTGGCTCAGATGGTAAAGAATCAGATGGCCCGCAATGTCGGAGACCTGGGTTTGATCCCTGGGTTGGGAAGATCCCCCAGAGGAGGGCATGGCAACCCACTCTAGTATTCTTGCCTAGAGAATCCCCATGGACAGAGGAGCCTGGTGGGCTACAGTCCATGGGGTCACAAAGAGTTGGACATGACTAAGCAACTAAACACAGTGTGTATATATTAATCTCATAGTCCTAATTTATCCCTATGCACCTCCCTTCTCCCTTTGGTAATCATGTTTGTTTTCTGTCAGTGAGTCTGGTGGGTTTTTATTTTGTATATAGGCTAATTGGTATTATTTTTTAGATTCTACATTAAGTAATATATAATACTTGTCTTTCTCTGACTTACTTCACTAAGTATAATATTCTCTAGGTCCATCCATGTTGCTGCAAATGGCAATATTTCTTTCTTTTTTATAACAGTAATATTCAAACATACACATATATTCCATTACATACACACACACACACACACACACACACACACACACACACACACACACACACACACACACACACACTATATCTTCTTAAACCAATAGTCTCTTGATGGGCACTTGAGTTATTTCCATGTCTTGGTTATGGACTTTCATAGTGTTGCTATGATCATTGGGATGCATGTATCTTTTTGAGGTAGAGTTTTCCTATTTTCTGAATATATACCCAGGAGTGGGGTTGCCAGATCATATGGTAGCTTTACTTTTGTTTTTTTAAGAAACCACCATACTATTTTCCATAGTAACTGTACCAATTTACCTTCCCACCAACGGTTCCCTTTTTTCCTAGACCCTCTCCAGTATTTATTACTTGTAGATTTTTTGATGATAGCCACTCTGACAGGTGTGAGGTAAGCACCTCATTGTGGTTTTGATTTGCATTTCTCTAACAGTTAGCAATGTTGAGCATCTTTTCATGTCCCTCTTGGCTATCTGTGTGTCCTTTCGGTCTTCAGCCCATTTATTGTTTACCTTTTGATATTGAATTATATGAACTGTTCATATATTTTGGATAGTAACCCCTTGTCATTTGCATTGTTAGCAAGTACTTTCTCCAATTCTGAAGGCTATCTTTTTTTTTTTTTTTTTGGCTTCCTTTGCTGTACAAAAGCTCTAAAGTTTGATTAGTGCCATTTGTTTATTTTTGCTTTTATTTTGGGAGACTTTTGCCTTGGGAAACTGATCAATGAAAATATTGCTATGATTTATGTTGAACAGATGATCAGAACTGTATTTCTTTACCTATAAAATAGATGTGTTAACCTTACTGAGTTAGTGTAAGAATTAAATGTTACATGTATTAGGAAAAAAAAAAAACATAGTACATAATGGGTTCAAAATAAATGCTTGTTCTATGTGACTCCTCCTCACCAGCTTGGTTACACTGCTCACAAGAAAGACCTGAGCTGAAGACGATGCTAGAGACTGTTAGAATGTAGGTGTATGCAGCATGCATAAAATTCCTGAAGGACAAAGAAGGTGGACAGGAGAGAGAGCTAAAGAGACTGAACCCTGGCAGACTCTAAAATGATCAGAAGAGGTGGAGGAATAGGATTCAACAAAATAAACTGAAAAGAAGAGGTTAGTGATATAGGAGATCCACACACACACACACAAAAGATTATTATTCCATCTAAAGGAAGTAGGGAAAAAGAATCCACTGAATTTCAAAAACAGGAGGTTGTTTGTGAAACTAGCAAGAGAAACTTCGACAGAGTGATGGCGCCGAGGCCAAAATGTAGTGGTTGAGGAAGAGTGGGTGGGAAGGAAGCAAAGACGGTTGACTGCAGTGTGCAGGCGACTGCAGAATATTGCAGTAAAGCGAATATCACAATAAAGCAAGCCTCACGCATTGTTTGGTTTCCCAGTGCGTGTAAAAGTTAGGTCTACACTAGACGGTAGTCTGTTAAATACACAATAGCACGATCTCTTAAAATAAAAAAAGTACATCATTGCTGAAAAATGCTAACCATCATCTGACAATGCAGAGTTACCGTAAACCTTCAATTTGTAAAAAAACAAAACAAATGCAGTAAAGTGAAGCACATGAAATGAGATATGCCTACAGACCACTGTTACTGAGTCAGTCGGTAACAGTTTTGAGGATTGCTAAAATATATGTATAATCGTATTACATTTAGCTTCAAACAGTTAACAGCAAGGGGAGGGGAGGATTAAGGGTTAGGCAAGGAGAGGCAGGGGTGAACGCTCAGTCAGAAATGCCTGTTTTTTAAAAAAAAAAGAAATGCCTGCTTTATCTTGTTTCTCCTCTATTGACTAGAAAACCTGGCAGAGAGGTTAGCAGCAGGAAGATGGGATTAGACTTTCTCTCTTTCTGAAGAGCTGGTAAATAAAAGAGAAAAAGCCTGAACAACAGCTGTGAAGGAAGTTAAAGGAGCCTTAACCCCAAATGAAAGTGTAGCTGCTTGTTTTTTTTCTTTAAAGTGGTAAAGCTCAGTGGCTGGTCACAGTCATACCTGTCTTATTTTTCTTTAATCGATGGCAGATAAGGTTTCACGTTACGTTTTCAAAAGAAAAGTGAAACAGGCTTTCCTGCTATTTTCCTTCTTAGCTGGAGCTGATGCTACCACTTCATGTAAATACAGTAGTTCTCATACACTTAACAACTTGAAACTTTTATGAGTTGCCTTAAGAATTAGAGCATTAGGATGGAAGTAAGTGCAAGAGGGGTGGTAAAATAGTAAGAGTTATTGATTGGTTTTTCAGATTTTATATCCCTTATGAGAGAGGTTTGGTTTTCTTTTTTCTCTTTTTTTAAAAAAAATTTTACAACTTTTATAAGCTGGTGGTAGTGGTGGTCATAGTAATACCAATTTAAATTAAATTGCAAAATATTGTTAATTTTTCTTTGCATTTATTCATTCAGTCATCAGTCTTTGAATAAATGCCTGGCTCTGGGCCAGATGCAGTGGGGACTGGAGAAGAAATAGAGAACACAGCTTCTGTGCCCGAGGTGCTCACATCGCTTGAAGGTGACAGAACTTAAATCCGTGAGGCCACTATAACATACAACTCAGTGTGATATTGACTGTATGTTCCAGAAATATGGAGAAGAAAAGTAACGTGTGGACAGAGGTGATTGTCAGCAAGAGCTTTGCAGAAAGAGGGCCAGGTCTGACTGTAACCAAAGAAAGCTTAGTATTTGCTGGTTTGGATGATGAGGTGGGGGTGGGTGGTGTGAAGAGGGAACATTTAGAGAATTGGTGAGGACAAGTAGGAATGCAGGGGACAGGGTGAGGTCCCTAAGGACACTGGCATGACTTGCTGGGGTAAATGAAAGAGAAGAATAGCTTGGTGAGTGGGATCCTGGATGTAGCATGCTGAAGGGTGGCCTCTAGAAAGATATATCCATGTGCTAACCCCTGGAACCTGTGAATATCACCTTATATGGATAAAGAGGGAGTATTACATGGCCCCAAATGTGATTTAGTTAAGGATTTGAGGGGATGAGTTTACCTTGGATTCTCTGAGTGAGCTGTAAATCCAGTGATAAATGTCCTCCTAAGAGTGAGGCCGAGGGAGATTTGAGAGACAGATGTGGAGGCAGTGTGACCACAGAGGCAGTGATTGGACTGATGTGACTGCAGATGAAGGAATGCTCACGGCCACCAGCGACACCTGCAAGCGGCAAAGGATGACTTCTCCCCTAGGGCCTCTAGAGGGAGTGCAGTCCTGCCAAGAACAGAGAGAATACATGGCTGTTGTTTTCAGCCACCAAGTTTGTGGTAATTGTTACAGCAGCCACAGGAAACTGGATTTGGTGACCTAGTAAGCAGAGCTGAGCCAGAGGTCTTCTGTTGAGCTGCAAAGAGACACAGCCTTCAGTTCAGTTCAGTTCCGTTCAGTCATGTCTGACTCTTTGCGATCCCGTGAACCGCAGCACGCCAGGCCTCCCTGTCCATCACCAACTCCTGGAGTTTACTCAAACTCATGTCCATTGAGTCAGTGATGCCATCTAACCATCTCATCCTCTATCCTCCCCTTCTCCTCCTGCCTTCAATCTTTCCCAACATCAGGTTATTTTCAAATGAGTGTTTTTCGCATCAGGTGGCCAAGTATTGGAGTTTCAGCTTCAACATCAGTCCTTCCAATGAACACCCAGGACTGATCTCCTTTAGGATGGACTGGTTGGATCTGCTTGCAGTCCAAGGGACTCTCAAGAGTCTTCTCCAACACCACAGTTCAGAAGCATCAATTTTTCGGCACTCAGCTTTCTTTATAGTCCAACTCTCACACCCATATGTGACTACTGGAAAAACCATAGCCTTGACTAGATGGACCTTTGTTGACAAAGTCATGTCTCTGCTTTATAATATGCTGTCTAGGTTGGTCATAACTTTCCTTCCAATGGGTAAGCATC
The DNA here is from genome assembly GCF_033118175.1 of Dama dama. Taxonomy (NCBI): domain Eukaryota; kingdom Metazoa; phylum Chordata; class Mammalia; order Artiodactyla; family Cervidae; genus Dama; species Dama dama. Next base: position 22,802,355 of record NC_083702.1, read on the forward strand.
TTTTAATTTCATGGCTGCAGTCACCGTCTGCAGTGATTTTGGAGCCCCCAAAAATAAAGTCTGACACTATTTCCACTGTTTCCCCATCTATTTGCCATGAAGTAATGGGACCGGATGCCATGATCTTAGTTTTCTGAATGTTGAGCTTTAAGCCAAGTTTTTTGCTGTCCTCTTTCACTTTCATCAAGAGGCTCTTTAGTTCTTCTTCACTTTCTACCATAACGGTGGTGTCATCTGCATATCTGAGGTTATTGATAATTTTCCCGGCAATCTTGATTCCAGCTTGTGCTTCTTCCAGCCTAGCATTTCTCATGATGCATTCTGCATATAAGTTAAACAAGCAGGGTGAAAATATACAGCCTTGACGTACTCCTCCTCCTATTTAGAACCAGTCTTTTGTTCCGTGTCCAGTTCTTACTGTTGCTTCCTGACCTGCATACAGGTTTCTCAAGAGGCAGGTCAGGTGGTCTGGTATTCCCTCTCTTTCAAAATTTTCCACAGTTTATTGTGATCCACGCAGTGGGCTTCCCTGGTGGCTCAGAGGTTAAAGTGTCTGCCCGCAATACGGGAGACCTGGGTTCAATCCCTGGGTCTGGAAGATCCCCTGGAGAAGGAAATGGCAACCCACTCCAGTATTCTTGCCTGGAGAATCCCATGGATGGAGGAGCCTGGTGGGTTACAGTCCATGGGGTTGCAAAGAGTCGGACATGACTGAGTGACTTCACTTTACACAGTCAAAGGCTTTGACATAGTCAATAAAGCAGAAATAGATGTTTTTCTGGAACTCTCTTGCTTTTTTTCGATGATCCAGCGGATGTTGGCAATTTGATCTCTGGTTCCTCTGCCTTTTCTAAACCCAGGTTGAACATCTGGAAGGTCACGGTTCACGTATTGCTGACGCCTGGCGTGGAGAATTTTGAGCATTACTTTACTAGCGTGTGAGATGAGTGCAATTGTGCGGTAGTTTGACATTCTTTGGCATTCCCTTTCTTTAGGATTGGAATGTAAACTGACCTTTTCTAGTCCTGTGGCCACTGCTGAGTTTTCCAAATTTGCTGAAATATTGAGTGCAGCACTTTCACAGCATCGTCTTTTAGGATTTGAAATAGCTCAACTGGAATTCCATCACCTCCACTAACTTTGTTTGTAGTGATACTTCCCAAGACCCACTTGACTTCACATTCCAGTATGTCTGGCTCTAGGTGAGTGATCACACCATTGTGATTATCTGGGTCGTGAAGATCTAGGGGACTTAAAGTTTATTCATTCTATAACGATTAGATATTACTTTTTCACAATAAAGAAAAACATAGTAAAGTTATTTTAATAAGCGGAAAAGAAAAGTTAATTTGGAAGTTCTTTTAAGATAGATTAACCAAGGAAGTTAAGGACAGACATGGAGACATGGAAGAGAGACCTGCCAGGAACCTGTGGTAATAGTCTGTAAGTAGGGTAGTGATGTAGGAGGAATAGAAAAGGAGAAATAATAAGGGATTTTGTAAAGGAGTAAATTGGTGTGACTTCAGTGAGTGGGCATGGAGAGTTGAGGGAAATTTCAAAGAAGCATAAAGTGAAAACATTTGTTAGTTAATCTCCTCACCACTGCCCCCCATCAAGTGACTAGTGAGTTGGATTAAATGAATCCAGTCATTAAATGAGTGACTATTTAGCATTAATATAGCAGTGCACATAAAGCATCTGTCAGTTTTAGAGTCTCGTCAGGGAATTATGTGTTCAGGTTAATGAGCCCTGCCTGGGAATCTAGAAGGGAAATAGTCATGCTTGATGATAGTCATCTTGTGACAAGCTGCTATGATGCTAATCAGGGGACTTGGGTTCTAGGCTCTGCTCTGATGTTGAAAATCTTTGGACTAAAATTAGGTCATCCATGCTATGGAACAAGATAGAAAGCCCAGAAATAAAGCCATGCACCTCTGGGTACCTTATATTTGACAAAGGAGGCAAGAATATACAATGGGGCAAAGACAATCTCTTCAATAAGTAGTGCTGGGAAAACTGGACAGCTACATGTAAAAGAATGAAATTAGAACACTTCCTAACACCATACACAAAGATAAACTCAAAATGGATTAAAGACCTAAATGTAAGACCAGAAACTATAAAACTCTTAGGAGAAAACATAGGCAGAACACTCGATGACATAAATCAAAGCAGGATCCTCTGTGACCCACCTCCTAGAGTAACAGTAATAAAAACAAAAGTAAACAAGTAGGACCTGGTTAAACTTAAAAGCTTTTGCACAGCAAAGGAAACTATAAGCAAGGTGAAAAGACAGCCCTCAAAATGGGAGAAAATCATAGCAAATGAAACAACTGACAAAGGATTAATTTCCAAAATATATAGGCAGCTCATATAACTCAATACCAGAAAAACAAACAACCCAATCAAAAAGGGGGAAAAAGACCTAAACAGACATTTCTCCAAAGAAGACATACAGATGGCTAACAAACACATGGAAAGATACTCAACATCACTCATTATTAGGGAAATGCAAATCAAAACTACAATGAAATATCACCTCACACAGTCAGAATGGCCATCATCAAAAAGTCTACAAACAATAAATGCTGGAGAGATTATGGAGAAAAGAGAATGCTCTTGCACTGTTCGTGGGAATGTAAATTGATCCAGCCACTATGAAAGACAGTATGGAGAGTCCTTAAAAAACTAGGAATAAAACCACCATATGACCCAGCAATCCCACTTCTAGGCATATACCCTGAGGAAACCAAAATTGAAAATGACACATGTATCCCATTGTTCACTGAAGCACTGTTTATGATAACTAGAACATGGAAGCAACCTAGATGTCCATCAACAGGTGAATGGATAAAGAAGTTGTGGTACATATACACAATGGAATATTACTCAGCCATAAAAGGGAACACCACCTTTGAGTCAGTTCTAATGAAGTGAATGAACCTAGAACCTATTATACAGAGTGAAGTGAGTCAGAAAGAGAAAGTTAACTATCGTATTCTAATGCATATAGTGAAAAAGTTGGATTAAAGCTCAACATTCAGAAAACTAAGATCATGGCGTCTGGTCCCATCACTTCATGGCAAATAGATGAGGAAACAGTGGAAACAGTGTCAGACTTTATTTTTTGGGGCTCCAAAATAACTGCAGATGGTGATTGCAGCCATGAAATTAAAAGATGTTTACTCCTTGGAAGGAAAGTTACGATCAACTTGGATAGCATATTTAAAAGCAGAGACATTACTTTGCCAACAAAGGTCTGTCTAGTCAAGGCTATGGTTTTTCCAGTAGTCATGTATGGATGTGAGAGTTGGACGGTGAAGAAAGCTGAGCGCCAAAGAATTGATGCTTTTGAACTGTGGTGTTGGAGAAGACTCTTGAGAGTCCCTTGGACTGCAAGGAGATCCAACCAGTCCATCCTAAAGGAGATCAGCCCTGGGTGTTCATTGGAAGGACTGATGTTGAAGCTGGAACTCCAGTACTTTGGCCACCTCATGCAAAGAGTTGACTCATTGGAAAAGACCCTAATGCTGGGAAGGATTGGGGGCAGGAGGAGAAGGGGACGACAGAGGATGAGATGGCTGGATGGCATCACCGATTCGATGGACATGAGTTTGGGTAGACTCCGGGAATTGGTGATGGAAAGGGAGGCCTGGCATGCCGCGATTCATGGGGTCGGACACAACTGGGTGACTGAACTGAAGGCGTATATATGGAATCTAGAAAAGTGGTACTGAAGAATTTACTTACAGGGCAGCAATGGACAGACAGACATAGAGAACAGACTTATGGACATGGGGAGAGGGGAGGAAAGGGTAAGCTATATGGAAAGAGTAACATGGAAACTTACATTACCATGTGTAAAATAGATAGCCAACGGGAATTTGCTGTATGGCTAAGAAACTCAAACGGGCTCTGTATCAGCCTAGAGGGGTGGGATGGGGAGAGATGGAAGGGAGGTTCAAAAGGGAGGGGATTTATGTATACCTATGGCTGATCAGGTTGAGGTTTGACAGAAAATAACAAAGTTCTGTAAAGCAATTATCCTTCAATAAAAAATAAATTTAAAAAAATTAGGTCATCCATGAAATAAAGAGATCACTGTGCATGTTGTGTGTGTGCACGCACGTGCTCGCACATGCACGCGTGCATGCACATCGCCTTACCAGCAGCACCTTTGTGTATTCTGATATCCTGCCCTTTATAATGTTATTACATGTCTGCTGCATTTCACGAGTCAAAATACATTAAAGGTAAGGACTCTATCTTCTTGTATTAACATTTCTAGAGTTTGACAGTGTTTGGGGCAAAGTGAGTGCCCAATAAATGGTTGTTGAATAAAGAAATGAATTTTCCCCTCCTTACCTGAAAAAGGTGAGGATAACTGTGTTCTCCTCCAGTGGTGTGAAATAATGTGAGCTACCACATTATTAGGGTTAGGGTTAGGGCTTGTCGGCAGAGAGAATGAGTGCTGTCTCCCTGCACACCCTGAGTTGGCTCTGAATTTGTTTTTGTTGTTTGTTCTGAAAACACTGAAAGTAAAATGATACAAAAATCTTTGGAATAAGACTTCCTCTAGACTCTGGAGTCTTCCTCCTTTGAAGAAGCCCCTGAAGGACTTGCACCTAAATCATGGCTCCTCTTTCTACGGAAATTAAACCTACTGACTGGGGAGCCAGTGGCATCAGGCCCTCTCTCCCTCTTGCCTAAATGCAGCAGTTTTATCTTATTTTTCAGCCTTTTTAGACTCATAAACCCTCCACCCCCGTCACGTTTTTTTCCTCTTCATCTGCTTGTGTCTCTTTGGCACCTTCATTCTTCCTTTGCTCCTGTTTTCTGTTCTCTAAGGTTCATGTCATTTTAAAAAATTGCCCGTACTATAAAATTCGTCCTTTACAAATATACAATTTTGTGATTTTTTTTTTAGTGTATTCAGAGTTTGCAGTGATCACCACTGTCTGTTGAAAATTCTAGAACATTTATAAGAATCCCTTATAAATAAACTGAGGTATATCCATATAATGGAATGTTACTCATATTATTTAGTGATTAAAAAGAAACACATTAGTAAGCTCCAAAAAGGTGTGAAGGAACTTAAATGCATATTGTTAAGTGAAAGAAGCCAGTTTGAATAAGGTTACATACTACATACTATATGACTCCACTACGTGACATTCTGGAAAAGGCAAAACTATAGAGATAGTAATAAAGGTCAGTGCTTGCCAAGGTTTCAGGGGAAGCAGAGAGGAATAGGTAGAGTGCAGGAGATTTTTGGGCAGTGGAGATATTCTGTATGATACTGCGGTGGCAGATACACGACATGATGCTTTTGTCAGAACCCACAGAATTATACAACACAGAGAGTGAACTCTTAAGTAAACTATGGACTTTACTTATTAATACCAACTTGAGGCTCATCAGTTGTAACAAATGTACCATGCTAATGCAGGATGTTAATAGAGGAAACTGTGTGGGCAGAGAGAGAGAGAGAGAGAGAGAATATATGGGAACTCTTTGTACTTTCTGCTGAATTTTCTTATAAACTGAAAACAGATTTTAAAAACAATCTATTAATTTAAAAAACAAACAAAAAGCCCTTTAGCAGTCACTCCCTATTCTCTCCCTCCCCTTCTCAGCCTTAAGCAACCACAGATCTACTTTCTGCTGCTATATATTGCCTGTTCTAGACAGTCTGTATAAATGGAATCATACAGCCTTTTGTATTTCCACTTCTTTCTCTTGGCATGTTTTCAAGGTTCAGTCATGTTTCACCGTGTATCAGCACTTCATTCCCTTGTATAGCTGAACAACATTCCACTGTTTGGATCCACCACATTTTGCTACCCGTTCATCAACCTTTGCACATTTGGGTGCTTTCCATTTTTTACCCATCGTGAATGATGGTGCCCTGAACATCTGTGCACAATTTCTTATGTGGACATATGCTTTCATTTCTTTTGGAGATATAACAAGACATAGAATTGCTGAGTCATATGGTAATTTTATGTTTAATATTTTGGAAGAACTTGCAAACTGTTTTCCAAAGTGGCCACCATTTTACATTCCCATCAACCATGTATGAAGGTTCCATTTCTCCACATCTGTACCAGTACTTGTTCTTGGCTATATTTTTGATTACATAGCCATCCTAGTGGGTTTAAAGAGGTATCTCATGATTTTGATTCACATTTCCCTAATGACATTAAGCATTTTTTCATATGTTTATTGGCATATATCTTTGGAGAAATGTCTGTTCAAATATTTTGCCCACATTCTAATTGGATTATTTATCTTTTTATTGTTGACTGTGAGTGTTACATTCTGGATATGTCTCTTACATGTGATTTACAGTTCTTTTCCATTGACCTGTATGTCTGTCCTTGTGCCAGTACCACAGTCTTGATTCCTATTGCTTCTAATAAGTTTCGAAATCAGAAAGTGGACGTCCTCTGCCTTTGTTCTTTTAAAAGATTGCTTTGGCTATTTTGGGCCCATTGTATTTCCATATGAATTTTAGGAGTATCTTGTCAATTTATGCAAAAAGTCAGCTGGAATTTTAATAGAAATTGTTTTGAATCTGTAGCTGAGTTTGGGGAGTACTCATCTTAACAGTATTAAGTCTACCAATCCATTAACATGGAATGTCTTTTTATTATATCATTTAATTTCTTACAATGATTTTTGTGGTTTTCAGTATACAAGTCTTGCAGTTCTTATATTAAATTTATTCCTAAATATTTTATTATTTTTGATGCTATTCTAAATGGAATGTTTCCATAATTTCATTTTCAGCTTGTTCATTGTGTGTAGAAACACAACTGATATTTTTACATTGATCTTGTATCTTGCAACCTCGTTCAACTCATGAGTTCTAATAGTTTTTTTGCAGATTCCTTAGAATTTTCTGTATGTAAGATCATGTCACCCTCAAATAGAAATAATTTTATTTTCCTTTATAACCTGAATGCCTTCTTTCTTTTTCTTGATTGCTATGGCTAGAACCTCCAACACGATGTTGAATAGACGTGACCGGAGAGGACAGGATCCTTGTTTTGTTTCTGATCTTTGGAGAAAGAATTCAGTCTTTCATCTTTACATGATGTTGGCTGTGGGTGTTTGTTTCATAGATGCCCTTTACCAGGTTGAAGTTCCCTTCTATTCCTAGTTTTTTGAAGGTTTGTTTTTTTTAATCATATAAGGGTGTTGGATTTGTCAAGTGCTTTTACTGAGTCTATTGAGATGAACATGTAATTTTTGTCTTTTCTCCTATTGATATGGTGTATTACACTAATTGATTTTCAGTTGTTAAACGAACCTTTATTCCTGGGATAAATCACCCACTTATGGTGTATAATCCTCTTTATATGCTGTTAGATTTAGCTTGCTAGTATTTTATTGAAGATTTTTCCATCTATATTCTTAAAACATGTTGGTCTATAGTTTTCTTATAATATCTTGGTTTTTTGTATCAGGCTAATTTTGGCTCATTGGATGAACTTGGTATGTTCCTTCCTCTTCCTTTTTTGGAAGGGTTTGTAAAGAATTAGTGTTAATTCTTTAAATGCTTGGTAATTTACCAGTGAAGTCACCTGGACCTGGACTTTTCATTATGGGAAATTTTTTGATTACTCTTTCAGTCTCTTTATTTGTCATAAGTCTTTTTAGATTTTTTATTCCTTCTTGAGTCACTCTTGCTACTTTGTATCTTTCTAGAAATTTGTCCATTTCTACTAGGTTATCTGATTTTTTGGCATACAATTTTTCATAGTCTTCTCTTGTAATCATTTTTACTTTGGTAAAGGTAATAGTGATGTCTTTTCTTTCAGTCTTGAGTTTAGGGTTTTGAACGTTCTCTCTTGTTCAACCAGTCTGGCTAAAGGTTTGTTAATTTTGTTGGTCTTTTTGAAGCACCAACTTTTGGTTTTATTGATTGTTTTTTTCTATTGTTTTTTTCATTCTGTTTTATTTATCTCTACTCTGGTATTTATTATTTCTTTCCATCAACTTGTTTTGAGTTTAATTTGCTCTCCTTTTTTCTCGTTTCTTATGGTGAAAAGTTAGGTTGTTGACTTTAAAATCTTTCTTAATTTAGGTGTTTGTAGCTACTTCTGAGCACTATTTTAGCTGTATCTTATAAGTTTTGGTATGTTGTATTTTCCTTTTCATTCATCTCAAAGTATTTTTCTGATTTCCCTTGTGATCTCTTCTATGACTCATTGGTTACTTAGGAATGTCTTCTGTGGTTTTTTTAAATTTTTATTTATTTTTTAATATATTTTTTTGGCTGCGTGGCATGTTAGTTCTCTGACCGGGGATCAGACCCACACGCCCTGCATTGTAAGTGTGAAGTCTTAACCACTGGACCGCCAGGGAAATCTGTCTTTTGTGTTTTATCTGTCATATTTATTAAACATTTATTGTGAACTCATTGTGAAACCCTAGGTGGTAAAGAATGCGCAGTGGTAAAGAATCTGCCTGCCAATGCAGGCGACACAAGAGATGTGGGTTCAGTCTCTGAGCCAGGAAGATCCCCTGGAGAAGGGAATGGCAACCCACTCCAGTATTCTTGCCTGGAAAATTCCATGGACAGAGGAGCCTGGCGGGCTACAGTCTGTGAGGTTGCAAAGAGTCAGACGTGACTGAGCACATGCAACACGCAACTAAAATCTAACATCCCTAATATCCCCCTTTGTGAAGTAAGTTTGCTGTGCAGGGCAAGAAAAGTCATTGGCCAGCAGGTTGCTTTTCTTAATGCTGGGTGTTAGGGACACAGGCCTTGTGAGTGTTTCCCCTAGGACCTTCTGTCCTGAGCTAACAAATGTGTCTTGGGGAGGAAAAGGAGGTAAAATGGTTGGTGGATAAAGAAGTACACTGTTTTAAAAACAGCTGTTTAAACTTTTATGTGGCCCTATGTTAGTAGAAGTAAAATTAGAACAGAAAAAAAAAAGTTAAATTGGGGAGTTATTTTAATAATTTTCTTTGGAGTTGGTGTTGTGCACAAAAATTAGTACTTTTATTTAGCCACATTAATGTGCTTCCTCAGAGAACAAGAGAGTATGTGGTTGCCTTTGAGTTTATGAAAATTTTAAGAAACATTGATAAGACTAACTCTTGTTTCAGACATATTTAAGGAATTTGTGGGGTTGATTTCACTTTTAGTTCCTGGTTCCTCATTTCTAATTAACTTCCCTTATCCATCCCCCAAGGTTTACGGCTTATGAAATATATAAAGTTCAGTTTTTAAGGCAACTATTATACTAACCTGCATTTGTATGATAACAATCCCCTCCTTTTTTAAACAAAGTGCTTTCATACATTATTTTACTTAAGATTTACTATAATCCTGTGATGTGCTTGACTCTCTTGAAAACTGGTACACTAATCAGATTTTAGCTGGCACCAAAAGCCAGAATTTCAGTTTATTACTGAGGAAAAATTAAGCTAGAGAAGTGGTGGTTATATGGTCTTAAATGTAATTTTACAGATGACATAAAGTGCAGGAACCCTGGGTTTATTTACTGTGCCTTTCTAATTAAAAAAAAGGAAACAGTTGCAATTTAAATATTTTACTTCCGTCAAAACTAAACAAAGGGTTATACCTTTTGTTTGATTTTTATGACTACACTAAGTTTGTGTAAAAAAAATCAGTGGTTTGTGCAGTACACTATGTCCTTCTGACTTCTCAAAGGTGCCATTCCTGAATTCCGTTCCTGAATTAATTAATTAATTAAAAACAGCAATATAAAAAAAAATTTTTAAAAGAAAAAAGAAAAGAAAACAGCAATATATGAAGGTACTGGTTTGTAATGGTGTGTGATTGATGACTCATTTTACTACATAAAGAAAAGATGTGATTACCATTTATTTCACTAAGGACATGGGTTTAGGCTGTAAATATATTGCTTTTTAAAAACTATCAATAGCAAATATAGTTTATTTTAATAAAGGGATATTTTGAAATACTTTATTAAAATTGTACAGTTGATAAGCATAATTTAAAATTTAGCGCATAATAATACTTGGATCAACTAGTTACCCTGCAATTGCTAATTGTATACTTGACTCTGAAGAAAAGTTCCCAGGCTTGTATATTATTATACTGAAATTAAAAAAAAAATGTGATGATAAAGAATAGGAAAGCTTTAAAAGACCAGTTTTTGAAAAGTTCAAACTAATTTGGGAGTAGTACTGAAGCAGTTAGCTTTTAAGATGGTGGTAAAAAGGAAAGTTTTTTTTTCCAAGAGCCTTGGAGTATTTAGTCTCATTTCAGAGCCACTCTATAAAATGCTGGATGCAATAGTTAGCTGTCATGTTATGACACTGGATTTGGTAAATGTAGTTGATTCACATATGAAGTTTGGTTTTCCTGACCTAACCATGATACCAAGTAATGATCTATCTTTACAGGGTACTGGGCATTGTTGATGTATAGTATTATTTGTTAAGCATACAGACAAATCAGAGTTTTTATATCCAAATGAAGATTGATCCTTTAAGTTTTGTTACCTGGTTAAGACTTCTACATTTAGTCCAGTGATTTGCCAGTGTTTGAGTTTTTCATCTTCTCTTTTAAAATTGCCTTTAAAGCCTCAGTAATATTCCTTTCAGTATACTGAAGTTGTGACATTTTTATTCTCTGAGGGTAATCTTCAGAAAGAACTAGACATCGTTTGGAACCTCATTGGATAAACAAAGTGGACAATCAGATTGCTTGGGAATTTAAAGAATAATGTATCAATTGAAAGTAATATGGTGTATTGTGTTGTGGCCTGTAAGAAACTGGCTCCAAAAGCAGCTTTTGAGAAAGCTTATTCATTGGAATAAATGTAGCCCTTTCAAAGTGACTCCTTTAAAGGAAATTCATTTGATGTATAAGTTCAGGTTCATGTACTTTAAAATTCATTACCTTTATCTCATAGTTACATCTTGTGTAAGAACTTGGGGAAACTCCAAAACTAAACAATGAAGAAGATTAGATTACTTTGCCAGTCGCCAAAAACCCATGCCTGTGCAGGTAACTGAATAGCAGGGGATTGAGAGGACTGGGGTCTGTGACCCCAGTGGGAGCAGGCGGAATCTCCTGAGACAGTCCAGGGTTGTAATTATAGACTTCTAATGGCAGGAGAGAATTATCCTGAAAATGTCAGGGTCTTCCTGTGTGTTCCTTTGGGCTCAACAAATTTGAAGAGGGAATTGAGAGCCAAACTGCTTAGGATGCATACTTATTTATATATATATACACACAATTTTAAATAAAAATTTTATATTTTTCTAATTATAAATACTGAAAATAATTAAAAATACAGATGAGAAAGCAGCTTTTTCTGATCACACTTATCAGAGAAGTCCTCACTGACCTTTGATTAAGATCCTTTCTTCTATATGTTGTTTTGTAAGATTGAGATCATACTGAACTTACAATTTTCAATACTGATTTTTGTTTACTTATGACTTTGTTAATAAAAATCATTTGTGAACAAAATATTTAATGGCAGTTTTCTGTTATCCAGCTGCTCGTGGTTCAGGAAGTTTACTGTGAGTCTGTGCTTAGTCGCTCAGTCGTGTCCGACTCCGTGCAGCCCCGTGGACTGTAGCCCGCCAGGCTTCTCTGTCCATGGGGATTCTTCAGGCAAGAACACTGAAGGGGATTGCCATGCCTCCCCCAGGGGATCTTCCCAACCCAGAGATCGAACCTACATCTCCCACGTTGCTGGCGGATTCTTTACTGTCTGTGCCACCAGGGAAGCCCAAAGTTTACTATAAAGCTATGTACAGTTTACTATGAAAAAAAGTTTAGAAGAAATAATGAACACTTAAACTGTTTCTTCCATATTCTTGGTGTGAAAAGTATCAGAAAAAAAATGAAGCAAAGAATCATAAGGCATTTGATGGGATTGTGCATTCTTAGTTCCGTGGGCTCTATTTATTTATTTGTAAATGTTTTCCTTGCTAATATGCAGCCGCAGTCTCTTTCCTAGACTCAGAACTAAGAAAAAAAATGACTACTTCTTTCTCTTGCTTAAGGTGGTTGGAGGTAAAGTGAAGAAGCCCGGCAAACGTGGTCGAAAGCCAGCCAAAATTGACTTGAAGGCAAAACTCGAGAGGAGCCGGCAGAGTGCAAGAGAATGCCGGGCCAGAAAAAAACTGCGGTATCAGTATTTGGAAGAATTGGTATCCAGCCGGGAAAGAGCCATTTGTGCCCTTAGAGAGGAACTGGAAATGGTAAGAAAGTCTGTCAGTAAATGCATGAAACAATCAACCTAAACTGTATTAACACCTGGAGATACGAGTTTTCAGCTATCCCGTTGACGAGCATGAGAGAGGATATTTATCTGTTAGCAAGAATATAGGGAAATACTCATTTTTCGTATGTTCCTGGTGGGAGTGGACAGGGGCTATTTCGTTAAGGGATTATTTATGATAGGAGACAAAAAGGAAAATAACCCAAATGCTCAACAGTTAGGGATTGGTTAAATAAATTATACTACATTCATATATTGGACTACTTTGCAGCCCATGAAAATCACAGTGCACATATGTATGTACTGATCTGGAAAGACACAATATATTGCTAAGTGGAAAAAGCAGTATAACAATATGTAACAGTATGCATTGTATGATACTATTAAGCCTGCTTCTACTCATTCGTTCAGATTTCAAGTAGTGACTGTAGACATATAAAAGAGAGTAGAAACCTTGATAGTACTGTAATCTCAGGGGAGGAGGTGATAGGTTGGAAAAGAGAGAGATAATACTAACATGATCGTTAACATGGGGACAAGCTGCCCCAGCTCTTTAGAAGGTCAAGTTGGGCATGCAGAGAGTCCAGATGCACACTGTTTAGGAGACTTTTTTTTAATACGCTGTATTTGACTACAAATTATTTTTTACCTCCTGTAGTGGAAGCCACTGGAGGACATAATCTTCGGATGATTAATCTTTTATAGCCCCAAAGTCTACAGTATACACTTTGGTAGAAAGTAGATGTTTAGTGAATATTTATGAACTAGAGAAAGGAAATCACAAAATTACTTACTTTAGAAGTGGAAATAATAATGTGACAGTCAGCACAAAGAGATGAATTTTGATGCATGGCACTCCACAGGAAGGTATTATTTTAGCCAGAGAGGTCTTTTACGTCTGAGCAGCACTCCAGCACATCACAAGGAGGTTCAATGGTAGTTTTTCACCCCCCTTTCTGAAGATAGCAGGCTTCATCCATGTCCTAGGTCATGAGTGGGAATACAGTAGAAGGTGGGGTTCCCAGTAGCCAGTTTGACCTCTCGTTATGGGAGTTATTCTGTCTAGGATTTTCTGCCTGACTAGTAGAATTGTACTCAACTATATTCTTCATATTTCAGTACAAGCAATGGTGCATGGCAATGGACCAAGGTAAAATCCCGTCTGAAATAAAGGCCCTGCTCACTGGGGAAGAGCAGAGCAAGTCTCAGCAGAACGCAAGCAGGCACGTGAAGGCTGGGAAGACGGAGGCTAACAGCAACTCCTGTGAGTACGGTACGCGGGAGAGTTTATCTTCAGAGGAGTGACTCAGAGCAGGCTTTCTGTTGACCTCTTCCCTTGCTGTGTGTTTTCAAATAAAATAAAATGGCGATGTCATTTGTAATACACTGGTAACCAAGTGAAATGGCATTATATTCTAAATATTGGAATGTGTTACATACATGGGGTCTATAAAGAGCAGCTGATAAATTCATGGCAGTTTTAAAAAGTAGAGTTAGTAGATAAATGAAAGTGTACCATTTTAGTAGTTGTCATTATTATTATTATTGGCCTCACTGCACAGCTTTTGGGATCATAGTTCCCCAACCAGGGATTGAACCCAGGCCCACAGCAGTGAAAGTGCCAAGTTCAAACCACTGGGCCACCAGGGAATCCCCTAGTTATTGTTAATAATAACAATACCTTTTATTTTGATTTTGATTTACAAAGTAGTTTCACTTACATTTATCTTAATTATTTCCTCCAGTCACTGTGTTAAGTATAATTGTACTTTTTATTTTATAGATAAAGAAATAGTACAGGAGCTTGGTAAAGTGCCCAGGGTCACACAGCTATAGTGGTAGAACCTGTCCTCACCTAGCTCAGGCTCTGTCTATTTCAGTAGCCCGTCACCATAAGGGTTTTTTTTTAGTTAAGGAGAAATTCACACAGCATAAAATTAATCACTCAAAAGTGGTTAATCGCTATCACCCTCCCTCCAGCTCCTGGTAACTGTGAATCTGCATTCTGTCTCTGCGGACTTACCTGTTCTTGGATATTCTGTATAAATAGACTCATACAGTGTGTGACATTTTTATGTCTGGCTTCTTTGACCTAGCATAATGTTTTCAGGGTTCATCCACTTTGTAGCATGTATCAGTATCTCATTCCATTTTATGACTGCATAATATTCTCTTATACATATATACCACAATTTATTTATCCATTTATCCATTGATGGATATTTGTTTCTACCTTTGGCTGTTGCAAACAGTGTTACTATAAACATGCGTGTATAAGTATACATTTGAGTGCCTGTTTTCAATTGTTTTGGGTATATACCAGAAGTGGAATTGCCGGGTCATATGGTAATTCTATATTTTTTAGAAGAACTACAAATTATTTCCCACAGCAGTTGAAATGTTTTACATTACCATCACAGTATATGAAGTTTCCCATTTCTCTACATCTTGCCAACACTTTTTATTTTCCATTTTTTAAAAATGTAGCCTTCCATGCTTGCTTCGGCAGCACATATACTAAAATTGGAACGATACAGAGAAGGTTAGCATGGCCCCTGCGCAAGGATGACACGCAAATTCGTGAAGTGTTCCATATTTTTCCTGTTCAAAAAAAAAAAAATGTAACCTTCCTGGTGAAGTGGCATCTGATTGTGGTTTTCATTTGCATTTTTCCTTAATGATGCTGAGCAACTTTTCATGTGCTTGCTGGCCATTTGTATGTCTTTGAAAAAAGTGTCTGTTTATGTCCCTTGCGCATGCTTTAATTGAGTTGTTTTTTCATTTGTTGTTGAGTTGTAAGAGTTCTTTATATATTCTGGATTCTAGACCTTTATGAGATATATGATTACAGATATTTCTTCTATACTATAGGTTGTCTTTTCACTTTCTTGATAATGTCCTTTGGTTCACAAAAGACTCCATTGAGGAACTCCATTTTATCTATTTTTAATTTTGCTGTTCATGCTTTGGGTACCCTATCTAACAATTCATTGCCAAATCCAAGGTCATGAAAATTTGCCCCAACGTTTTCGTCTAAGAGCTTTATGCTTTTAGGTGTTATATATCATTGATCTATTGAGTTAATATTTCTATGTGGTATAAGATAGAAGTCCAGCTTAATTCTTTTGCATGTGAAGATACAGTTGTCTCAGCACCATTTGTTGATGAGGCTATATTTTAGAATGAAGGTGTCATGTGTTGATTTCTTCATCATTGTGATTGTTTTTTTATAAGGAAATGTTATAAATTTTTTATCCTTTAAAAAAACTGTTATGCGAGCCTCTCTGGTGGCTCACTGGTAAAGAATCTGAGGCACGAGTTCAATCCCGGATCTGAGAAGATCCCACATACTGTGGAGTAACTTAGCCTCTGGGCTGTAACTGTTGAGCCTGTGCGCTAGAGCCCAGGAGCTGCAGTTGCTAAAGCCCGACCTCCCTAGAGCCCATGCTCCCCAAGAGAAGCCACCATAATGAGACTCTTGTGCACTGCAACAAAGAATAGCCCCTGCTTGACACTAGAGGAAAGCCCGCCCAGTAACAAAGACCCAGCATAGACAAAAATAAATAAAATTATTTTTAGAATTTTTTATGAAATTGAAGGATTGGCTTTTTGATCACTTTTGTTATATGAAGTAATATTTGCCTTAGTCTAAATTGAATTAATGGGAAGAAAAGCCAGTTCAGTCTTCTTTCAGTTTATATTTAAAAATAGTCTTCCTGCAGATACTAAATTTTAAAAAATTCGTTTTAAAACAGAGTAACCAAACCAAAAACAAAAAAAAACCAGAGTAACCAAACCTCTTTATCTTTAAAAACATTCTTACATTTGTAACTTTATTTTTCAGGGTGAAGATCATATAAAATTATGAGTCAGTGACTGAAGCCAATATTCTGACCCTGTGGAGGATGAATAGGCAAGATTGTACTTCTTGGCTCCATTTACTACCTACTGCTCAGTCATCTCTGTAAATCTGCAGTTTCTAGCAAAATGTGTGATCATAGATCTCAAAGAATTTTGCTTTGATTTTCAACACTTAGAAAATTTACAGACGTTCAGACTTGTTCTGGTTGGTATTGCCATGTTGCGATGCTTGGAAGCACAAGAAAAGAAAGTGAGTGAAGATTGTATTTTTGCACCTCAACTCCACATTGCTTTACTGGTTAATTTATATTCTTTCCATGTACTTCATGTAATTGTATGTGTATATGTGTTTGGGTGTCATTTCCTTTCATGTTTTTGATTGCCCTACAAAGAGAAACCAAATGGGCTGATGACTGACTACTAAGTCCTCAGCCTTTATGGACCTAATCTGATTTCGTTATATTTACTTGAGTCATGTTTATTTTATGCATGAACCATGACTTCTCCTGTGAGCCATTCCAGCATAAGCTGTGAATATATAGTAACAAATACATACACTTCTATTTTTGTAATCCATAATGATATGCCTGTTTTAA
Organism: Dama dama; assembly: GCF_033118175.1. Lineage (NCBI taxonomy): Eukaryota > Metazoa > Chordata > Mammalia > Artiodactyla > Cervidae > Dama > Dama dama. The sequence continues at coordinate 22,819,054 of NC_083702.1, forward strand.
ATAATATACACATTAACCCATCAAGAAAGCCCTTAAGATAGCCTCTATTTAAAACTTTAATTGCTGTCTTTTCAAACTGTATTTATACAAGTTTATTAGGGCCTGATCCATACTTGGAGAATAATCAGTCAAACTTTTTATTTTTAAACAAGAAGTAATCTGTTAGGCATTTCAGCAGCATATATCATCTTGACAACCCAGAGTATGTATGTATGTGTTTCTATTGTATGTATTCTATATGTATATGGGGGAGGGGAGGAGTGAATGTTCACACACATTTTGTTGTGTTGTCAACTAATTTGGAGAATTTTTCTAAAGACAACGGGATGAAATTAGCTGCTGAGATGGGAGTTTCTGCCTCAGGAGATCTGGAACCAAACGAGGGACACATTGCTGGTGGGTCAGATGGCTTTAGCCATAACCAGAACACTTAAGTTTCTTCCCTGACTTGAGTTTCCTTATGAATGTATTCTGAGCCAGAGAGAAATAGACTGCGGGTGTGCATCCGGTTCGGCCCTGGCCCTGCCTCCGCTCCGGCGTGAAGCACTGGAGCCAGAGTCGTACCCAGCACCGCCGCCAGGGGGCCTGGTGGGAGGGGCGAGGGCAGAGGCGTTTTCTCCGATTCCCATCATGGGTGCCTTTGCTTTCTTCCTGGCTACCAAATGGAGTGATGGTTGAGGAATCACACTCATATGATACACTCAGACCTGGGAATCTTTTGACGTCCCCACTGAGACACTTTAAGACTCTCTCTTTTCTTTCGCATAGTTAAATAAGGAGGTTGTGGTCTCTGTTGCTGCTAAATTGTAATTGTTCTTTGCTCTGATAAAGCAAACATTTGGTTTCCAAATAAAATGTGTTTTGTCACAAAATAGTTTAGGAAGAGGCATTCTAGTCTAGCTTGTCTGTGAGGTGGAACATGAGACGGACCACATAGTTTCAGGTGACAAGGTACTTCCGTCCCTTCTCTGAGGCCATGCGTTTGAATTAAGTGCCTCCCTGAGTTCCTAAAACTCTCTTGTGCGTAGGTCACAGACTCAGATCGCAAGTCCAGTCCTTTGTGACAACTGATAAACCACTAGCCCAGTCTGTTGGGTCTTTCTGTTCTGAAGGACTAGGGGTTTAAGAGTATTTAATGTCTTTTTTGGATCATAAATATAGATAGATTGTTAATATTCAGGCCTTCAGAATTTAAGTGTTTTAAATACAGTGTTCAGATTGTACTGGGTTATGTTTTTGCCATCTGGTCTACTCAAATGTATATTTTTATTTTGCAAAACAACCCAAGACTTAACTCTCTGTCGCTTTGTTCAGTACCTTTTGAATTTCCCAGAAGAGTTGTTTTCAAAGCAAACATTCCAAATGAATGTGGCTCTTCTATGGAATGTCTCCATTGTGCTCCAAGTGTTTCTTCTCTGGTTGTGATTTTAAATTACTGGGTCCTTTAAGCTGTTCCCCTGCTGCCCTTTACAAGGGGACTGATTTTGTCCTCAGGTAGAGGATGTATAATTTTGGGTGAAAGTAAATTACAATTTATTTGAATTTATTCTGAAACCTGTCTATTTGGTATCTTGGAGTAGATCAAACCAAGAAAAGTTCGTTTGGGTACCGATTGCTTTGGGTACTGTGCGGGCTGCACGCTTGGGCCCCCTGAAGCATGTTAATAAACGTCACTGATGAAGACAGCTGGAGAATTTCTTGCCCCATTCCAGTTAGGGGGCAGCACGCTGAAATCCTGGCATCTCTTACTTACTTGTAAGGACAACAAGACAGATGGAAAGAGAACAAAAGAGGGGGGAGTCAGTGAGCTCAGGCCCCTCTGAGTAGACATAGTACTTTTCCTTTTTCCCAGAGGAAGGTAAGGAGGGAAATATATTTATGTATTTAGGTCAGTCATATTCTGTCATTAATTTAGCACAGACCTGCCGTGTACTAGGGCAACTGAATATAACATGGAATAAGTTTGACTAGGTCAAATTTTAGGATATATTTAATGTTCTTAAAATTTTTTTTTATCTAAACTCTTTCTAATATATCTGAATCAGAATCTTATCTTGCTGCAGCAAATTCGTATCACTCTTTACCAGCTAATTGACAGTATTTATCAGCATCACCATTTAGCATTTTATCATCTTTGAATTGTAATAGGCTTGATTTGGCTCATTATAAAAAGTATAGGTTTAAACTGGACTCACCTTTAGTTAAAGGCTAATAAAAATGAAAAACATAAATGTGATATATCAGAAAATCAGTTGCATATTATCAATTACATTTTTAGTTTTAAAAGAGAGGAAATTGACTTCTAAACCACATGGTATTTGGGGGCATTGAAGGAATCCTTTTTCTGAAGAGCATTGTACAATTATATTTTTATGAAAAATAAAATATCTTCACAGCTATCTCAGGTTGTCTGTTTCATAGTACTGGGGTATGTCTGTATAAGCATAGTAAAAAGAGCTGAACTGGTCTTGAATCCATTTTCTGAGTCACCTTGGATTATTTAATCTCTCAGACTGTTTCCTCCTCTGTAAAAAAGGGGAAGGGTGACTTTCCAGAGTCATTGATAGGCTAAAAAGAGTTATGAGAAACTGCTTCTTTAGTAAAGAACTACATTAAATTAAGTGCGCCTGGGTTTGACTGTTGTTAAAATGTCATTTGTTAAAGGTAAACATATTTAATGGACTAGAATCTAAATATGTACTGTTGTAGGTATTATGTTTCTGAAGCCTTTTTAGTTACATCATTATGTCTATACCTGGAATGGTATAGCTGGAGGTTCTTTTTAGCAATAATAGCCTTCATGGCATGCTGCAGTCCATGGGGTTGCAAAGAGTTGGACCCAGCAGAGCGTCTGAACTTTACTGATTAACTAGACTAAAGAACAATTAATGTTCCACCTGGCAGTAATCATCTGCATAAAGCAGGTTTTCAGGCTGCTAGGTAACCTGGTTCATTTTCCCTTATTCCATCCACTTTACTAAATTACAGAGTATCATGAATCAAAGCCAGGACTGCTACTGAATGTGGACTGCACAAGGGCACCCAGTTGAAGAAGTGATGGGCCTAAAATCACCTTCCCTTAAATAAGCCACGTGTGCAGGAAAGGGTACCTGCCATTGCTCACCAGGGCATACAGGTGGTGCAAGTCTGCCCAGAGAGGAGCCTTTCTTAAGTTTTCCACCCGGAGGGTACCTTTTATAAAACGTGCAAAACAGCTGTGTGCTGCAGCTGGTGTATTGCTGGCCCTAGAGGAAAGCCAGTAGTGTGCATCTAACCCAGCTGCATGCTGAGTGACATCAGATGGGCAGCTTTTCATCAGTAGTGATGGGAATATCGACACCACAGAAATCAGGGATTTCCCTCCCCTGCCAGAGAGTGGGTTTTCAGCACACCACTGAACAAGGCCTGGTGTAGACTGGAATGGCCCTGATCAGAGCAGGCACATTTGAGGCCCCCAAACTACATGACTGGAGGATACATGAAGCTAAAAGGACTCTGTAAGTCTGTAGGCAGCTTGGTGTCCACATCAAATTCAGCTTACAAGACAGACAGTTGATGGTTGTGACTTGGAAACTTCTGGGTTGCAGAGAGATACCCAGCTGAATTCTGGAAATGATTAGGAGGCAAATCAGCTGAATTCTTACTTAAAGCAAGCCTTAGGGTCAAAGTGATAGAACTAGTTTACCAATTGTGACGTTATTCCTGGGCTGAGGGTTGGGCTGCAGTTTGACAATAAGCTCTGGCTTTGCACTATTTTGACTCTGCAGGAGGGTAAATAGTTGAGCAGAGAAAATTTCCTGAGATCCAGCAGAACCCAGTCCAATCCTGCTGCTGTGCCTCAGTGCCCCCCCCCTTTTTTTTTCTCAGTGCCCCTTTACTGAGAGGAAAATAATGTCTGACAAGCGCTTTGCAGCCCTAAACCCAGTCAAGTCAGCAGACTAGAATTGATGACACCTGCACCTCCACTAGGTAGCCTTGGATAATAGTTCAGATTGTGTCCACTTCTTGTGCGTAGAATCAACAGGCCAAAAGCCCACAGTGAATTCTGGATTTTGTCACTTCAATGGAATAAAGACCATGCTTGCTTATTTCCCAAAAGCTATATGGTTTATGATGAAAAGTAAATAATGATGTCCCTCAAACCTCAGGCCCTTAATGAACTGAATTCCAAGATCAATCACATGAGCTTGGAAGCAAGATTCTACATCCATTGAACCTTCAGATGAGATCCTAGCCCTGGCCAACACTGATTGCAGCCTTGTGAATCAAACGACAGCCTTGGGAATCAAAGCTATGTCCAGACTCCTGGCCCACAGAAGTTATGAGATTAAACAATGTGTATTATTTTAATCTGCCAAATTTGGGGGTAATATGCACTAATACGGGCTTCCCAGGTTGCGCTAGTGGTAAAGAACCCACCTGCCAATGAAGGAGACCTAAGAGATGCAGGTTCGATCCCTAGGTCAGGAAAATCCACTGGAGTAGGAAATGGCAACCCACCCCAGTATTCTTGCCTGAAAAATTCCATGGACAAAGGAGCCTGACAGGTTACAGTCCATGGGACTGCAAAGAGTTGGACACAACTAGCAACTGAGCCACAAACATATGCAATAATAACTAATATAATTTTTTCATTTTTTCCCATATGAAATGTAAATTTCACACTCAGTTTATAAAAATAGACTAGTTTCAAATATCTTCCAAAATAACAGTAAACAAAAACAATAACCACACTCCTCTTTTTTCAGATTCCTTATTCACCAACTTACAGTTATACTTCCAGCTTCCCAATAATTCCAAAATTAGTAAAATGTGCCCTGAATTCTGGTCATTGGAAAGAACTATTCCTCCTTGTAAATGAATATATTAGCTTCTGGTTAATATACTTCAATCTCCTATGAGGATGACTAGGGAGAGGAGAGTCAACTTTAGTCTGTGGAATTTATTCTGGGATGGGTGAAGCCACATTGGGACAATCACACTAAGATCATCAGCAGTTCCCTGAGGTCAGGTGATGAATGCTGGTCCATCCAGCCTGTGGGCAATCTTGGTTGCCAGAGGGCAAAATCTCACTTTCACCTTCCAGAAGGTGTGACAGCTCAGATAGAACAGAAACAGATGATACTAGAGATCTCTAACTAGTCTGTGAAATTACACTAAGTTTTAATATGTGGTCTTTTTTAGTTGAGGGGTCCTTTAAACCACAAAACTGATATTCTTTTAGTATTTTTCCCCTTTGTCCTTCAAATAGTATACACAGTCACATATCTTTTCTTTAAAAAAAAAAAAAGCCATAAATCATTTTGCTGGTTTAAATTTTTTTTCAAAATAAACTTAAAAGTTCCTTACAGTATTGGTATTGATAAGTTTGAATCTCTGGCTTTTCATTGTGTTTTTTAGCCCTTTAACTCCAGTTACCAAATAGCTTTAAAAAAAAAAAAAAAACAAAAAACAACACCTTAAATTTCACTTGATTTCATTTAAATTTGTTTTTCTAATTACCGTGTAATTCACTTACAGTTCCACTGAAAATATACAATGGTTACATGTTTTTAGCTACAGAGTTGCCTATAATTAACTATGGCCAAGAGCAACTTAAGTCCTGTTTAAAAAAATAACAGTTGAAACTAATTTCCCTCCATCAGTTCTTTCTGTTGTATATGTGGAAATCCCAACTCAAGAATGATGATGAAAGTCTACATTCTCAAGTGTTCTCACATCCTGAATTTAGACTATGACTTATTAAGAAATGGGCTTCCCTGGTGGCTCAGAGGTTAAAACGTCTGCCTCCAATGCAGGAGACCCGGGTTCGATCCCTGGGTCCGGAAGATCCCCTGGAGAAGGAAATGGCACCCCACTCCAGTATTCTTGCCTGGAGAATCCCATGGACGGAGGAGCCTGGTAGGCTGCAGCCCATGGGGTCGCAAAGAGTTGGACACAACTGAGCAACTTCACTTTCTTCTTTCACTTTCTATTAAGAAATAGAGCTTCCTTGGTGGCTCAGTAGTAAAGAATCCGCCTGCAATGCAAGAGACTCAGGATACTCAGGTTCTATCCCTGGGTCCAGAAGGAGGAGGAAATGGCAATCCAATCCAGTATTCTTGCCTGAAAAATCCCATGGATTTAGGAATCTGGCATGCTACAGTCCACAGGGTTGCAAAAAGTCAGACACGACTGAGCACACACAAGTACCTTCTAAAGAAATAGTTCTCGGGCGGAAAAAATCCCCTTGGGGTGATTGAATAGTAACTGCCACCTCCCTTCTTTCCATTCAAGTTCCTTCTCCCAATTCTTTACACCTTCAGTGTGCAAAATCCTAGCAAGGCTCAAAAAGAAAAAAAGGCTGAAGAAGGAAAATAATGCCACAATCTGAGAATCTTATTAAAAACCTGTTTCTACAAGAGTTAGCAGGTGGCAATAGGTGCTAAATAACTTGAAAATGGAAACAAATCCATTGGGTTAGCAATGACTAAATTGAAATAACTTGAAATAACAATAGAAAACCTTTTTTGAGGGCTTCCCGTGTGTTTGGTAATGCACTGAATGAATGATTGACATGGATTTATTTGGGCTCATTTTATTACTACAATTCTATTAGGCTGGAGCACTCAGTTACTTAATTAAACAGTAATCTAGGTGTTGTAGCGAAGGTATTTTGTTGTTGCCCTTTGATCTGCAATCAATTGACTTAAGGAAGATTATCTTTGATAATATTGGTTATCTAATTGGTTAAAGGCCTTAAGAGCAAAAAATGGTTTCCCTAAGAAGAAATTCTGCCTCAAGGCTGTAGCATCAATTCTGCCTAATAGCCTGCCCTACAGATTTCAAACTCAAAACTACAGCAGCTACCTGAGTTTCCAGCTTGCTGGCCCACCATACAAACTTCCAGCTTGCCAACCGCCTTAATCACAAGAGCCAATTTCTTAAAATATTGTCATCTATCCATCTATCTGTCATCTATGTCCTACTGGTTCTGTTTTTCCTGGAGATAATACAGGTAGACATTTATTTCCCCCCATTTTAAAAATAGAGATGCTGGGGTTTGAGAATAATTTGCTGGTTAATAGGTGGTAAGCAGAACCTGAGCTTCAACACAGAACCTGATTCAAGAGCCCTTGAAAACAACCATCATACTTGTGATTAAGGAAAACGTTGCTGTCTGGAGGTGTCACTGGAGTCCTGGGCCCAATTTCTACTAATTTTTAAAGGGTCATTCAAGTACAGTGCATCTGCCTGGAGAATCAAATAGCCCAGAAGTTTAAATGAATCTGAACTGATGAACAGAGCATAAATCCATTCTTCTTAAGACACTGTGCCCCTCCAACCTCTCCACCTTACAACTCTTCACATGTACCTTTTTGCTGCCCAGTTATCCTAGCCAAGTTCTGTCTAGCACACTCAGGGTCCTACTAGTAGAACATAGTCTCCTTAAAGAGACCGTTCTTTGGAAGATATCACAGGGAAACAGAACAGAGGGTATTCATTCAAGACCCCCTTCATCTCATGTCTAGCTGTTGTGGGCAAACAGCTGGAACTGCTCTAGTGACTGCCTGCCGCTGAAACCAGATGATGTTCTCAAGCTTCCAGACTGGCAATCACAATCCTGAAGACAGATACGTTACACACGCACTCGTCACCACAGCCCAGCATTTCTGGGGGTCATTTTCCTGCAGAACTAAAATCACACATTCTTCAAATTATAGGTGAGTTCTAATTCCATGACTCATTAGGGTTGATTAATTTTTAAAGCAATACTTTTAAACAAGCTGCTTCTAGTAAGTCAGACAGAAAAAGACAGTTATCATATGATAACAGTTACATGTAGAATCTAAAAAAAGATACAAATGAATGTATTGACAAACAAAAGCAGACTCAGAAAACAAACTTACAGGTTACCAAAGAGGAATGGTGGGATGGGGCGGGATAAATGAGTTTGGGACTAGCAGACGCAAACTACCATATATAAGACAGATAAACAACAAGGTCCTACTGTCTAGCACAGGGAACTCAGTATTCTGTAATAACCTATATGGGAAAAGAATCTGAAAAAGGATAAATACATGAATATGTATAAGTGAATCACTTTGCTGTACATCAGAAACTATTGCAACACTGTAAATTAACTATACTCCAATATAAAATGAAAACAACATTGTAGAGCAACTACAATAAAAACTAATAAAACAATAAGTAAAATAAAATTTAAAAATCTGACTTTAATCCAACAAGTGAAATGGAATTACCAATAAAAATTTTTACGTTAAAGAAAAAAACCCAGAAATAGATTCACAGACATAGAAAACAAATTCATGGTTACCAAAGGGGGAAGGAGGAGGAGGAATAAATTAGGAGTTTGGGATTAACAGATACACAGTACTACATATAAAACAAACAGTAAGGACCTACTGTATGGCCGGTATATATGTAAGATACATGCAGTATCTTACAATATCTTACAATAACTTATCCTATAATGGAAAAGAATCTTACAAAGCATATATACATATCCAGTTTACTGTACAACTGAAACTAACACAACATTGTAAATCAACTATACTTCCATTAAAATAAAATAATAAGGAGGCGTCTTCTGAGAAGACAGCTTTTGAACAGAAATGTCCAGCTGAGCAAAAAGTTCCGAATGGCCCAGATTGTAGGGGTTCAAAAAATTAGAGGATCTAAGGGAAGTGAGACAGGCTGAAAATAAATTTAACCTAAAATAAATTTAACTGCCTACTTACCAGGAACACAAGAACATTTACTTTTAGGGAAAGTCTAGGTTACACTGCTATGGAATCCGTGAATTCTCAAATGATAAAAGGGAAAAAGAGAGAGGCCCCTGATGAGTGTGGGTGGTGCAGCTGCGAGACAATGAGGTTTTCGAAAATGCCGCCATTTGTAAAATGAGTTTAAAATAATATTTTGACAAGACTTCACGCCTATAAAGGGTATTAATTAGTTTGGAATTTCCTGCAGTGTTTAGATGCTTTGTGTTCTGAACACACTGACTGATTAGTTAATCTGCAGCTGCTTCTGGGTGCTCAGCAATTTTTACTGTCTTGTTGCTAGGAGATGAGGACTTCCCCTGAAATCGCCAGTGATGGGTCCCGTGAAGAGCTGCTGGGCTCTGCCCACTGGCCACAGTGCCACCAAGTGGTCAATCTGCAAAATGGTGGGACCAAGTTTTCCACTGGCTCTAAGCGATGGACATTAGTTTGAGTAGGCTCCGGGAGTTGGTGATGGATAGGGAAGCCTAGTGTGCTGCAGTCCATGGGGTCGCAAAGAGTCGGACACAACTGAGCAACTGAACTGGACTGAATCACAGCTCTCTAAGGTTGGACCTAGTGGTAAAGAACCCACCTGCCAATGCAGGAAACGTTGAGAGATGAGGGTTTGATCCCTGGGTTGGGAAGATCCCCAGGAGGAGTGCATGGCAACCCACTCCAGTATTCTTGCCTGGAGAACCCCACAGACAGAGGAGCATAGCAGGCTACAGTCCATAGGGTCGCAGAGAGTCAGACACGACTAAAGCAACTTAGCACACAAAGGTCATCTCTGTTCCAGAGAATCAGCAGTTTCACTGAACAGTGGACAATTGTTTATTCTCTTCATATTCTTCCCAACACAGTGAAGATTTTTTTTCTCCAATGAACGCATCATGCCACAGCCAGCAGGATGGTGAATGTAAAGGATGTTGGACTGGTTGGCAGAAGGCATTGTAGTTTCCCCCTAATTTGACCTCTTTTGGACTTAATCTTCTCTTCTAAAAAATGGGGACTTGGGTTAGGTCTCCCAACGTCCCATTCCTTCTACTCTACAAGTCTAATTCTTTGCTTTTTTCATGTGTGGTTTTCGTAGAGGAGCATAACCTGGAAGCTGACTCTGGTCCAGAAGCTCTAACAGATCTTGCTTCTGTTGCTTCAAAGCGCATTTGGCAGGTGGCAGCAAGGCTGGAGGGTGAAGGGAGGCACTGTGCCCACAGGAGAGGCAGAAGTGCCGACCTTATCTGGCAACTGACTCTGCTCCCCACGTGCTTGGTGGAGGCCCAGTGAGTAAATTGTCCTTGCTGAGAGCAGTGGCCCAGAACTCCAGCCCTGGCTCCAGGCACCTTGGGGAAACCTGTGAGGGAAGGTCCACGGGAAAGCTGATGGACTCGGAGCAGCAGGCTGGCGGGTCTACTGCTTTCACTGAAGATTAGAAAGAGAAACCTGAGTCCTACTTAAAAGGCTGCAGCCCTGCCCCTTCCTCTGACAGTTTATGGGCACCTGGAATTGGCTCCAGGGAATTGCTCTCCTCAGAACCTTGCTCCCCATCATTAGCTTTTTTGAATTCCTGTTTCGAGGCCATATGAGTCCATATTCGTGATGCACCTCATCATGTGCCTGGTAAGGAGACTGAAGTCGTTTTCTTATTCCCCACAATAGCCTGCCTCCCTGCGACTTAAACTCTGGTGCTTGGCAGGTAAATGAGTTATGGTGAATGTTGTTCTTGTATTGCTGAGTGCATGCATGCTAAGTTGCTTCATTTGTGTCCCACTCTGTGCGACTCTATGGACTGTAGACCTCCAGGTTCCTCTGTCCATAGGATTCTCCAGGCAAGAATACTGGAGTGGGATGCCATGCCCTCCTCCAGGGGAAACTTCCCAACCCAGGGATCGAACCTCATCTCGTAAGTCTGCACTGGCAGGTGAGTTCTTTACCACTAGTGCCACCTGGGAAGCCCTTGTGTTGCTGGGATTTATGAAAATCTTTATTAATCTGTACATTACATCCAGTTTCCTCCAAATTCAGGATCAAGTGAGACAACAGGAATCCTAAATATTAAACTAAACTAAAAAAGTACAGTGAATTAACAGCATGCTGAGAAAATATAGCTGAATTATCATAGGTCTTGAGACTTTAGAGCTCTTGCTTTTGTGATTTGATTAACTCTATTTGTTATTATTTGGGGGGATTTTTTTCTAAAAAACTAATCTCAATAAGACTTTGCATTAGATCCTCTCACTGAATTTCCACCCACTGGGGTAACTCACAGAACATTAAAGACAGAACAGAGTTTAGTAATCATCTAGTCGTTTTCAGTTTAACCGAGACCAAAAATATATACATAAATAAAATTAAAGTAAATCAAATTTTATTTTTTTAGAATTTAACTTTTAAAAATAAATAAAAGTACTGCAGGGTCTCTTCTATTTTTTAACAACTATGAATCGAAAAAGTCAAGGGTCAAGTGACATCAAGCTCTGACTCACTTTGTCATTTTTGAGTATCATATGTGGAGAAGAAAGAAAAGGAAGAAAAAATACAAGGTATTCTTTTTATCTTTTGACCTGGTTGATTGAAGGCAGCACCTCCACCTGAACACATCAGCTCTATAATGTTTTGTGGATAGAATATTTTATTGTTCTCATTCTTTGCCCCCCAAAACCAAGCCCAATTGTGTCTTGTTTCCCTGTGTCTGCGAGACAGGAAATACCAGTTTGTTTCCAATCTCAGATGTTCAGCATCAGGGGCCCAGGAACCCAGCCACAGCCAAGGAAAAGGTGGGGGCCAGCTCACCAAATTTCTTGGCTCTCCTGTTAAGAACATCATGCTCTCCTAGACCTCAGATTCTCACCCAGGCAGCAGCTGTTAGGTCCACAGAGGTCTGGATCGGCTTGACTGCTCAAGTGTTCCCTCGAGAGACACCTGTCATGTCAAGGAAAGAGCCACAGACCTGCAGCTAGGGGATTGAGTGTGAAAACCAGTTCAGCCACACTCTGACTTAAGCAAGTCCCATAACGCTGAGGTCCAAATTTCCTCACCTATAAAACAGAGATGGTCATAAGACCATCACAGGCTTTTTTAAGAGGATGACATGAGACAATGCAGGTAAAGTTGCTGAACTACTGATATTATTATTTGCAATTCTTGTTCACTAGGGTGTGAAAATGCACACCAATCTTGTCTGTAAACCTGTTATTGTTTAAACAAAGCATTTTTTAAATGTGCTCGTCCTGGGTTTGAAATAATGGAGACCCGGCAACCAGAAGAAAATCTTGAGTTACCTTGGCCAAAGAGGAGTGTGAGCTTGGCGAGGGTATGATCATGGGTCCTGAGAGAGAGATGAGGGGCAGGAAGCACTGGCTGGAGAAACGGCCTCATGTCTACATGCTCAGGAGAAAGAAGAACCTGCTCCTTGCCCTTGCTGTCCCAGAGTCTGGGGGCAGCGCCAGGCAGCGGAAGGTGTCTGCCTGAGTGGCAGATTGCAGAGAAAAGGCATCTGCGTGACTCCCATTGGCATTTTCTGGGCTTTCCCAGCCAGGTTCCCTGCACATTGCTTGAATTTGACTCAGAAGGGAGGTAAGCATCCTAGACACAGCCTAGATGGGCCTGGATGTGAGGAAAACAGCACGGCAACTTCAAACGCTGCAAGGCATCATCAGCTGGTTTTAAGACAGAATGAGAATGAGAGACAGAGACAGAAATTAGGCCAACCAATAAGCTTTCTTTCCCTAAGCATCTTCATTAAAATTCAATCACAGAAGGCTACCCGGGCAAGTTCTAGTATATTCTAACATATGGAGTGCTCTCCATAACAGATCTGGACAGAAGGTAATATAAAAACATATAAAATATTAACACTTCCTAAATGTTGCTCAGTAGAAGAAATACAAGTCTCTGAAATGTGTCACACAGGAGATTTGATTTGGAACAGAAGCCTATAGTTAATAAAAATTCAGTAGGGAGGAGAAAAAGGAAACAGAATAAAATCAGGTTGAATCATCAATCAAAGACTGTTTATGCTTTTTGGACCTAATAGTAAATAAAAAGTCAGAAAGCATTTTTTTTTTTTTTAATGCACATAACTAAAATAGTAAAGGGACTGTTGACCATAAATAAGCTCAAGGTGAAAAGCTACCTGTAAAACAGAAAGCAGCTAAATTAAAAAAGACAAAAACTAAAATCAATAGTGAGTGCATTCTACATAATAAAACATTTCCATCAGAAAATTGATTGAAAAAATACATAAATAGCTTGTTTTTATAGTTAAACTTTTAACCTCTGGTGCATAATAATAATTGAAAGAATTCTGAGAAATCAGACAAAAGTATTTGGCGGATTTGAATTAATGGGCCAAGCAAGCTTTTTTTCCTTGGCTTCCCTGTCAAACGAATCATAGATTGAGTCTTTGGTTATAGTTTTGGCCGATGGAGGGATTTCTGAGATGCCGACATAGTTTTTTTTGGCCATCCTTGAACTGGTTGTGATAGTATAGGCATTGCTTCGGTAACACTTCATTGATGACATGCAGAAAGTCTCTTTCATGCCTCTCCTAAAATTGGCATTATAAATGGAATACAGAGTAGGTTTAGAGGCTGAGGAACTAAAGGATATCCACGTGATAGCAGTGAACACAAGGGAACTTTTCTTATAGTCTCGTTCATGGGGGTGCCACAGCTGAGCGACATGAAAAGGCAGCCAGGAGAGCAAAAATAGCAAATTTAAAATGAGGAACATCTTGATTGTTTTCACTTTTGTCCTTGGGACAATGTTCATGGTCCGCCTCACTGTTCGGCCATCAGTGCCGATTCTCCAAATGTATTTTATGACCTTCTGGTAAAATAAGATTATGAGGATGCACGGGATCACAAAGCTCACCAAGAAATGGATGACAGTATAGGCGGTTCCCTCCCAAGAGGAGGGAAGGAAATAGTTGCAGTGGTTGTCCCAGCTGGAGCCATAGAAGAACAACACAGGGGTCACAAAGGTCGCCTCGAAGATCCAGGACGCGGCGATCATCTTCTTGGCTTTCTCTCTGGACACCTTGAAGCTCAGTGGGTAGACGATGGTGTAGAACCGGTCTATGCAGATGGACAGGAGCACGTAGATCTGGACACCCGGGGTGAGATACTGAAAGTAGCGCACGGCCCTGCACACGGCGCTGCCCAGGGTCCAGCGGCCGGTGGAGAACTGCAGCAGGACAAAAGGCGTGCTGGCCACGCTGACCAGAAGGTCAGCGCATGCCAGGGAGACCACAAAGTAATTGGTGGTGGACTGAGTCCTCCTGCTGCGGTGGATGACCAGACACACCAGGGAATTGCCAAAGATAGAAAACAACCACAGGGCCCCGAAGAAGATGCTGGCTGTGGCCACTTCCCCAGGGTTCGGTCCATACTGTGGATCTGTCCTGTTGCTCCTCCAGCGGTGCTCTGGGGAGAGCTCCGTCAGGTCTTGGCTCGGCAGAGGGGCGGCCGTCTCTGCGCAGCTGTGGTTGTGAAGAGGCACCAGCAGTGTAGGAACAACCAAAGGTGGCTTGCTGTTATCCATTCTGTGAGCAAAAACCATATTCATTTTTCCCCTCTTAGTTCTGGATAAGAAAAGAAGAATGAGGCCTCCTGTTAAAACGGTGTTACAAGGATTGATTCCTAAGGCTAACAGTGATTTAGGATGCTTAGGTCAACTGTCATTTGTCAAGGAGGACTTGTGCGTTGGTAGGAAAACATGACTACTACCCAGAAAAAGCTCTGGCCCTGTTTCTCTTTCATTTTAGGGCTGTTTCAGCTGAGCCCAGCTCAGGGTCTTCCTGGCCTCCCCTCTCTCCTGACTTTCATCAAATGTGGTGGAACGCACAGCAAGCCCCAGTCCTCACTGACCCTGTTCCCTTCATGTGCTGGGGATCGCAGAGGGGTAGGGATCTCAGATCTGGCTCACTTTTAGGGTTTACCCCCAAATGAAGAACTGCTGGAATTCTGGGAAGCATATGAGAAGTTCCTGAATGTCCTAACACTAAAGAAGTGAGGCTGCAAGGGAGGAAAACTTGGGCAGATGGAAACACAGACGTCAGCTATGGAAATAGCTAACAGGAATCTGAATGCAGACTGGCTGGCTACTGGGAAGGACCTTGTCCTCACTTACTGCAGAATTCCCATTACAGAAGCATCGTGGAAGCACATGGAGCAAACGTAACACTTTCATGTGAGCCAGAAGTAGCTCCTCATTTAATGACACAAAAACACAGCCTATTTTTCCCCAAAAGATGATGTGCCACCTATCGATGACATATTTGATGCTACTGTTGTTACTGTTTCATAAAGTGACACTGACTGGGAATGTACAAGATGTCTCCTAATGAATGTAAAACCAGGTTGCTAGAAACCTTATGGCATCCAGATGATTATAAGCAATCAACTCTAACTTTACTCAGACTTTATTTTAACTTTTTCTTACTACTATTCAGTTAGGGGAATAAAGTTACACTTTTTAACAGGGAAAAACAGTGTATCATTGTGAGCCATTCAATTAAAATTGAGGTGACTTTGGCTGCAGTCAGATCTTTAAGGTTTAATTTGGTCTGAATCTAGCAAGCAGAAAGAGAACGCACAGCAACTGAATCCATAATAACAAGGGCCAGGACACAGGGAGGGCGCCCCAGCAACAGGCTCTGCCTCTTGCCCTTCTTGGGGGCGGCTGTCACTACACCTCACAAAGAAATGTCTCTGTGGGGTCAAAGGACAGTTCCTAATGACCCATTTTTCCTTGAAGGATATTTGCAGTGATTTGTGGTAGGGAGAGGATGTTAATATATATTGTCCTCACCAAGAAACCCCATTCAACAAAAGTCTGGCGCTCAGGGTGATGTACAAATGGCCAGGTTCATGTTCCCTTCAAGGCTTTTTTGTCCATGAAGCAGCCCTACTAAATTTCTTAAAGAGAAACATAAGGTAATTAGCCATTTTAATAACTAAAAGACCTTTAAGCATGCCTGGCTGGTTGATAGTAAGTTGTGAGACTAGCAACCATACTTCCCATATAAAAAATTAGGACACAGTCTGAAAACAGGACATAAGATCTAAAATTAGCACTGTCCTTGAAAATCTGTAATGCATGTGTGTCATCCTTACAAAATCAAAATCATCTCCACCTTTATGTGTATAAAACCTACAACATTGAAAAAAGAAAAAAAACCTAAATTTTTTTTTAAAGATTTAAAGTTTAAAAGGACTGATGTTGAAGCTGAAACTCCAATACTTTGGCCGCCTGATAGGAAGAACTGACTCTTTGGAAAAGACCCTGATGCTGGGAAAGATTGAAGGCAGGAGGAGAAGGGGATGACAGAGGATGAGATGGTTGGATGGCATCACCGACTCGATGGGCATGAGTTTGAATAAACTCCGGGAGTTGGTGATGGACAGGGAAGCCTGGCATGCTGCAGTCCAGGGGGTTGCAGAGAGTCGGACACGACTGAGTGATTGAACTGAACTGAAAGCTTAAAAATACAAGAGACAAGCAACATTCCCAGAGAGAAAGAGCTGTTCTAAATTTGTGGGGGAATGTCTGTGGCCTAAATAAAACAGGAGCTGGTGGCACGGGCATTTTCCGTAGCTCCACACACACTTTGAAGCCTCTGAACTTCCTTCTGCTTCTTCCTTCCTCTCATAGCAAAACTCTGCAGATGAAACTCAAAATCACCACCACCACCACCACCACTGATGTGCTATGGGGGCCTTCTTCTGTCCCTTCCTCCTGCAGCTTTATAACGAGTGTGTCCGACCCTCTCCGCCCCCACCCCCCCCACCACACATACCCTCCTGGAAACGGGACAAGGGGACTTCCCTTGTGATCCAGTGGTTAAGACTCCACACTTCCACTGCAGGGGAGGCATATTTGATCCCCCATCAGGGAACTAACATCCCACATGCTGTGAGGTGTGGCCAAATAAGAAAAAGAAATGGGACAAGACAGCCTGAGGAGTTGTTGAGCCTAGGTCTCACCTGATTGACGGCATGACTTCTCTGACTGGACCTAAAGGGCTGCATCTCTGTTTACTCATTCAGTACACCAAGAAACTGTGCTAAGTGCTAGGAAAACCAATGAAAAGTAAGGCCAGTAAAAGGGTAAACGTATAAATAAGCTGTCTGCCATGTTATAACTAAATTTTATAATAATTATAATTGACAGATAAGGAGCTAAGTGCCAGAGAAAGACAGGGACCCAACTTTGCTTGGAAAAGGGAAGAAAAGGGAAGACTTCACAAAGGAGACCAAGGTGTGAGCTGGGGACCTGGAGGATAAAGGTCCCTTCTTCAGAAAGCAAGGGTTTAAAAAAGAACAACAACAAAAACGTCCCAAACATTCCAAGGGAGAGAGAGCATGTGGAATAACTTGGGGGTCATCCTTCTCGGGTTGACCTTTGGGGGCCTTTTCCCCTTCAGTTCAGTTCCATTCAGTCGGTCAGTTGTGTCCGACTCTTTGCGACCCCATGAACTGCAGCATGCCAGGCCTCCCTGTCCATCACTAACTCCCGGAGCTTCCCCAAACTCATGCCCACTGAGTCGGTGATGCCATCCAACCATCTCATCCTCTGTTGTCCCCTTCTCCTCCTGCCCTCAATCTTTCCCAGCATCAGGGTCTTTTCCAATGAGTCAGCTCTTTGCATCAGGTGGCCAGAGTACTGGAGTTTCAGCTTCAACATCAGTCCTTCCAATGAACACCCAAGACTGATCTCCTTTAGAATGGACTGGTTGGATCTCCTTGCAGTCCAAGAGACTCTTAGAGGTATAGTTTTCTGCAGACCATACTGCCCAGACCATACAGTCTCTAAATGCCCTACAATCAAACTGACCTACGTTTTTCCTGTGGTTACAATGAGAGGTTACATTTTCCACATTCATGAGCTGAAATGTAGTCACCCGGTGGGTAAGAATATTAACATATGCAGAATGGCTGTGGATCCCTCTTTCATAGGGCATTTTGTTACTCCTTTTCCTGGTTTGTTTTGCTTTAGAGCCAAGCTGGATGTTCCCAGGGAGCTTTACAAAATGCTGATGCTAGGGTCCTTCCCTAGGGATTCGGATTTAACTGCTCTGGGGTGCAGCCTGGGCATCACGAGGTTTCAAGAGTTCCCCAGGTGATCCCAATGTGCAGCCCGGATTAACAATCACTGCTTTAGAATTGCTTCCACATTTCTGTCTTCTCCCATTAACTATGGGGTCCTGGGAAAAGGGCATTATTCTTTGTTCATGCTCCACAGCTTCCACTGAAGTTCTTTACATTAATAATAGCTTATTAGCTATTGAATGAATTGACTCCATAAAGACAGAGAGCTGAAATACAGGCCTCCTACTCTAGGTGGCTCTGCTAGGAGAATTACAAGCAGAGATACAGAATCCCTGTGTGTTCTCCCTGAGCTGGAATGCTGGTGGCCATGGTGACAGGGCAACATGGCTCCTGAAGAGAGCAGGGCAGGTGAAACAAGTCACCCAGGTCAGCTCTCGTTTAAGGGTGAGCAAAGGCAGTTTAGGTGACCTCAGATAGCCTCCTGTACCCACTCGCAGAAAACATGGTCTGCCATATTATAACCAAATTCTAGAACGCTAAAGTAAATGTTAAGAAAGCTCTCCCCTGCTCCATTAATTTGGAAATAAATATATCTTTAAGGGAGTATTTCTGAAATACAGGGGCTACATAATTAGTAGTTGTGTCTGGGTCATCCATATTCAGTAGTTTTAGCAGCAAGGAAAGCCTTCTTCACCTCTTTCCAGCTCATCCTGTCTCTTCCCAACCAGCCCTGAGACTACCACATGACACACCCGATTCAGTTGAGATTGAGGGCCCCTATTAATATATATCTTTATATTATCTAAGACAGGAATTATTCATCTGTTGGGCTCAAAGAGATGTGTTTTAATATACAGGTGGGGAAAATGGTGGATGATCTGACATGGTATAGAGCTAGGGAGTGAATGACCTTTGTAATGATGGGACCTTGTGTCTATATATAAAATGATATGTCTGTCACTTCATATTGTAATTTTTATTTTGAGTACTATCTCCCCCCGTTGGGTTATGAATTCCATAAGGACGGGGATTGTGTCTTTATTTCTATATCCCTGTAGCACATAGATATTAATAAAGGTTTACTGAATAAATGGGTAGATATGTTAAGAAAAATTATCCATTATTTGAAAATAAGGCACAGAGACCATAGCATAATTTTTTAATATCATGCTAGGACACTGTTACATGGGCTTCCCCAAGGATTATTTAATTCTCTGGAAGAATGTATCTGTTCTTGATTTTGCTATTTACAATATGACTAGCACCTAGACATTACATGTAAACATGCAAATTTGTTTAGAAGAAAAAATAACCCCAAAGGTTATATAGATTTATTGCCCTGTAGGACAATAACCAGTTTTGTGCCTCCTAGCAATTTTATGCTCACATTATTTAAAGAAACAAACAAATAGCACCCCCCCTCCAAATCCCTAGAAATATCTATTTATTCAAATGCTCTTAGAAGCAACCTTATTATCTCATCGGTTCCTTCAGTAATAAGTTAATGATTTTTTACATTATGTTCATTTCTATGCTTGAATGAGAATCATGATGAATAAGAACCATGACTAACCTTTGGAAAACTGTATTTTGATGGGTATATGAATGATTAGATACTAATCAGAGGACTACAAAAAAGAATCAGAGGGGCACAGACGATAAACTTCACAGTTTGCCAGAGGCTATTCCCAGATAAGTGTATCAATGCTGGGTAGGTTTCTTCCAGACTCAGAAAACCCTAACAACTGATTTATTTTTCCCTCCTGAAATTATACAGATTCAGAGATATTCCCATAATACAGGAAGACTATGGCAAATTAGAATTTTATGTTAAATTTACATATGATTTGGTTGGGGAAAAAATGAATGGAAACATTTTCTGTAGAATGAGAAGTGTCTGCTGCACCTAAGCAGACACACAGCCTGTGGTTAATGAGTAGTGAGATCAACTGCAATGAAGACAGGAGTTATAGTAGCATCAATACCACCAAGAGTTAGTACTTTTTTTGTGTGTGTGCTTATTATCTGTCAGGTACTTCATATGCAGAGCCCTTCCAGAGAAAGAGGTAATGTTATTAGCCCTATTTTTCAAATGAAAAAACTGAAGTTCTTCCCCAAGGTCTTACAATTGGAACGTGGTCACCCAAGACTGCCTTGCTCCAAAGCCCATGATTTTAACCACCACTGGCACTTCACATCCCAGAGGAGCCACAATGGGCTGGATCTAAATTCGGAGGGTCAAACTGGCTGTACACAGACTTCTCAATCAAACACGAATATAAAATTCCCCCACAGACTCTTGCAACCCACAGATACATCTGTTCAATATGCTAGCTCAGAAATATGTGACACAGTGAACATTTGGGGGGAAAAAATCACTCCCACAATATACTGCAGGGAGGCTTAGCATCAAAAGTGCAGTAGTCATGCTGGTCTGGAAACACAGCCTTTCTTCATAATAAAGAATGTGAAAGTGTTGAAAATTCATTATCAGATGATTGACTGCTGCCTTTCAAAGGTAGAATGAAGGCAGAACTCAGTTTGAATCGAAGTGTAGAAAAAGTCTGAACAATTCAGTATCACCCTAAGTAGGAAATTCTCTTTTAAATTTTAATTGTTGTAATTTAAGAAATATGATGGTGCCTTAAACCTTTCACTGTTTTATAGGCTTGATTTGCCTACATATAAGATTGGAACAGAGGTGGGCTGGGACTAGCTTGCATGGGGCTCCTCAGAGCACATTCCTTCCCAATTCCAAGCTCAATGACATCATGTTGGCATCATGAATCAGCCAAGGTAGGAACAGTCGCACCATGAGACTGACAACAACCACAAATAGCCAGTAGTTACCCGCCCACCAGTTTCAGTAGGGCAGTTCACAGACCAACCTATCCAAAAGTCCTGAACTTACACACATCCCTGAATTTACGAATGGCTAAGGAGGTCACACGGGTTCTTTGGAACCTTCCTTAGCTCCTATCTCGCTTCCTGGCTCTGAGCTATGGCTCTGGTGTGGACACTGAGCTAAGCACTTCATAGAACCACATAAGGCCCAGGTAGCCACCAGCACGACTGTGGTGGGGGAACAGGAAAACCAGAAAGAGAAGACATGTTCTCATAATGTGCCACACAGACAGGGTTGCCAGATGAAACACAGGAAGCCCAGTTAAGCATGAATTTCAGATTAATAACAGATAACTTTTTAACATAACTATGTCCCGTCCTATATTTTTATTACCTAAATCTGACACACCTACACACCTAGAACATAATCTTCTGCTGAGAGACACTTATTTTTCAGCTCACAATATAGGATTATTGCAAAGTGGTTATGTGCACAGGCTTTGAAGCAGACTGAAGTAGGAGTACTATCTCTGTCACTCACTATCTAGTTGTGTAACCCAAAACAAGTTATCTAACCCTCTTGATTCCAGTGTTCTCATCTGTAAATGAGAATCTGTTCAGTTGTGTTTTTGTGATCCCATGGGCTGTAGCCCACCAGTTTTCTCTGTCAATGGAATTTTCCAATAATACTGGAGTGGGTTGCCATTTCCTACTCCAGGGGATCTTCCCAACCCAGGGATTGAACCTGCATCTCTTGCATTTCCTGCATTGGCCGGTGGATTCTTTACCACCACACCACCTGGGAAGTCCAGAAAATGAGAATAATTAGTCCCTATTTCATTTGATTATTATGAGGATTACATGAGATTATATATGCTCAAGAGTTAAATGAGTTATCACAAGTCAATCTGTCTGGTACGAGACCCTCAGTAAGTGCTATCCCACTATAGTTCTAAAACACACCTAGCTTGGTGTCTGACACGTAGCAAGTGCTGAAAATATTAGCACTACTGTTAGCCCATAAAAGTCTTCTAAGCCATATGACAAGCAAATTTTATTAACCACAGCATACATCACAACTTAGAGTCATATTACTAACATTAGTCACATAATTTAGCATTGTTAAGGATGAATGGCTTTTGTCAAGGGCCTAAATACCTCATCATTGACAACACCACTTTTAAGGGGGAAGTCACTGAGGTACAAATAAACATAACCTTTCTCCAAGTTTCTTCAAGTTGGGGACTTTTGTGTGTGTGTGTGTGTGTGACATATTTGCCAGATGAAGGCTTCCCTGGTGGCTCAGAGGGTAAAGCGTCTGCCTGCAATGTGGGAGACCTGGGTTCAGTCCCTAGATTGGGAAGATCCCCTGGAGAAGGAAATGGCAACCCTCTCCAGTATTCTTGCCTGGAGAATCCCATGCACAGAAAGAGCCTGGTAGGCTACAATCCACAGGGTCACAAAAAGTTGGACACGACTGAGCGACTTCACTTTCTTCTTGTCAGATGAGACTTTTTCCTATACCCTGAACCAAAATATGTATTGATAATATAACTGGATTGACTGTGTCTTTCTCAAAAGCAAAGAGACTCTATCCTGCTTAAAGTATTTCCTTTAGGTAATTCTGAATAATTGCAAAAGAACCTCATAATTCCAGTGAAAATTAAGTTTCTTCTTCACCATCTGAGATTCCTGGCATTGTGATTTATAAGCTTGAAATTTTCCCTAGTGCCCTTCTCTCCTTCCTCTGGTTATATAATATATATATAAGTATTTCTCCATAATATTTCCAGGTCTGTGCCTTTCAATATGTCTCCCAACTGAGATCAAGCAGTTTCCTGAGATCAGATGTGACACATTTTCTCTTTGTTTGAATACTGGTTCTGCTTTCAAGGAGAACATGATTTTTTTTGAACAGGGAAGGGTTTTCAAAAAAAGCCTCTTCTAACATCACAAATGCAGGAGACCTGGGTTTGATTCCTGGGTTGGCAAGATCCCATGGAGGAGGGCATGGCAACCCACTCCAGTGTTCTTGCCTGGAGAATCCCAGGGACAGAGGAGTCTGGTGGGCTACAGTCCATAGGGTTGCAAAGAGTCGGACACGACTGAGCGACTAAGCACACACACCACATCACAAAATATCCCAAAATAATGACATTGCTGGTGAGAAATTCTAGATATCTAGATTTAAGGAACTATATTCTTCTTTTGGAGAAGGAAATGGCAACCCACTCCAGTATTCTTGCCTGGAAAATCCCATGGACAGAGGAGCCTGGTGGGCTATAGTTCATGTGGTTGCAAGAGTCGGATACGGCTTAGCAACTAAACCACTACCACCACCATTCTTCTTTTATCACCTTTACCTTTTTTTGTTTTTCACATAAATCTGAAAATATTAGAAATAAACAGAGTCAGCATCCTTGGTGTGACTTCCAGGAATCAGGAGGGCTTCCATCCCCTCTGCTTCTCTCACCATTAGAGCATCATTCTTTTAGGGTCAAAGTCCCATTTTAGTATACATGCTGCTGAAGTGAGCACCAAAGTTCCATTTAAAATTATCAGTAGAACAGTGATGATATCTGAGACCCCTTCTATCTTGGAGAGCTATGATCTTAGTGAAAATGAAAACAGAAGAGATGCCAAAAGCAAACACCATAAGGAACAGTCAGGATCTAGAGAGAATGAAGATGGGGTGTTATATTGTGGGAAGGGATGGGTGGAGGGTGAAAGATTGAAGCTGAAGAAGATAAACTTCACCGACTTGACAGTTTTGTGTAGGTATGGGTGGCACTGGAGAGATACTTGACCCAAAGAAGTCCAACAGAAAGGAGCCCAGGCTTCACCCACATGGAAGTTTATGTTGATCACAAGTGGCAATCCTCCCCAAACTCCCTGTAGACCTAGCTGCAGGAGGAAATGTTAGGTCATACTAGCTCCTCTTTGGGGGAATGTATAAAGGACACGATCCAGTATTTCCCATCCCAACTGCCACTTAGTAGGGATCTATGTGGAAGCTTGAATAACACTTCCTGTCTCTCTACTGTTCTCACAAAGTCTGTGGTCAGATAAAATGCGAAAGAAACCAAGGGCAATAAACTTCACCCTATGAAATGACCACTTTGCTATGACAGTAATATACACAGCAGCCCTCAATCACACGTTTATCCAATAATTTTTATCATCTATGAGGAGCCAGGATTGGGCTAATTGCTGGAGATACAGAAGTAAACTAGAGCTCTCCTCTAGTGGGAGAAACAATATTACATAGCTAAATAAGAAAAAGTACACAATTAATAAATGCTTAGTGCCGTGGAGAAAAATAAAGCAGAATGAAGGTCCAGATTGGGCAGGAAAGACACAATTAATAAATGCTTAGTGCCGTGGAGAAAAATAAAGCAGAATGAAGGTCCAGATTGGGCAGGAAAGGGATGGCAAGTGGGTGGTTGGCTGGTTACCTAGTGGTCATTCCCAACACCTCACCTGCCTTCCTGTCTCCAGAGGCTGACAAGGAAAAATAATCACCTCCCACCAACCCTTGCAGCTAGCAGTGGTCATATCAACATCATCTTCTCTGGCCACTGAGACAAAAGTAAGCCTCCTTGTAGGGTGCTGGGAGGCCCGTGAAAAAATCTTTCTTAATAAAATGAAAAGGGCATGTTGGGAGTGTTCTTTCTTATGAGCCTGGCTATCCCTCACTTTCTGCCTTTGTAAACTGCCACATAATGATATCAGTGCAATTGGTGGTATCTTATGGGGTCAAGGGAAGTCCTAAGATTCTCAAAGACACCACCCAGTGCTCTGACACTATGGAGCTGCCAGAACACCTGCCTTCAGACTACTTATTAAGTAGTCCTTGAAGTCTTAAGCCCTTTTGAGTTTTCTGTTCAGTTCAGTTCCGTCGCTCAGTCGTGTCTGACTGTTTGCGACCCCATGAACCGCAGCATGCCAGGCCTCCCTGTCCATCACCAACTCCCGGAGTTTACCCAAACTCATGTCCATTGAGTTGGTGATGCCACCTAACCAGCTCATCCTCTGTTGTCCCCTTCTTCTCCTGGCTTTAATCTTTCCCAACATCAGGGTCTTTTCAAATGAGTCAGCTCTTCACATCAGGTGGCCAAAATATTGGACTTTCAGCTTCAACATCAGTCCTTCCAATGAACACCCAGGACTGATCTCCTTTAGGATGGACTGGTTGGATCTCCTTGCAGTCCAAGCGATTCTAGTTTTCTATTTTTTGCCTCTAAATGCAGGGTCTTATTTCAGATAGTCATCAGAGAAGGATTCTCTGAAATGATACTAGAGCTAAAACCCCATTTACAGGAAGTCAGCCATGTGGAAATCAGAATGCATTCTAGGCAGAAGGAACAATGAGTCCAAAGGTTCTGGGGCAGGAACAAGCTTGTTATGTGGCTGGAGTATATGAATGTGGAAGAAAATGGTGGTGGTGGTGGTTTAGTTGCTAAGTTGTGTCCAACTCTTACAATCCCATGGACTGTAGCCTGTCAGGCTCCTCTGTCCTTGGGATTCTCCAGACAAGAATACTGGAGTGGGTTGCCATTTCCTTTTCCAGGGGATCTTCCCGACCCAGGAATCAAACCCAGGTCTCCTGCATTGCAGGCAGATGATTTACCAACTGAGCTATGTGCTTCACATAGCTCAAGAGAGAAAATGGTACCTGATATAATCGGAAATGTAGGCAGGGATCAGGTCACATATAGCACTGTAGGGCACAGGTGTTATTCTTATTGCAGTGAAATCCATTGCGGGCTTTAAGCAATGGACGAATATGAGTATTACCTGATTTGTGTTTTAAAAATACAACTTAAAAAAAAAAATACAACTTTAGTTGCTATGTGGGTGGCTGAGAGTAGACGAGGAGAGAACAGTTAAGAGGCTCTTACAATTACCCAGGTACATGATGACCAGGGCGGTAGCAGTGTAAGTGGAAAAAGTAGATGGATATTGAAAACATATTGGATAAAGAGCCACCAAGATTTGCTGATGTGTGACGGGGTAGGGGATGGAGATGATTCCTAAATTTGAGGACCTGAGATGCAGAAAGAAAAAGTCTGAGGAACTGGAAATCAGCAATTCTATTTTGGCTGAATTAAATTCCTATTGGATATTCAAGCAGAGCTATCCAGGTGGCACCTGGACATACAAGTTTGGAGAAATGTCTCTTCAGATTCTTTGCCCATCTTTATTAATTAATTCATCATTCCATAAACATATTGTAAGATCATACAATGTGCCAGAACATACTGTGCTAAGAACTGGATATACAGTGGCAAGCAAAACTGTGTCCCTACCCTCATGAAGGTCATAGTCTAATTAGTTGTGGAGGGGTGGAGAGAAGAGTAAGAAATAAGCACAAAAAAAGACAGTAAGTTGTGGGCTTCCCTGGTGGTCCAGTGGTTAAGCATCCATCTGCCAGTGCAGGAGACATAAGAGACTCAGGTTCGATCCCTGGATCGGGGAGATCCCCTGGAGGAGGGCACAGCAACCCACTCCAGTATTCTTGCCTGAAGAATCCCATCGACAGAGGAGCCTGGCAGATTATAGTCCACAGGATTGCAAAGAGTCGGACATGATTGAAACAACTTAGCACGCATGCGCGGGAAGATCCCATGTGCCGCGAGGCAGCTAAGCTCGTGCACCGTAACTGCTGAGCCCACGCACTACATCTATTGCCGCCCGCGCTCCCCAACCAGAGAAACCACTGCAGTGAGAAGTCCGTGCTCCCCAACCAGAGAAACCACTGCAATGAGAAGCCCACGCGACCCAACCAGAGAAACCACTGCAATGAGAAGCCCGCCCTCCCCAACCAGAGAAACCACTGCAATGTGAAGCCCGCGCGCCCCAACCAGAGAGCAGCCCCCACCCTCGAAGCCTAGAGAAAGACAGCAACGAAAACCCAGCACAACCCCCGCAAAAGACAGTGAGTTGTTATAAGTTGTATGAAAGAAAAGAGCTATTGTAAGAGCTTGGCAGGAAGCCCCTTTCTTGGGCTTCAAGACTGGGGGAAGCTATGGAGGCAGGAGAAGCAGGGACAGAGGCCAGGGTCCTCTACAGTAGACTCGCCAGGACTCCTGCTGCAGACAGAACACAGGCCAAGGAAATCCAGTCACCACTGGATCCCCAGCTTCCTTCCAGATCCCGAACAATGTTTCAGGCTCCTTGGGGCCTGGCCTTAGGACTGCTCTTGTGACAGGCTGTTGTTGTTAAGGTGACTCAGAATTCTTTGCCCCATCACACGGGGGCAGGGAAGACAGAAAGGAGTAAGCGGGGCCTGGAGGGGCAGAGTACTTCCAGGCACTTCCTTTTATTCTGGTGCCACAAAGGGGCTCCACATTCTCCCTCCCCACTCCCCATTATGTGCCCATCAGGTGCTCTGCGACCAAAGAGAGGTAAGGAATCATGGAGGAGAGAGGTCTGACACCCCTCTGAAGGTCACTGCTCCACGAGGTCAGTGGCTGCCCGTTGGTAAGTGCAACCTGAAGACCCCTCTGCCTGGTAAAGTGACAGGGTAAGTCACTGAGGCACTGATGTGTGTGCACTGTGCTCCTTGCTGGGAATTTTTTCCTGTCCTCTGCTGAGAATGAACCCAGGCCTAAGCACTGTCTTGTCTTAGAGGAGAGTTGCCTCACCAGGCTTGAGAAAAGACTGCTTCCTTGGCTTTTGTTTTCTGGATGCTGATTGGTGGCAGGGGGTGGGGGGGGGGCGTGGAATTTCTGTATTTCTGTACAGGGGAGGAGGGAGATACTAGGACCTCTGAACCAAGAGTGTGGCTGTGCCCCCTGGAGTCCTGCAAAGGGGAGTCCTGGATGAGCACAAGGGATCTTTTGAGGATGATGAAAAGGTTGTGAAATTGGATTATGTGATGGTTGTACAACTCTGTAAACGTTAACAAAAATCACTGAATTGTACCCTTAAAACAAGTGAACTTTATGGCATGTAAATAAGGCAATGAAAAAGAAAAGGCAGGCCTGGGACCCTTGCCTCACTTCCTCACTGTGCTCCAGGTAAGGGACAGGTGGTGATGGAGGTTTGCAGGTAGAGAGGTGGGTCCAAGGAATGGAGTTCCCCAGCTGGAAAAGAGGCCACTGCTCCAGGTCAGGGGTGGGATGGGTTAGGGTTATACTGATGCAGCAGCTTCACCAGCCTTCAAGCACACACAGCAGTTCAGGCCATAATTACATCTCTGCTATAATCAGAGGGGATCCACGACTAGAGGGGCCACCTTTTCTTTTTGTAGTGTCTAAGAGCCCCGAGTCCTAGAAAGAGGATGAGATTCCTAGGAATGTTTGTCACCAACTTTCCCATTGTCCTGGTAGGATGGAGCCTTGCCATTATTTAAAGGAAATAACATGTACAGTCCACAGGGTCACACAGAGTTGGAAACAATTGATGCGACTTAGCACACACTCAGTCGACATGAATAATAGGCAGAATGCCACACCCCCACCCAAGACGTCCATACCTCCATCCCTGTGAATATGTTACACTAAATAGGAAAAGGAACTCTACATAGACAATTATGGTTATGCAACTAAAAATGGGAAGATGGTCTTGAATTAGCCAGGGGGGCCCAAAGTAATGAACCCTTTCAGAGACAGAACTTTCTCGGCTGATGGCAGAGAGCTACAACAGAAGCCAGAGACAGATTCCAAGAGTGAGAAGGAACTGATACGCTGTTCTGGCTGAGGTGGAGGGACCCACATGCAAGAACCAGGGGGAGGCCTTGGGGAGCTATGGGTGGCCCCCAGCTGACAGTCATCAAGGAAACGTGCCCTTAGTCCTACAAGGATGAGGCACAGGATTCTGCCAACCACAGATAGGAGCTTGGAAGGGGAATCAGCCCTGGAGCCTCTACAAAGAGTGCTGTCCTGTCAACACCTTGAAGCCTTGTGAGACACTAGGTGGAGAAACCAGAAACAAGCCCACCCAGACTTCTGATCTGCAGAACTGTGACCTAATCAATGGCTGCGATTGTGTTGGCCAAGTTTGTGTTCGTTTGTGACAGCAGCAACAGAAACATTCAATATAGATTTGTTATAAAACCGAGTATGAACACTGAAACTCATACCAGCCATTCTATCACCTTCCACTTCCCTACCAGGATCTAGGATATCAGAAACCCCCAAAAGCTTGAAGAATGTAAGTACTTTCTACTTCACCTTTAATGTCAGACTGTAGGCTGAGAAACCCAAGTTGTAATTCTGATTATAAGCACTGAACAGCAAATCAAGAGACCCAGGTCTTATTTTTATATCAGTGTAAGGACCTCAAGTAAATTAATCTCCCTGAATCTGTTTCCACGTCTGCAACAAAAATGAGTTGGTCCAGATGATTTTTTTTTTTTTTAAAGGTCATGTTCGCTGTAGGAACTAACACTGAGGGGCAGACATCATAATGAGCAACACACACTCATTTAGCTTAAAAGCCACCACTCTCAGCTGGTGGAGAGCTCCTCCTCAAAGTGCACTTTGTGGGAGGAGAGGGAAGCTGCTAAGGGATGCTGGGGTCCAGCCCAAGGTCACTAGTCTCGTCTCCAAAGGAGAGATGAATTGTACTGAGGGGCCAGCCAAGCCCCACTCAGTAGTTACCCTGGATGTGCCAACAATCTCCTAATGAAGACTCCTCACAAGAAGTGGTCTGGTTTAGGAAAACCTGCCACTTGTATTTGCTTCCCATCCCAGGTAACACCAGACTTCTTGGGGAGGAGAAATACTTGCTAGAAACCCTGACTGTCCTCTACCAATTTTTCACACCTCTGTTCCTAGAATGAGATCTTTCAAGTTTTGAAGAAAATAATTTGGCCACGGAGTCTGCACCTCAGTAAACTCAGTTTATTACAACAAACATTTTTTGAACAGCTGCTGTGTGCTCATTGAATTCAAGTTTGGGAGGGAAATGTTCAATTTCATTTCCATTCTCTGATTTCAGTATCAACATCTTTAGTCATGAGACTGAAATAGGAGAGATGTGGGGAGGCAAAGACCAGATTCATTACACTTAAAAACAAAGAGCTGAACAGTAGATGTGATCTACAGCCTTTTGAAAAGAAGGTGAAGGATTCATTAAGAACTGAGTATAAGCACTGAATAGCAAGTTACCAACAGCTTCTCTTTTTCCAAAGCATTTACATGCTGTCTCACATCAAGTTTACATCAACACTCTGGGTAAATTTTGATCTGCATCACTGTCCTCAATCATGGTTTTCCAAGAAAGCTACCTTCAAGCTCATGGAGAAACTAGATTTGAATGTGCAGCACATGTATTTTTCATGGACAAATTATGCAACTACATATGTGGTCAGATGTGATTAAAAATATGGTTGAACACGTATTTGCACGTTTCACGTGGTTAATAACATATCTTAGTGCCATATATTTTTAGACATTTTATCAGCTAAAATGTTACTGCTATCACTTCTCAGTGCTTATTTTAATCCTCTCTGCATATAAGCAATGACTGACCGAAATCACCAACACCAGCAATTTTCAACTTCCTCTTCAGAGGTAGGTGTGACATTGAGTCCATACATGTGATATACTCCTACAGACACATCCAGAATTATGTGCAACACTTGGCACTCAGACTACAATCTTCAACCCAAGAAGTCACGTAGTCATGTAGAAAAGAATTTTAGACATCCTTAAATTTATTATCATAAGTTTTTAAAAAAATGAATAACTAGCAAACTTTGGTATTTTATTTAGCTAGAAATTATTTGCAACAGACACCCTTTGTTTGGGACATATTTTGACACTTTGGTTGAAAAGCACTGTCCTACTATACCATAAGTGTACATGTGAAATCCCAATTCCTGAAGGCTAAAGGTGCATAGAACCAGGGAAAAAGTAGTAAGAGAGAAACACATTCTCCACACTGGGCAATGGTGGGATAAGATAAACCTGTGACACAAGTTCACTAATGAGCATTTTTCTGGAAGCAACTAATTTCCTACCTATGCTCTTTAAAGCCACTGACATCCCAGGCAGGTTTCATAGCCTGTATCTGAATTCAAAGGTGTATTTCTTTCTTGACATGTAGAAGAAAATACTCTAAACACACTTAAAATATGAAGAGGCTATGTTATCTCAACCACCATGCATGGTTCAAAGCACAGGCTCTTAGACTAGTGGTCCAGAGGTCATTTTGCCTCCCAGGGGACATTTGGCAATACTGGGACACTCTTGATATTCACAACTCAGGGAGGAAAGTGTTGATATCTCATAGGTAGAGGCCAGGGATGCTGCTAAACATACTACAATAAAGAGGACAAGTGCTCCATTCCCAACACAGAACTGTCTGAACCAAGATGCCAATAGTGCTGAGGCTGAAAAACCATGCTCTCAAGCCAACCTGCCTGGGTTTCAAATCACCTGTTACTTGTATAAGTTATTTAACATCTATGTGCTTATTGTCTTTACCTGTAAAATTAGAATAATAACAGTCTCCACCTTATTGATTTGTTGTGAGAACAAAATGACACAAAAAGGAGCTAAGAACAATGTCCCAAACAAAGCCAGAGCTTAACAAAAGTTTACTTTTGTTATCACTATATGCATTGAAAAAGACTGAGAAGAAAAACACCAAAATTTTAAAATAAGTTGCTTCTAGGTGGCCAGACCACAACTGATTTTTATTTTCATTATTCTTTTGTCTTTATATTTTCCAAATTTTCTAGAATTGTATTTGTTATTACTCTAACATCCAAAAATATTTTTAAAAGAATATAGAGGAAAGAGTCTTCCTTTGGGACATAGTGGAACCAGAAAGACCTGGATTCAGATGCTGGCTTTATTTGCTGTGGGTGGCTTTGGGCAGATTAGTTACCCTGAGCTCCAGTTTCCTGATCAGAAATTGGGTCTAGTAACGCATATCAGAGAGCGTCCATCAAGATTAAACATGACAGTCATTCAGTGCCTTGGAAATATGCTGAATGACAGGCTCCAAGATATGAGCACTTTCCAAGTTTGGCCCAGGAAAAATAAGGCTACAAACAGGGAAATATATTCATGATGGTGACTGCCCTTTTGGTTTTTAAACTGTCCTCTCATCTCAACCCACTGTTTGTCTGGACTCAGAGAAGAAATTGCACCCACACTCTGATCCTTGTCTCTATTCCTTCTACCTCCCCATGTACACATCCTAGGAAAGGATCTGATAATCTGGTGGGCAGGGCAGACTAGCAGCCAGAAGTGACTGTGAGTGAAAGGCAGGACCCAGGTATCACTTTCACAAGCTCCACGCACCCTCACTGTTCCTCTTCGTGTTTCTTCTTTAATTCCAAGCCTCCAAGCTGAAAGTGTTCTTAGCAAGGTCTCTCCTCCAGGGAAGCCTCTCCACTTTCTCTCGGTCTGCTCCTGTTCAGCTGGTTGAGAAGATTGTCCCTTTTTAGATTTGAGAGGGATGAGTGGAAACCCAAAGAGCCTTCTAGACCCAAGCCTCTTGTGTGCACAGCCCTGCTCATCTGAAGAGGCCAGCAAGCGTGCAGTTGGCAAGCAGCACCGGCCCAGCAGTAGTGTTTCCAGCAGGGCTGCTTCTTTTCCACAACTCATTCACTCCAGGCCACACTGAAGGCTGGGAGGATGCGTAGACAGGATTAAAGGACACACGGTGAAAGAAAAAAAGAAAGTGAAGTCGCTCAGTCATGTCCGCCTCTTTGTGACCCCATGGACTGTAGCCTACTAGGCTACTCTGTCCATGGGATTTTCCAGGCAAGAGTACTGGAGTGGGTTGTCATTTCCTTCTCCAGAGGATCTTCCCGAACCAGGGATCGAACCCGGGTCTCCTGCATTGTAGGCAGACACTTTACTGTCTGAACCACACCTTATCCACAAACCCTACTCTTAATGTTCTTAATGACCCTTAATCAGATGGAAAAAGAATTGCTGTTTAGTCTTAAGTCATGTCTGACTCTTTTGCATCCCCATGGACTGTAGCCTGCCAGGCTCCTCTGTCCATGGGATTTCCCAGGCAACCCATGCTTTTCCTTCTCCGGGGGATCTCCCCAACCCAGGGATTGAACTTGCAGCTTCTGCACTGGCAGGCGGATTCTTTGCCACTGAGCCACCAGGGAAGCCAAGGAAAAGAATAGAACGGGTTATATTTGTGTATGCTATCAGGAGGGGTGACTATTTTAAGCCTAGTTATTAACCTGATAACTTAAATTCAAATCCCAAGCAAACTTTAAAGATGCCCCAAGACGATCTCTTGTACTCAGGTCCTAATCACCACGGTATGGAAACGGCCGTCTGGCTCAATCAATTCTGACTCTGAAGATCCCATGGTTCTCCAGGGAGGAGTCCTGTAGGCCAGTGGGATAGGATCTTGGTGCAATGTCCCAGGGAGTGTGAGGGATGGTTGGTTAGGACAGGACAGCCTGGGGCAGGAAGTGACCTTCTCAAGACATTCTCTCTTGGCCCAAGGTGAACTATCTCAACATTGAGAGATGATGCCAGGCCAAAAAACATCAGAGGAAAATGAGACTGTTTAGGGTGCCTCCATGTAGATGTAGATACAAATATCAGGAGAAGTTCATTCTAAATGTTAAATAAAATGTCAGGGGGATTGGTAATCCCCAGGAAAAAAATTTATGGATCTTTCTTGAACTCTAGTCTGCTCCAGGGTTGGTCTGACTAGCATATGTAAATTTCAGACATAACTTTGACTGTTGCCAAGTTCTCTCCTACTACACTTTAGCCTCCTCAAAATCGTTCCCCATAAAAGCATGCAAAACAAAATAGATATGGGCCCCAAGAATGCTGTCAGAGTCTTCAGTCTTCCCATTCTTCATTCACAAGTGCAGACTGAGATGATATCATAAACAGGCCAGGTGCTAAGTGCTAGAAATCCAGAGATGGAAGAAGTGGGTCCCTTCTGTCCAGAAGCTGACTTCAGATGACTACAATAGTGTTAAGTGTACTTGTTCCAGGGAAATGTAAATTTCAGCAAGGATCAAAGGCTTAATCTAAGAACTAAAGTTCAATAAAGTTCAAGGTGTCAGGGAGACACCCTCCTCTCAAAGTGTTTTTCAGTGAAAGCCTCAAGGGAAACACCTTATACCATGAGGAATATTTCACAAATTTTGAATTCTTACCCCCTTTTCTTTCTCTCTGTTATCTTTGACCCACCCAGTAACTTCTCTAAGTTTTCCCACAGCATATAAGAATGAGATGTCATCTTTTGTCAGGGGCCAGAAGGGAAACAACACAGACCAAGAGGAAGTAAACCTTATATTTCAGATATTTTCAGAAGTTAAAAAATCCCTCTTTTTCCCATAAAACCTGAGATAATTGGCAAAAGAGAGGTCTATTCCCTGTTTTAAAGTATGATAATGTTATTTTAAAGCAATAAATCTAGTCAGTTTGATAAAGCATAGTTTGTGTTTATAATTTTAGAAGTTTTTAATCTATTTATTTTATTCTGAAAACCAGGTAAGTACTGTTAAAGATAATATGGTTAGGCTGGTCTTGTTACTAGGTCCTGAGGATGGAAGAATGTTTCTGGGTTGATTAAAAAAAAAATCAACCATGAAGTAATTTTAGATTTATTTTTTTTCCTTTAGACATCATTTGGTCACCATAGCAACACAGTGTTTTACTACCAGATATCTATATAGCACAAGGGGAAGAGAAGAACAGGCAATTACTTACTGAGTTATTTGGGGGTACAGAATGTGACTAGTGGGATAATTCAAAATTAAATACAGACTTCACTGGGGATCTGTTTTAGCCAGGGAAAACGATTCCATGTTCTAGTAGTGTCAGCTGGACAAAATCTGTAACCAAATCAACTGTTGACATCATCTGAAATAACGGAAGCAGGGAAGCAACACAGTTCAGTGGTTAAGAGCATGGACTCTGATGTCAAGTTTTTTCAGTCCAAACCCTGTTTCTCCTATTTGATTGCTGTGTGACCTTGGGAAAGTTCCTTAACTTCTCTGTGCCTTAGTTTCTTCATCTCCAAAATGTGGGTACTAATAATAACTCCCACAGAAGGTTATTATACAGATTAAATAACCGAATGTGCTTAGAATGATGCCTTATACATAGCAAGAACTTTATAAGTATTTGTTAAATAAAGACAAAATAAAATGTAAATCTGCTAGTTCCTCTCTTTGTGCTGGGTAGAAATAATCAAAGGGATCAAGATTTGAGTGCATGGCAGATTCTTTTAGCCTGTAACTCTGCAAGATTCCTTTGAGAACTTCCTGGGAGCCTTCTTGGTAGCTATTCTGAAAGATATGAGATTTGGTGGACAGCCTACCATCCCTAACAGAGAGCTGAAAACAATCACAAGCACTCCTGGTATCAGGGACATCAGAAGGAAGATGATCACACAGCACAAAGAAACAGCATGCTAGCCCACTCAGACTCCCTCAGCCACAGCCAATAACCTTTGGGAACATGGACACAGAATAAGCAGCTGAAAAAGGATGAAACAGGATTTGATTGTAGTGACATATGAAATCTGGCTGGTGTCAGTAATATTATTTTTTCCCTCTTTCCAGGATTCAAAGGAAAAAAAAAATCTGTTTCAGCAATGAGTGCTTTGTTTTATTCATTATCACTGTATACAATGTCCATCTCATTTTTCTTCAACAGGCAGTTACTGTGGTGAATTATGCATTTTATAGAACTACCTAGGCATCTTTTCTGGACCTGTGACAAATCAAAAGCCCCTAACCAGCATGTAAGCCAAGACAAAATCACCAAATGGCCTGGAAAACAGAAGGTATCATATCCTCTGAGCCAAATTTCAGCCACGAAACCGCGGGGTCTCTAGCACATACCTTCATCTGGACTTGATTTCAGAGACGGTCTCCTTGGGTCTTCGTGGTCAGGATCAGCCCTTGCAGAGGAGTTTGGAGGATGCCATAAACCACCACAGAAGCTTGGGAACACAGTCATATCTGTCCTCTGCCTTCCCCTTGGCTCACAGCCTGCTTCCTGGTGGGAAGACAAGATGACGCTGTGCAGGGGTGACTGTTAAACCATCTTCCCGCCCCCAGCCCCACTCTCCCGGCGCCCCTCCCTTCTCCTTTCCTGGGCTCTGGAATGTGTCACATGGGAAATGGATCATGTGGCTCACGAGGAGAATGTGGCCAGCTTCTCTCTCCCTTCCCCCTCACTTTTCCTTTCAGGAGCACAGAGGCAGAAATCTCCGACCTGATTGGCTCAGACCAAAAATCTCCATATGAAAAGGGGAAGATTCAACCATCCAAACCTCTAGTTACTTCGCCACTTTCTTTTTTATTTCTCATCTGAACATTTTATCCTGGACATGCAGAATTGCTTGGAAGGGAAGGAAAGGATGCTTTCTCCCCGGGCCCTCCCTTTCTTTCTTGTCATCCATACCCTAAGTTGGAATGGTGTTCCCTAAGCTCCCTCCAGAGCCCCCTTGGCACATCTGACAAAAATCAAGTGTTCAGCACCACGGACAGCATTATACCCCCTCAGCAGTGCTCATTCGTCTACTTCACTCTCGGGTAAATACAACTATTTAAAAAATATTTCCCTGAGGTTTTGTGTCTAAATATACACCTGGCCATATATAAGTAGGACTCCAACTTCCCCTACTGTCAACTTACTTTTATAAACACAAATATAATTTTTACATATCATCAAATGTCTACCTTCCCACCCCCATCCCACCACCCATCCACACTCTTGAAACATGCTCCATGTTTTGGGGGTGGAGAGGAAATTCTCATTACACAGTTTATCATATGCCCATATATCTATGCTCACAGGCACAACCACAGAAATATGTAGGTTTCCTGAGTGTGTATGTTCAGATGTCCTTAGCCCCATCCCTAGGCCTCAGGCAGGGCTGAGTTAAGAGGCAGAGAGCGAGTCTGGTAGGAGCTGTTTTGTGCAGGGTCTTTCCTGCTTCGCTGACGTCCTGGTTGCCATGGTGCTAGGCAACTGCTGAAGGGGATGACTGCGTTCAGAACCAGTCACCATGGGACCCTGCTGACTAAAGAAAGGAAGAGGGAACAGAACTGAATTGCAGAGGAGGACTTTCAATTAGCATTTTCAGAGCCAAATTTACCTAATGGGCCCCTTCTTTACTGAATTGTTACTGACCCTAAATCTTGAAAGGATTCTAGGAATTAGTATGGACACTGTGATGGTAACTCCTTCCACCCTTCACTGCTTCTTTCCTTAAAAATCTATTTAGGTGCAACAGAATGAAAATGCCAGCTTCACAGAAGGACTGTGGTGTGCCATCAGAAAGCAGGGTTGGGGTGGGGGGGTGGAGGGGGTGGAGGGGTGGAAGAACACCGGAAACATACTTCTCAGGTTGCGGCTTCTGACTTTTATGAGGCCATTCATCTAGATCTAACAGGCTTAAGTGGGAGATACACTAGACCTACACCTGAACTAGGAACAATTGTGCATGCTTTATGAATTTACAGGAGAAAAGATAAATATTGTTAATTGTGACTTGTTGGATTATTTTAAATAAAAATAAATTTGAATAAAAAGGTCAATCCCTTGCATAACATTTGGACTATCCCAAGTTAGGAACTGAATCTATACATTTGTCTCTTTAGGTATACATATAACCTGTTTGTTTCTAACTCAGAATTCTAAGCATGGCAATTCTGAATATTGTATTTCTTTGGGGGGGTTCAGGTAGAAATACTGACTTTCAATGTGCAGTAAGGCAAATTCTGTTAAGAAAAGAGGTAGCATAGAGGAGCCCCAGTGTAATTTCATGACCTGAAGCTCTTTCCTGGCCTAATGTCCATAGCTTAAGACATGTTTACTTCTTTTATTCTAGGATAAGAATCAAGTTAATTCTAGTTTTTCTATGTAAGGCTCAGAGAAATTCAACTCTGTTAATTCTAACACTGGTCCCTTTAAGAAAATTAATTTATCAGGAAAGCTGGACATGTGTTTGAAGAAATTCTTAAGAGAGTCAGTCAGATGGTAACTTAATATCATCTCTCTTCTCTCAGTGAATAATAAGAATAATAATAACAGCAATGACAACAGAACCAGCTAATTATTTATCATGAGCCATGATTTCATTTTATCCTCCTATCCAACCAGAGAAAAACTTAACTGTATTTTTCTCATTTATTTAATAGACTCCTTGGAGGTTTAGCCTGACTTGGTAAAAGAAATTATCGTATTTTTAATAAAACATTCATCACACTGGTAAAAAAAATATTGGGAGTGGGGTGATGTATTATGTTTCTCAGCAAATTATGGTGGCTCAGACGGTAAAGATTCCGCCTATAGTGCAGGAGACCTGGGTTGGATCCCTGGGTCAAGAAGATCCCCTGGAAGAGGGCATGGCAACCCACTCCAGTATTCTTGCCTGGAGAATCCCCATGGACAGAGGAGCCTGGCGGGCTATAATCCATGGAGTGGCAAAGAGTTGGACATGACTGAGCACATCCAACCATAAGACAGGTACTGTTATTAACATTCCTGTTTTACAGACAAGGAAACTTAGGGAGGAGAAGTAATATGCCCACATCCACACCACTAGTTAGTATAGGAGCTAGGACTTGGGACTATTTAGTCTAACTTCAGAGCAGGTACACTATACTATACTATTCTATATCATAAATAATGGATTCATTTAAAGTAACATCAATTTAATGTGACTGATGTGATTCAGTACTATAGGCCTTTGACAGAAGAAATCAGAAAGACTGCTTTAAATCATTTGAGAGCAAAAAAAGATCAAATTATTCATTCTTTTTAGAATGACTGCACATGTACATCATAGCTTAATGATAAAATAATAAAAACAATTTCATAAGGAATAATAATCTGAAATATTATTAATAATAGCTATAAAATGCTATGTAATATGTGAATTACATTAAAATACTATATTTATAATCATCAAACTTATTCCCAGCATTTTTGAAGAAAGTAGACAGTCGTCTTCCATCCAACCCATAAAATCCCATAATATTTGTGTAACTGGGGTCATATTTTGAAAATAATTTATGTGATTTTTTTTTCTCCTCTGCCTGCCTGGGGAATCAATTTCCTTGGGGACAGGGAATGTGGCACTCTTTGGAGTTACCAAAGTGATGGGAAAAAAAGAAGGAATAAATATTCAGCTTCCAAAATTTAAAACAGGAGTGTACAGCAAGACAATAGGCTTGAAATCCAAGCTACTGTTTTGAAAGCCATTCTCAAAATTTCTTTGTCTGTCATCAAACAAATATGGAAGACTTTGCTCAGATTGTCTGGTACCATAGAGCAGGCCTTCAGGCTGGGGCAGGCAAAAATTTTCCAAAGGGTCCCAAAGTCTGTAGCCAGTTCTATGAGAATTAATTTTTAGATCCTTAACTTCCACAAACTGATCTTCCTATGAACTGGTGCAGTCAAAATATCATGCTGGTTCTTGATTCCCATCTGGAAATTTTTCTTCCCTTTTACCACAGACTGGTGAACCTCTCACCCACCTCTATGTCAAATCCTACCACGGTCAATTGCCTGGGAGCCAAGCAAAAGAAACAACTGGAAACATTGAGGATGCTATTGAGATATTAGTGAACTTGGTAACTGAGTTAACACATCCTTTTAAAAAAAAAAGCTTTCCAACTGCTTTAAACAAAGCTGATACCAATGGTATTTTTCAGAGAACTAGAACAAATAATTTCACAATTTGTATAGAAATACAAAAAACCTCGAATAGCCAAAGCAATCTTGAGAAAGAAGAATGCAACTGGAGGAATCAACCTGCCAGGCTTCAGTCTCTACTACAAAGCCACAGTCATGAAGACAGTATGGTACTGGCACAAAGAGAGAAATATAGATCAATGGAACAAAATAGAAAGCCCAGGATAAATCCATGTACCTATGGACACCTTATCTTTGACAAAGGAGGCAAGAACATACAATGGAGAAAAGACAATCTCTTTAACAAGTGGGGCTGAGAAAACTGGTCAACCACTTGTAAAAGAATGAAACTAGAACATTTTCTAACACCATAAAATAAACTCAAAATGGATTAAAGATCTAAATGTAAGACCAGAAACTATAAAACTCCTAGAGGAAAACATAGGCAAAACACTCTCTGACATAAACCACAGCAGGATTCTCTATGACCTACCTCCCAGAATACTGGAAATAAAAACAAGGATAAACAAATGGTACCTAATTAAAATTAAAAGCTTCTGCACAACAAAGGAAACTATAAGCAAAGTGAAAGGACAACTTTCAGAATGGGAGAAAATAATAGCAAATGAAGCAACGGACAAAGAATTAATCTCAAAAATAAACAAGCAACTCCTGCAGCTCAATTCCAGAAAAATAAAAGACCCAATCAAAAAGTGGGCCAAAGAACTAAACAGGCATTTCTCCAAAGAAGACATACAGATGGCTAACAAACACATGAAAAGATGCTCAACATCACTCATTATCAGAGAAATGCAAATCAAAACCACAATGAGGTACCATTACACGCCAGTCAGGATGGCTGCTATCCAAAAGTCTACAAGCAATAAATGCTGGAGAGGGTGTGGAGAAAAGGGAACCCTCTTACACTGTTGGTGGGAATGCAAACTAGTACAGCCACTATGGAGAAGAGTGTGGAGATTCCTTAAAAAACTGGAAATAGAACTGCCATATGACCCAGCAATCCCACTGCTGGGCATACTGAAGAAACCAGAATTGAAAGAGACACGTGTACCCCAATGTTCATCGCAGCACTGTTTATAATAGCCAGGACATGGAGGCAACCTAGATGCCCATCAGCAGATGAATGGATAAGAAAGCTGTGGTATATATATATACAATGGAATATTACTCAGCCATTAAAAAGAATACCTTTGAATCAATACTAATGAGGTGGATGAAATTGGAGCCTATTATACAGAGTGAAGTAAGCCAGAAAGAAAAACACCAATACAGTATACTGTACTAACACATATATACAGAATTTAGAAAGATGGTAACGATAACCCTGTATGCGAGATAGCAAGAGAGACACAGATGTATTGAACAGTCTTTTGGACTCTGTGGGAGAGGGTGAGGGTGGGATGATATGGGAGAATGGCATTGAAACATTTAAATTATCATATGTGAAGTGAATCGCCAGTCCAGGTTCGATGCATGATACAGGGTGCTCGGGGCTGGTGCACTGGGATGACCCAGAGGGATGGGATGGGGAGGGAGGTGGGAGGGGGGTTCAGGATGGGGAACACATGTACACCCATGGTGGATTCATGTCAGTGTATGGCAAAACCAATACAATGTTGTAAAGTAAAATAAATAAATAATTTAAATTAAAAAAAAATAAAAAAACAAAGCTGAAAGCAAACCACTATCCAATTGTCCACTGAGAGATTCATTAAAACAGTTCTCTTAAAGAAAACTCTATTTACAAAAGAATGCCAGCTAATAAATGCAGAATATAATAGTTAGAACACCATTTTTGCAGGCCCCAGTGTAAGAAATGATTCAGGCAAGGACCACAACAGATATTCAAACTAGGAGATGAAAAGTTGTTGGGAACAGGTTGTTTGTAGATTATTTACAAACTTTCAATGGTGAGACTGGGAGAGGGGGTCATCATCTTAACCAAGTGACCAAATTTAGCATCACTAACAATGGTGGGCCACCGTCCATAGGGTAGCAAAGAGTCAGGCATGACTGAGCACACATACAACAATGGGACAACCTGAAATTAGTGTCTAACATAAAGCAATGTAACCTACTCAACATTACTCATGAAGTATTCTTTCCAAAAAACATTTATCTGAATATAATCAAACCTCTATACAGTGTGCCTCTCGGGGAGGGGAGTGGGGTGGGGGAAGCGGTGGTTGGAGAAACAAATCAAAGACATTATAAGAAAAAAATCAACCAAATTGAGAACACAGAATATTCTGCAAGAGAACTAGTCTGGACTTATCAGAAGGTCATTGTTTTAAAATAAGAAGGGTGAGCTGTGACAGATTTAAGAGACTAAAGAAAACCAATTGCAAAGCACGTAATTTGATGAAATGTTGACTGAGGAGGGAGAGTTAGTATAAAATAGCTCTAAAATATTTTGGGGACAATTGGGGAAATTTGTCTTGTGATTTGTATTAGATGGTGTCAGGAAATCATTATTTCTATTGGGTGTGAGAAAGGAATTGTAGTTAATGGATGGATTTTCTTATACTTAAAGGAGATGTTGAAGAATTAAGGATGAAAGGTCAAGATGAATTCAAGTTACTCACATGTGGTTAAACAAGAAAATATACGTACATACATAATCAGAAAAGGAAAGTAACAACTGGCGAATCTAGGTGAAGAGTGTGTGGGTGTTTACTGTACTGTACTTTCAACTCTGTTGTCTGAATGAAAATGGAAAGTAATAAATTCTGCTCTGTGGTGGACAAGGACATGCCACACAGAGAGTAAGAGTCTCTCCCTCTAGATCTCAGGTTCAGAGAGAAAGAGATAAAGAAGAATAAAGCAGCCAGTCACTGGACCTGACTCCTTCTAGACCTAAGAAGGATATGAGCGTATTCATTTTCTCTTGGTGACTCTTTCAAATTATTGGAAACAATGGCTTCAAACAACAAAAATCTACTGTCTTATGGTATTGTAGGTCAGAAATTCAACATGGGTCTTAGAGCTCAGATTATGGTGACAGCAGGGCCGTGTTCTCTTCTGGAGGCTACAGAAAAGAGAATCTGTTTCCATGCTGCCTACATCCTTTGGCTCTTAACTCCCTTACTCCATCTTTGAAACCAACCATCTTGTATCTCTTTAACCATTACTTCACAGTCAGAAAGTAACCATTCCAGAGTCACTCCCTGTGACTCTGACCTCAGACTGGAAAGTCACTAGATTGGATCCTCGAGATAATCCAGGATAATCTCCCCTCTCAAGGCCTTAACTTAGTCATATCTACAAAGTCCCTTTTACCCTGGAAGGTAACATATTCACAGGGTCTGAGTATTAGGGTGAATATCTATAGGTGTCCTAACTCTGTGTACCACAGTAAGTTACCTCCACGTTGAGAGGAGCACTCAGGGCAAGAGATCTCTGCTTTTGCTCCCCTCTGGAGACAGCTGCCAAGGCCCCTCACACCTCTTTCTGAACTTTGCATGGCCATTTGGGCCAATGGCAAATTTTCTACAGCGTACACAGGCATACAGAGCAGCTGACCATCCCAAGAGTTTCCTGTTCCTTTGAAGCATGGATGTTAAACTAACAGCCATAGGACCTGCTGTGGTCAGGTGAGGTGACTCGATAGCAAGAGCCAAGGAGAAGCAGAGTTGCTAAGGGGGAGAGGCTGTTCCTCCCTGGGAGATTTGCCTGAAGCCAAAAATGGGCCACGAATTCATGATATCCAGGCTTCAGCATCACAGGCCAGCAGGTTCCCCAGTGATCAGGCCAGGAAGGGGCATCATGCAAAAACCCTGCCAGTGCACACAGTAGGTCCAGAACGAAGCCTACTCACGAGTCCACAAGGGTGTATCTATTGCCCCTCCCCACCCTTCATACACATGGATGTTATCATCAGAGATGATGTCAGGACCTCCTTGGGAAACATTATGAAACAGGACACATTTTTATTCAAAGGAGACTTATGCTACTTAAAGGAACCACTTAAATAATGAAATTGATTGAACTATATTTGAGACTGAACTGGACACTTAGTTGGTTTTTCTGTAATCGAACAGTTTGGATGACTTTAAAATATGACCACAAATTCTTTGATATGCCTCCCTTCAAATGGTGACATCTAATAATATTTCTCTTGAACATGGGCCATCCTTACAACCTGTTTCCAGTTAAAATGATGTGGTAGAAGTGATTCTCTGTAATTTCTGTGGCTAGATCATCGCAAGGACAGTTTCTGCCTGGCTCTCTCCCTCTTGGATGACTCATTCTTGGGGAAGCCAGCCACCATGTCATAAGGACACTAATGCTGTACTGTAAAGAGGTCCATGCATGGAAAACTGAGGCCTCTCACCAACCAGTGCCAACTAGCAACAGGACAGGGAGCCACCCTGATATCAGATCCTCCAGCCCTAGTCAAGTGACTGCAGTCCAGATGACATCTTTTTTTGTTGTTGTTCTGCTGGGTCTTCACTGCTGCACATGGGCTTTCCCTAGTTGCAGCAAGGGAGGGCTAATTTCCAGCTGTAGTGCATTGCGATGGCTTCTCTTATGCAGAGCACAGACTCTAGGGTGTGCGAACTTCAGTAGTTAATGGCATATAGGCTTAGTTACTCTACGTTGCGGTGGAGAAGGAAATAGCAACCCACTCCAGTATTCTTGCCTGGAGAATCCCACAGACGGAGGAGCCTGGTAGGCTGCAGTCCATGGGGTCACAAAGAGTCAGACACGACTGAGTGACTTCACTTCACTCACTTCATACTTTCTCACTGGAGAAGGAAATGGCAACCCACTCCAGTATCCTTGCCTGGAGAATCCCATGGACAGAGGAGCCTGGCTGGCCATGGTCCATGGGGTCACAGAGAGTCAGACATGACTGAAGTGACTAAGCATGCATGCACTTTATGTTGTGGAATCTTCCTGGACC
Organism: Dama dama; assembly: GCF_033118175.1. Classification (NCBI taxonomy): domain Eukaryota; kingdom Metazoa; phylum Chordata; class Mammalia; order Artiodactyla; family Cervidae; genus Dama; species Dama dama. The sequence goes on from NC_083702.1 coordinate 22,863,251, forward strand.
AGGGATTGAACTCATGTCCCCTGCATTGGCAGGTGGATTCTTATCCACTGTACCACTAAGGAAGTCACAGACAACATCCTGACTGCAACTTTGTGAGATCCCAGGCCAGAACTACCTGGTTAAGCTGCTCCCAAATTCCTCACCCACAAAAATGATAAGGTAATGCTTATTATTAAGTTCCTAAGTTTGGGGGAATTTTGTTATGCAATAATAGATAACATACCCACATGAAAACTCTAGAAAACAATGAAGAGAACTACTTTTTCTTGGCATATTTGAGCAGTAGTGAGTTAAAAAGTGTCCCTGCTGCATTTGTGTGTGTTCCTGTTGTGGAAAATTATGGTTTTATTAATCCAAGGGCAGGAGGAAAGGGAGAACACAACTAGCCACATTAGAGAGCTATCTAAGGGGAAATAAGAAAGCCACTGGGGTGGAGGTAGATTTATTATAATGATTCTGAAGAACTGCAGGGAACTCAAGAACAGGAAGTGGTAGTGACACCAAAGATGGGACTAAAGTAAGGGACAGAAAGCTGTCAGAGCTGAGATAGCCACCGACTCCATCTCTTTCTCTCTTGAGGCTACAAGACCTATTCTCTCCCATTTTCTCTCTCTTAATTAACAGCATTCACCTGCTTCTCTTTTGCAATCACCTTGTTCCGATTACTAACGCACAAATGGTGGCCTCAGCTCTGTGCAAGTTACATGACCTTACAAAATTCAAAGCTTGTATCTAAATGAACCAGTCTCAATTAAAACAGAATTACAATATGATGCAGCAAGCCTACTTCTGAGTATACTGTTGTTGTCTCGTTGCTCAGTCATGTCTGACTCTTTGCAGCCCCATGAACTAGAACCCCCCAGGCTCATTTGTCCATAGAATTTTCCAGGCAAGAATACTGGAGTGGGCTGCCATGCCCTCCTCCAGGGGATCTTCCCGACCCTGGGATCAAACCCATGTCTCCTGCGTTGGCAGACAGATTCTTTACCACTCAATTTAGTTCAGTTTAGTCGCTCAGTCATGTCCAACTCTTTGTGACCCCATGAATCGCAGCATGCCAGGCCTCCCTGTCCATCACCAACTCCCAGAGTTTACTCAAACTCATGTCCATCGAGTCGGAGATGCCATCCAGCCATCTTATCCTCTGTTGTCCCCTTCTCCTCCTGCCCCCAATCCCTCCCAGCATCAGGATCTTTTCCAATGAGTTAACTCTTCGCATGAGGTGGCCAAAGTACTGGAGTTTCAGCTTCGGCATCAGTCCTTCCAATGAACACCCAGGACTGATCTCCTTTAGGATGGACTGGTTGGATCTCCTTGCACCAAGGGACTCTCAGGAGTCTTCTCCAATACCACAGTTCAAAAGCATCAATTCTTCGGCACTCAGCTTTCTTCACAGTCCAACTCTCACATCCATACATGACCACTGGAAAAACCATAGCCTTGACTAGACGGACCTTTGTTGGCAAAGTCATGTCTCTCCTTTTTAATATGCTATCTAGGTTGGTCATAACTTTCCTTCCAAGGAATAAGCGTCTTTTAATTTCATGACTGCAATCACCATCTGCAGTGATTTTGGAGCCCAGAAAAATAAAGCCTGACACTGTTTCCACTGTTTCCCCATCTATTTGCCATGAAGTGATGGGACCAGATGCCATGATCTTAGTTTTCTGAATGTTGAGCTTTAAGCCAACTTTTTCACTCTCCTCTTTCACTTTCATCAAGAGGCTTTTTAGTGCCTCTTCACTTTCTGCCATAAGGGTGGTGTCATCTGCATATGTGAGGTTATTGATATTTCTCCTGGCAATCTTGATTTTAGACACCTGGAAAGTCCACTTCTGGGTATATACCTAAAGGAAATAAAATCACTGTCTAGAAGAGATGTCTGCATTCCCATGTTCATGGACATATCATTCACAATAGCCAAGATATGTGGAAACAATGTGTCTGTTGACAGATGAATGAGTAAAGAAAATGTGATACACAAATACACCCCCCCCCCCACACACACACCCACACACACTGGAGTATTATTCAACCTTAAAAAAGAAAATCCTGCCATTTGTGACAACATGGATGAACCTTACATTAAGTGAAATAAGCCAGACACAGGAAGACAGATACTGCATGATCTCATTCATATGTGGAATCTAAAAAAGTTAAATTCATAGTAACAGTGAGTAGAATAGTGGTTACCAGGGCTTCCGGATTTCACTACAGGGAGAGATACTAGTCAAGGGTACAAAGTTTCAATTATAAGGTAAACAAGTTTTCGAGATCTTATATACATATAGCATGTTGACTATAGTTAATAACAGTATATACTTGAAATTTACTGAAAGGGATTTCAAGTGTTCTCACCACAAATACAAAAATGGTAACTATGTGAGATGGGGTATTATTTAGCCTGACTGTGGTCATAACAAGGTACATCACAATGTACATATATCACATCACATTGTATAACTTAAAGATATACAACTTTTATTTGTCAGTCATTCTTCCATAAAGCTGGGGAGAAAACATATGACCCAGTCTCTCAATATTCTGATCCAAATTCTTAGGAGGCAGTAAGTTTGACTCAGCTCAAGGACACCAAGGAGATCAAACTAGTCAATCCTAAAGGAAATCAACCCTGAATATCCATTGGAAGGACTGATGCTGAAGCTCCAATACTTTGGCCACCTGATGCAAAGAGGCAACTCATTGGAAAAAGACCCTGATGCTAGGAAAGACAAAGGGAAGGAGAAGAAGAAGGCGATGGAGGATGAGATGGTTGGATGGCATCACTGACTCAATGGATGAGTTTAAGCAAACCCCAAGAGATAGTGAAGTACAGGGAAGCCTGGCTTGCTGTAACTCATTGGGTTGTAAAGAGTGAGACATGACTGAGTGACTAAACAACAATAACAAAGTCAGATATAAAGTGGATCAAATCAGCTGGAGGCACTGGGATGGAGCAGAGTTCTTGTACTTCTCCCTCAACTCTCTCTAACAGAACTGGCAAATTTTATAAAGTGGAAGGACAAGGAAAGCGAGGAAGCAATTGACAGAGGAAATGACTGACATCTTAGTGTGTATTTTTTTTTTAATTCCATGAACTCTCCACTGCTGAGCCTGCCAATAACCATAATATCCTGGCATCAATAACGGAAGTAGTATGGTGGTTTCAACTTCTGAATTACTTATATCTCTAGAAACCTACAAGAAAGTACCCTTTCTCTTAGAAATTCAAATTCCTGACCCACACCTTGCCATCCCTCCCAGTACAAGTGATTGTCTACTCACTGAAAGGCTACAAAAACACACTTGATTCTCACTATTCTCATTTGAAAGTACCGACAGCACCACTTGTGTAGTCAGAGCAGTGATTCTCAACCTTGGCAGTAAAATGAGGAGCTTTAAAAAAATACTAATATCTGGGTTCCACTTCCCGAGATTCTGATTGAATTGTCACAGATAAAGCCTGAGCACTAGGACTTTCTAAAGCTCCCCAGATGATGCTAATGTGCAGGCAAGGTAAAGAATCTAGCCTAAGGTTCTCTGAATACAGATGTTACATTGAGAATGCACATTTTGGTGAGGAGATGGCAGGCATAAATGGTGGGAAGCTCAAGGCAGAAACTCTTATTTATTAAACATACACTATAAGTTATGCTAGTAACTCATGCAGTTGTCAACAGTATTTTGTTTCATCTTTATAGTCATCCTATGAAGACGACACTACTGTTCTTATCTGACACATAGGAAAACCGAGGCTCAGAGAGGTCACACAGAGAGACTGTCATACCTTAGCATCAAACTCCAGGTCTGATTCTCAATTCTATACCCTTTCTGTGACACCATACTGAGAGATCACACCTCTTATAGTTGGATGATCCCACTCCCTAAAACCAAAATACGAAGGCATCAATTCAGAAACCCTACTCTACTGCACGCATGGATTTTTTTTTTTTCTGGAACAGTTTCATGAATGACACACATGTGGCCCAGTTACTAGGTTACACTAGTGTTAATTGCTCAGTCATGTCTAACTCTTTGTCACCCCATGGACAGTAGCCTGCTAGGCTCCTTTGTCCATGGAATTCTCCAGGCAAGAATACTGGAGTGGGTTGCCATTTCCTAGGCTATACTGTAGGCTGCCAAAATGAAGTGAACTGCTCTAGGGAGAACTTCTTGATAGGGACTACTAGGACTGGACCTTTCTTAATGAAGCATTTCGATTCTATTGATTGATACCTGGATCCTTCTCCCTCACTGCTAACTTAAATCCTGTGGCTTTCTATATTGAGTTTTTCTTACAGATGAAGCTATATTGCTTACCTACAAGCAATTCCTTTGCTGGTCAACTAAAATTGCATTGTTCCTCTGCCTTGTACTCCAGGCAGTACATAAAAAATCAAAATATACTCAAAATCAAAAGTTGACTAGAGATTGCTGCTAATATCAAGATGGACTCTCATACCAAGTGACTCTGGGAGGCTAAAAGCAGAAAGTATGTACTTTTGTAACAAGCTGGTGTCTTGATAGCTCAGTTCCACCATTCCACTCCATGAAATCCACACTGCATCCTGCCTGAGATGTGGCTGAAGGGACCCACAGGGTGAGGACACTTCAGGTGTGGGTAGTACCTTTCAGACACTGCAGGAAGAAACTGAATGCTCGTGCAGGTGTCCCATGTATCCTGAGAGAGAAAGAGGTCAGATTAGTCCTCCCAAGATGCTTCCAGAATTCCTGACTCCTCTACTTCCTCATCCCAACCTCAGTCCTTGCTCAGGACTCTGGCTTTTAGAATCCTCCTTGTCCCACTCACTTAGGGACTCCCCGATTTCCACCTTACTCAAGAGGAACTAAATGTGGGGGGCATTTCTGTCTTTCTGTTTACAAATACGAACATCTTCATACTCTCTGATGGGAAACGTTCTCCACTGCAGGAGTTCCCAACCTTCAGGCTCTAATGCCTGATGACCTCAGGTGGAGCTGATGCCATCATAATAGAAATGAAGTTCACAATAAATATAATGAGCCTGACTCATCCAGAAACCGTCCCCTGTCCCCCTCCCACCACGGAATAACTGTCTTCCACAAAACTGGTCCCTGATGAAAAAAAAAAAAAAAAGTAGTGTTGGGGAACAGTACTCTACTACCAAGAGCCCTGTTTTCCTAGTTTCCCCTCTCCACTGGGCTGTGTAGTTACTGCCTTCCTTCACCGCTTCTATTTTCCCATCTTCTCCTTCCCTCTACATTACCTTACTTCACAATCCCTCTTGGTCTCCAGGGGAAAAAAGAAATTTTTTTTTCACGGTCCTTAAAGATTTATTCCTTCTGTCGCTCCCAGGGTTATCTTTCCAAACACATAAAGCCCATCACTCTGCTGTTTTTAAAGCCTGAACGGCTCTCCTATGTCCACTCCTTTACTGCTCGATTCGCTGAATTCTCCTCAGAGAATTCACGGTAGACACACAGTAACGGAAAGGAGGGACGACCATACAAGCGTGTGCAGTAATGACTGCAAAATCTCGAAGAATGTAGTGTTGTGTGCTTGAATCCATCGCGTCAACGTGAATTATCCTCCGACCTTTCTCAAGGGTCAAACTAGCTTGACTGTTATCCAGCAAAAAGTTTCGAAATGTTTTCCCGCTTTAAAAAAAAAAAATTAGTCAGGCGCATGCGCAACCGCACAGAGTTGGGGGGTTGCTGTTCGCGCAGGCAGATCTCGCGATGTTTGAGCCAGACGGGCGAGTAGAGTTTTTTTTGTGGTGTTGTGAGACTTTTCCCCCCACCTCCCCTCCACCAGGTGCGGTGATTTAATGCTGTAATCAAATTAAAAATATCAAGACTCCACGGCGAGAACAAACGAGGCTAGAAGTAGGCAACACGCCAGCGGCTGTTTTCCCTTCTAGGAAGGGCTTCTTGCGAGGTCTCGAAGGTCCCACAAGTTCCTCAGAAACAAAAGTCAGGAGTATGTAAAAACAGAAGAAGCCAACCACTGTATCACCTTAGAGCGGTGTAGAGATTCTTGTTTTTCCACTTTTTACTGTTCAAAAAATTCCATTGGCTGCTAGCAAACCAGGTTATACGCCTGTCGCCACTGCGCCTGCGCTAGCCTTTGTTTACTACCTCGGACGGCCGCTGGGTCCCGCCTCAAGAGCCCGGCGTGTAAGGACATGCCCTGGGCTGTAGTTGTCAGCCGAGGACACGGATGGGAGGTTGATACCAGGACAGGTTAAGTATAAGCCTGAAACCAGGGGAAATACGAGCAGTAATAAAAGCTCTTGAACACTCAGAAACCGTTGTCTTGTCAGATCTGTCCTACTGAAGGTAATGAAGGTGATAGCGTCACCCTTAACCATAACTAAGAAGTGGTAAGCAGCAACTCTAAGCCCCAAAGCGGAGGTGGAATTTAGGTACTTGTTAAAAATATGGACTCTGTAATGGAAAAGATGCAAATAACCCTAACGCTCAAGCCCATCTTACTTAAATTTCGAGCAATATCTCCATGGTTAAGAATGTCTCTTGCAGCAGAGTCATGCAAATTTTGAAACTAAAAACAGTGGTGACTCGAGAAGCAATAGCCGGAAAAAGCACCAACCAACAAGCAAATTTTTTTTAAATGGCTTTAAGTTCCCTTCAAAATCAGTTTCAAATGGCTTAGAAGGCTATGATATTTACAAGATGAAAAGATCTGGTGAAACTTTGGTTATATTATAGATATGACTAGATCCGTTTGAAAACAAGGCAAGTTAATTTTTTTAAAGTTATTTTTAATAGAAGAGTTTCTAATGATGCATTTTAATGTGCTCTAAACGGCCTTCAGTTGCTGGTGGATTCAGCTAAACCTAGATCTGTATCTTTGAATTGGATAATAGCATCTGTATCTTTGAGTTTGATGTTTACAATTTGGACGTTTTATTGGACTATTTGTTAGGTTTCAAATAATGAATTTGAAGACTTTAATTTGTAATAGAAGAAACTTTCTACAAAAGGAAGATGAGATTTTTAGGTCGCATGAAATTAAGTAAGGGAAAAGTATGTACATGTGTGCAAATGGGGCGAAAGTTTGAAGGCTCTGGGCACTTCCAGCATGGTTCTCAGAGTGCCTTAACGTTAAAAAATTAACCTCTAGATTTTTCTCATTATGTTTGATATGATAGTTAAGTGTAGTAAATGTAGCGATTTGGATACTTACTTTTAAGGCAACAGTTGGTACCAAAGTGAGAAGGAACTTAAGTCCTGCTCCATTATCTAGGGTTGCACTCATTTGGTTGAGGTAAGGTGATAGCCAGTTTTCTAAGCAGGATTGAATTGACTTTTTTTGGTGAAGGAAAAGAAATGTAGATAAGCTGAATTGATTCTTTGTTCACTTATTAAGGTGATTAAGACTGACTCATAAACACTGCTTACTTTGTCAAGGCAGTCAACAACTGTAAAAGAAACTGAATGCTTTTATTGCACATGATGAGATGGTGCTAATGGAAATTGGATGAAGAGTTGATACAGAGCTACCAATCCTTTGAGACTACTGGTTCATTTACATGTGATGAAAACGTTAGTGTAAGACCAGTAACTGGTCAAATAAAACTTTTATCTTTGTTCACTGAAAAAAAATCTTTTAATGAGTAAAAGAAACTCACCAGTGAATTGGTTTCCCATTCAGTCTGTCATGCAACTCAGGAAATAGACTTCCAGAATTTCCACAATCAGTAGCTAAAAACGTTATCCATGAAAAAAAAAATAGCTATCCATATTATTTATTTAGCAGCATTCTGAGCATACTCTCCTGTAATTACCCTGACATTGTAAAGCAGTGAAAAAACTGCTGCCTTTTGTAGTCACATATTTATGTAAACATGGGTTCTTGAATTATTGTGACCCCAACATAAGGAACTGCTGAACAAGGAATCTTCTATGCATTCCCAATTACCCCAAATTTGTTGAATCAATACACTATAATCTTACTTACTGCTTCCCTTGTGGCTCAGCTGGTAAGGAATCCGCCTGCAATGCGGGAGACCTGGGTTTGATTCCTGGCTTGGGAAGATCCCCTGGAGAAGGGAACAGCTACCCACTCCAGTATTCTGGCCTAGAGAATTCCATGAACTATATAGTCCATGGGGCCGCAAAGAGTCAGACACAACTGAGCGACTTTCACTTTCAATCTTATTTATTAACTTAGTGATAGAACTTTTTTCATGACAGATAATTTTTAAGATTTTAAAAGCATTAAACATATTACAGCCAAATTGCAGTGTTTGTGCATGAATCTTTATTGATGAACAAGGGACTGCAAGAGAACTGTGCTGCTGCTTCTAGCCCTGCACTCTTTCTGGGAGTAATGGGAGTAATTCTATCACACTTGTCACACCTGAAGAAAGAATATTGGTCAGATGGAAGGGAATCATTAGCAAGGGGGTGGGGGCATATGGGAGAAAAAAGGGTGAACTTTGGTTGTGAATGGACAGTGCCATTAAGGACATCTTCTGTGCTACAGTACTCTGGCAACAGCTAGAACCTCCACCCTAGGCTCTCTACCATCCTCATCTTTGCCCAGCTGGCTTCTTGATTGCATGTACATCTCCTTTCTGTTCTGCCATCCTCAAATTAGCAGTCTTCTGTCAGTCTCAGGATGGTGGCCATAGCACCAAACATCATCTTCTCATGTGAAATGTTCAAAGAGAAAGAAAGGGATAGAGGGAGGAAGAGAAGAGAAAAATGCTTTCTCTTTGTATCCTCCTTTCTTACCAGGGTGAAAAATCTTTCCCATATGACTTAACAGACTTCCCCTCACATCTCCTTGCTCAGAACTGTGTCATAGGACTACCTCTAGCTGGGAGGAAGGGTAGGAAAATATGTATATACAGAAAAAGACAAGTATTTTTTAAAAACAGCACAGTAGAAATAACAGGACTTAGAGAAAGTACAAACTTAGGAACAGACCACTCAAAACCTATGCAGTTTTGTTACCTGAGGACCATAAAAGTTACTAGGCTAATGAGAAATACCAGCACAATTAAATCTCCTCTGGTGTTCTCAACATCACAGTAATCTTTTAGAGCTATATTGTCTGTTTTGTCTATGTGAGGCTCTTGAGTATTTTTTAAGATGATTTTTTAATGTGGACCATTTTTTAAGCCTTTATTGAATTTGTTATAATATTGCTTCTGTTGTTTATGTTCTGGTTTTTTGGCTTCAAGGCATGTGGGATCTTACCTCTCCAACCGGGGATCAAACCTGCACCTGCTGTATTGGAAAGTGAAGTCTTAACTACTGGACCACCAGGGAAGTTCCACTCTTGAGCCTTTAAATGTGCCAATCCAAATTGAGATGTGATGTAAGTGTAAGATACACCCCAAATTTCAAAGACTTAGTATGAAAAAATAATGTTGAATATCTCATTAATAGTTTTTATATTGATTATATGTTGAAATATTTCACCTGTTTCTTTTTACTTTACTTTTTGAAAATATAGCTACTTGAAAGTTTAAAATTGCACATGTTTCTCATATTTTTGCCAGACAGTGCCGCTTTAGAACCTTTAACCCTGGGACATGTGCTTTCTCCTTGGACATATAGTTCATTGAGGACATTTGATTCCAATTGAAAGCAGTTTCATTCAAATTAACTGCTCCAATGTCTCATGCTCTTGGATTGAAAGAATTAATATTGTTAAGAATGGCCATACTATCCAAAGCATTCTGCAGATTTAAGTAAGATTCCCTATCAAGTTATCCATGATATTTTTCACAGAACTAGAACAAATAATTTTAAAATTTACGTGAAACCATAAAAGACCCAGAATTACCAAAGCAATCCTGAGGAAAAAGAAAGCCATATATTTATATCTGAAGTCAAGGTGAATGTGTCATGGAGGCAGTGTATATGTCTATATGTGTTTAGAGGGATGGAGGCGTGTCTTTCTGAAGAGTAGTTTAGTGGAAAAGGATCAGGCTTAGATTATTTTTGCACCAATTGCATGTGACCAGAGACAAATTACCTTTTATCTTTTTAAAAATATGTATTTATTTACTTATTTGGCTGGGCCAGGTCTTAAATGCTGCACGTGGGATCTCTGATCTTTGTTGCTGCACACCAGATCTTCAGTTGCAACATGCAAACTCTCAGTTGTGGTATGTGGGATCCAGTTCCCAGACTAGGGATTAAACTCCGGGCCCCCAGCATTAGGAGTGCAGAGTTTTAGCCACTAGACCACCAGGGAAGTCCCCGCCTTTTTCCTTCATTTCTACTTACTCACTTGTTAAGGGTTATAACACTTACTTTAACCGTGCAGACAAGTATTAAAACACCCTCTGCTATGATAAACTACATTAACATTAAATTCAAATTATTATGTGAGTAATGTATGAAAATGATCTGAAAATGTTCAGTAGGTAGAGTCTATACAGATTTACAGTTCAGTTAAGTTTGGTGGGGTTTAAAACTCTTCTGTATGCATTTAGAAACGTAGGCTGTAAGTTTGGTTATGGTCTGGAATATTTGCCAGATTGGGGCCGAGAGTTCTGGCCTTGTGCTGCCCTCCTGTGCTGTTTAAACAGCTCAGCAAGTCAATTACATTCCTGCTTCATGAATGCTCTGCGGGGGAATTCTTATTACTTACCCTCTTCTGTCCTCATGTGGCGACTGAGGGCCTAACTATTCTGGATGTTTCTGTTTCTTTGGTGAAGGAAGCCAGATGGAAAACCACTCTGAAACATTTAGGTCAGAAAATCAAATCCCAAGTTAAGGAAAAAGGCAAAAAATTGCAAATTGCATTAGCTACTAGAGATGTAATTGGTTCACTGATACAGGAAGATCTTAAGCAGATTATTGAGGTTCGGAGAAAAATACCATTATGACAATGTCAGAAAAGGCTTATTGTCAAGAATAGAAACACAGCTCAATGTCCTTTTATTATGCTAAGAATTTACAATAAAGCGATGATTTTCTAAGCAGAACATTAGCCGGGTGAAATATGAGATTCACAAGCACAGCTCATTCAGTGCTAATTCTCTTAGTACAGCCTCCAAAAGCAATTCCTTTCCAAGAGGTTTAAGGTAATTTATCAACATGACAATTCTCTGGAAAGTTAAGAAAACACACTGAAGGAATTATAGAATGTGAAACCATACAGTGAAACAAGCAAAGGTGGTCAGTGGGTGGCATCTTCTTCACATGCTTAGCTCCCCATCTGCCAGTACCCAGGCCCCATCCCAGGCCTGCTCCCACACTGGCCTCCTGATATTAGAACCTAGCCACCCTCTAGATGAGGTATATGTGTGCCTATTTTGTTCATGTGGGTATATAGCATGCAGGGACATTACATGACTTACCTTTTAGTTCATTCCTGCCAGGCTTTCATATCCTCCACTTGGCCAGAAGTATTCTTATCAAGATCACCAATGACCTTCATGACCAAATCCAATGGTCAGTTTTCAGTCCTCATCTTACTTGACTTTCCAGCAACATTTGAGCCATTTGATCTCTCTCGTCCTTGAAACACTGTTTTACTTGGCTTCTGAGTCACCTCTCTCTTGGCTCTCCTCCACTCCATCAGTGGCTCCTTTATATTCTCCTCTGTTAAGAGACTTCCATAGTTTTGATTTCTAAAAGTTGTAATGCTCAGGCTTCTTCTCTATCTAAACTCGCTCCCTTCATGATCTTATCTAGTCCCAAGGCTTTAATATCATCTAAATGCTGAAAATTTACAAATTTGTGTCTCCAACACAAACCTCTCTCGCCTGACTTCCAGACTCATATATACAACTGCTTACTCAATGTCTCCACTTGGATGTCCATGTCTATGTCACACTTAGCACACTCAAAGCAAAATTTGTTCCTCCCTCAGTAAACCCCATTTCAGTATATGGCCAAACCCTCTTCAGTTGCTTAGGCCAAAAAGCCTTGGGGTCATTATGGACTCTTCTTTCCCATACACTCTCCATTTTCAATCATTTGGCAAAGTTTGCTGGCTAGATCTTTAAAAACATATCTGTCCACTGACAGATGAATGGATAAAGAAGTTGTGATACATACACACAATGGAATATTACTCAGCTATAAAAAGGAACACATTTGAATCAGTTCCAAAGAGGCAGATGAACCTAGAACCTATTATACAGAGTGAAGTAAGTCAGAAAGAGAAACACAAATATCCTATATTAACGCATATATATATAATCTAGAAAGAGAGTACTGACCATCCTATTTGCAGGGCAGCAAAGGAGACAGACTTTTGGACACAATGGTGGAAGGGCGGGCGGTGATTTGAGAGAGTAGCATGGAAACATACGCATCACCATATGTTAAATAGATAGCCAGTAGGAATTTGCTGTATGACAAAGGAAACCCAAAGCCAGTGCTCTGTCACAAACTAGAGGGGTGAGATGGGAAGGGAGGAGGGTAGGTGGCTCAAGGCCGGGGGTGGGGTGGGGATATATGTATACCTATGGCAGATTCACGTTGGTATATGGCAGAAACAATATTTTACAGTATTGTAAAATAATTATCCTCCAACTAAAAATAAGATAAAAATTTAAAAAGCCATATATCATAACTCTACCCTTTCTTCCACATACATTGCTACCACCCTGGTCTGAATCAGCATGACCTCTTTTTGGATTACTGCAATGGTCTTCCTACTTCTCTCGGGCTTCTTTGAAGAACTTCCCACACAGCAAAATGATCAAACTTAGCCAAAGTCAAATCAAAACTCCCCGCTCAAAGATGGCTTACCTCAATTGAAATAATATTGAAAGTCTTTACCATATCTTATAAAGTATACATGATCCAGGCCTCTAGTTTCTTTCTGATCTCATCTCCTACCTCCCAGCCCCTACATACTCTAACTCGCAAGTCCCTTTATTGTTCTTTAGCATCCCAGGCACATTCCTTGGGGCTCTAGGATTTGCTGTTTCCTCTGCCTGGAACACAGAAAATTATGTAGTCCATGCCCTCAATTCATTGAGGTCTCTGTTCAAATATCATTTAATCAAAGAGTCCTTCCTATTATAGCACCTGTCTTCATTACTCTCTGCACCCTCAATGACACTAGTTGAGCACCTTTAATGGCATGACACCCTGTGCTTACTTATTTGTGTATTGTCTGCCTTCCACACTTGAGTATTAACTCCATTCCATTAAGCAGGACTTTGGCTGTCTTTGTTTTCTGCTATGTCCCCAGAGGGTCTGGCATCTGGTAAGAGCTCATTAAAAATTTAATGAATGAAGGAATGAACAAATATTCATGTGAACAGTTATTCAGAGAGTGGTCAGGAACAGAAAATGAGCACTTTCCAGTATTTTTTAAACTGTAAGTTTGTGTAAACTGAAGACTGAGATGGTCATTGAGGGAGGTTTTCTCCTTCATATCTTCTCAATGAATGTAGTTGAAAATGGTGAGTTGGTGGTGAATATGTTTTTTGTTCCAAATTCCATATTCTACTCACAGAAGTTGGCCATTTATGTTTCAATCATGGAAATTAAGGTCATGAAACCAGAGTCTGCTATTTCCCCTTCTTATGAAACCAGCAATACTGCATTTTCTTACTACATTTTACTTAAAAATGAAAATTTTTTTCTCTAATTAAAAATGCCTCATGAATTTTTTTTCTCTAAAGTCTGACCTAAGCTCAGTTTTAAACCTTTTTTGAGTCCAGTTTCTTTCAAAGATGCTATTTTTCTTTTCAGAAATTCGACTCTCCTTTTCTCCAGAACCTTCTATTGATGAATAGTAGGTAAACTAAGCCAATGAAACTTCAGTGATAAAATTTACAAACTCACTAAGTCATTGCATCATCTACAAGGGTCATCACAGTGGACTCTGGACTCAGCTTCCGGAGGGCAGGCACACTGGTCCTAGCGCCTTGCCTGCACCTTTTTGTGGCTTTGGGACGGTCTTCTTAATCTTGGGGCCTCATCTGCAAGAGAGGATAATGACATTTGTCTTGCCATGGTGGTCTTATGAGGGTCAAATGTGATGAAATCAAAAAAGCTGCTTTCAAATATGTAAAGTATTAATCAGGGATGTCTTGGGTTCTACTAAGAGAAACCAGTAACAAGCTAGCTTGGAGCAAAGTGGAATTGTTTTACAAACACAAGCTGTCCCACGGAACTGAAATCCGGGTAGTTGGACCTCCCGAGTTGCAGGATCCAGAAACTGGGGAGTTTAGGGTGCTGAGTGTTATTTGTCTGTCTAAAACCTGGGGTCTCAGGACTTCTCTGGTGATCCAGTGGCTAAGACTCTGCACTGCTAATGCAAGGGGCCCCGGGGTTCAACCCTTGGTCAAGGAGCTAGATCCCACATGCCACAACTAAAGATCCCTCATGCCGCAATGAAGACCCAGGACAGCCAAATAAATAAATAAATGTGAAAACCTATGGTCTCTCTTCTCCAACTCTCTTTGAATGTCTCTTTCTTCTGACACTACAGGCAATCTTTATCTCCATCTCCATCACATATGGGCCAAAGATAGCTTTCTTAAAACTGTTCTTTCAATTCCAAATCTGTATTACCGTATGCATCTCTAACTTATAGTTTACTAACTGAAGTTTTTGAGACCTGGTTTTGAAGTTCCCAGGAGAGAGGATTTGGTCAGCCAAGTTCAAATCATATAGCTACCGACTCTCCCCTCTCTGGTCATCTTCAGGAAGCAAATGGGAGCAATATCATATAATCCCTTAGCAGAAAAGGCTAAGGGAGCAAACTCTCTGAGAAGGTTGCATGGGGCAGTGAAGAAAAGAGTGTTGCACAGCTCAACTGTGATGAAAAATATGGAGAACATTCCGCATATGCTTTCCCTTACTTTGGAAAACTTTACGCCGGATGAGACCTGGTCATGTGATTACTTTCGGCATATTTGTAAATACAGACAGGTCTCAGAGAGTCCTGCCAACCACACCATATCTTTACATTACATGTCAGATTCATGTCTCCAGTATTATCTCTGTTACCCATTTTTGTGTGGGGTGGGGATTATCATGCCTGTTTTTAAAAATTAACTATTCTTATTTGGTTGAGTTGAAACCCCATGGCTGCATGATGGTTTTCTCTAGTTGTGGCGAATGGGGAACACTCTGTAGTTGCAGAGTGTGGGCTCTAGGTGTGCGGGCTTCAGTAGTTGCAGCACATAGGATCAGTAGTTGTGGCACATGGTCTTAGTTGCTCCGAGGCCTGTGGGATCTTCCTGGACCAGGGATTGAACCCATGTCCCCTGCATTGGCAGGCAGATTCTTAACCACTGGACCACCAGGGATGTCCCGTTGTTACCCTCTTAAGGAACATAACCTCTTATTTTTTTTCCCTCAAGGATATAGTTCATTTCAATATATATACTGACAGTAACAAATCAAATTCTCAATCTTCGATATTCTTTATCTCTCAGACTTTCCCATTTGTATTAGTTGTTGTTCAATCGCTAAGTCATGCCCGACTCTTTGCGACCCATGGACTGCAGCATACCAGGTTTCCCTGTCCTTCACTGTCTTTTGGAGTTTGCGCAAACTCATGTCCATTGAGTCAGTGATGCTATCCAACCATTATCCTCTGTCACCCCCCTTCTCTTTCTGCCCTCCGGTATGAGTTAAGATTGACTATAAAATGTTATAACAAATCGACCCAAACTAACAGAGTTTGACAAAGTAGAAATTCATTTTCTCCCCCTGGGTCAAGTCATTGATGGTGACGCTATCATCTTTAACGTGAGTCTTCCAAGGTTGCAGTAATATTCACCTTAATATTCACCTTAATATAGTCCATGGGAGTGGTGAGAGAGGGGCAGAAGGGGAGGGGTCATGTGATAGGTTTTATACACTAGGCTGGAAGACACACATCACTTTTTCCTACATTCTGCTGGAAAACACCTATCATCAGACCACATCCAACTACAAAGGAGGGTGGGAAATTTAATGTAGCTGGGCAGCTGTATGCCTGGTTACAATTCTGATACTGAGGAAGAAGAGGAGAATGGCATTTGGTGGACAGCAAGCCGTCTCTGCGACATCCTCCCTGTGTGCTACTTCTCTTATTTAATAGCACCATTCTCTCAATTACCCGTAAAGTCATCCCCCATTTCTCCGTCTTTCACCAGCCCTCCTATCTGTTCTGACTACCTAAGCAAACCCACATTCATTCCTTGTTTTGCATTCCTTCCTCTGCGCCACAGCTTAAGGCCCTTGTATCTCTTGCTTAGGGCTGCGGAGGTGGCGCTAGTGGTAAAGAACCCAGAGGTGCAAGAGACGTGGGTTCAGTCCCTGGGTTAGGAAGATCCCCTGGAGGAGGGCGTGGCCGCCCACTTCAATATTCTTGCCTGGAGAATCCCAGGGACAGAGGAGCCTCGTGGGCTACAGCCCATCGGGTCACCAAGTCGTACACGACTGAAGCGACTTGGCACACACCCACCTCTTGCTTGAGCAACTGCAGTCAGCCTTCAAAGTCACCTCCCTATGTCAGTGCCTCCATGCTCATCACAACCACCCTATACTCTGCTGTCAGATGCCATTTCTGAACCCAAACATCTGACTGTCCAAGACAGCTTGGGGTCCTTTAATTTTTTTTAATTCATTAAAAAAAATATGTATTGATTTGGCTGCACCAAATCAATTAGTTGTGGCACAAGAGATCTTTCAGTTGTGGTATACAAACTGTTAGTTGTGGCATTTGGGATCTAGTTCCCTGACCAGGGATCGAAACTGGACCCCCTGCATTGGGAGCGCATAGTCCCATATTTTTTTTAAATTAATTTTTATTAGAGGTACTTCCTTGGTGGTCCTTGGGCTAAGACTCCATGCTCCCAATGCAGAGGGCCCAGGTTCAGTCTCTGGTCAGAGAACTAGATCCTGAGGGTTGCAACTAAAGATCAAAGATTCCCTAGTGTTACAACTGAGACCCTGCACAGCCAAATAAATAACTTAAAAACTTTTATTGGTGTATAGTTGCTTTACAATGCTGTCTTCAACTGTACAGTAAACTGAATCAGCTACACGTATACATATATCCCCTCCTTTTTGGATTTCCTTCCCATTTAGGTCACCACAGAGCACTGAGTAGGGTTCCCTGAGCTATAGGTAGGTTCTCATTAGTTATCTATTTTATACATGGTATCAATAGTGTATATATGGTCAATTCCAACATCCCAATTCATCCCACCCCCCACCACCTTGTTAGTTTGTTCTCTACTTCTGTGTCTCCATTTCTAGACTCCAAATCTATGCAACTTGGGTCCCTTAACTGTTACCTCCTCTCCTGGTCAAGGCAGTGATCACTGCATACAAAGTATCTGCAGCTATGCCTTTGTAACTCAGTAGCTCACACCAGACAGCCTCCTGTTCTCTGTTCCAAGCCCTCTTTCTCTGGTCTTGTGGCTTATGCTTCTTTCTACCCTTTTGCCTCACATCTGTGCTCTGTGCAAAACTCAGTTCCCTTTTGATTAAGACCATTATGGGACCATCCACCCAACTTTCATTTGGCTCTGTCCCTAGATTCTGTTTCTCAGGGTACAGGCTTGCTCTTGGTCAGGAGACATGTTTGAACAATGATCATGTTATTCCCCTCACCAAAAGCTCCTTTGCTTACTGAATAAAGCAGACTTTTCCACTAGCATGTCACCCCCATGCCTGTCACTGTCTGATCCCAACCCCCAATTACCACCCCTGCCAATACAGCTTTTTAATTTTCATGCTCTCTCTGGAGTCCTCAAAGCATCTTTCCAAGGGCACTTTCTCATTCTTCAAGATCTGACTCATATCACCTCCTTTACAGCTTCCTCTTTCTCTCTCCTTTGTACTCCATCTTTGAACAGAGTTCTTCCATATTTTGCTTTCTATCTATGGAGTTTCTGTGCAGAGGGTGGTCTCCTCATCTAAGATGAAAGTGTTAGTCACTCAGTCGTGTCTGACTCTTTGCGGCCCCATGGACTGTAGCCCTCCAGGCTTCTCTATCCTGGGGATTCTCCAAGGAAGAATACTGGAGTGGGTAGCCATTCCCTTCTCCAAGGGATCTTCCTGACCCAGAAATCAAACCCTGGTCCCCTGCATTGCAGGCAGATTCTTTACTGTTTGAGCCACCAGGGAAGCCCTCTAGGATGAATACTCCCTAAAAGGCAAGGATTGTGACTTCCTCATCCTTTCATTCTCCACACTGCTGAGAATACAACCTTGGAGAATACCTTTCCCATGGTAAGAGGACATCATTCCAGTGTTCAGAACCTCCTACTGCTTCAGTGGCCTCCCCTGTCAGCCAGTCATGGATTAAAACCCTGCATAGGCCTACCGTGCTGTATTTGAGCAGATGTTGCTGCTGTTACTGCCTCCTCTCTCCTCTTTGTTCCTTGAAGACAAAATCACACTTCAGAACTTTTGTGTTTGCTGTTCCTCTCCATCCTCCATTTAAAAAAAAATTTTTTTAAAGTCTTTTGACTTTACACAATTTAAACTTGGACAAATTTATTCTAGTCAAGCCATAAGTGTTAACATGTAAACTTGTTTTGATTAAAGAATTTTTCTATAAAAAAAAAGTCTTTTGAATTTGTTACAATATTGCTTCTATGTTTTAGTGTTGGTTTTTGTTTTTGTTTTTTGGTCAGGAGGCACATCAGATCTTAGCTCTCCCACCACGGATGGAACCCCCACCCCTTGCATTGGAAGGAGAAATCTTAACCACTGGACCACCAGGGAAATCCTCTGCTGTTCCCTCTATGGGGACACTACATGGCTGCTCTCTCTGGAGTCCTCAGAGCATCTCTCCAAGGGCACTTTCTCAATGAAGCCTTCTTGGACCACACTAGTCACACTGGGACCTCACAACACTCTCTTTCCCCCTCCTCTGCTTGTTATTCTCCATAGCATGTATCACTTCCTTCCGCGGTATGTATATTTCACTCATGTATTATTGTGTATTTTTCTGTCTCCTCTCCCCCTACTAGAGTGTAAGCGGTCATCCTAGTGTAAATCTGCTTGTTTACCTCTGTATTCCCAGAGTCTCAGATATCAAGGCACTCAAAAAATATTTGTAGAAAGAGTAAGCAAATTAATAGAAGATGCTCAATAAGTATTTATTAAATTGAATAAAAAACGTCAGAAACACATTGTGAAATTTCCAAACTCTAAAAATATGTCGGTTTAGGAGCATAGCGAAATTGAACGAGCCTCGCCTCACCGTAAACATCCTCGAGGAAGGATTAAAATCGTGTGCTCGAGGTGGGAGGGGCAATGGGGCCAAAAAGCGTGCGCCTTCGCAGAAGTTTTGGGGGCTGCTTGACTTCCCCCTGCGAGGAACCGCACCTGGGAGGCGAGCTTGCTCAGCCGCCCCGCCGGGACACTCGGCTACCACACAGGTGTTTTCTTTTAAGTAATTGTGGTCTTCGTCTCTCTCCCAAGCTGTTAAAGGACACACAAATCTTGGGTGGCTTATGAGCCACTTCTCAGCTCTCAGGAGAAAACCACTAAGGGTGAAACTGACAACAAAAACATCACCCAAGACGAGATTCTGGGTCTTGGGGGCAGCCGAGCCCCCTTTTTCAGAGCAGCGCGAGTGTAACTTTTCTGTCTTCTCCCCAGGCTCCGCCTTTGGGCTGTTTATTGGAAATTCTTCTCCCGGGCTCAGTCTTTTAAAGCCGCCGCATACTTTCAACAGGAGGATGGCGCTCACAGCTCCCGGTTCTCTTCCCTCGGGGACTCCGTCGTATTTTTTTAACGCTTCGTCGCTACTACAGCAGACGCCTGCCCTCTCACTATTTACCCCGCAGTTCTCCGGTGCCTTGACTGTAAACAAAACACTTTAGATCATAGCAAGGTCGGAGTAAGCACAGCCTTTCTGCTGGCAGCCAGACGTCTTAAGGTGGCGTCACTGTGACTCGTTTGGTTTTCAAGATTAACAAAGCGACAAAATGGTGGTCCTACATATTAGTTAAAGAAATATTAAGGGTGCGTAGGGGATGAAAGTATCCATTTTTTACTTCTCTGGAAGCTGTTAATTCCACGAATAAAATCAAACATTTGTGGCAAGGTGTAATACTCTAGAATGTTTCAATTTACATAGATGTGGTATCTGAATTTATGCTCATATAAAGAATTTTGCTCATATAGAATAAGAATTTTGGTGTAGTCCAACAACTGTGTAAAGATTTCAACAACAATAATCTATAATTTCAGGAGTAGGGTATAAATTATGGTATTGAGACCTGCCCTAACTTTTCTGTCCCTCTTCTCCATCTTCTCCAATTCAGTAAACCAAGTGGGGGCATTCGACGTAAAATAAAGAAAAAAAGAAGGTGAGACCTTTTACTTAGATGCCAGGTGAAATATTTTCTCTCCATCAGGTAGGAAGTCCGGCCTTTGAAAGCACTGCCTCTCTCACTGCTCTCTGGGTCTCACCCTGCCCTTTTGGAATCTGCATTTTAGTCATATTAAGTGCAAGGTCATACCAAAGGCCAGTGACAGTCGTGTTCAAATATCAGGGACCACAGGCCACATCAAGGAAACAGCTGCAAGCAGCCCAGAGCATGAGAAGGAGCCATTTTGAATCATTTATAGGAGATGAGGACCTGCAGACTGTAGACAAGAGAATCACTCTGGGTGATACCCAGAGAAATCTCTCTTGAGTCTGTTTCCTCAGTGGTTAAAAGAGAAGGTGGAAGCACAGGGTTTCCAAGGTTCCTCCTAACTCCTACATTCTGGAGTGTCTGAAGCAAGGCAGGCACACAAAGTGGGCAAATACTATGTGGGTTAAGAAAACAAGTTAAATGTCAAACTCATCTGTAGCATAGATGCCTAAGAAAACTGTTGTGCACAATTGCTTCTGGGCACTGTTAGAACCGGAGATCCCTTTCCAGTAAAATGTGTAACTTTGATCCAGAACAAAAGGAGGATAGGGAGGGCAGTTAAAGACCCTTTGTTTCAGATATAACAGCCTGTCCATCCTGTTTTAACTTACATCACCTTGCTCAGGAGCACACTGCTAGGTAAATTTCAAGTTGCAAAGGGGAGCAGAGAAATGCCGAGACACTGGGTTGACCGAAAAGCCCGTTCTGTAGGATCTCCTGGAAAAATCCGAGCCAACTTTCTGACCAACCGAACAATCTCAGACGTGAGGACACGGTTGTGGTTGCTTTAGAAATCACTTCGCAACCCGGACTTTCCGATTCCTTTCTCTCCTGGAAGACCCGCCGCCCTTTAAAAGCGTCACTCACTTGCATCTAAATGGTGTTCTGGGTGGGTTCCGAGAAGTTGAGTCTGGTGGGAGAGAAGGGTGGAGGAAGGAAGAAGCTGTTATGTTTGGCGGCTGGACTCAGGTAGAGGAAACTGCTACAACCCGGCAAAGAATTGAAAAAATACAAAGAGGAGACGAGTTCCCACACGCAGCCCGCGTCAGTGAACTGTACTTGGGAGGCAAGAACCTGGGCCAGGGGTGTAACCTCGCTTTTTTTTTTTTTTTTTTTTTGTTTTAAACTAAATGTGTCTGAGACAGCTACAAAGTTTATTAGGGACTTGGGAGACCAGTTGACTTTTTGATCTTGCAATCCTTTCTCATTTTTTATTGAAGGAGACCTTGGGTTCAGAATACATGATAAAGACTGCATCTATTCCAGGATAATTTATAGAAAGACGTCCTCCTAGGGTTCTCCCCTAAGCTCCTAGCCTCCCCTAGAAATAGCAAAGACTTCTAGGTTAAGGGTGAACTAACCACTGCTCACCCCCAGCTTAAGGCACCCAGGCCGAGGGGCTCCCCGCCTCCCCCGCCGTGTGAGTGATTGGGACCCCCGGGGGAAAGCCCAGCTAGGGGGCCGAGCTCCCACCCTGCGTCCCCCATCCCCTGCTCGGCGAGTGCGGGGAAAACAAGATCGCCAGCCAGGGGCACCACCACCGGCGGCCGAGCACCTTGGAGCTCTCCCCCGCTTTCCAGGGCGAGGAGCCGGGGAGGTCGGGACTTCAGAGCAGTGGCGCGCGGGCCCGCGCAGCGCCCGGGATCAGAACACCCGCCGGCCGGCGCCGCTGCCCAGGCCCCTCCCCGGCCGTTTGGCGAGCTTGTTTGTCTTATTTGTAATTTCTCCGAGGCCAGCCGGAGCAGGTCTGCTGGCAAGCCGTGCGCCTCCCGCAGTCACGCGACCAGCCCCGGGTCCCGGCCGCGCGCTCAGCGGCGGCGGCCGCGGCGGCGCGCCCGGGAGGCGGGGAGGCGCGGCAGGGCCACCTTAAGGCCGCGTTCGCCAGCCTCGGCGGGGCGGCTCCCGGCGCCGCGACCAATGATCTCCTCCTCTGTTTAAATAGACTCGCGGTGTCAATCATCTTCTCCCTCGTCAGCCTCCCTTCCACCGCCATATTGGGCAACTCCAAAAAGGGGGCTCGTCTTTTCGGGGGTGTTTTTTTTTCTTCCTCCCTGCTTTCCACTGGGCTCACTCTCTGGCCGCTCCGCGACTCCGCGACGCCCGCAAGGTTTGGAGAGGGCGCTCGGGCGGCGGGACCCGCGGGCTCTCGGCGGCCCGGACTCGGAGCGGCTCTGCCCCCTCCTGTCCCGGCGGCGCTCGGCTCCCCTCCCCTCCGCTCCCCGCCCTCCCGCTTGATCGGCCGGGATCGGGGCTGCCTGGCCCCGGGGGGCTGCCCCTCGCCCCCTCCCCCAGCCCCGCGCGCGCCTAGAAGCTCGGGCGCTGACTCGGCTCGCGTTTGTTTCTCTTGGCTCCAGGGGCCGGCGCAAGGCTTATAAAGAGGGGCTCGGGCTGGGTCGGGGCGTTTTGTTTTGTTCGGTTTTGTTTGGCGAGAGAGAGGGCGCGCGCGCGAGAGCCCCAGTCGCCGAGACCCCCCACCCCCACCCCACCCCCCGGGAGGAAGATGTCAAACGTGCGAGTGTCTAACGGGAGCCCGAGCCTGGAGCGGATGGACGCCAGACAGGCGGAGTACCCCAAGCCCTCGGCTTGCAGAAACCTCTTTGGCCCTGTCAATCACGAAGAGTTAACCCGGGACTTGGAGAAGCACTGCAGAGACATGGAAGAGGCCAGCCAGCGCAAGTGGAATTTTGATTTTCAGAATCACAAGCCCCTGGAGGGCAAGTACGAGTGGCAGGAGGTGGAAAAGGGCAGCCTGCCCGAGTTCTACTACAGACCCCCGCGGCCACCCAAAGGCGCCTGCAAGGTGCCGGCGCAGGAAGGCCAGGATGCCAGCGGGGCCCGCCCGGCGGTGCCTTTACTTGGGTCTCAGGCAAACCCAGAGGACACGCATTTGGTCGATCAGAAGACTGATGCCCCGGACAGCCAGACCGGGTTAGCGGAGCAGTGCCCTGGGATAAGGAAGCGACCTGCCGCTGACGGTAATGACCCTTTCCGATGTGTAAAATGTCTGTCCCTGTCTGTCTGCCGCGCTCCTTCCCCTGCTTGAGGGTCTTTAACCGCAGCCTTCTTTTCAGCGCGTTCTGACTTTGCTTTTGGGGCGGAGGCGAGGGGAGCGCACTTTCCTACTGTGATGTTGTACATGCTATTTATTTAGTTGCGTGCTTGTCTGTTTATGACTTTTAAGTCAGAAGCTTGAGATTGTGTTATCTGATCATTTCTCTAACTGAAAACATCGCGGCTCCTCCCAGATAGACAGCGGTAGGTATGTGACAAGGTTGGGATGTTTATCAACTGCCTCCTCCTTCGCTTTGGAGAGAGAGCTTTGGAGCGTAGAAAATACACTTTCTGTTATGTGAAAACAACCTCATTTTGTGCCCTTAAAGGCCACGGGGAATGACGGACCCAGGATTGTGGGTGGAGGTGGTGGGTTTTTTGTCCCCTGACTCTTGGGCTCACTTCTGTCGGCCATTGTTTTTTTCTAATAATGATTGTTTGTGTGTGTTCTTTTTAAAATACCCTCTTGCCCTTAGATTCCTCTCCTCAAAACAAAAGAGCCAACAGAACAGAAGAAAATGTTTCAGACGGTTCCCCCAACGCCGGTTCAGTGGAGCAGACGCCCAAGAAGCCCGGCCTCAGAAGGCGTCAGACGTAAACTACTCGGTGGGTTGAGGACTTGGAGCAGATAAGTGACACCCCAATCGGGTTGCAGGAACTCATGTGCTTTCAAGCCCCAAGATAACCCGATCTCAGTGGTGGCTGGCAATGAAAACTTGTGGGCTTTTGTTTTATGTTTTGGGAGGACAAAAAAGTAGGAATGGGGAAGACTGGGAATCAGTAGGGGGGGTGGGGTATTGTAGTTCTTCCCAGTTTTCACCTCCTGAGATTATTTTCCTTTGAAGCACCAACTGATCAGAGCAAGTGTCCCAAGCAAGTACTTGTAACCAAGGCTCTGTGAGTAGGAAGGTCAGTTCCCTGAAGGTGCCATCAAAACATGTCCAGAACAATAGGTTCTTTTTCCATCTGACCAGGAGTGGGGGTCTGCCTCCATCCCACTTCATGAGAATTCATCTCCCAGAGGACCACGTTGACTCAGTAACAGATTTTGAGCTCTCCATGGACAAAAATGACAAATAAATGATTTAATTCAAACTTTGAGGGAAAAGTGAGGCAATTTTCCTCACTGAAAAAGTGGTTCATATCCAGATAATCGTTAGAAATGTGACAAGAGAAATATGTGACTTTGTTTTGTCTTTATCATTTTCATACGCTCTCACTCTCTCTGGCTTCTGATGAGTTTGGGGGATGGAGAAGGAACCTGTGTGTTTAAAAAAATAAAACTGAAATGGAAGGCTCAAAAATACTAAGGTTCCTGCGGAATTTCTGATAACACTGAAGTTGCAAAGCAGAAGTTAGAGTGACTCTGCCAGAGTAAGCAATCCAGGAACACGTCAGCATGTGTATGCTAATCATGCTATAACAGGAGAAGCTGGGTGCTTTAGAGGAAATGGAGAGTAGTTATCAGGGATGGCAGGGGTAGGTGTACCCCCAACATTAGAAGTGGAGATTTTTGCCATCTACTAAAATATGTTCAACATGAAAAGCTAATGTGAAGAATCAACCCCCAGCTTTACATGGATTGGTCTTCTTAAGGATCAAACTACACATATTCATAGTTTGTAAACTTCTTACAATAACTATGTCCTTCTTTCTCTGCCCAAACACTCTCACTAGCCTAGCATATAAAGAGATCCCAAGAAATGTTTACACTAACTTTTAAAATCCTCACCTATAAAAATTTTAAAAAGGATAAAGGTGAGGTTCAAGTTTTGTGTTTTTAAATCAGTGTCATATATAGGACTTGGCTACATAGACCTGATATTTTTCAGAGCTTATATGAAACAGTGCTATGAAACCTCTACATCACAGCTTATATATATGAAGTAGGTAAATTGGATGAAAATGATTTCTGAAGTAACCTTAACACCTGCGGCTCTTGGTTTGTGACTTGTGGCATAGGTCGTCAGATGAGCAAATCAGACCTGCTGAGTTTTGATCTGGCTCCATTCTTGCAAACCGAGAAGCACTTGTTAGTAAATATTGCCAGTTCAGAGAATACAGGAAATCGTAGTAAGGACCTATTCATAAGCATTCATGTGTCTATTTCTACATATGAGTAAGACTAGAAGAGTTTGAGAAAAAAAAAAGTGAATAGAATTTTCTTTGGAGATACTTCATAAGTATCATTGCCAGTTATTTTTCAAACTGAGAAAATTCTGCTACTCTTAAGTGTTAATGGTTTCTGAATTTTCCCATGTCTGTTCTTTCTCAGTATCTTTGACCCCAATTCTCTAGACCAGGGTTTCTCAACCTCTGCACTGCTGACATTTGGGGCCGAATAATTTTTTGTTGAGGGAGGCTGTCCCGGGCATTGTAGAATGTTCTGGCAGCATCCCTGATCTCTTGAAGCACATGCCAATAGTAACCGCTCCAGTCATACCCAGTGTGACAAGCAAAATGTCTCCAGACATTGCCAAATGTCCCCCCCGGGGGTGGGGGGGGTGGGGTGGGGGCGGGTGGCGAAGGGCAGGCAGCAGAATTACCCACTGTTGAATACTACTGTTGTAGACAAAAACCTATAGCACAGGGGAGAGTGAAATGCCAGTGAGATAAATGTTGGTTGGAGATGACTCTAGTCAGCAGCTTTTAGTATGTTCGTTCTTTCCCATTGCTCAGGTATTTCCCAGCTAAAACAGTAACAAAATAATTCCGGTAATATATTGGCAATGTTATTCTAGTGCTTTTTCTTCTAATTCTTTCTCCTTGTTTCTTTTGCAGAATATGAGTATGTTTCCTTGTTTCCGATACATCACTGCTTGATGAAGCAAGGAAGATATAAATTAAAAATTTGAAATACATATCTGACTCCAAGAATGGACAACCTTTACAAGCACTGAGCAGCAACAGACTTAATAACACTAAAGTTTTAGGCACTCTTAAATCATCTGCCTCTAAAAGCATTGGATGTAGCATTGTGCAATTAGGTTTTTCCTTATTTGCTTCATTGTACTACCTGTGTATATAGTTTTTACTTTTTATGTAGCACATAAACTTTGGGGAAGGGAGGGGCGGGGGGGGGGGGGAATGAGGAATTGGCATGGGGGGGGCGGTTGAAGAGCTTGCTTCGATTTAGAGCAAGGACAAAAATATTTGACTTGCATGAAGAGAAGCAGTTTAGGGGAAGGGTTTGAATTATTTTCTTTAAAGATGTAATGTCCCTTTCAATGAAAACTGATATTTCATTTAAAAAATCATCCAAATTTGAACACTGGCTGCAGATAATTGCTATTTATTTTTACATGAAGTTTTTTCTCATTTGGGAGCTCTGATGATTCCGTTATGTAGTAGCAAATGGCTTTTTTTTTTTTTTAAACAACAACAAAAGACTCCTCAGTGCTCCCCACTAGTCTCCCTTACCGTTGGAATTTACCAGTATTCAGTAGTCTGGTAATCACTCCAGGTACCTCTGAGCAAAACTCTGGCATGTATGTGGGGAGTGTTCTGAATGCTCAGAATTAACCATTTAATTTTTATCAGATTTTTGAGAACATTTCTTAATTTTCTTTTCACTTCAGGGTGTGTAGACACAGTCAAAATAATTCTAAATCCTTGGATATTTTTAAAGATCTGTAAGTAACTTGACATAAAAAATAATGAAATAATTTTTAATTTACAGCTTCTCATTCTGTTTCTTAATTTGTCCAAAGGATAGTGGTATTTTTAAAGGAAAGTGAATATAGAGAAAAGTACCCGTGGGTAGGCAAAATGGATGCTACATCTTTAAACAGTATTTTTACATTGCCTGTGTATGTGTATGAAACAAAACCATTTGAAGTGTACCTGTGTACATAACTCTGTAAAGACACTGAAAATTATACTAACTTATTTATGTTAAAAAGAGATTTTTTTTTTTAATCTAGACAATATACAAGCCAAAGTGGCATGTTTTGTGCATTTGTAAATGCTGTATCGAGTAGAGTAGGTTTTTCCCCTTCTTCTGTTCTTCTGTTAAATAATATGGCTTTGCTTAAAAGGTTGCATACTGAGCCAAGTATAATTTTTTGTAATGTGTGAAAAAGACGCCAATTATTGTTACACATCAAGTAATCAATAAAGAAAACTTCCAGAGCTATTTGTTGAGTTGAACTGTATATAAATATACTTTACTAAGCTTGAGGTATTCGACTTAGCATTCTAGTCATTTCCACAAATGTAATATGAAGTGGCAAATACCTAGATAATTCAGGCCTACCACTCAGATGATGTTTATGTAGGACCGAATGTAGTAGTAATGCATTTCCACTTAGTTCTGTATGGGTGGACAAAACTTTAGAAGTGGAAAGTGGGAAAGCCACATTTTCATATTAATAAGATGGTAATATTTATATCTTCTAGAATATGAATGTGTCAGAACCAAAAATTCTTATATAAGTGTAGACTGATCACACACTTGCAGGATTGAAAATGAAACTAACATGGTGACTTCTCTAAATTCTGTATTTACACACACACAATGTTGTAAGGAACTAGAGCAATTGTTCAGACCCTCTAAGCTACACCTCTCCTCCAAAATATTCAGATATATAGGTCCTTTAGAAAGGGGTGTGCATTCCACACTAATTTAGATAGAACAGGTATCCTTAAAATTTAACTGGCCATCATACACCAATTCCTCAATTTCTAGATTTCCTGGTTACACTCTACACAACCTTAAACTGGTTAATCTGAATACCGAATCTGAGGGTTTGGGGGTCCCATATCCACATAGCAAAGTTATTTTTTATTTAAATAAAGTTAAATAGCATCTTAAAGTCAGATTTACTAAGACAATCCCTCTAATTTAAAATTCTCTTAGAAGATGTGGCTAAGGTGTAAAAGTAAATTATTTTTTCTAGGAATCTGCAAATTGTTAAATCGCAAAAATCTGGATTTGGATTAAATAGTTTCTCTTGAATAGTTGCATTTAATTTATTGCACATCAAAGGGGGCTCTAAACAAGATAATTTCAGCTTATTTTGACCTGAAATTGCTTATCCAAAAAAAAAAAAAACAAAAAAACCCCCAGGATTGTCTGTCTTCGACTGCCGGGAAGGGAGAAGTAGGTCCTTTGGTGGCTGGGCCACATCTTCCAAGTTGGGGTATTATTTTAATTAAAGACTAAAGGTGTTTTTGTGATTCTATTCAAAACACGAAGGCAGGGTGTTTTTCAGGAAGAGACTGAGAAAGCAAGAAAAACAATTCAAAATGGGGAGGAAGGAGTGGAGAGTCAGGAAATAATGAAATAAAGTCTCTCTGAGCCAAAAAGAGTACTTTAAAACGTGTTTCTAACAGATGGGGGGGCAAAAATCCTCTTCTAAAAGCTGCTTCTACCCCCCACCCCCGTTTCTTTCTCCAAGAGTCATCGTTAATGCGAATTTTTAGAGATTGCGTTTTAGGAGTACAGGGCCAGAAAGAAGTGGATGCTCGTCGCGCCAGGCACGTTCACAGGAACGCAGCCCCTAAAGTCATCGTGTCGGTCCTTCGCCCGTTCTGCGTCAAGTCTCTAAACGTGTCCCCGAGATTCTGACCGTCCTCTCCCCGACCCCGGACTGCCTGGTCCGCCGCGGGCGTCACTCCGAGGGGATGCGGCCGCCAGCGCCAGGCACCCCCCACCCGGCTACTCCGGCCACCGCGCCGTGGTCTCTCCGCCCTGAGCCGCAGCCCTACGGTCGCCCGCCGCGGCAGTTGCGGGGTCGGGCTGGCCGGAGCCTCCGCAAGAAAAAACTATCAAGTCTAGCTCCTCGTCTGCTACCGGCTGCTCCCGCACCTCCCGGATCGCTGAGCGCAGTTCCCGCGCCCCGGGCACCCAGAGGCCGTGAAGGGCGGCTGCGCCTCGGCCCGCGCAGCTGGGCTGGGCGGTTTCTCCGAAACTTGCCTCTCTCATCATCTCCCCTCTGGGCTCAGAAAGAAGCGAAAACCCCCATTGCTCTCCACAATCAGACCCTGTCCATCAGTACCCCGCCAACTCCAGGGCGCTGAGGAGATGTGAGCGGAGGGGAGAACCTTTCCGAATTCGTGGACCCTCCAGGGCAGTAGTCCGCTCCCACCCCCACCTCAGGCTCCAATGATCCGCAGCCCCGCGCATTTCGAAAGGCTTCTCGGCTCGCCGGCGGCCCAGGAGGGCCGCAGCCGCGCGCTAGAGGGGCCGAGCGCCGCTGCCGCTCGCGGGGGTCGCTTCCTCACTTACACCCGCTCTAGCAAGTCCCCCGGTCGCATCCCTGCTGCCCAGTGAGGGGGATCAGGGCAGGGCAGGGAAGAACTAGGAAACTGTGAGTTCAGGGGCGTGATTGGAGACGAAGGGGACCGTGGAAATCTACAGGAGGGGAGCGGGGCGCGCGGCCTTTGAGGCCACGGTGCGCCCACCGGCCGCGCGCCGGGACCTTTCCCGGATGCCGAGGAAAGTTGCCTTCGCCATTTCATCGTCACCCTTGTTAGCGTATACACTTGTTCTTCCGAAGCTTTTTCTGACTGGGAAAAAAAGTGTTTTAAAAACTCATCTAGGATCTGATGTTTTCCAGACTACGAGTTTTTTAAGTTTGCCAAGTTTTTCACCTGGGCCACACCCTATGCTCGCTCCCCTGCCTCCCGGTCAAACTTAAGGTAAAAATCCTGCGCAGTGGGGGAGGGCAAGAGGGTCCACGGTCACGCTTGACCCTCCCTTCCCCCGGGTGTCGGCGTGGGGGCGGTGGCACCGCCTGTATCTCGGCTGGCGTGGGGGTGGGGCAGGGTGGGGTCAGCGCCAGCCGGGACCCCGCAGAACCGAAAGTGTAGGCTTCACACGTCAATTCGAGGCCCCGTGGGCTGGGGGGGGGGGGGGGGCCTCTCCGCGTGCTGGGCCTGTCCCGCGTGGGAACACACACAAGAGGGAGGCAGGAATCAATAACTGAAAAGTACAAAAAGGAGTAGAGGCGGGCTGGGCGCGAAACATCGACGCGCCTCAAAAGGAAGGCGAAGAAAAGGCCGGGAGAAGGGCGCGCAGCCGGGGGACAGCGGGGCCGGGGGATTGCATCATTGCAGCTCCCCCGCCAGAAAAAAATGGGCTCCGAACCGCGGCCACCATCATGGCGCTCGGGCCGGGCCGCGCTTCCCGCGCGCCTTCCCTGAGCGCACGGGGCCACGGGCGCTTCGCGTCGAGCGAGAGATCTGCGGACACGTCCCCCGTCCCTCTTTGGCACCCGGCCCCCACCCCCTCCTGCCTTTTGTGTGCTTGTGGACATGTGTGCGTGCCTCCCCGCGAGTGTGTGTGCGGACCCGAGAACTTGCAGATTATTTTTTTTTTTTCCTCTTTTTTTCCCCCCTCCTGTGCTGGTGGTTGTAAACTTGATTGGCATTGGCTGCGCCCACTGACCCCGGCGCCGAGTCCACTGAAGATTTAAGGTGGATCCGAGAGGCTGCAGCTTCGGGCGGAGTCTCGGGCTTTTAGCTAGTTTTGGAGGAAAAAAAAAAACACCCCAAACCGTGCGCCCGCCGTGTTTTTACGCATCCCCTGCGGTACCAGCCCCGGCGCCCTCCCCGCTCCGCTGGCTCCGCCCTCCTCTCGCTTCTTTCCCATTGGCCCGCGAGGGCAGTTTGAATTTTTTTTTCCTTAGGAAGCTTGTTTTCTCGAGGGAAAAAAAAAAACTACTGCGCCCCAGATCGTGTGATGAAAGCTACTTCGGCGGCCGGAGGTGGGGTGTTGTAGCCGGTTTTGTGTAGCCGGGAGGGAGGTGTGTTGAGGGGCCGAGTTTCTAGTCCCAAATTTTCCTCCTAAGAGCGGTTGACAGTGTGCGAGCGGGTCGGGGGGCATGGGGTCGCAGTAAACAATCTGGAGACGCTCGGGCTGGGGCACAGTGTAATATAAAAACGTTAATGGATGTCCAGGGCGCGTCGTTTCCCCGGCTACTGGCCAATGGGACTGGGAGGCGCTGGCAGGATCTCTAGAGAAGACGCACCTTTCCCCTGCCTTGGGGAAGCATCGGAAAGGGCGGGGGGCGGGGAAGTGAAGGTGGCCCGGAAAAGTAGACCGTATCATTTCCTAGGAGGCTGGGTGCGGGGGGTGGGGGTGGGCAGTGGTAAGAAACCGAAGAAATACATCTATAGCAAAAATGCATTATTTCAAAGGTCATCCAGTCGGAATCCCTCAAGATTCAGGCAGTGTCATTTTTACTGAATTTGTGGGGGGAAATTGCTTTCTGTTTCTGATTTCTAGGGTGTTTTTGAATAAGGAAAATGTTAAAATCGAGGTAGAGATTGAGACTGAAAGGGCTTTTGATTTTTGAGTCTGAAATGAATTCTTTCTTTACCATGTAGGATACTGTTATTTGTATTACAGGCCTAATACAAATGATATCCTTCATTAATTTATAGCCCAGTTATGTTTTACTGTGAAAATTTTGAAAGTTTATGATAATTCGGATTATTCTCCAAATTACTGTATTTTCAGATTAGTGAAGTTAGCATACATACAGTTGTTTTCCCTCTTATTTTTGTGGCAGTGTGATGATTAACCAGATATCCAGCCCCAGCCTTCAGTGTAACAGTTCCTATTCTGTCCAACCTACAGTCCATTTTTTTTTTTTTTACTACTAAACTTCTCCAATACTTCCTAACCTCACTAACCCCATAAGGTTAGCCCAAACCACCTAAGCTCTTCAGACCACCATCAACCAGTCTCCTTGTGCCCTTAGCAAGGAATTTTTGATGTTAAAATGCCTCTCCCCGCCCCCACCCCAATAGACTGGTTAGCCTCAGGAAGCAGTGATCTCGTTCCTGGAAGTCCTAGTCAAGCCCTAGTCTCCGTGGCCCCTTAATAGATAGGGAAATAGCGGGAAAGATTCAAATAGCAAGTGAATATTAGGACTAGTGATTTTGTAAGTCTGTTCCAGACCTTTGAGACAGTGGATTTCCAGTCTTAGAGTTTCTGGATTTCTACTAAATTAAGCAATTTTTCTCGTTCATTACCATTTTTTTTTCTTTCTTCTTCTTTTTTTTTTTTTTTAAATATGGACCATTTTTAAAGTTTTTTTTTTTTGGATTTGTCACAATATTGCTTTTGTTTTATGGCCAAAAGGCATGTGGGTCTTAGCTCCCCAATCAGAGATCAAACCTGCACCCCCTGTGTTAAAAGGGAAAATCTCAACCTCTGGACCACCAGGGAAGTCCCTCATTACTGTCTTCTAGTGTTATGCTATCCATTGTGGTAGCCAAAAACCATATGTGGCTGTTGAGCACGTGAATGTGACTAGTCCAAGTTGAGGTGTGCTATAAATGTGAAATACACTCAGGGCTTCCAAGAATTAGTATGAAAAAAGTGTTAAATATCTCATTAATAATTTTTATATGTATTACATGTTGAAATAATCATATTTTTGGTTACTGGCTTAAAATATTAAATTTAATTTTATCTCTTTCTTTTTACCTTTTTTGTGTGTGGATACTCGACAGTTTTAGTTTATAGATGTGACTCATTATGTTCTCATTTGGACATTGCTGTTCTAGACCAACATTCCTGGTAACTTGAAGCCCCATCTTTGAGATCGGTGGCTGATAATACTGAGGAGTAGGTGGTAACAGCTAGCTGTCATTCTCACTTCCCAAGTTAAATCAAGGCCCAGAGTGGCTTCAGGGACCCTTAAAGAAATCTGCCAGCACCCGACACCTACTGTTTAATCTTTAATACATAGTATTGGTTTTGAGCCCAGACTATGGAAATATGGTACAATTTTGTGGCTCAGTGCTAAAAGAATCCACCTACCAGTGCAGGAGATTCAGGAGCCTCAGGTTTGATCCCTGGGAGGGAAGGTCCCCTGGAGGAAGAAATGGCAACCCATTCCAGCATTCTGGCCTGGAAAATCCCATAGACAGAGGAGCCTGGGGGGCTATAGTCCACTGGTGCCGGAAGAGTCAGACACGACTGAGCGTGCACTGTCTGATGAAATCAGACTTGATCACAGCTTTCCACATTATGTAGAGAACCTGGGAAATTCAATATGTTAAAAATGACTCTGAAAAAAAAACATTTAGACCCCAAATGAAGTCTCCATGAGAAACTTTTCAGTAGCCCTTATCAGCAGAGAGGAGCGTGGTGGGGAGATGAAAGTGTTCTCATTCTAAGATTGTATCTCTATCAGAAGATTTGAACGAATGAAAAGAGGTGCCATATTTTGGGGTAGGAATACTCAACATGATAAAGATGGCAATAAATTTATACCTTTGCCCTAAATTCTAAGTTCTTCTCATTCTATTTCATTCCATTGTTCAATCAGTTTAAACACTGAGAACCATTTTACTTTAATTACCATAAATTTAGAATAGTTACAATTACTCATAGCACTAATCCTCCACACCCCAACCAGTACCTTTATACTTCTTTTTTTTCAGAATTTTCCAGGCTTCTTTTCCTTGCCTTTTCTCCCTCACCCGATGGATTTAAAATGAATTTTGTCTAGTTGCAAATATAATTCCTGTTGCATTAAGATATAAATAAAGTGGGATCTTTATCTCCCACATCATACCAGATAAATTCCTGAAGGATTAAAAAGTGAAAAAATTTTTTAAAAAAAATGAAGCCATAGCCATACCAAAAGAGATCTCAGAGAATTTTTAAAATATAATCTCAGAATGAGGAAGGTCTTTCTAAGTATGACACAACATATAAAATCCATAACCTGAGTTTCCCCCAAATCATTATTCTGGCTTTGCCTTCTTACTCATAAACCCAGTGACATAGAAGTGTTCTGCGTGGAAAGCTCACCATAGAAAGTCGAAAGACAGTAACATGGTGTTGGTGGCTGCACAGCAATGAGAATGGACTTAATGACACTGAACTGTATGCTTGAAAGTGGTTAAGATGGGAAATCTTATGTTACATGTGATTAACTGTGTGTGTGTGCTCAGCCCTGTCTGACTCTTTGCAGCCCCATGGATTGTAGCCTGCCAGCCTCCTCTGTCCATGGGGTTTTCCAGGCAAGCATACTGGAGTGGGTTGCCATTTCCTTCTCCAATAATTAACTACAATAGTAAATAAATATGCAACTCCAGTGGTCCCCCTTTATCCCAGTGGATGTCTGAGTCTGAGGATAGTACTGAAGCCTGTATACACTGCTTTTTTCCTACACGAAGGAGAAGCTATGTTAGAGTGGGATGATTTTTGTCCTGGGTGGGATGGGGCCAGACCCTTGAGAGATTTCATCATGCTACTCAGAAGGCCCTGCAATTTAAATCTGTGAATTACTTCCAGAGTTTTTCATTGAATATATCTGGACCCCAGTTAACTGAGATTAAGTGAAACTGAGAACATTGAAAATCTGGATAAGGAGAGACCACCATCCTGGAAGAATTTTATTTTTTTAATAGTTAATTGTTTTTTTAAATTAAAAAAAATTATTTTATTTGGCTGTGCTGGGTCTTTGTAGCTGCGTGGGATTTTCTCTACTTGTGGGGATAGGGGACTACTCTCTAGTTGTGCACAGGCTTCTCATTCCAGAGGCTTCTCATTGTGGTGGCTTCTCTGTTTCGGAGCACAGGCTGTAGACCGTTTGGGTTTCAGTAGTTATGGTTCCCGGGCTCTAGAGCACAGGCTCAGTAGTTGTGCATGGGCTTAGTTGTTCCCAGGCGTGTGGGATCTCACCAGACCAGGGGTGGAACCCCTGTCTCCTGCATTGGCAGGCCGATTCTTTACCGCTGAGCCACCAGGGAAGCCCCTGGAAGAATTTTTAAGTTCATCCATGTCCCACCTAAAAGAATCTCACAAGAGTCTGGATCCCATCTTTTTTGAGGCTCTGAAATGAGTCTGTTCAGGGTAGAGTTACCCAACTTACTCCCTGCAAGACCATTTTGAAAGTAACTTCACCTTCCCTGGTGGGTCAGGTGGTAAAGAATCCGCCTGCAATGCAGGAGACCTGGGTTTAATCCCTGGGTTAGGAAGATCCCCTGGAGAAAGGAATGGCAACCCACTCCAGTATTCTTGCCTGGAGAATTCCTTGGACAGAGGAGCCTGGCAGGCTACAGTCCATGGGGTCACAAGGAGTTGATCATGACTGAGTGACTAAGACTTTCACCTTTTATAGTTTCTATTTCTTTAGCTATATAATGAGGATGCTTATAGTTCTCTCAAAGGATTATTAATACTGTTTGGTGGCATAATGTGTGTGCAGTAATTAGCACAGTACCTGGTATATAATAAATAATAATCATTGTGTTAATATATACAATTAATAAGGACAGCCAGGTGTTTTTTTTTTTTTTTTTTTTTTGTCCTTGCCATGTGGCATGCAGGATCTTAGTTCCCTGACCAGGGACTGAATGCATGCCCCCTGCAGTGGAAGCTTGGAGTCCTACCTGTGGACCACCAGGGAATTCCCCAAGACACCCAGTTCTTATTTTGGATTCTCAAGTAACCACAACTAGCACATACTAACCTTGTCAATTTATTTTCTCATTTTTAATGACTGCTATTGTTACCCTTAAGAAAAACAAATGATTTTAGAGGAGGGTGGTAACTTAATGAACAAAATGAATATATTGCAAAAACTGGTTGAAATGGTAGAGTTTAATGTGGGAGTTCCCTGGTAGCCTAGTGGTTAGAATTAGCTTTCACTGCCATAGTCTGTGTTCAGTCCCTGATGGGATAAGTGAGATCCTTCAAACCATGCACCCAGGCCAGGCCAAAACAAAACAAAAAGGCACTTGTTTAGTTTGAAAAGTGTGTTAGTCACTTAAGTCGTGTCCACCTCTTTGCGACCCCATGGACTGTAGCCTGGCAGGCTCCTCTGTCCATGGAATTCTCCATGCAAGAATACTGGAGTGGATAGCCATTTCCTTCTCCAGGGGATCTTCCTGACCCAGGGGTTGAAACTGGGTCTCCCTTACTGCAGGCAGATTCTTTTCTGTCTAAGCCTTCAGGGAGGTTTAGGGTCATCATTAATTATCTTGGAAAGGACCTGGTATATATTTGTTTGTGGTACTAAGTCAGTAACACTCACACCCATACAAAAGACAATGGCAAACTGGAGAAAATGTTGGCAACCTATATATCAAAGACTTCGTTTCCCTGATAAATAATTTCTACAAATCAACAAGAAAAAGCAAACAAAGTAGAAAAGTAGACAAAGTATGTGACCATGATTTTCAGAAAAGGAAATACAAAAGACTCTTAAAAGACATGCTCAGTTGTAATTTGAGACTGTTACAGGATATGTCATATACAGAATAGGTAAGTTTGGGTAAATAGAGTTACGGTTAGCATCTCTCAGATGCAAAGTTGTCCATTATTCTTTCTTGAGATTTTGACATTTGCTTCCCTCCCTTTTGTCCAAAGCTGAGTGATTTTTTTCCCCAGCTTCACTGAAGATCAAGTAGCAAGGATTTGCATTTGTGGAAGCCATGAGTACCTTTCAAGTTGAGTGAGAAATCCCTCTCATCCACACCATCTAATTTTTGGCTTTTGGCATCACCTTACTTTGCCCATAGAAGTCCCCAGAATCAGCCTCTTAAAACAAGTGCAACGACCTTTGTCAACACATTTCATTCATTCCCGCTTTTTTTTTTTTTTGGCCACACCACTATATAGCTTGCAGGATCTTAGTTCCCCAACCAGGGACTGAACCTGCAGCCCTGGGCAGTGAGAGCACAGAGTCCTAATCATTAAACCACCAGGGAATTCCTCATTCCTGCTTTTAATGGCTGTATATCATTAGATAATCTGAGTTTCTTCAAAATCATTGCTTTATTCTGGCTTTCCCTTTACTTTCTCTATTGTTGTAAAAAGTTTCAAGCAGAATTTATTAAATGATAAATATGAAATGTCAAATCAGAAGAGAATGTGCTGTGCTAAATCACTTAAGTCGTGTCCAACTCTTTT
The DNA here is from genome assembly GCF_033118175.1 of Dama dama. Taxonomy (NCBI): domain Eukaryota; kingdom Metazoa; phylum Chordata; class Mammalia; order Artiodactyla; family Cervidae; genus Dama; species Dama dama. The sequence goes on from NC_083702.1 coordinate 22,900,493, forward strand.
CGACCTCGTGGACTGTAGCCCGCCAGGCTCCTCTGTCCATGGAATTCTCCATGCAAGAATACTGGAGTGGGTTGCCGAGCCCTTCTCCAGGGGACCTTCCCAACCCAGGGATGGAACCCAGATCTCTTATGTCTCCTGTATTGGCAGGTGGGTTCTCTACCACTAGCACCATCAGTAGAGAATATTATGGAATAAATATTAGGTTTTAGCTAATCATGTGAATAACGGGTTAAATCCCTCCTACACACACATACACACACATACATATTGCATTTTATGTTATCTACTGTAGGTTTAGTCTTTGATTCAGCAGTTCTACACATTTACTTTATAAAAATAATCATATGTGTGACTAAATATAGGCTTCCCGGGTGGTACAGTGGTAGGGAACCTGCCTGCCAATGTAGTAGACATGAGACTTGGGTTCGATCCCTGGGTCAGGAAGATCCCATGGAGAAGGGCATGGCAACCCACTCCAGTGTTCTTGCCTGGAGAATCCCATGGACGGAGGAGCATGGTGGGCTACAGTCCATAGGGTCACAAACAGTGGGACATGACTGAATCGACTTAGCACACATGCCAAGTGTGACTAAATATATATTTACCAGAATGATTGTTGTTAAGTTATATATTAAACTTTAAAAAGAAACAAAAAAAGTAAACAACCAAACAACCTTCCCTTTGATATAGGATTACAAGATTAACTATTTGATTGAACCAACTATAGAATATATAAAAAAAGACACAGATTACAGCTACTAAAACACCCCAGGTAGCTTTGTATGTATGAATAGGAAAAGTTTATAGTATTAAACCTGGCACAGAACAATATTTATAGTATGATTCCAGTTTTGTAAAAATATTTTTTAAATTCCTGGTAGCTCAGATAGTAAAGAATCTGCCTGTAATGCAGGAGACCGGGGTTTGATCCCTGGGTTGGGAAGATCCCCTGGAGAAGGGGATCAACCCACTCAAGCATTCTTGCCTGGAGAATCCCCATGGACAGAGGAGCCTGGTGGTCTACAGTCTATGGGGTTGCAAAGAGTCAGACACAAATGAGCCAGTAGCACACAGACATGCACACATGCATAGACCCAATCTGAAAGATTACCTCTTCAATTTTTGAGAATAAGATTATGAAGCGATTTCTCTGTAGACATTTCATTATTGGTTGTATTTTTTAGAATGGATTTTAACAAGAGAAAAAACATGAAGAGATTTCAAATTTGAAAAATAACTAGCCTTATAATTCTTGAACGCAGAGTAAGTTTGTTAAAAAAAAAAAGTTTCTCTTTGTCTCACACAGTCTCTTTTCAGACATTAGCAGGGAACAAAGCATTTCTAGAGTTCATATCCTCTCCATTTTTCTATTTAGTTTCAGATATTGTTAAATCCATGAATGAGTTATGAGAAGTGTGTGAGTTTGGGTATATGGTTTTGCTTCCAGGGCACATCAGCGAGGTATAAATGTCATTCCTATTAACTCGGGTAACTTAACAAGCCATGGAAAATTGAGCCTTTTTCCATCTTTTTGCCACATGGGATCCCATTGGTAATATTACCCCAAACCTCACATTCCTTGAACTTTGGCACAGTTATGGATTCTGTCTGAAATTAAACAGATCAACTCCCTGCCGTAGTTTAGTTACTTAGCATAGTGCTGGGGAGATCGTTTTAAATTTCAAGTGAGTAGACCAGTCTTGAGCTGTCAATCTCCATGGGACTGACCTGGGGCAGAACTTAGAAATCTCACAATACCCGGGATGGGAGATCACCGAGTTCAGTCTTCATTCGACAGATGAGGACATTTGAATCCATGATTTCCTGTAAAGTGGAGAAGTTAAACATGATGATTTATAGGTTCCTTCTGGCTTACAATTCAGAGATTCCTGTTTCCTAGTCCAGATCACGCTTTCCATCCCTGTGGATCAGGTTATTTTCCAGGAAGCTAGATTCCTTTTTTTGGCCACAAACCACATATTCACCAGAGTCGAAGGAAAATGATAGTTCAAGAGTGTAGGCTGAACACTGAACATTTATTTATTTATGTATTTAACCTTTTTATCTTGTGTTGGGGTATAGCCGATTAACAAACAATGTTGTGATAGTTTTAGGAGAAGAGTGAAGGGACTCAGCCACACGTATACATGTATCCATTCTCCTCCAAACTCCCCTCCCATCCAGGCTGCCACATAACATTGAGCAGAGTTCCATGTGCTCTACAGTAGGTCCTTATTGGTTATCCATTTTAAATATAGCAAAAGAGGAGAGTTTTTTTTTTAATTAGTTAATTTATTTTGTTGCGTCTGGTCTTCGTTGTGGTGCAGCATGCAGGATCTTAGTTCCCCTACCCGAGATCGAACCTGCTTCCCCTGCATTGGAAGTCAGTTTCTTAACCACTGGACCACCAGGGAAGCCCCCTGAACACTGAACACTTATTATTTTACCAGGAAAAGGCATGTGAAGGTATAATGTAATGGTCGCTTGGTGGTTCCAAACACTGCTTCACTGCTGCCTGAAGATCATGGAGCCTCTTCTAAGGTCCAAGCTTTGTGTCTTCAACATGACAGATAGGAGCCTCGCCCTCATGAGGCTAGAGGAAGCCTAGGACAAGGAATCACAACCACAGTTACCTGTGAGTGTTCTGAATGATAAGGGCTATGAAGGGACCTCAGAGCTTCCGCTCTGTGCTCTGAGAGTCTGAGCTTCACACAGAGGTGTCCAGTTGAGGGATCAGGCTGGAAGCAGAAGTCCATACACTTTCCCCAGGCCGCCTTGTAATCGTCAAAAAGAAGCCTTTAAAAACCCATCCCTCTGTGTGGTGCTTCTGCAGCCCCCTGTGTTGCAGTGGCTGCCCTCTAGGAATGCTGTTTGGAACACAGGGTCTCACCTAGTGGTGGGGGCCAGTTGAAAGAAGAGTGGTCCAGGCAGAGCCCTGCCCAAGGCCCCAAATCCAGGAAGGCCTTTGATGATGTGAAAGAAAGTGTTGGTGGCAGGTATGTAGCCAATGGGACAGCAGGGCTAAGGGCTTGGACTGGAGTGATGGGCAAGTCTACATGGTGATGGCCTTTTAATTTTGGACTTTACATCAAGAGCGATGGAGGACCATTGGATAACAGAAGAGAGAGACTTCAACTAAGCTTCCCTGAAACTCTCTCACTTCTTCCTTTTGTCTCGTTCTAGTCAAAACCCTTGTCTCCTACTGGGATCATTCCAATAGGTGTGGGGAAAAAAGTGCTGGCTCACACCTTTGTATTTATTTGAGAGGGTATTCAGCATGCCTGCATGCCCACTAAGTCACTTCAGTCCTGTCTGACTCTTTGTGACCCTGCCCACCAGACTCCTCTGTCCATGGAATTCTCCAGGCAGGAAAACTGGAGGGTGTAGGTTGCCACACCCTCTTCCAGGGGATCTTCCAGACCCAGGGATCGAACTCAGGTCTCCTGTTCTGCAGGCAGATTCTTTATCACTGAGCCACTGAGGAAGCCCGCTGCTCAACACACACAATGTAAACACGTTTTAAAGCTTTGATCTCAATAAGTAAAAGAGATGTGAAGTCCTCGTACTGTCAGAGCACGTGCTGGTCACAACTGATTAATTTCTGGTTTTGAAGGAGGACCCAAGCAAGTACTCTGGCCTGGTGTTGGCTGATCAACTAACTGACCCCCTTCCACTCCACATTCTAGGGGTTCAGCTTGCATTCTCTTCATTGTCATGATAAGTTGTATGTGTTGTTTTATGGGCCAGTCCATGTTTTACCCTCTGCTGGTACAGTTGGTGTGAAGCTTCTAAGCTAGCGAACAGCTAGGGATGAATATGGAATCATTTCTTCAATGATTCCATATTCCAGCATTTTATTTATTTTATCTTGTTGCTCATCTGGACTGAGCAACCAGATCCAGTGTTCACAAGTACTTTGGCCTAGTGATTCCCTATTTACATATTTGTTTTTGAAAAGAGACTTAAAAAGAGCGATGATAAAAATGGACAACTCCCGGGATTGTCCCCCCCCACCCGCCCCCCCCCTTCAACTGAAGATCAGTAAAACAGAGACCTCTGCTGGTTAAACTGGTATAATAACCTAGCATTGGTCTGTGGCAATTAAGCTTTCACAGGTGTTAGCAAATGGATTCCTCACAGTTTATTCATTATCTCAGCTCCCAACTTGGGTTCTTTTGGAACTAATCGAAGAAACAGCCCCAATCACAGTCGTTTCTGCTTCAGTCTTTGGTGTTAGGCTTTCATATTTCTCAAAAATAATAGCCCTAAGTGTCAGCTGCAGCCAAAACCCAGACCTGAAATACCTCCCACATCTTGTCTTCTCTGTTTCCTTCCTCTCTTCTGCCTTTCACCTCTCTTCCTCCTCTCTGCCTGTAAAATAAAATAAAACACATCTTCACTCAAAAGAGAGAACTGCTGATGGAAAGTGAGAAGGAGTGAACAAAACTCTTATCTCTAGCTCATCCTCCCCTGGCTCTGGAGGCCTGGGGCCCGGGGTTGGGGTTATATACCTGAGAAGAGCTGTGAATCCCATTAGCATCTTCCGATGGAAACGTGCAACCGTGGGACTGGGAGTTGTGTGTGAATGGAAACCAAGGACGCTGCAGAATGTCGAGCTGAGTTACGTGGGAGAAAGGGGACTGTCTCCATAAGACCTTTTGTTTGTCAACAGTGAAAACCATGATTTGTACCTGCTGAGTGCCAGGCCCTGAGCCAGGCCGGTGATGTACCTTAATTCTGCTTCTTGCTTTTCCTCTCTATCGATGATTTTAACACTTTTCTGTGAAAAAAATATATGCGAAGGACTTAGAACAAGGCCCACATAAAAATAATTGCTGTGTGTGTGTGTTTGCTATTTTAGGATTATATTTTTACTCTGAAATAAGGCTACAAGCATTATTCTACAATGCTCTTATTCTACGTTATTACATCATTATTCTATATTATTCTATAATGCTACAATGCTACAAGCCTTGCACATGAGAAAAGGCCTTCCTGTGCTCACTGGAGTATGTTCTAAGCTCACCTCTAGAACAACATCTCCAGCTCTTCAGAGCAGAGCAGAAGAGGTGCCTCTGGTGTGCCACATTTCTTTTGCACAGTGGTCCCTATCTCCTGTTTTCCCAGGTCTAACCTACTCTCACTCCTTTATTCTCATACTTTCTTTTTTTAAAAAAATATATTTATTTGGCTGCACCGGGTCTTAGCTGTGGCATGCAGAATCTCCGATCTTCATTGCAGCTTGTGGGATCTTTAGTTGCAGCATGCAGAATCTTTTTTCCCAGGCCTCCCGCCTTGGGTGCACAGTCTTAGCCACTGGATCACCAGGAAAGTCCCCATTTTCGTACTTTAAATAACCTCTTCCAGACTGACTGAAACACGAGCGTCAGTATCAAGTTATATTATTATCATATAATATGCTAATGTTAGTATCAAGTAATGATCATTTTAATGCTCATTAATGCTCAGCTCGTCTAGCCCATACTTCTCCTCTGAGAAAACCGAGGTCCAGAGAGGTTGTCACTGGCCCGAGTTTACCCAATCAGCTGGTGGCTGAGGCAGGGCTGAAACCCAGAGCTCCTGGATTCAGCCCTTCCTCTATAACATTTGTACTATCTCTGGTCTGCAATGTGCAAAAGACGGTTTTTCCTTGTACTTTTCTGCTCCTCTCTGGGGTTGCCTGTCACGCGGTTTTCTCAGGCCCCCAGTCTCCCCTGCTGCACTCAGGGAACCTGGGCCCTTCAGCACGGTTACCAGGAGACTTCTCTGACCAGCTCTGGGGCAGGCTTCCTCGTTTTCCTCAACTGCTCTGGCCTTTTTAGGGCACTAACAAATCACTTGAGTCCCAAGTTTACAAAAGGATGTTTGTAGGCTTTTATCCTTCTCTGAAATGTCTCCTGATCTTAGCATTTCTAGACTGCTGGATAGTGTTGAGTACTTTGTGTGTGTGTGAATGCTGTGAGTTTCCATATGTTAAAAGTTGTGCATGTGTGCTAAGTCGATTCAGTCGTGTCTGACTCTTTACAACCCTATGGACCGTAGCCCGCTAGGCTCCTCTGTCCATGGGATTCTCCAGGCATGAATACCGGCGTGGGTTGCCATGCCCTCCTCCAGGCGATCTTCCCGACCCAAGGATCAAACCCCCATCTCTTAGGTCGCCTATGTTGGCAGGCAGCTTCTTTACCACTAGCGCCGCCTGGGAAGCCCATGTTAGACGTTGGCTTATACTTCCTTGAACTCTCCCAGCTCCCTCAGCATAATACAGTCGCTTTTACTGGAATTATAGTCTAACAGTATAAATCTCTCTCTCTCCCTCTACATATATTGAGCTTCCCTGGGGTAAAAAAATAGTCAAGATTCTGCCTACAGTGCAGGAGACCTGGCTTTGATCTGTGGGTCGGGATGATCCCCTGCAGGAAGAAATGGCAGCCTACTTCAGTATTCCTGGCTGGGGAGTCCCTTGGACACGGGAGCCTGGCAGGCTACAGTCCATGGCGTCCCAAAGAGTCTGACATGACTGAACAACCAACACTTTGGCTTTGACACACACACACACACGCAGAGGAGCCTGGTGGGCTACAGTCCTTGGGTTGAAAAAGAGACACCACTTGGTGACTAAATAACAACAAAAACATATATATCTGAATCACTTTGCTGTTGACTTGAAACTAACATAACACTGTAAATGAACTATACTTCACTTACAAAAATAAAGAAAAACCCAGAATAATCCTCTACCTGGGGATTTTAGGTACTGTGGTAAGCCAATTATAAGAGAGCTTTTAAAGAGTTTTAAAGAGTTACAGTTATACCTTATAGTTTCTAATATGGTGCCCTGGGTATACTGTTACAGTCTGCTGAAGTTTTGTAACTGATAAATCGCCCTACTTCCTACTGCAACCAGATTAATTCATTTGTGGATCGGGCAGTTATTTAAAGAGGGCTCATGAAGTATGCTGGACTGTGTTAGGCCCTGAAGGTGTTTGAAAAGAAGTTTGACATGTGCCTATCTGTCGCCTTCTGGCTGCCGAGACGGTGGATAAGATGCATGCAACTTGAGGAGGCATCCTTTGTTCCTGAGGATAGAAGGTGCATTGTGGAGCAGAAAGATACAGGAACTCTAGGCGATGCCATACCAGCTCTGCTTCGCTTATCTCCAGAATTCCTTTAAAAGAAAAGAAACTTTTATCTTGTTTAAGCCACTCTTATTTCTGGGCTCTGTTACTAGCTGCCAAATGCAAAACTTAACTGATATAGAAGTCCTTGAGGATTTTTGAGGAAGGAATCGATTCTGATTGGTAGCTATGAGAGAGATGGATTTGGGGAGGCGGGGGTTCCGGGGCATACAAAGAGATAAAGTTGGCTTGACAGATTGTGGGGAGAGCCTCTGAATGAGGAGAATACACATTGATCTTACACAGGATCATTGATTTTGCTTTTTTCCCAGGACTCCTCTGCTCAACTCCAGTTATATAGTTATTGAAATAGGTAGTTACTGAGTCATTGGCATTCTGCTCTTGTCCAGTAGCCTGAAAGCTTGGGAGATTGAGAAGATGGGTACTATTCCATGTCTTAAAAAGAAGCAAAAACTGGAATGGGAAAACAGTATCAGTGTTACAGTAAAGTGAGGTTAGACTACCTTTTCAGAACTCCTGCAGACATTTTCAAGGAAGGGAACTTTTGTTACATGTGATTGTCTAACCAAGATTCCAAATGTATCCACTACTGGATAGCAACTGTAAACAATATTTTAATAATACATCTTGGAGTCCTTTGCTGAGAAAAGATAATTTTATGTGCTAAAAATTTCTAAAGGGGGAAATTTATATTTTGTTAACTTACTCTGAGCTTCATGTAATCACACAGTAGCAGCTGCCTCATCATGTAAACTTTTTGCCTTGAGGTTGGGTAGGTAATTTCACACCTCTTAGATTAGAGGACGTTTAACTATTATTTACATGGATTTTAAACATGATAATGTAGCTATATAATAACACAGCTTTCCTCTGAACCAGATGTGCTAACAACATCACAATCTCTGTTTCCTTAAAAATAGGTTGGCATTTCCAAAGTTCCTTCTAAATCTGACGTGAACAGGGAATTAGAAGTCATAATGCAACTGCAAATGCCAAGGTCCCTTAAGGCAGTGGCCTTCAGCCTTTCTCCCCTCGCATGTGGAAGGGCTGGTGTACCCAGTATTACCTGAAAATTCTTGCTCATGAATTATGTCTTACCACTCTTTCCCCTCTTTTGGAAAAAATACATCTAAAATGCAAGTAACTGAATGGATATTAGGCTATAGCCTGGACCATCTGTTGCGAACTTCCATACTTTTTTCTACCAGCTCGACTTTAATAGTCACATAGGATTATTCCCAGTTTACAGTGGGAAGAAATATTAAAAACGAGTCCAAATGTTAGGTTTTGATTTACACCTCCCTGAAGTGCCTGGGTTGCCTGTGCTACAGCCAGCTTGCAGGAAAAAGCCCCCAGTAGCCTGATAAGCAGATGTTTTCTCTCTGCAGTTAAATAAATAATAACAGTGGCCAACATTTATGAAACAGTGTGTGTTAAGGCACTTATCTACATGATTTCTTTTAATCCTGATGAAATTCTGAGAAGTAGCTTTATCGATGAGAAAGCGGATTCTGGGAGCTATGGCTCGAGGTCACATTAAACCGTGGAAAAAAGCTCAAATTTAGGTCCTGCTGACTCTCAGGCTGAGTTTAGAGGCTTTTTTGTTGTTCTTGTAAATAATCTCAATATGAACAAGGCCAACTGGCTCAGGGTGACACGCGATCCCCAATCATTCTCTTTCACTTTCTGCCAGATTGGAAGACGGTCTTGTGATTAAATATTTCTGACCAGCAATATCTTGCTGCCTACGGAAAAATGATATTCCTGAATCCTTGATAATTGTTTCACTGGACACAGAAACAGCTTGGAATGTCTACAGGAATACCGCTGTTTCTCTGCCCCTGTCTTTCCTCTGGCAAGATGGAAAGAATGATATCACTTTAGAAAGTGGCTTTGGGAAGAAGAAAAACCAGGCATGTTGCTTGGCTATGATTAGTAGACACTTTGGGGGGGGCAGGCTACGCCACCGCTGGACATTTTAAGATTTGCAAGCCCCTTCTTAAGGGATGAAGGCAGGAGAACCAGAGAAGGCCCAAACAAGGAGATTGGTTGGCTGCTTGATTGATTGACTTGAGACAGGAAGGACTTTTACTGTGGGCCTGCCTCTGAGCTTCCCAGCTGGCTCATTGGTAAAGAATCTGCCTGCCAATGCAGGAGATGTAGGTTTGATCCCTGGGTCAGGAAAATTCCCCAGAGGAGGAAATGGCAACCCACCCCAGTATTCTTGTCTGGGAAATCCCTTGAACAGAGGAGCCTGGCAGACTACAGTCCATGGGGTCATAAAGAGTTGGACACAACTGAGTGACTAACACTTTCACTCTGATTTAAATATATAGTGTACAACAGATTATTATGCATTGTGTATAATAATTTAATAACATTATAAATCATGTAATAATATCATGATTAATATTATTAAGGGCTTCTCTGGTGACTCAGTGGTAAAGAATCTGCCTGCCAATGCAGGAGACACAGTTTCTATTCCTGAGTTGGGAAGATTCCCTGGAGAAGGAAATGGCAACCCACTCCAGTATTCTTGCCTGGGAAATCCCACGGACAGAGGAGGCTGGCGGACTGAAGTCCATGGGATAGCAAAGAACTGGACACGACTTAGTGAATAAACAACAGTCTTCTCTTTACTTCCCTAGGAAACACTCAGTAAGCCCTGGATCTGTGGCAGACTGGTTTCAGGAAGCCCTGAGGCTGGTCCTCCGGGCAAAGGCAAGAGCAAGATGACCCTAAACAGCCTGAGTGGTTTCAGGTGGTCAGAGTGAGGGGAAAGGGATGGAAGGATGCAAAGTAGTCTTTGAAGAGCAGATTTTTCACTCGGGGTGGTTTGCTCAGGACTCAGGAATTCTTCAGAAAGGTTGCAGGAAGAAGCTACTCCTAAGGCGAGTCCAGGAAAAAGAGCGAGGACAGGGCGTCTATCTTACCCCATCTTTAGCTCGGTTCAGTTGCTCACTTGTGTCCGACTCTTTGCAACCCCATGGACCGCAGCACACCAGGCCTCCCTGTCCATCACCAGTTTCCGGAGTTTACCCAAACTCCTGTCCATTGAGTCGGTGATGCCATCCAACCATCTCATCCTCTGTCATCCCCTTCTCCTCCTACCCCATCTTGGGTTCCATTAATTTGCTAGAGCGGCTCACAGAACTCAGGGAAACATTTCACTTCCCAGGCTGCCTGTTTCTTATTAAAGGATGTAACTCAGGATCAGCCGAATAGAGAGATGGGACAAGGTCGGGGGAAGGGGGTGGAGCTTCCACACCCTCTGCCAGCGTGCTTCTCTCCCCAAATCTCCATGTGTTCACCAACCCGGATGCTCTCCGAATCCCATCTTTTGGGGGTTTTATGGAGACCTCATTACAAGGGCATGATTGATTACATTGGCCGTTGGTGATTGATTCAGCCTGGGGTGAGAGGGGAGCCTCTCCCTCCCCCATAGGTCCGGGGGGTGCCACTGAAAGTTCCAACAATCTGGTGCACAGTTGACTTCTCTGGCAACCAAACCCCTGGTGGCTCAGCTGGTAAGGAATCCGCCTGCAATTCAGGAGACCTGGGTTCGATCCCTGGGTTGGGAAGGTGCCCTGGAGAACGGAACGGCTACCCACTCCAGAATTCTGGCCTGGAGAATTCCATGGACTCTATAGTTCATGGCATCCCCCAGAGTGGGTGGCAACTTTTCAAAATACATCCCTCCCCTTCACTCTTATGCCTCCGCATCTATTCCCGTCAGTCCGTGCACCCTAAAGCCTGCGCTCTGCAACAAGAGAAATCACTGCAGTGAGAAGCCTGCACACCACAGCTAGAGAGAAGCCCCCATTCACCACAACTAGAGAAAGCCCACATGCAGCAACAAAGACCCTGCGCAGCCACAAATAAATACATAAACCTTTAAAAAAATGTATTGAGCACCTACTGTATGCTAGGCATTAGGTAAAGAAAAAAAAGCCAACACATTATTTAAGCCCTCCAGGAACTCAAAATGTGTGTTTTTGTGTGTGTATGTGTGTGAAATCACAGTATAATGAGTTATGAACAATAAAATAGGTTTGAACAACCTGCTGTGAGAGTATACGACGGGAAAAGATAACTTTGCAAAAGTTTGGCTGAGGAAATGTGATTTTAAGTATAGAGGATTGGTAGGAATTTGCCTGGTCAAAACCCAATAAGCAAAAATGTAGAAGGATAGTCCATAGGGCTGAACAGAATCCACAAAGGCACTAAGGCATGGAGGAAGATGATTGGGAAACATGATGTATAGGCTGGTGTTACTGTGCTTGGGGTATGTATTCTAAAGTGCATAGGAAGAGCTGTCCCATAAAAGAGAGAGGTGCTGACCCTGGAAGAAAGGCGGAGAGCTGGACAAGCAAAATGAGCAACATCCACCACCTTGCCCACCATGCCTTGTCAGTTTCACAGAGCTCCTATGAAGATCCTATTTTTACAGTTAAGAAAACTGTAGTTCGGAGAAGTTGGGTAACTTGCTCAAGATGACATGTTTTGAGCAATGGAGATTTTTGGATTTAAAAAAATAGATTTACCTGTTCACCAAAGCTAAAGTAGTTGGGAGAGTGATGTTTATTGAAAGGATAGATACAAAGACCAATGGGACAGAATACACAGTCCAGAAACAGATCCATCCATGTATTGTCAACCTATTTTTGACCAAAAAGCAAATCCAGTTTAATGTAGGAAGGATGGTCTTTGCAATAAATGGTATTGGAACAAATAACTAGCATATGGGGAAAAAAAAGATGAGGAGGGGGAAGGAAATGGGGAAGGAGGAAGAGAAAGTAGAGAAGGAGGAAGGAAAAAGAACCTCAACCAATACCTTTTATCTTGTGCAAAAATCACCTCAAAATGGATCACAGATCTAAATGTAAAATTTGAAACTATAAAGCTTCTAAAGAAAACATAGGAGAAAAATCATTGTGACTTTGGACAAGGGAAAGAATTCTTAAATATGACACTGAAGGAATGATCCATGAAGGAAAAAATTCACAGTTGAAGGTCATAAAAATTAACTTTTATTGTGTGAAAGACACTGTTAAGAGAATGAAAAGACAAAAAAAAAAAAAAAAAAAGAATGAAAAGACAAGCCACAGGCTAATAGAAATATTTTCAAATCACATACCTGACAGAAGACTTGCATGTATAATATATGAGAACTTTTAAAACTTCCAATAGGAAAACAACCCAATTAAAACTGGGCAAAAGATTTTGAACAGGTACTTCATGAATGGTGAATAAATGTATGAAAATATGCTCAACATTATTACTAGTTGTGAAATTGTAAATTAAAACCACAGTGAAATAATACCACACGGCTATTAGAATGGCTATAAACCCCACCGAAATCAAACTGAAACAAAACAAAAAACTGACAATGCTACATGCTGGCAAGGGTGTTGAACAACTGGAACTCTCATACATTCCTGTTGGGGTGCAAAATAGCACAGCCACTTTGGGAAAGAATTTGGCACTTTCTTATAAAGGTGAACATACACTTACCATATAACCCAGTAATCCTAGGTGTTCTCCCAAGCAAAATGAACACTTAAGTTCACGCAGAAAGACTGTATACGATTGTTTATTGCAGCTTCGTTCATAATCACCCAAACTGGAAACCCAAATGTCCATCAACAATTGAATGGATAAACTGTGGCACATGCATACAATGAAATACTGCTCAGCAATAAAAATGGAAAAACTATTGATAGATACAACAACATGGGTGAATTTCAAATGCATTTTGCTACGTGAATGGAGCCAGACCCAAATATGACCTGCAGATCATATGCTTCCATTTAGGTAGATTTCTTAGAATGCAGAAGTAAAGAGATGGATCAGTTGTTGCTGGGGGCTTGGTGTGATGAGATGTGCTGGCTACACAGAGGCAACACTAGGAGATTCTTTGAGCTGACACAACTCTGTTGTACCTTGGTATTGATGGAGGCCTACTGCTCCTTCACTTCTGAGTCAAGAGAAAAGATGCACACATTTTGCAGTCTCCAGTTGAGTTCAGTTGCTCAGTAGTGTCCGACTCTTTGCAACCCCATGAACCGCAGCACGCCAGGCCTCCTTGTCCATCACCAACTCCCGGAGTCCACCCAAACCCATGTCCATTGAGTCAGTGATACCATCCAACCATCTCATCCTCTGTCGTCCCCTTCTCCTTCTGCCCTCAATCTTTCCCAACATCAGGGTCTTTTCAAATGAGTCAGCTCTTCGCATCAGGTGGCCAGAGTATTGGAGTTTCAGCTTCAACATCAGTCCTTCCAATGAACACCCAGGACTGATCTCCTTTAGGATGGACTGATTGGATCTCCTTGCAGTCCAAGGGACTCTCAAGAGTCTTCTCCAACACCACAGTTCAAGAGCATCAATTCTTTGGTGCTCAGCTTTCTTTATAGTCCATCTCTCACATCCATACATGACCACTGGAAAAACCAAAGCCTTGACTAGACAGACCTTTGTTGGCAAAGTAATGTCTCTGCTTTTTAATATGCTATCTAGGTTGGTTATAACTTTCCTTCCAAGGAGTAAGTGTCTTTTAATTTCATGGCTGCAATCACCATCTGCAGTGATTTTGGAGCCCCCCAAAATAAAGTCTGTCACTTTTTCCACTGTTTCCCCATCTATTTGCCATGAAGTGATGGGTCCGGATGCCATGATCTTAGTTTTCTGAATGCTGAGTTTTAAGCCAACTTTTTCACTCTCCTCTTTCACTTTCATCAAGAGGCTCTTTAGTTCTTCTTCACTTTCTGCCATAAGGGTGGTGTCATCTGCATATCTGAGGTTATTGATATTCCTCCTGGCAATCTTGATTCCAGCTTGTGCTTTTTCCAGCCCAGCGTTTCTCATGATGTACTCTGCATATAAGTTAAATAAGCAGGGTGAAAATATAGTCCTAGGGAGCTAATATTAAGAGATTTTAGCTTCTATTCTTTTTTTTTTTTTTTTTTTACTATATTGAAATAGTCATATCTATCCATTGAATTCTCTCCAAGGGCTCTTGACCTTTTGGAGCACAAGTTGGAAATTTCAGAATCATTGACAAGTCTAGAAAATTCCATCACAGATAAGATATGGCATGGAGAATAATGGTTGTTCTGTGTTCCCAGGTGATGCTAGTGGTAAAGAACCTGCCTGCAGGAGACGTAAGAGACTTGGGTCCAATCCCTGGGTTGGGAATACCCTCTGGAGGAGGGCATGGCAACTACTCCAGTATTCATGACGAGAATCCCATGAATAGAGGAGCCTGTCAGACTACAGTCCGTAGGGTCTCAATGAGTTGGACACGATTGAAGTGACTTAGCATGCACGAAAATATGTCTATATTCTAATCCTTAGAACCTATAAATATGTTACCTTAAGTGATAAAAGGGTCTTCATGTTTCATGATTAGTGTTAAGGATCTTGAGATGGGGAGAAGAGCTTGGATTACTCAGGTGGGCTCAAATGAATCCTTAAAGGAAAAACAGAGAAGCTTTTCAGCTGTGGTCAGAGGTTGACATGACAGTGAAAGAGTGGTCCCTCCCTCTTTCGCATCCTTGCTCTGTTTTTCTCCACAGTACTTCTCACCACGTGGTAGGTAGAATGACGGCTCCCCAGAGATGCACGCATCCTAACCTCCAGATTCTGTGCTTATGTTTTGTCACATGGCAAAGGGGAGTTCAGGTTGCAGATGGAATTAAGTTTGCTAATTTGCTGACCTTCAAGTAGGAAGATTATTTTGGATGATCCAGGTGGACCCAGTGTAATCACAAGGGTCCCAAAAAGTGGAAGAAGAAGGCAGACAAGGTCAGAGTGAAGTGATGAGAGGATTCAATTTGCTCTTGTTGGCTGTGAGGATGAAGGAAGGGTCATGAGCCAAGGAATGCACCAGTCTCTGGAAGCTGGAAAAGGCAAGGAAAAGGAATTCTCAGGACTTTCCTGGTGGTCCAGTGGCTAAGACTCCAACGCTCCCATTACAGGGGGCCCAGGTTCTGTCCCTGCTCTCAGAATTAGATCCCACGTGTCTCAACTAAGAGTTCACATGCTGCAACTAAAGGTCCTGTATACTGCAACTAAGACCCGGTGCAGCCAAGTTAAATAAATAATAATTTATTTTATTTTTAAAAACGAGAATTTCCCCCCTCAACACCTTGATGTCAGCCCAGTGAGATGGGTGTCAGACTCCTAGCCCATAGCACTGCAAGAGACTAAGTTTGTGTTGTTTCCAGCCACCAAGTTTGTGGTAATTTGTTACAGGGGCAATAGAAAATGTATTACTTTTAAGCATAATGAGAAAATATTGAGTAGGGAACTACTTGGCTTCCTGGTCCCTCAACCTTCAACTGTGGGCAGGGTATCTATTTGTCCCCTTTCAGAATCATTGCCACTGGGATCAGTTCTATGGCTGCAAACTTAACGGGATGTTTATTTTTTTAGTTTATTTGTGGCTGTGCTGGGTCTTCATCGCTGGGAGCAGGCATTTTCTAATGGCAACAAGTTGGGGCTACTCTCTAGTTGGCATGGGCATGCTTCTCATTGTGGTGGCTTCTCTTGTTGCAGAGCATGGGCTGTAGGGTGCATGGGCTTCAGTAGTTGCAGGACTGGGCTCAGTAGTTGTGGCTCATGGATTTAGTGGCCCCTCGGCATGTGGAATCCTCCCAGACCAGGAATCGAACCTGTGTCCCCTGCATTGGCAGGCAAATTCTCAACGACTAGGTCACTAGTTGTTATGTCAATAAACATCACTGTGATGTTTATTGAGTATAAGATTTACTGAGTATTAAACTGTGTCCATTGCCAGTAATATTACTGAAAATCCTTTCCCACCTCCTATTTACAGGTGGTGTGGCCTCACTTGAACCCAGTTTTAGGTCACATCTGCCCTGCATCAAGAGTGATGCTCCTGATATGAAGTTTTCCCTTCACCAGACACCACTACAAACTGGTCCCTACCTAGACCCATGCTGGCTTCACCCTGACATAGCTTTATCTTCCCTCCACTCCTTGCTGGCTTGGAATTTTGCTTTATGCCTACGTGACATGGGGAAAATATATTAAAAGGGTGTCCTGGCAATGCCTCCCTTCTTGTCTACAAGAAAGAATGAATGCTTTGTGCACTCTGCTCACTAGAGGGCCTTTGTTGAAATAAGCAGGGTGATTGGTAGCGAGGAGAATTAAAATGCTGAGAGGAGACTGAATTGTTTTACCCACCAGAGAATGAGGAAGAAAATAGTATTAGTATCTTGAACAGAAGAGGAAGTAGAGATGGGTGAACTCTAAGCTGTGGAGCTTTTGAGGAAAGAACCTCAAGGAATATTTCAAAGGAAGGTTTTCTCTGTAATACGTAATGTCATCTCTTTAGGACTTCCCAGGTGGCTCGGAGGTAAAGAATTCCCCTTGCAGTGCAGGAGATGTGAGTTCAACCCCTGAGTTGGGAAGATCCCCTGGAGAAGGAAATGGCAACCCACTCCAGTATTCTTGCCTGGGAAATCCCACGGACAGAGGAGGCTGGCGGGCCTCCATGGGATTGCAAAGAACTGGACACGGCTTAATGACTAAACAAAAGCAGCAACAACAGTCTTCTCTTCGCTTCCCTAAGAAACACTCAGTAAGCCCTGGATCTGTGGCAGACTGGTTGCAGAAAGCCCTGAGGCTGGTCCTCCAGGCAACGGCAAGAGCAAGATGACCCTAAACAGCCCGAGTGGTTTCAGGTGGTCAGAGTGAGGGGAAAGGGCTGGGAGGATGCAAAGCAGTCTTTGAATAGCAGGTCTTTCATTCGGGGTGTTTGCTCAGGACTCAGGAATTCTTCAGAAAGGTTGCAGGAAGAAGCTACTCCTCAGGGGAATCCGAGAAAAAGAGCAAGAAGAGGGCGTCTGTTAGCCGGCTTCCTCCCACTTCCCTTTCCCTTGGCCAAAGTTCACCCTAGGAAGACCTGAGTCCTCTGATCTCCCAGGTGGCAGAATCTGGCCACTCTGTGACCGTTTGGGAAATTAACTTCACACCATGTGGTGTGGCCACTGCATTCAAATCTGGAAGTGGGGAGTGACTCTTAGTTGCTCTTGTCAAAGCAGGCTTTGCAGTGCGCCCTCATCGCCTCGTGGTGGGTGCAAAAAGAAAGGACAGGAGGGGTAATGGGGGGAAGCTGAGAAGGCTAAAAACATTTGTGTCTGTAACTGAGAAAAACTTATACAAAGCAGCGTATATATGTCAGTCCCAGTCTCCCAATCCATCCCCCCATCCCCTTCGTCCCGTAGTGTCCATATGTTTGTCCTCAGCGTCTTTGTCTCTATTTCTACTTTGCAAATAAGATCATCTATACCATTTTTCGTGTATGGATGTACAATTTGGACTATAAAGAAAACTAAGCACCGAAAAATTGATGCTTTTGAACTGCGGTGTTGGAGAAGACTCTTGAGAGTCCCTTGGACAGCAAGGAGATCCAACCAGTCCATCCTAAAGGAAATCAGTCCTGAATATTCATTGGAAGGACTGATGCTGAAGCTGAAACCCCAATCCTTTGGCCACCTGATATGAAGAACTGACTCATTTGAAAAGACCCTGGTGCTGGGAGAGATTGAAGGCGGCAGGAGAAGGGGACGACAGAGGATGAGATGGTTGAATGGCATCACCGACTCAATGGACATGAGTTTGAGTAGGCTCCGGGAGTTGGTGATGGACAGAGAAGCCTGGTGTGCTGTGGTCCATGGTGTGGCAAAGAGTTGGACTTGACTGAGGGACTGAACTGAACACCATTTTTCTAGACTCCACATATATGCACTGGTACAGGACATGTGTTTTTCTTTCTTTCTTCACTTTGTATGACAGTCTCTAGGTCCACCCATGTCTCTACAAATGCCCCAATTTCATTCCTTTTTATGGCTGAGTAATATTCCACTGTATACATGTACCACATCTTCTTTATCCATTCCTCTGCTGATAGACGTTTAGGTTTCTCCCATGTCCTGGCTGTTGTGAATGGTGCTGCAGTGAACATTGGGTTGCAAAACCTGTATTTAACTGTTGCTACAAATGGTGAATTGTGTTTTTAAGTGCAAGTGTTTTCATAAAGGCACAGAAAACTATTTGAAAGAGTAGGAAATCATTTCCTTATGCTGTCAGAGAAATCTAAACTTTAGACTTCCAGATTATGACTGTAGTATCCCCAGCCCACCAGGTAGCAGTTTCTACCATCTTGGTTTTTTTTTTTTTTTTCACCCAAGTCATACATACTTATATTTTACTATTTAAAAGAAAATTTAAACACAGCCTTGTAGGTGAAGGGAGTTGCATTAGTGTGACAACTGGCTTTTTGGGGGGCCCTTTCTTAACTCTGCCCTGAACTGAAGGAGGGCATGGTTTAATTGGCAGATTTGTGGGGAGTAAAGTGAGCTTGCTCAGCTCATTCCTGTCCCCTTCCCTCTTTGGCACCAGCCAGCATGAGGTCTGCTCTGGGAGCAGCTGACCCTCCCATCCCCATCAAGACAAGCGTACTTTAATCAGAGTTGCTGGATCTTACTCTAGGACTTGGCGACAGGAAGCTCTTCTCTCATAGTAAACCTAATCCTGCAACCCAACTTTATCAGGAATTAAGTGGTCATTTGGTTTTCTTCTTCCATTCTGTTATCTCATTTTTTAATTTGCTTTGAACTTAGAAAAGGAAGAAGGGTGCTTTCTACTGGATACCCCTTCAGTGTTCCCAGGTTTGAGGCACCGGCTAGAAAACTGATATGTAAGAAATAAGAACAGTTAGGGAGACGCGAATGAAAACACATGGAGTGATCAAGGCTTCTGGAGTGGCTAAAGATTAGTGTTGGTCCTGGGGTCTCGTTCTTGAGTGTGTGGAGGACATTGTGATTGTTTGTTTGTTTGTTTTAATTGAACATGGATTTACAGTGTTGTATTTTATTACCTCTGTACAGCAAAATGATTCAGTTTTGCTCACACACCTTGGTCACCTGATATGAAGAGCCGACTCATTGGAAAAGGCCTTGATGCTGGGAAAGATTGAAGATGGGAGGAGAAGGAGGTGACAGGATGAAATGGTTGGATGGCATCACTGACTCAATGGACATAAGTTTGAGCAAACTCTAGGAGACAGTGAAGGACAGGGAAGCCTGGAGAACTGCAGTCCATGGGGCCCCAAAGAGTTGGACCTGACTTAGCAACTGAACAATAACAACAAATATGTATACATATCTATTTGTACATAAGATTTTTTATATGGACCATATTTTTAAAGTCTTATTGAATTTGTTACAATATTGCTTGTTTTATGTTTTCCTTTTTTTTTCTGTGAGGCATGTGGGATCTTCACTCCTCTACGAGGGACAGAATCCAAACTTCCTTCATTGGAAGGCAAAGTCTTAACCACTGGATTGCCAGGGAAGTCCTTATACATTCTTTATTTATATTCTTTTCCATTACAGTTTATCACAGGGTATTGAATATCATTCCCTGTGCTATACAGTAGGACCTTGTTATTTTTCCATTTGATTCTCTCTCTCTCTCTCTCTCTATATATATATATATATATATATATATATAAGCTTACATCTGCTAACCCTAACCTTCTACTCCATCCTTCCCCCAACCCCCTCACCCTTGGCAACCACTAGTCCATTCTCCAAGGACATTTTGATCTTGGCAGTTTGTGTAGGCATATATTGGACCAGGTAGTTTTTTTGTTTTTTTTTTTAAATTATGGTGCAGTTGGCTTTTAAGAGCTGTGGCTGGGGAAAAGACCTTGGAAAAGCCACTCAGAGGTTGTAAGTGGCCTTGGCAGGGGCACAGGAACCAGGAGAGGAACTTACCAGGGGCCAGCGAGCTGAAGAGGCCTTAATAAGCAGTTACAGCTGGGGCAAGGATTCAATTATAAGGAGAAAGAAACAGTCCCTTCATACACTGTCCTTTTAGATATTAAAGGAGTGGGAAAATATTTGCCATTTTTTAAACTGCGGGGCAGCTGGGTTCTCTCTGGACTACAGAGCATTAGTGAGAGATTAGTTTTCAGTGTGCTAGTGGTAGGCCTAGGTAGGTAAGAGAAACAAACAGCTCTACTTTAAATTCTGCTTTTATGTTGTTTTGAACCATCTTCAAGGGCAAAAGAGGGTGGGGTGGATGGACCTAGTTTGAATTCCTGTGGCCCAAGAATTACTCCATTTTTGTCCTCAAGGCTACTAGAAACTAGTTATTTAGATACGACAGAGAAATCCTCCCCAGGTAATGGTTTACCTGTGTAGTCACTCCATGGTGTCTGACTCTTTGTGACCCCATGGACTGTAGTCTGCCAGACTCCTCTGTCCATGGGATTCTCCAGGCAAGAATACTGGAGTGGGTAGCCATACCCTCCTCCAGGGGATTGTCCCAACCCAGGGATCGAACCCATGTCTCCTGTGTCCCCTGCATTGCAGGGGGATTCTTTACCTGCGAGTTCTGGGAAGCCCTCAAGGAATTCCACGAAAAGAGTCTATGGAAAGAGCCATTGCAATGCAGGAAGAGAACTGTTCACTGGTTATTGTGGGAGCTCTGTTAGTAGACAGGATTCACCTTCCCCTCAGTGCGGTGGTGCAGGCACCTCAAGGTGAAAAAGGCTGGGAAAATGAAAAGGTTTTGAATATCTGAGTAGGAAAGAATAGCTGCTTCAATAACATCTGATGACTGAGGTGTTGCTCCTGCATGTTTCTAAGCTTTGCAAGAAGTCAACATCCCCTCGAATACCTGGCCGGAGAGAGGAGACAGTGTACATAGGTGGAGCTTCCACATACGTACATACAAGGCGCCTATGGCAGAAATGAACCCATAGCTAAGAGATTTCTCCTGCACAGATTTGAATGCACAGACCACAGCATTTGGATTCTTGGTATCAATCAACCAGCAACTCAGTGAAGCTGCAATTGCTCCAACAGGCTTTGACAATCCAGAGTACTGGTTCTGGGTATGTCTTTTGTTTGAGATACCTGCAGGGAATTGGCTTGTTTTCTGAATAGGGTGGGTGTGGAGCTAGTACTATAGTCCTTTTGTGTGTGTGTGCCAAGTTGCTACAGTCATATCCGACTCTTTGTGACCCTCTAGACAGCAGCCCGCCAGACTCCTCTGTCCATGGGATTCTCCAGGCAAGAATACTGGAGTGGGTTGCCATGCCCTCCTCCAGGAAAGCTTCCCTACCCAGGGATCAAAACTGTGTCTCTTACATCTCCTGCATTGGCAATTGGCAGGCAGATCTTCTACCACTAGCGCCACCTGGGTCCTTCTGATGTTCTACTAAATCTATCTTTAGGGAAAAAAGGTACATCACAGATTCAGCTGGTATTGTTATTATTTTCTAATTGGGAGGCCCTGTAAGAACTATCCCCATTCCAAAGAGATGCAGCTTAACACATTATTGACTGGGGGATTTTTGCAGAAATGAATACCTGTGGCTGGTATTTGTTATGTAAGTGAATATTGAAACATCCAGGTATCAATGCATCTCTGGTCAATGAATTGTTAAATTGCTAGATGATCTCTGACTCCACTCAGGCATTGAAGTCCTCTCCAGCTGAGAGCAGAAAAGCAAGATGGGGGGATGAATTTTGGACTTTAATTTCTTTGAATTTTAACTCATAAAAGCAAGATAATTTTATATTGAGCTTTACTTTCTTTGAACTTTAGTATCTCATGATTTGATTTCATTTTTTGGATGTTAATTTTTTTCCCCTCAACATTATTGGCATTATGTTATAGTATTGAAGTTTCTTTTTCTTTTGTTTTTAGGTCTTCTTAGTTTATTAAAATCATGACTCTGAGAAGAAAGACTATGAAAAACTTGGTTATAGGAAAAACTTTGATGTTATTATTTTATTGAGGTATAATTAACATGACTTATTAGTTTCAGGTGTACAACCTAATGATGTGATACTTGTATATATTGTGAAATGAACACCACAATAAGTCTAGCTAACATCCATTGCCACACGGAGTTGCAAAATTTTTTTTTCTTATGATGAAAACGTTTAAGATCTGTTCTCTTAGCAACTTTCAAATATGCAGTACAGTGTTAACTATGGGTTTCCCTGGCAACTCAGTGGTAAAGAATCCGACTGACAATGCAGGAGACACGGGTTCAATCCCTGTGTTGAGAAGATCCCCTGGAGAAGGCATCCCACTCCAGTATTCTTGCCTGGGAAATCTCACAGACAGAGGAGCCTGGCAGGCTACAGTCCATGGGGTTGCAAAACAATTGGACATGACCTATCAACTAAATAGCAACAACAGTTATTAACTATAGTCACTGTGTCATATACACACCCTTAAGACTTATCTTTGGAAGACTGTATCTTTGACTGTCTTCACCCATTTCAACCAACCCCTACCTTGGCAACCACGAGTCTCTTCTGTCTATAAATTCATTAAAAACAATTCTACATGTGAGTGAGATGATATGGTATTTGTCTGACTTATTTCACTTAGCATAATAGTCTATTTATCTCCCATTTTAAAAATTCATTCATCCATTGGTGAACCCTTAGGTTGCTCCCATGTCTTGGCTATTGCCAATAATATTGCAGTAAACATGAAGTGCATATATATTTTCAGGTTAGTGTTTTGTTTCCTTCAGATAAATACCAAGATGAAATTACTGGATCATATGGTAGCTTTATTTTTAATTTTTTGAGGAACTTCCATACTGTTTTGCATAGCGGCTGTACCAGTTTACATTCATACCAGCAGCGCATAAGTGTTTGAATTCTTCTATATCCTCACCAATGCTTGTTATTTCTTGTCTTTTTGGTAAAAGCTGTTCTAACAGGTATGAGGTGATATTTCATTGTGGTTTTGATTGCATTTCCCTGATGATTATTTCCAAGTTTCCTTTTGCATGTTATTATTAGACTAGTATAATTTTGTTATTTAACCTCATTGGTAATCCTCTGATATGCTATATGGATTGCATGGTTAGGCATAATAAAAAGTAATAGAAAAATGAATGAAAACTTAGCCTTGGATACTGAATGGCACTAAACCATTAATTTAATTAATAGGGAACTCTTTTGGAACTTCTCATGAGCAAAATCTCTTTCCTAACAGTGTCCCTGGAAGCAAACAAAGTTAGCTGGCATAAGAGGGAAATGAAACTTCTGTCACAGACTGAATAATGGTTCCCAAACATGTCCACTGGAGTAGGACATGGCTCCCCACTCCAGTCTTCTTGCCTGGGAAATCCCAAGGGCCGAGGAGCCTGGTGGTCCATGTGATCGATCCCAAGAGTCAGACACAGCTTAGCGACTAGACAACAGCAAAACATGTCCACATCCTGACCCCCACACCCTGTGAATATGTTACCTTATACAGCAAAAAAGGACATTTTAGATGTGCTCAAATTAAGGATCCTGAGGTAGGGAGGTTATTCTGGATTACCTGGTTGTCCCAAGGGGGCACAGGAGGGCTCAGAATCAGAGAAGAAGGTGATATCTTGACAGAAGCACAGGTGGGAGTAATGAACTTTGGAGATGGAGAAAGAAACCATGACTCAAGAAAAAGAGGCGGTCATAGAAGCTGAAAAAGGCAAGAAAACAGATTCTCCCCTGAGGGCCTCCACAAGGAGCCAGCCCAACCAACACCTTGACTCTAGCTCTGTGAAATGGATTTTGGACTTCTGACCTCTAGAGCTATAAGAGAATAAATCTGTGTTTCCAGCAACTGTGTTTGGGGTAATTTGTTACGGTGACGCTAGGACATGAATACATCTTAGGTGGGAAGAAGTTTAGTATGTCTCCTGTGTTTTTGGAGAGGGTGACTTAATCTGATCGGTAAATTCTGGAATAATAAATAGGGCATTATTGGCTTCATTCTCCTTTCTCTTTGGGAGCCAGTCAGCTCAAGAAAGCACAGTTCTATTTCTTGTAGGATAGGATGCCATCCATATGATAAAACCTGTCCCCGTGGTGCGGCTGGACCTGGCTGGTTGAGTTTATATAATTCTGTGGTTCAGTATTAGTAAACTCATCTGACTTTCATGCTAAGCTACATTCCCCAGTAGCTGGATCAGAGTGAGGTGATTTCTTGGTCAGACAGAATCTATCTATGAAAACAATGACTTACATAAAACTGATACGCAGGATCTATGGGGAAAAGATGAACTCATCAGCGATGCTGGGACCACTCATTATATACAATTAGACCTCTAGCTTAGATCATATACTCAAAATGAATTCCAGATAAGAACCCAAAGTGAAAGCAATTTTTAGAAGAAAAAACCAAAATTTTTATGGTTATGCCTTTTAAGGTGAGAGAAAGCCCAAAACCCAAACTACAAAGGAAGAAGTTGATCATTTCAACTACATTAACATAAAAAAAGTCTGTTTATTAAAAGACATCATAAAAATTGATTGTAACAAGTTAAAATGTGGAAGGAGACATTTGTTACATAAGGATTAGTATCCAGATTTTATAAAGAGTTCCCACAAATCAATAAAATACAAATATCCTACTGGGGAAAAAGAGGCAAAAAATAAAAAAAATTCACAGAAAAGAAAAACCAGATGACAAATCATAGGATGATGAACCTTATTAGGAATCATAAAAGGGAAAATAAAAACAAGTGATTCAATTTTTCAGCCAGTTTGGCAAAAATAAATGTGAAGAAACCAATCGCTGGTGAGAGTATAGAATTATAGTTGGACCTATTATGTACCCTGTGGGAAGAATATAAATTGGTATTATGTCTACTTTTTAAAAAATGTTTATTTGGCTGTGCCAGGTCTTAGTTGTGACATGTAGCCTCTTTAGTTACATCATGTGGGATCTAGTTTCCTAACCAGGGATTAAACCCTGGCCACCTGCATTGGGAGCCTGGCATCTTAGGCACTGGACCACCAGGGAAGTCCTGATACGTCTACTTTAGAGAGCAGTTTGGTAATGTCTAGAAGGGTTCTTAAAAAATCAATTAAAAAAATAGAAGCGTTCTTAATGCACATAATCTAGGGCCTAGGATTCCACTCAGAGGCATGTAGAGAGACTTTTAACATAGTAAGTCAACAAGACTTGGACAAGAATGTTCATAGCAGCATGTGCTGCACTATGCTTAGCCACTCAGTCGTGTCCAACTCTTTGTGACCCCATGGATTGTAGCCCGCTAGGCCCCTCTGTCCATGGGATTCTCCAGGCAAGAACACTGGAGTGAGTTGCCACACCCTCCTCCAGGGGATCGTCCCAACCCAGGGATCAAACCCAGGTCTCCCCCATTGCAGGCGGATTCAGAGCAGCATAGTAAGAGTAAAAAAATCAGAAACATATCAGAAATGTTCATCAATAGGAAAATAAGTAGTTAACTTGGATTCTCTTAATAAAAGACTACTACAAAATAATCTGATTAGATTATGACTAAACTGAACGACAACAAAAACCAGTGTTGGAGATGTAAGAGACCCTTGCATCAGGATCAATGCCTGGGTCGGGAAGATCCCCTCGAGTAGGAAATGGCAACCCACTCCAGTATTCTTGCCTGGAAAATTCCATGGACAGAGGAGCCTGGCAGGCTATAATCCATTGTATCACAAAATAGTTGGACAGGACTCAGTGTCAATGTAGGTGTACCATTGTACCACCACCATATCGAGTAGACGTTGACAGCAGAGGAGACTGTGAATGTGCGTGCATGCTAAGTCATGTCTGTGTTCTGTATAGCAATACATTTAATAAAATGAACAATTACTGAAGACTATCTAAATTTTAAAAACCAATCCGCAAGAAGTAGAAAACCTGACCAGGTCAATAACCACAGAAGAAATGGAATGGTTGTCTAAGAAATACCCACCAAAAAGGCACACAGCCTAAATGTTTTACAATGAGTTCTCCCAAATAGTCTAGGGACAGATAATTCCTGTGCTCTCTAAGCCTTTCCAGAGCACAGAATGAAATGGAAAGCTATGTGATTCATTTCATCAGCCCGAATTAACTCGGATACCAGCGAGGACAAGGACAGCGTAAGAAAAGAAACAGACCCAATCACGTATGGAACTCAGAAAAATCAATCACTCAAGAAGTAGATTTAATTTAGATGTATTCTGAATGAATAATGCATCATGACTGAATAGATGCAAGAAGAGTCTTAATGAGAATGTGACTAATTCACTACGTTAACAGATTCATTCAACAGATGTTTATTGAGCTCCTATTACCTGCAAGGCACAGTTCTGGCAGTGGGCAGTAAACCAACAACCTTTTAAAAATTTTTTTTAGATTTAAATCAACTTTGTTTACAAAAACACTGTTGTAAGAATCACAATTCTATAACTCACACTGTGGAGAGTAATCTGCTTTACTTAAAGTCTATCAATTTAAATATAAATCACATCTAAAACAGAGTTTCATATCAACATCTAGACTGGTTTGACCAAACAACTGGGCACCAGAACCTAGCCAGGTTGACCCATAAAACTAACCATCACATCCCTCATTCATTAATTCATGGACCTTTGTTGTCAATGGATTCAAAGGGACTTCTTCCTTTTGCTTCTCCAGAAAGCATGTATGGACCTTCCAGAATCCTTCTCACTAAAGGATTTCTCCCTGGCCTACCACATCCTTCAGCAGCAATGAGAAAGACCCGTCCACCAAATGTTTGCTTCCTTTTATTCCCCCATATCCTGTGTCACTCCACTGTTTATCCTGACAGAGTGGCTTCTCTTTCAGGCTGAGTCAGCTTTCAGTCAAGCCATCTACTGAACTAGAGACCTCTTTTAAAAAATCTCCTTTCAAAATTAATTTTGAATTGTGGCTCATTTTTAATTTAGGAAATTGCTGTTACTTAAGGGATTATGTATGCGTGTGCTCAGCCGCTCAGTCATGTCTGACTCTCTGCCACCCCATGGAATATAGCCTGCCAGGCTCCTCTGTCCATGGAATTCTCCAGGCAGGAATACTGGAGTGGATAGCAATTCCCTTCTCAGGGGATCTTCCTGACCCAGGGATCAAACCCAGCTGTCTTGTATTGCAGGTGGATTCTTTACCGTCTGAGCCACCAGGGAAGCCCAAACACAAAGGAAATAGTGAGCAGATAATCCATACAGGAGTGTATAAGGCAGGCTGGAAACCAAAACAAAAGTCACCTTAAATATACAAAAGGTGTTCAGTTTGCTCATAATCAAGGAAGTGCATTTTATTTTTGTATTTTTGAACTTTTTATTTTGTATTGGCGTATAGCTGATTAATAATGTTGTGATAGTTTCAGGTGACCATGATACATGTATTCATTCTCTCCCAAACCCCTCCCGAGGAAGTGTATCTTAAAACTGCAGCATAAAATTCTACAGTATGGATGTACGGACATTTAACCATTTCCAGGCTGGTGGAAATTTAGCTTATTTTTAACTTATTACATACAGTGCTCAATGACTGTCTTGACCTCTTGAATCTATGTCTGCTTTTGAGATATTAAATCTTGTAAACTTAAACCTAGAATGTAGCAGCAAACACCTTGTTATCTGGGCTCCAAATGGAAGTAGCACATTATGTGAATGTACTCTGAAACTTAACATCAGAATGTTCTTTGGATTTTATTCTTAATCATGTGCTTAATCTAATACACTTAGGGACTACTGGAACTTTTTCTGGTCAGATTAGTTCAAACAGTCAGAAATTGTTCTCTTTCCTTGAAATAAAGCTGATTGAAGGATTACATTGTCTGAATAGCTGTAGGATTCAAAAACTCCTTTACAAAGACTTACTTTATTTTTAGGTTTAAAAATGTCCACGATTTCTTTTGGACTAATGGTCTAAACATGCATGTTTTACCAGAGCCTTACTTTTTCATTCATCATAGCTAACGCTTGTTTGTTGCTCATTAAATGTAAGTATGCTCTAGGGAGAGGAAATTGTTGACTCTCTGCCCAGGAGGGAGAGAAAATATTTATCAAGTTTAAAGTTAGTATGTCTTAAAAAAAAAAAAAAAAAAAAAGTTAGCATGTCTTTTGTTGCAGTAATTCCAATTTTAGGAATCTTTCTTACAAACATACTCACCAAGGGTATACACACATATACACATACCCACCCACATATACACATACCCACACACATATACACATGCCCACACACAAGGATGGTCACTGCACCATTGTTTGTAATAAACAGTGCAATTGAAAATAAGACAGGGACTTCCCTGGTGGCACAGTGGATAAGAATCCACCTGCCAATGTGGGGGACACAGGTCCAATCTCTGGTCCAGGAAAAATCCACATGCTGCAGGGCAACCAAGCCCAAATGCCACAGTTAATGAGCCTGTGTGCCGAACTACTGGAGCCCATGTGCCTGGAGCCAGTGCCCGACAACAAGAGAAGCCACTGCAACACAAAGCCTGTGTATCACAATGAAGAGTAGCCCCTGCTCACTGCAACTAGAGAAAACCCGTGCGCAGCAACGGAGACCAGCACAGCCAAAAATAAATAAATATTTAAAAAAATATATGATAAATGTCCGTCAATAAAGGAAGGGTTAAATAAATCATGCCTTGTCCATAGGATGAGTGACTGGCTACATGTATCACCTTAGCAAAACATCTGTATAAGAGAGGGTCCCAGCAGGAAACAGGACTCACCCTGTTCAGTGAAGAGGTTTTAAGGAAGAGTTTACTTACAAAGGTTGGGCAGTGTTAGACAAACAAAGAAGGGAGGAGGAGGAACCTACAGATTAGCAACAGTGGAAAGTTACTACATTCTAGGGCTTAAGGCACAAGGGAGAGAAAATTCTCCCAGAAACAGACAGAGAGAACAGACCTGTGGTTGCCAAGGGGGAGGGAGTGGGGAAGGAAAGGACTAGGAGTTTGGGATTAGCAGATGTAAACTATTATATATTGGGCTTCCCAGGTGGCTCAGTGGTAAAGATCCGCCTGTTAATGCAGGGCACTCTGGAGATGAGGTTTCGATCCCTGGGTCAGGAAGATCCCCTGGAGGAAGAAATGGCAACCCACTCCAGTATTCTTGCCTAGAGAATCCCATGGACAGAGGAGCCTGGCGGGCTACACTCCACGGGGTTGCAAAGCATTGGACAGGACTGAGCAACTAACACGTTCATAGTTGTTAACAATGTTGTGCCTATCTCTGTACAGAGATAGGGTCGCAAAGAGTTGGACGCGACTGAGCATGCACAAACTATTACATATAGGATGGATAAAACAACAAGGTCCTACTGTATAGCACAGGGAACTATAGTCAAAATCCTGTGATAAACCATTAACGGAGAGTATAAAAAACGAGGACTTCTCTGGTGGTCCAGTGGTTAAGACTCTGAGCTGCCAATGCAGGGGGCTTGGGTTCCATCCCTGTTTGGGGAACTAAGACCCCCCTATGCCACAGGTTATGGCCAGAAAAAAAAAACAAAAACCACGAATGCCTAATATGTATGACTGAGTCACTTTGCTGTACAACAGAGATAGGCGAAACATTGTAAACAACTATGAAAGTGAAAGTGTTAGTTGCTCAGTCCTGTCCAATGCTTTGCAACCCCACGCGGCGTAGCCCACCAGGCTCCTCTGTCCATGGGATTCTCCAGGCAAAAATACTGGAGTGGGTTGCCATTCCCTCCTCCAGGGGCTCTTCCTGACCCAGGGATTGAACTCGGGTTTCCTGCACTGGAGGCAGACTCTTCACTGTTTGAGCCACCAGGGAAGCCCTAAATCAACTATACATTGATTAAAAACTAAAATAAAAAATAATAAAAGGAGTGTGGTGAAATTTGGAATATAGAGGCAGGGCCACTCAGTGAAACTACAGCCCATGAGGGAATCTGTGACAGTTGTCCCTCCATATATCCATGGGGGATTGGTTTCAGGACCCCCTAAGGTTACCAAAATCTGCAGATGCTCTTGTCGCTTACAGCTGGTTCTCTGTATTCGCAGTGATGAGGAACCTGTGGGTATGGAGGGCCTGCCTGTACTGTAAAAGACAGCAGAAGCAAGGAAAAGCAGGGAAGGAATACTCTGACTTACTTCTTTCCCAATAGGCTCTCATCTCTTGCTGGTACCTCCCTTGGGTTGGACACAGTCAGCTGTGATGGAACGTGAGTGGGGCAACCTGCTGGGGCACAGAGCAGGCAGAGAGAAAGGGCAAAAACTAATATATGGAGATAGGGAGTGACTAGCACGATATTTATGTCATTTTTTCAATGGAAAAAATGTTGCCCAGCAATCCAGAAACACTGTTATTTTGTAAAAGAAAATCATAACCACATATTTATATAATTGTGAACATTATGAAGACTGCATAGGAAACTGTAAACCTTGATGCTACTTCTGGAGAGTGAAAACAAATGGAGAGGGAAAACCTAACTTTCTATGTTCTTATACTATGTGAATTTATTACAAGAAGTATTTCTTTTGTGATCAGGAAAATAAAGTACCTGTTCCATGAAAAGAAAGTGCTATTATGCCTAAGATGAAGGCAAAGGTAGAGGAACCCCTAAATGGCTTTTAAACAGTTAATTCACTTAAAGTGAAAGTGAAAGTGGTAGTCACTCAGTCCTGTCCAACTTTTTTCAACCCCATGGACTGTAGCCTGCCAGGCTCCTCTGTCCATGGGATTCTCCAGGCAAGAATACTGGAGTGAGTTGCCATTTTCTTCTCCAGGGGATCTTCCCAACCCAGGGATGGAACCCAGGTCTCCTGCATTGCAGGCAGAATCTTAACTGGCTGGCACTGCATAAAGACCTCCAAAAATCTGTTATTATTATTTTTTAATGTTAAAGAGTCAAATTTATATGCTGTAGTGTTGGTTAGTTGAGTTCTCTGTTGCAAAGATCAGAAAGCAAATCAAGATCATTTGAATAATAAAAGGGGAGTTAAAACTTAAGGATATAGGATGATTCTGCCCCCCCTACTCTGGTACTCTTGCCTGAAAATTCCATGGACAGAGGAGCCTGATGGGCTGCAGTTCATGGGGTCGCTAAGAGTCAGACATGACTGAGCGACTTCACTTTCACTTTTCACTTTCATGCTTTGGAAAAGGAAATGGCAACCCACTCCAGTGTTCTCGCCTGGAGAATCCCAGGGACGGGGGAGCCTGGTGGGCTGCCGTCTATGGGGTCTCACAGAGTCGAACATGACTCAAGCGACTTAGTAGCAGCAGCATGGAACAGAATGATGGCAAGAAATAAAAATTTAGACTTTTTTTCTGTTTGCCTTTCAGGTCTTGTCTCTCTCTCTTTTTTTTCTCAGCAAACAAACTTTCTCTGATCTGTGAGTGTGTGTGCTAAGTCGCGTCAGACATGTCAGACTCTGTGTGACCCCATGGACTGGGTTCCCCATGGACCCACCAGGCTCCTCTGTCCATAGGTTTTCCGAGACAAGATTACTCAAGCTACCTAAGACAGTTGCAAAAAGGGCCAGAACACTGTAAGTTGATAAGTTAAAAATCACTTTTGGATGGCCCCATAGCTGAAAAATACAAATATTTCTGAGAAAGCCACAGAAAGTCTATGGTAATATGCTGATTAAAAAAATCAGCTGATAAATAATATACTATCAGAATAATAAAGTGTAAACAGTTGAACTATTGAAAAGTCATCAGAAATCACAAATAGTCACTGGTTTGGAAAAAGGTACCAATAACTCATGTTTGTACCCAAATTCCTAGGTCTCAAAAGGACTCAATGTTCATTTTCTAATTTAATCAAGAAAACTTTCTAGTCTCAGAGAGGTTTATTGATTTGCCTAACACCACACAGGAAATGCAGACTCAGGATTCAAGCCCCACGTTATCCCTGTATACACAGAGGTCTACCTTATAGAATCTGTTTTCCCTATTTTTCAAAGGTGGTTTAACTTTTATTTAGCATAGAAAAACCTAAATGAGGCTTGAAACTTCTAATCTAATTCTGAGAATATAAAGAAATACTATGTTGTAAAAACAAATCCAGGAAATTAACATGTGATACAGTACTATTGACTAAAAGACAGATTTTGTTCAAATTTCAAAAAAAAAAAAAAAAAGGGTGGATTGTACTGACATTGATTGTGGTGATATGCTATTATAGTTTTGCAAGGTTTTACCATTAAGGGAAACTGTGAAGGATACAGTGAATTTCTCTGTGTTCTTCCTTACATGTGAATGTATATTTTTTCTCAAAATAAAAATTTTAACTTAAAAAAGAAAGTAAAGGCAGAAATGCTTTTTTAATATTATAATAATATTTTATTTATTTATTTGGCTTCACTAAGTCTTATTTGGAGCACACGGGATCTTTTGTTGCAGCATACGGGATCTAGTTCCCTGACCAGGGATTGAACCTGGGTCTCCTGCATTGGGAGCACAGAGTCTTAGCCACCGGACCACCAGGGAAGTCCAAGAAATAATTTTAAAGTGCTAAATTTTTAGCGGGAAAAGTAGACTACAAAAAGTTATTTCCTCATATGATTCAAAAGCAAATAAAGTTGAAAACCCTCTATAGTAACCATTTATTTTTTAAAAAGCAAATAACTAGAACAAAAACAATCAACTTTCAGAGTACAGGAACATACATCCTTGCTTCACTGTAATGTCTGATGTGAAATGACTGAATTCTTCTTATTAAAAATAGGCTTTAAGCAGAGAGCGGGGATCGGGATGGGGAATACGTGTAAATCCATGGCTGATTCATATCAGTGTATGAAAAAACCCACTGAAATGTTGTGAAGTAATTAGCCTCCAACTAATAAAAAAAAAAAGAAAACATTTGCCAAAAAAAAAAAAAAAAATAGGCTTTAAGCAAAGTTAAAAAAGGAGGCCAATATCTAACATTCTCTCACCTGTAAGACACATGCTAAAAATGAAACTATTCAAATACCTGAGATTAAGGGAGCCCTGAAGATTTCTTATGCTTCTCTACATATAGAACGAGCAGGTGTTAGGATCCAGGTTGCAATGATTGTTATGTATGCCTGAGAACTTGGGAGAAAATGACTAAGCCTGGGAAAGGAAGAGAACAAGGTAATAGTTTGCTGGTGTCCCGGGAGATAAGAGAAACTTTACGGTTACCAAAGGGATGTAGACTCACTCTAGTCTTTGTGGCACCAGAGGAAAAGGCATGTGGTAAAGACGTTATACTATAATAGAGCCTGTGAGGCCAATGCTTCTATATGAATGATGTAATGTAGGTTTCACCCACATGATCCCAGGTGTTCTGTGCAAGTGTGCACACCTGTGAAGGAGGAAGTGGAACAAACTTAAATTGGCTTCAGTTGATCATATTAGCGAGGCTACAGCAGTTGAAGAACTCCCATTGTCAGGTTTGTCCAGAAGAACAAGCAAGTAAAATTTTCCAGGAAAACGTGATTATGATAGATTCTCTCTCTAAAAATAAAAATGCTACTATGAAGCAATGATTTTCAAAATTGTATTATCTTGAATTTAAAAAGGTAAATTGATGAGTAAAATAGGATAGTTTCTAGAAGTACATGTAAACAACAGTAACAGATCAAGAAAAGAAAAAGACAAAGAGCAATAACTCATCTATAGAAAAGCATATTACTATTTTAAAAGGGATTAATCTGGACAAAAATTAGCTTAACTCTCATCTTGAAAGTGAAAGGGTTAGTAGCTCAGTTGTGTTCAACTCTTTGCAACCCCATGAACTGCATTAAGCAATGCAGGCCCCTCTGTCCATGGAACTCTCCAGGCAAGAATACTGGAGTAGGTTGCCATTCCCTTCCCCAGGGGATCTTACCAACCCAAGGATCGAATGCGGGGTCTCTTGCATTGCAGGCAGATTCTTTACCCTCTGAGTCACCGGGGAAGCCCCAACTCCCACCATGCACTGTACCAAATTCCACCTTCAGCGGCTGTGAAGCTGGGGAGATCCTGGCCAGGAGACAGATGTCAGATCTCATTGTCTTCCCAGCCTTTCAACCCTCCCCTGAAGCCCCTCAGTAAAATGGTTTGATCCCCTCAAAATGAGTAAATTTCAGGTGACTTGCCTCCTGTGTATCCCTTCA
Source organism: Dama dama (assembly GCF_033118175.1). Classification (NCBI taxonomy): domain Eukaryota; kingdom Metazoa; phylum Chordata; class Mammalia; order Artiodactyla; family Cervidae; genus Dama; species Dama dama. Next base: position 22,934,567 of record NC_083702.1, read on the forward strand.
GCCTCATCCCTGGTCACCCACAGCATCCCACTTTATGCTCAGCCATAGAAAACTGCCTAAAGCACCCTAAATGTGGTACCACATCTTTGTCCATTCTGTTTCCTTAGCTTGCTCCCCTCTCCCTCCTAATTTTTGTCCAAATAACCACTTCTGTTCCACTCTCAAGTTTCAGCTCAATAGCTGTGCTTCTAGAAAGTCATACCTAGTGCTTCGTAGGACTCTAGGCTTCTTTGGTGCACACACCTCTGGCACTTTCCACATAGAATTGAAATGATCTGTTCTGTATTTTTCTCTCCAGTGGATTGTCTTCATTCTGGATGGCAGGCATGGTATCTTAGTCAGCTTTTTATTCTCAGAATTTAGCACGGTGTCTGACACACACAGGTATTTGATACATGCTTGTGGAGCTGAAATAAACCGAACAAATTAAGTAGTCTTTGAGTAGTCCCATAGCCTGCAGCTTGGATTCTTACAAAGCTTATCACATTATATCAATAAATTGGTGTTTTGGAAAGCAATACAACAACATGCAACAAAAACCATGAAAATGTTCATTCTCTTTTACTTGGTATTTTCCTGTTTTTGAGTACTCCCCAAAGAAATGATCCCAAGGGGGAAAATTTACACAGATGTTCCCGGTAACTCTAGTTAAAGTAGTGAAAAAAACTGGAGGCGATCCAAGTGTCTAATAGGGAAATGACTAAGCAAACAATGGGATTATAATAGAGCTATTAAAAATGACAGAGGTGAGGACTATGTCAACATGGAGAAGTGTGTATCTGCAGGAACGCTAAGTGGAGAAAAGAACACAGGCCAGTGTTTAAACACGAATGGTTAAGGATGTGTGTGTACATGAAAGATCAGAGGCTAATCTGCAGAAATTGAAAATGGCTGGAGTTCAATACTTTCTTTCCTGTGCAATTCCATAAGTTTCTGGCATTAATAGTTTATATCTCATGCAACATAGATATCTTTTTTATTAATTAAAAAAAATTAAAAAAATTTTTTGGCTGTGTAGGTCTAATTGCTGCACCCAGGATCTTCATTATGTTAAACGGGATCTTTCAGTATCTTTCATTGCTCACACAGATTCTCTAATTGTGGCATGACTTAGTTGCTCTGAAGCACATGGAATCTTAGTTCCTCGACCAGGAATTAAACCTGTGTCCCCTGCCTTGCAAGGCTGATTCTTAACCACTGGACCACTAGGGAAGTTCCCAACATGGATATGTGGAAAGTTTGCAAAATAAGGGCTCTAAATTTCCTACCAGGTTGTAATTTAGTGCTAAATTCTCATCAAATTATTATGAAAATAGTGACACTTCTTTAAGAGAACAAAATACTTTAAATTCAGGAAGTAATTTGAGTCTAATTATGTGCTGTAGCACTTACATGCTCATGAAATTTACCAAAAAAATGGCAGAGATCCTCAGGCAGTGGTGGTATTATTTTAACTTACCTTTGTTTATTTGGATGACTGTACACATTAGGACCTAGTACAAAGGAAAGTCTGAAAAACCTTTGGCCTAAATCTCACATTCACAAATTATCTCAATTTTATACTTTTGATACTGTCTTCAAAAAGGGTTCTATGCACAGTCACTGAGATACACCAAGAAAGGCTAAAAGAAAAAAGTCATCACTGGGGACTTCTCTGGTGGTCCCAAGGGTAAGACTCCATGTTTCCAATGCAAGGGGCCCAGATTAGATCCCTGGTCAGGTAACTAGGTCCCGCATGCTGCAGTGAAGATTGAAGATCCCTTGTGTTGCAACTAAGACTCAGCACAGCCAAATAAATAAATACTAAATTAAAAAATTTTTATTTATTTTTATTTGGAGGATAATTGCTTACAATATTGTGTTCGTTTCTGCCATACATCAACATGAATCAACCATAGGTATACACATGTCCCCTCCCTCTTGAACCACCCATCCCATCCCACCCCTCTAGGTTGTCACAGAGCACCAAGTGTAAGCTCCCTAAACTTGGGTTACACTGCCAGTGTAACGTACTATTTTATAAATCAGTGATTATCTTGTGAATAGAGAAATAGTGACATTGTAAGATCTGTCATATGGCAATTAAAAGAAATAAACCACACATTTTTATGTCTCATTTTAAAATGTCTTCTTTTCATTTATTTTATTTTGATTGAAGTATAGCTGATTTACAGTGTTATGTTCATTTCTGCTGCAGCCACATGGATGGACTGTCATACTGAGTGAAGTAAGATAGAGAAATATCATAGATACTGTTTGTATGTGGAATCTAAAAAAAGGGTACAAATGAACTTATTTACAAAAACAGAAATAGAGTCACAGATGTAGAAAACACACTTATGGTTACCAAGAGGGGAAAGAAGGGGGGATAAATTGGGAGACTGGGACTAACATATACAAACTACTGTATATAAAATAGATAACTAATAAGGACCTACTCTATAGCACAGGAAACTCTACTCAATACTCTGTAATGCCCTATATGGAAAAAATCTAAAAAAGAGTGGATACATGTATATGCATAACTGATTTACTTTCCCATACAGCATAAACAAACACAACATTATAAATCAATTAGACTCCAATAAAAATTAATTAAAAAAATTTCTGTTGTACAGCAAAGTGATTCAGTTATATATATACTGGTTGGCCAAAAAGTTCGTTTGAGTTTTTCTGTAAGATATTATGGAAAAACCCAAATGAACTTTTTGGGACAGACCTATATATACATTCTTTAAAAAAATATTCTGAAAAAAAAAATAAAAAATATTCTGTTTCATTTTGGTTTCTCACAGAAACACTGAATATAATTTTCTGTGCTATACAGTAGGACCTTCTCATTTATAAAATTTCTTCTTTAAAAAAAAATTCACTGAGACCCTTTAAAAAAAATGGAGGTGGCCCAGACCTTTCTAGAATTCTGGGAGGCCCAGAACACAGTTATCACTTTATTTTTAAAATGTGATCATTTTAGCTAGGGGCCCCCAGACTAATGAGTTGTTAATAACTTAACTGTATAAACACCTGACTCACAAACTGCTATCTACTAACCATACTGTTTCTGCTGCCTTGTAACCAGTGGTCAGAGAATTCACAGTTTCTCCAGCAGTGGTTCACAGCCCTGGTTGCATGTTTAATCTGAAGGTCAGTCACCATTTTCATTGTAACATGTCCAGGGTGATGGGTTACAAGTGCCCAGAAAACAGTTTAGAAAAGAAGTTTGAGGGTGCAGTCCCCAAGATGTTGAAGGAACTGCCTCAATAATACTTTTCATCAAAATACCTTCAATTATTCCTCAAATATCTTATTGTGCTTAAATATATGAAAGTAAATAAATACTGAGTCAAAAGTATTATGTTCATGTGTCCATTTTTAGAAATGATGTGAACTACCAGATTTTTATAGGCGGTAAAACTACAACAAACCCAAACTGTCAAATGAATGAATTCTTTTTGTTCCATTAAAAAAAAAAATGGATTTATAACATAGAGAAAAACAAATTCTTGGACACTGGCAGAGGTCAGTACTGCCCATTCTCCTGGACCTTCTCCTCTTCATCCTAGTTCTGTGCTATGATTATTGATGCTCTGAAGATGATGATCCTCTCTGTATCCCAGCAACATTCACCCATTCATGAAACCAAGATTTATTTGTGTTCATCTAAACCCCAAACACGGGCTTCTCTGGTGGCTCAGTGGTAAAGAATCTGCCTGCCAATGCAGGAGATGAGGGTTCGATCTCTGGGTCAGGAAGATCCCCTGGGAAAGGAAATGGCAATCCACTCCAGTATTCCTGCCTAAGAATCCCATGGACAGAGGAGCCTGGCTTACCACAGCTACCACTCAGTGACTAAACAACAACAAAACCCCAAACACAAGAAAATGTCCAGGGAAGTTGGAGGAGCAAATGAGAATTGAAGAATCAGGGTACACTGTCTCACTCCCTGCCTACTCTACCACTGCCGCCCATCCCCCCACCGCCTGCCTGCCTGCCCAATTCACCCTGCTTTACATCCCATTTGGAATGACTTATGCCTATGGGTTCAGTGGAAGACATTTTCCCACCTCTTACCTCAAAAGCAGAGGCAGGCACTGAAGGTGTCTGACTGAGGGTTATGTTTATCCTTTGAGGAGCTGTAACCAGAATTTTTGGACATGGGTCAAATTCAGAAAAAGCGAGTTCAAAAAGGTCCATGACTGTGAGTAGCAAAAACCTGGGTTGTGTTCCTCAATACAATGTCTACTTATAAAGGTGGGGGACTTGTGTTCAAGAAAGATGTGGTTGCTAAGGCTTTCCAGATGAACCAGAGTTGAGACAATAATTTGTATCTGGGAACCTGTGGTAGGAGTCTTCCTGGCTGAGCAGCCAACACCTGTCTGAATGTCCCAGAAAGCATCCTCTCCTGAATGATCCAGAATATTGCCCTTCAGCCGGTGCTTCACTCCGTGGGGGTAGAATGCACTCATATAACTATTGCCTGGGCTACAGTGGTTGCTTCCCATGAAAACCCAGGAAACAGAATCCCCGCTGCTGTTGAAAGTGTATAATTAGCTCCTCGTGCAGCCTGACCCCACTGATTTTTCTGACGCATTTGGCCCGAGGTGTGCCCTTTCTGAGACCTCTAAGAGCTTCTCCGCAGCTGGAGATGCTCAAAACTGCACGCAGCACTTCCTGTGGGCGTGGCTCTGCATTCTGAAGGCTGCGCGCCTACTGAATCACGTGTTTCAAACGCTCAGATTCACGATGCTTTTTAAAAAAAAAAAAAAATACTGGAGTGGACTGTGAGTGGCTCTATCAGACAGAGTCTCTTCCCTTTTTCTTTTTAAAAAGTGGTTGTGTACTGGTGGCCTCCCAAGAAACACTATAATTGGTCAGCCTGGGGTGCGTTTGATGTCCTCTCAGATAACGTCATTAGCTATTTTCAGGAAAGGGAAGGCAGAGTATGCCCCCGGGACAATGACAGCACTTGTTTTAAGTTGGGGAAGAGCCTGTGGTTCTTTTCCTGCGTTTGGGCGAAAGCGAACACACAATGTTCATTTCCTAAATACGGGATGTGCTGCGAGGCTGGCTGGTCATTTTCCACCATGTCATATCCTTCTGGATGAAGGCAGCAGGGGCCAGGACAGGAAACGGCAAATTCTCAGAATAAGACAAGGCTTTCCCAGGGCTGTCATTGGCTCTCTGGAACTATAAAGCTTGCTCATCCAGAAACAGCCTCAGATTCTTCTTTCCTGGAGATAGCCAGAAGTGAATGGTAAGTGGGGAGACCAAAGGAATGCTATCTGAAAGAATAGCCACTGGACTGGCAATACTGGGGTTGTATCCTTGGTCCGTAATACATTTTGAGAAACGTTGCCTCCTTTTTGCTCAGAGGTGTCTTTATCTGGCAGTTTGTCAGTGGTGGGTACAATTGTGGAGGCATGCTAATAAAATTAAGATCTAGGAGTCTAGAGACCAGTGGACTTCTACACTGAGCTCTGTGAAGTATCAGCGGCAGATAGAACTTGTCTGTGTTTCAATTTCCTCACCTTCCACATGAGAATAATTTCTGCCCTGATATCTCACAGTAGTGAAGTGTTAGATTTCTATAGCTTTGTCACCTTTGAGAAGTTCCTAATAATGAGAAATACAATGGCTATGAAGGGAGAAATCTTTGGCAGCTAGAAAGGATGTACTTTTACTCAGGATGTAGTTTTCTCTGTTAGTCATCTTCAATTGGCTTCCGTTCAGCTCAGTACAGATAGCCCTCAGTGAGCTGTTCAACAAAAATTGTGGTCCCTTTTAAAATTCTGTTCAATTGTTACTCATTTTTAAAGGGCGCTTTCATCATAAAGGAACAAACTGGTGCTAGTGTAATTTAGTTTTAATTAAGCATGTATCAAAGAGTAAGATTTCTGAAGACCTGATGAACTCTAGTTAGAAGAAATAGCACAAGCCTAAGAAATCTTAGGCTTGATTCTAAGATAAGAGCTGGGAAAAATAACAAGCAGAAGAGTTGCTTCAGGTGAGCATCTAACTTAGAAAAATTATTTTCTTACATTTGATAGATGCTTTTTGAGTTTTTGGTGATTTGTCTTTTTCACTCATCAGAGAGGGGAAAAAACTATTGCAAAACTCCTAAGATCTTAGTCTTCTTGTAAGGAAAGGACTTTGTAAAGGGGTACAACCTATTGCTTGCCACATGTCATCTTGCAGATATGAGTGCTCAGTATTCCGTGCCTGTTCAATCCTGGGCGGCTCTTTCTGACCCCATGGATTGTAGCCTGACAGGCTCCTCCATCCATGGAATTCTCCAGGCAAGAATACTGGAGTGGGTAGCCATTTCCTTCTCCAGGAGATCATCCCCACCCAGGTATCGAACTTGCATCTCCTGCATTGGCAGGCTGATTCTTTACCACTTAGCCACCTGGGAAGCCCTTCAGTATTGCAGTAGACTTCTAATATTAATAGCTGCTGCTGCTTCTGCTAAGTCATTTCGGTCGTGTCTGACTCTGTGTGACCCCATAGATGGCAGCCCACTAGGCTCCTCTGTCCCTGGGATTCTCCAGGCGAGAATACTGGAGTGGGTTGCCATTTCTTTCTCCAATGCATGCATGCATGCTAAATTGCTTCAGTCCTGTCCGACTCTGTGACCCTATGGACAGCAGCCCACCAGGCTCCTCTGTCCACAGGATTCTCTAGGCAAGAATACTGGAGTGGGTTGCCATTTCTTCTCCAAATATTAATAGCACCACTCCCTTATTTAACAGATTAAAAAAAAAAATCAATCCTTGACATTCCCTGGGAGAAAAGTGGACGAGAGCATTATTCTTATTGGCTTACTCGGGTTTAAAGTCCTGGGAAGTGGAGGACTTGTCCCAGATGACAGAACGGGTCTTTGAGAACCTGACACATGACTCACTGGAAAATGACCCGTTTCCCCTTGGGTGGCCGTAGCTGTTGCGCTCGACTTCGGGCTAACCGCGTGTCTCGTCCCCGCAGGACATGGAGAGGCCGGCGGCCCGGGAGCTGCAGGGCGCGGATGCTCTGCGACGCTTCCAGGGGTTGCTGCTGGACCGCCGCGGCCGGCTGCACGGCCAGCTACTGAGTCTGCGCGAGGTGGCCCGGCGCCTAGAGCGCCTACGTCGGCGCTCCCTGGCGGCCAACGTGGCCGGCAGCTCGCTGAGCGCGGCGGGCGCTGTGGCCGCCATCGTGGGACTCTCGCTCAGCCCCGTCACCCTGGGGGTCTCGCTGCTGGCGTCGGCCGTAGGGCTGGGGGTGGCCACCGCCGGCGGGGCCGTCACCATCACGTCCGACCTCGCCCTGATCTTCTGCAACTCCCGGGAGCTGCGGCGCGTGCAGGAGATCGCGGCCACCTGCCAGGACCAGATGCGCGAGATGCTGAGCTGCCTCGACTTCTTCTGCCGCGGGCAGGGCGGCGGAGACCGCCAGCTGCTGCAGTGCGGGAGGAACGCGTCCATCGCGCTCTACAACTCCGTATACTTCATCGTCTTCTTTGGTTCCCGCGGCCTCCTCGTGCCCAGGCGGGCCGAGGGGGCCACCAGGGTTAGCCAGGCCGTGCTAAAGGCCAAGGTTCAGAAACTGGCCGAGAGCCTGGAGTCCTGCACTCGGGCGCTGGACGAACTCAGCGAGCGGCTGGAGTTCAGAGTCCAGCTCTACACGAAGAGCAGCCGCGGCCACGACCTCAAGATCTCGGCTGACCGGCCCAGGGGGCAGTTTTTCTGAGAACATCTTTTCCCATCTAATGACCGAAGCCAGAAAACCATCCCCATGGGGTGCTCCATATTTGTATCTCCCTCAGGAACACACCAAGTTGGGCTAGGAGCTGAATGCAAAAGATGAGAAAAACTATTCGAGGATGGGGTGGGGGGTGGGGGTGGGGGTGTGTTCTCCCAACTCTTCTTTACCCATCACTGACATCCTGCCAGGGGCTGAGTGCTAGGGACTTTTACCTGCCTGATCCTGGTGGGATATATGACCTGAAAACTATTTAATCTTTTATCATAACCGTTCAGTCTTCACGCCCTTGGGCACTCCTGATTTAAAGTTGTTGCAACATGCCTGTCCCTGCCTCGGCGCAACGTGCCTGTCTCTGCCTCGGCGGGTGATTTGAGCCGAGGCTGGAGAGCGGTGCAGACATCCCTACCCTCTGGGTCCTCTCCGAGCCCCACTAGGCTTTGAGGTCCTGAAAAACACCCTTGAGAAGAGACACTAGCTTTAAAACCTCTCTGGCAGAGTTTCTGAGTATGAAGAACTCCAGAATCTAGTGCTAATCAGACTCTCTGAACTGTGTAGGAGGGTTCAGGACCCAAGGGAGGCACCTCCCGCTGATATGCGCCCCCTCCTCTCTCAGAGTACCCTGCTCACAGATCCAACCTGGGGATGGAGTGGACCTTCCTAGGTGACTTCATAGCCAGACCTCCAGGTGCTCTGAGAGGGGAAATCCACTAAACCTTCACCTAAGTCCCGCCCCCTTGCAGAAGAAAATGAAGGAAGAGAAAATGGTTAATAGTTTCATTTACTGACTTCATACTGTAAAGAAGGGATCAGTCGCTTTTGAGTTAGTCCTGGGTTTATTCTGTGTGAGATTTGGCTTCCTAGTCTGTAAAATGGATGCTAAAACCTCACCCTATTGGGAAGTATTGAGTAAGATAAAGCCAAGCACAGTGTCTGGGTGGTAAAGAGTGGTCTCTGGGCTTGTAGCATCACCTGGGAACTTGTTAGAAAAGCCAGTTCTTGGACTCAGCTCTAGACTTAAGGAGTCAGCAACACAGGTGGGGCTTAGCAAGCTGTGTTTAAACAAGTCCTTGGGGGTAATTTGATGCCTGCTAAAATTTGAACATCATTGCAATGGGTGTTAGTTTGCAATCCCCTGATGAGCGTTCTCTAAATCTATAGCTTCTCTAGGGGCAGCTCCGTCTTTAGTGTCATTCACAGACGGTCAAGGACAGACTGTGTCCCAGAAGTAAAAGAAAATGTGCTTGGGGGCCGTTGTGTCAATGCTTCCTGGAGCAGGTTCCCACCAGGTCAACTAAGGGATATAACAAAATCAGCCCGTTAGAGGGCAGTGTTGCCTGCTCATTGTAGAAACTGGTACAGAAAGGAATGTGAATTTAATGGAAATTGACCTTTATTACATTTTCTAAAAACGTCCAGACCATGTTTTTTTTTTTTTATTATTATTTATTTTAAGTTTATTATTTAATTACTGTTTATTATTAACATTTAATTTTATTTAACCACATTAGAAAATAATAGGAATAGCAAGTTTCCAAATGGGAGACTACTGAGATTCTTTTCAGGAGACTAAGTTGAGTTTGCCTTTCTAAGGTGGGCCATGAGCTGTAAACAGTATTGTGTTCCTTGAATAAATCTTCTTCAGAGGGAAATTTTTTCCCTAGTGTTTTGAATGATCCTTTTAAGTAAATGAGGGTAGTTCTTTTTTCCTCTTGGATTTTTTTTTTTTTTTTTTTGGGGGGGGGGGTTGTTGTTCTTTTTATAAGTAAATGAGGGAAGTTCTGAATAGAGAGACCAGGAGCTGAATTTAAGCCTCATAAATGGGAGGCTTGACTTGTCAATATAGAAATGATGTGAGCATATCTATCCTGAAGGTAACTTGCCAACAGATAACACTTGACCTGAAAGGCCCTCCCTATTTAGTTCAGGGGAAAGAAAACCCAAGTAGAGGCGTATGAAGGAAACACTAGGAAGCCTGATGTCCTGCGAAATTGGGTCTTAGGAGTGACAAAGTAGCTTGTGTTATGATGGTGATGTGTTATATTTTCACTTTGGAATCTGTAAGAAATCTGTAAGCTGTCTCTAAGAAAATACTTCCAATTTCTTCAGTTTTTATTGCTACCATTGTATTGCTGAAAACTATGTTGAAAAGTCTTTGGGATCACACACATACCCAAGCTAGGTCAAATTATGTAATTATCTAATGTGATTTAAATTTGCCCAGTTGACCCCCATGCTTACCAATGATGGCAGTGTGTCGGAGGAAGTGTAATTTCAGAGCTGGGGAGAGGAGTTGGTGTTTCTATATTTTTATTTTTCCTAAAATGGCAATTGATTTGTATCCTGATTTATTTTGAAGTTGGTACCTTTTTAAAGGAAATGGTGTCAAATTTCCTAGGTTACCTTGCACAGATGCTAGCATTTTCGATCACCAGAATGTACTTCATATGGTTATATTATGTTATGAAGGTACAATCACTGCCTAACCCCATCTTGTATTAAAGCTTAAGTTTGAATTATTCTTCCAAAGGCCTGAGCTGTTCCTTAGAAATAAACCAGGCACTTTTGGAAGCAGCAGCAACAGAGACCATTTCATATCATTAGGGTATTTTGACTGTACCAATGTCTTAAGCTCCTGAAATTATTATTTAGTGGCCCACTGTACATCTAAGGAAGGGTGTCTACTTTGGAACAGTACTTTGCACATTACAGGAGCATAGTAAATGTATTTGAGTAATTTAATGAACTGTTTAGCTATATTAATAGGAGTTTGTTTTGATAGTGAAAGATCATTCATCCTCTTTTGTGTCTGTTATAGAGATGGAAGCGTCTATCAGGATTTAAGTCAAGTTTAGTTAAATGGATCCTAGAGACAAGTATTCTATTTATTTCTTTTGTGGGAATGTGAATAAGGCTTTTTCCTTAAGGCCATTGTTCTGTAAACAAACAGACTGAAATGGTATGTTGTAAAGGGAAGGAGAGAAAGGGGTATTTGGATTACAAGTGTACTTCAGAACAATATCCGAGTTGGAAAAATAAACATGTTCATATTGAAGGTTTAAGTGCTTCTGTTGGTTTCTGGGGTTTACAATTGTTTGGATTGTTTTCTTTCACAAGAAAGGAGTTTCTTTTGGTTCTACATCTCAAGGATTCAATAAAACTACATTCTACTCTATTAAAAAAAATAATCCTTAACAGACATTCTGATCCTAATCACTTTGATGTGTTTGTCCTCAGGAACCTGTCATTTCCAATGTGGCAAATGTCAGTGTCCAGAGTATTTACTGGGAGGAAAAAGAGAGAGAGTGATGTAGAAGCCACCCTAGATCAGATATGTCAAGTAGTTTGTCAACTATATATATTTCTCAGTCGATGCCTTGGTATGAAATGAAAGTAGAAGGAATGGAGACACTGAGATAAAGGTATTGTGCAGAGAGAAATGGGATATATTTAATTCAGCAGCTTGTAACCTCCTCATTTTTTTTCCCACTGTAGCAAAATCAGTCCTCTCCCTTTATTGAAATAAATTGCCCATTTCTCTTTCTTTTCAAATTTTTTTTTATGATTCTTAATCTTTTAATTTTATTGAAGTAGAGTTGATTTACTCAAACTTCTTGATCTTCCTCTAATTAGTTACCTAATCTCATGTTTGCCTGTGTATAAATTAGTAACTTTGAGAAAAGGTAGAGGTTTAATCATTTTTACTTAGAATATTCAGCATCAAACTGTATAAATCAATTTTTAAAGATTAATTCATGTACAGGAATTCTGTTATCTAAAAATAAGACTCCCAGCAATTTCAAACCTTTGAACACAACTACAACCTGAGAAGTAATTGAAAAGGATGCTTGTTGTTCAGCCTCCCAGTCGTGTCCAACTCTTTGCGACCCCATGGACTGCAGTATGCCAGGCCTCCCTGTCCCTACCCACCTCCCGAAGTTTGCCCAAGTTCATGTCCATTGCATTGGTGATGCCATCCAGACATCTCATCCTCTGACACCCTCTTTCTCCTTCTGCCCTCAATCTGGGACTCAAAAGTCCCAACATCAGGGACTTTTCCAATGAGTCATCTGTTCACATCAGATGACCAAAATACTGGAGCTTCAGCATCAGTCCTTCCAGTGAATATTCAGGGTTGATTTCTGTTAAGATTGACTGGTTTGATCTCCTTGCTGTCCAAGGCACTCTTAGGTGTTTTCTCTAGCACCACTGAAGAACTAAAGAGCCTCTTGATGAAAGTGAAAGAGGAGAGTGAAAAAGTTGGCTTAAAACTCAGCATTCAGAAAACTAAGATCATGGCATCTGGTCCCATCACTTCATGGCAAATAGATGGGGAAACAGTGGTTGATTTTATTTTTCTGAGCTCCAAAATCACTGCAGATGGTGATTGCAGCCATGAATTTAAAAGACGCTTACTCCTTGGAAGGAAAGTTATGACCAAACTAGATAGCATATTAAAAAGCAGAGACATTAGTTTGCCAACAAAGATCCGTCTAGTCAAGGCTATGGTTTTTCCAGTGGTCATGTGTGGATGTGAGAGTTGGACTATAAAAAAAGCTGAGCGCTGAAGAATTGATGCTTTGAACTGTGGTGTTGGAGAAGACTCTTGAGAGTCCCTTGGACTGCAAGGAGATCCAATCAGTCCATCCTAAAGGAGATCAGTCCTGGGTGTTCATTGGGAGGACTGATGTTGAAGCTGAAACTCCAATACTTCGGCCACCTGATGCTAAGAACTGACTCATTTGAAAAGACCCTGATGCTGGGAAAGATTGAGGGCAGGAGGAGAAGGGGACGACAGAAGATGAGATGGTTGGATGACATCACCGACTCAATGGACATGGGTTTGGGTGAACTCCGGGAGTTGGTGATGGACAGGGAGGCCTGATGTGCTACAATTCATGGGGTTGCAAAGAGTCGGACACGACTGAGCGACTGAACTGAACTGAACTAGCACCACAGTTAGAAGGCATTAATTCTTTGGCACTCTGCTTTCTTTACAGTCCAGCTCTCACAGCCACATCAGGCTTCAGAAAACCCAAACACTAGAGAGGGGTAGAGGGGAAGGACAAGAGACAGCCTCTACATTAGGATGGCAAAATTTTCCCAGAAGCCTCCAGTGGTCTTCATCTGGCAAGTCACTAATCTTAATTGTGCAAAACCGGATGGGAAACGTGGTACTTTTAGTTAAGAACTAACTGTTCCCCAAATACCTAGGTTTCTGTTTGTAATTAACGAAAAGGAGGATGGACATTGGTTGGAGAGGCCAACAGTCCAAAGAGCCTATAGTGGTTGGGGCAGTCTGTTGAGAACTACTGCTGGAGCTAATCTCATTATCTGAGTGCCAACCTGAAGCCCCACCTTGGAAACATCCCTGGGTCCGGATGTTGCACTGTTAATGACTGTGCAACCAAAAAAAAAGGCTGTGTTGGCAGGTTGGATCCTGGCTGTTTGCAAAGGCCAGCCATAAGCTTGGATTCTATCTTTGCTGAAGCATATGGTATTCCTGTCATAACAAGTATCCTTTTAGTTAACTGCAATAAATCTTTGTTGAGTTGACAGGAGGTTGGGATGTTGTTACTTTTTGCTCCTGGCAAACTCCCAAGTGGGAAAGTAAACCCTTCTGTGGTCTGGACTAGGACAAAGAGTGAGTCCTAAAATCTGGAAATAATCCCTTAGCAAACAACAAGTTGGTAGGAGAGGGGGAAATGTGCTGATGAAGCCCTCAGGGCCCAGGAATGAATATCAGGGACCTTCAGCATCCTCAGACTCCGACTGGCATTAGCACTGGGTGGTGGAGAGCAGGCCCTGCGACGTGGTCCTGCCTGCACAGGTAAAGCCTGTCCATATGAAGCTCACCGGCAGAGAGGGATGTTTATTCCTGTTTATATTAATGTTTCCAACGTAACCCCACGGGGTGGGAGGGCAGGCAAGTCTGAAACCTGATTTTCCCCAGAACTTTAGCAGTGAGTCATGGCGGAGGTTTCTGCCTCCCAAGTGCACAGGGCACCCATAACAGGACTTGTGCCAGCATTTGTGTGGATCCAGTTGCTAAATTAAACAAAACAGCTGTAATTGGGAGAAACTTCGGTGTAAGTGGAATTGGAGATGGGTAGTGATATCTAAAGAGTCGGACACGACTGAAGCGACTTAGCAGCAGTGATATCTAAACCCCACTCCAGTACTTTTGCCTGGAAAATCCCATGGATGGAGGAGCCTGGTAGGCTGCAGTCCGTGGGGTCGCTAAGAGTTGGACACGACTGAGCAACTTCACTTTCATTTTTCACTTTCATGCATTGGAGAAGGAAATGGCAACCCACTCCAGTATTCTTGCCTGGAGAATCCCAGGGACGGTGGAGCCTGGTGGGCTGCCGTCTATGGGGTCGCACAGAGTCGGACATGACTGAAGTGACTTAGCAGTGATATCTAAAACCTTTCTTTTAGGCCCCAGATTTCTGTTCCCAGTTTCCCTGGTTGACATGGGGACATTCAGTAAAACTGACCTTGTTACTTGGCTTCCCAGGTGGGGCTAGTGGTAAAGAACCCACCTGCCAATGTAGGAGACATAAGAGATGGGAGTTTGATCCCTGGGTGGGGAAGATCCCCTGGAGGAGGGCATGGCAACCCACTCCAGTGTTCTTGCCTGGAGAATCCCATGGACAGAGGAGCCTGGTGGGCTACAGTCCATGGGGTCGCAGAGTCAGACACAGCTGAAGCGACTGAGCATGCATGCACACAAGACCTTATTATAAAACTGTTCTGAACTTATTTACAAAACAGAAACAAACTCACAGATACTGAAAACAATCTTACTGTTACCAAAGGGGAAACATGGTGGGGGGCGGGGGCAGTGGTGGTGGGGAAGGGATAAATCAGGAGCTTGGGATGAACATACACTGCAGTATATAAGATAGATAACCAACAGGGACCTACCATAGAGCACAGGAAACTCTTCTCAGTATTCTGGGATAACCTATATGAGAAAAGAATCTAGAAAAGAATGAATATATGTACCTGTATAACTGAATCACTTTGCTGTACACTCGAAACTAATACCACATCGTAAATCAACTATACTCCAATAAAATAAAAACAACCTGCATTGTCAAAATTTCATTAAAGAACAATACTTTGCTAAATGCTCAAGTAAATGACATTTAGATAACAAAGTTATAAAATAAATGTGGGTTTTTGAAAATAATAATCATAGTTAAAATTTGTGGAAGATTTACTAAGTAGTATCCTAAGTATAATTTGATGTGCATTATCACATTTACAAAAATCTTTTGAGGTAGGCACTATAATTACCCCATATTATTAGATAAAGAAAAGAAAGAACTGGGAGGTTGTACAGCTAGCAAAGGCTGCCCCAGGATTTGAATCCCGGCAGCCTGACTCCAGGGTTATACTCTTAGTTCTTCTGAGAGTAAGTTTATTCCTAATATAAAAACTCACAAGAGTGACAACATTAGTTACAAGTCTGACAGGTTCATTCATTTAGAAAACATTTATTGAGTATTCACCTTGTATCTCCCACTATCATTTGTGAGCAATACAGATAGGATTCTAGATTTTATGGCCCGGACAATTTGGGTGGGGTATACTCTGGTTTTTCCAGTGGTCATGTATGGATGTGAGAGTTGGACTATAAAGGAAACTGAGCGCTGAAGAATTCTTGCTTTTGAATTGTGGTGTTGGAGAAGACTCTTGAGAGTCCCTTGGACTTCAAGGAGATCCAACTAGTCCATTCGAAAGGAAATCAGTCCTGAATATTCATTGGGAGGACTGATGCTGATACTGAAACTCCAATACTTCGGCCACCTGATGCTAAGAACTGACTCATTTGAAAAGAGCCTGATGCTGGGAAAGATTGAAGGCTGGAGGAGAAGGGGAGGACAGAGGATGAGATGGTTGGATGGCATCAGCAACTTGATGGATATGAGTTTGAGTAAGCTCTGGGAGTTAGTGATGGACAGGGAGGCCTGGTGTGCTGCAGTCGATGGGGTCACAAAGAGTTGGACATAACTGAGCGACTGAACTGACTGATACCCTGATGATGCCAGTAGGTTAATTAATAAGAAATTAGGGGAATTCCCCAGTGGTCCAGTGGTTAAGACTCTGAGCTCTCACTGCAGAGGACCTGGGTTCAATTTCTGGTCAGGAAACTAAGATTCCACAAGGCTCATGGTTTGGCAAATAATAAATAAATAAACAACCATGGGATTCTCCAGGCAAGAATACTAGTGTGGGTTGCCATTCTCTTCTCTTGCGGATCTTCCCTACCCAGGGATCGAACTTGTGTCTCTGGCATTGCAGGCAGATTCTTTACTGTCTTAGCCACCAGGAAAACCCCAAATAAATAATAAAATATATTTAAAAATAAATTAGAACATAGTTTTTCAAATGGCTAGTATTTGCTAGGAGAAGGAGAATCCCACGGCGGAGCCTGGTGGGCTGCTGTCTATGGGGTCGCACAGAGTCGGTCACAACTGAAGCGACTTAGCAGCAGCAGCAGTATTTGCTAAAAGCAACATGGGCGCAACTTGAAAATGATGAAACTTCAGCTCTGATTGTAAAACTTTGTGCATAGGTATTTTGTAACCCTGCCCCAATTGTCCAAAACATGGCAAGATTCTTGTGAATACAACACCTGAAATAAAAGGATGTGATTAATAAGAGCATTTTGCTAACTACTAATATACTGAGACAGAAGGTATGGGCAGAGACCACACAGACATGAATAAAGGAATTACTGGTTCAATAGACCTTTCCAGATCTTGCATAAAAACCTCTGAAAAGGAAACTTCTTGTGGTCATTCCATAGAAACTATCACTGAACCTGCTTGTCAGTTTTCTTCCTGATAAGGGTGTGTACTGAAGTTCTGTATGGTGGCTATGGACTAAAAGTGCTAGACACTTGTGGGTGAGTAGACAAGTGTGTGTAGGAATAAGATTCTAATAGTAATAAAATTACTCAAAATAATAATGCTTTGTCTTTGAATGATTTGTTTTTAACACAGTTCCCTGAGATTTTGCATGGAGAACATTATTGTTGGATTTTCACTCTTTTTTCCCAACAACCATTTATTATTAATTTTCAAGACCTTTCAAGGAAGGCATTTCTGTTGGTTTTTCTGTTACTCAAAGGACCTTTCTTTGATGTTTGAGTACCTCAGGCAATTCACATCCTACCATCATCTAGCTGTCATTGGAGGGAATTCCCTGATGATCCAGTGGTTAGGACTCCATGCTTCCACTGCCATGGCCCAGGTTTGACCCCTGGTTAGGGAACCAAGATCCTGCAAGCTACATGGCATGGTCAAAAAGGAAAGGAAAGTATTGGAGCAGGACTGGGCTTGAAGCTTTGGAAAATCTGAAGCAGGTTTCTTAAGATTGATGTGGCCATATAGAAAATTTTACTAACCTTTTAAATTTTATTTATTTATTTTATTTTTATCAGTGCTGGGTCACTGTTGCTATGTGGGCTTTCTCTAGTTGCAGTGAGCCGAGGCTACTCTTCTTGGCAATGTGTCGGCTTCTCATTGTGATAGCTTCTCTTTTTGTGGAACATGGGCTCTTGGGTGCATGGGCTTCAGTAGTTGCAGCATATGGGTTCGGTAGTTGTGGCTCCTGTTCTCAAGAGCACAGGCTCAATAATGGTGGAACACCAACTTTGCTGCTCCAAGGCATGTGGAATCTTCTGGAATCAGGGATCAAACCCATGTCACCTGCATTGGAAGGCAGATTCTTTACCACTGAGCCACCAGGGAAGCCCTTCTAACCTTTAAATGACAATTTAATTTATATTTAAGACTTTCTTCCCCTAAGAAGAATTTTAGAGTATATTGAATGTTTTAGGGGGCGTTGTAAAAATGTGAAATAGTATAAGAAAATGACTTTATCTTTCATTTGTTTCAGATTTATTTATATTTCATGAAAAGGTTTGCCTTCTTTTTAACAGACAATAATGAAAAAAGAAAAACATGCAGATGGTCAAATAATAGGACTTTGACTCTTTCTAACTTTTCTGTAGTTTCGACGTTGTTGACTACTTAGTTCATAGAAGACTCTGAATACACACCCCAGAGATGAGTTCCTGTGATGTTTGTCTCATTTTAACAGTGGGTTATGAAAGGTGATGTTGTGAAGGGCTAAGATGAACTTAATCCTGTGGTTTTAATGGAAAAAATAATGAAGTAGTTTATGGACTTTACAAAAAAGGACCAGATTTAGAAGTCTGAGGGTGGCAGTGGTGGGGACTGGGGGGAGGCTTGGGAGTGGGAGGAAGGTAGAAAGCAGAGGGTGAGCAGCAGTGATAAGCAGGATGCGGCAGTGACCAGGGGAATGTCCTCCATGAAACTACAGGTTTTCTGGCTTTGAGTGACCAGGAGGGAAGAATGAGATCACCACACACCAACCAACCAGTTTGTAGGACCTTCGATGGTGAGAAACAGAAGCAGCAAGGAAAGAGAGTTGAAATTGACATCTTACTTTCATAGGCTCTTAAACCTGTGTGGTTGGCATAAAAAAAAAGAATGCATGCCCAGCTTAGGTCAGCACTATTCTGCAGCTGAATCATAAATCTATGGTGCTGACAATGAACTTCCTGACCTCTGATAGCCTTCCTCCCTTGGGAGGCCTCCTTTTAAAGGCGTGTTATCCAAAAAGGAGAAGACTTTAGAGTGATCCGGGGTACCCTGTCCCTCCTCTCCTGTATCATCAGTTCTGTAAGCTTTGTTAAGTTGCTGATCCACATTTACCTCTCAGAACAGGACTGGGGGACATTTGCGTGCGAGAGCTGCCAAGAGAGGTTTTTCCTTTGCACCGTCAGATTGAACCTTGTCACTACACAACTGCCTTATATTTGGAAAGCTGTTCTTCTGTCCGCACCAGGGATGAGCAATCTTGGCCCAGGGTGATAACCTGCTCCAGAAGCTCAATTTAGTTTATGATATCCTTTACACACAAGCCTATGGCCTTTCCATATCACAGTGGCTGTTTCATCTGTCCTTCCTCATCCCCGTGCATACACACTACAGACACATGGATATTCCTCCATTCAACAAAATAGTTATTGGGGAGATATTTGCCAACTATTTGCTAAGTTTATTTCTAGGCACTGAGCCTAGCATGCATGCGTGCTCAGTTGAGAAGTTGTATCCAACTCTTTGCAACCCCATGGACTGTAGCCCACCAGGTTCCTCTGTCCATGGAATTTTCCAGGCAAGAATACTGGAGTAGGTTGCCATTTCCTTCTCCAACTGAGCATAGAGTAGTGAACAAAAACTGTCAAATGTCTTGACTTTGTATTCTAGTGATGATAGGGAGCACAGACATAAAGAAAATAAATGGCTGGTTTGTGAGATGGTATGTATTTGTTTGCAATTGCTGCTGTAACAAGTTGTTGCAAGCTTAGCAGCTTAAAATAACACAAACTAGGAGAAGGAACTGGCAACCCACTCCAGTATTCTTGCCTGGAAAAGTCCATGGACAGAGGAGCCTTGTGGGCTGCAGTCCATGGGGTTACATGACTGAGCGTGTGTGCACAAGGGTGGAGGGAGATGGGTTGCTAGCAATAAACTGGTAGAACTAAAAAAAATAAGAACACACAAACTAATTTTCTTACAGGCAGAAGTCCAATGTGGGTCTCACTGGGCTAACATAAAGTAGCTGTTCTATCCGGAGGATCTCAGAGAGCATTCGTTTTCTTGCCTTCTCTACCTTCTAGAGGCTGCTGCATTCTTTGGTTTGTGACCCCCTTCCACCCTCTCCAATGCCTGAGCTGATAAATTGAATCTTTCCCTACTGTGCCACTCTGACCTTCTGCCTTTCTCCCACTTTTAGGGCCCTTTGATTACAAAAAAGCCCCAACCAACCAACAAACCAACCAAAACCCCCCAAAAATACATCCTCTCAATGAGAGGAAAGGTAGGGTGTGTTATCAGATGGGTGTGGTTACTTGTACTGGAAAACTTGAAGTTTCCTTCATTTTCCCATGAAATAGGAAGTGAAATCATGGAAGTGACAGTGGAAGAGGAGCAGTGGATGTTTGAGAGGACGTTCAGGAGAGAGAGGGAGAGAGTGGGCTGAGGAAACGCCCTGGACTTGCCAGGCAACATGAAAGGCCGCTTATAGAGGGGCGGTATAGGGCAGGTGTTTTAATGATGTACCATTAGGGAAGCACAGTTCCTTCCCCCAGCACATTGGCTAGTCAGGTTTCTTACATTCAAAGAGTAGAAGCTCTTTCAACTAGTTAAGCAGAAAGGAAATTTATTGATTTGTGCTTAGCCTTTATGGCATCCGGTCCCATCACTTCATGGCAAATAGATGGGGAAACAGTGGAAACAGTGGCTGACTTTATTTTTTAGGGCTCCAAAATCACTGCAGATGGTGAATGAAGCCATGAAATTAAAAGACACTTACTCCTTGGAAGGAAAGTTATGACCGAACTAGACAGCATATTAAAAAGCAGAGACATTACTTTGCCAACAAAGGTCCATCTAGTCAAGGCTATGGTTTTTCCAGTGGTCACATATGAATGTGAGAGTTGGACTATAAAGAAAGTTGAGCACCAAAAAATTGATGCTTTTGAACTGTGGTGTTGGAGAAGACTCTTGAGAGTCCCTTGGACTGCAAGGAGATCCAACCAGTCCATCCTAAAGGAGATCAGTCCTGGGTGTTCATTGGAAGGACTGATGTTGAAGCTGAAACTCCAATACTCTGGCCACCTGATGCGAAGAGCTGACTCATTTGAAAAGACCCTGATGCTGGGAAAGATTGAGGGCAGGAGAAGGGGACGACAGAGGATGAGATGGTTGGATGGCATCACCAACTCAATGGACATGGGTTTGGGTGAACTCCGGGAGTTGGTGATGGACAGGGAGGCCTGGCATGTTGCGGTTCATGGGGTTGCAAAGAGTCAGACACGACTGAGTGACTGAACTGAACTGAACTGATTGCTTGCTAATTTATTAAAGCATAATGAGGAAGAATCTCCAAGAAAGTGAAGGTCGAGTTTGGGGGCCATGCAGCCAGGAACAATGCCCAAACCTGGAGACCAGCAGGCCAGCAGGAACTCCACTGCTGCTGCCACTAAGCGAGGACGCCTTGGAGTGCATGTCCCTCACACACTCTGGACACCAGACCCTTTGTCACGGCTGCCCCCTCAAGCTGGACACTTACGCCAAAATGCCAGGATCCACTTCTTTGTATTGCTCTGGAGAGGTGTGTCTGCTTGGTAGAGACACTTAGGTGCAAGGGTGGGTGGGAGAGAGAATTTCTGGTTTCTACTTAAGGAGAAGGGCTTGATCTGGGAGAACTTTGCTCATCGCAGGAAAGCTGTTCAAAAGATGTCAGGCTATCACCAAGCATGAGAAATTGTCCAGGATAGCAGTTAACGTTTTATTTTATCTATTTATTTTGAAGATTTAGACATCAACCCTTTTACTTACATTCAAAGACTTCCATTCAAAAGTGTGGTTGGAAGCTGTCGTGTACTATACTTATTATTTCATTGTGGCAATGGTGTTTGGATTGACTTTTTACTTATTTACTTTTGGCTGCACTGGGTCTTCATTGCAGTTCATGGCTCTTCCTTTCCGCATGTGGGCTCTGTAGTTGCGACTTGAGGGCCCTAGAGCACAGGTTAAGTAGTTGCGGTACATGCGGTTAGTTGCCCTGCAGCACGTGGGATCTTCCCCAACCAAGGATTGAACCTGTGTCTCCTGCATCGGTAGGCCTTTCTTAACCACTGGACCACCACCAGAGATGTCCCAAGGAATCTCTTGCTGCTGCTGCTGCTGTGAAGTCGCTTCAGTCATGTCTGACTCTGTGCGACCCCATAGACGGCAACCCACTAGGCTCCTCTGTCCCTGGGATTCTCCAGGCAAGAATACTGGAGTGGGTTGCCATTTCCTTTTCCAAAGGAATCTCTTAAACACCTCCATTTCTAGCAATTTGTTTTCTAAAAAGTTGTGTATGCATTTAAAAGAACACTTGTATGAAAGGAATGCCAAACAACCAGGAAATCAGGAAATGAGTCAAAGTTGCCTTTCCTTTATCACCCACTCCATAGTAAGAAGTGACCTTGAAACTCTAGCCTTTGTGGTTTGTAAGGCTTATAACTTTTGAATTTCCTGCTTGTTGTTGACTTCGGGTTAAATGCTCTTTTCCCCATATTTTATTTACATCTCGGTATATCTATGACATCGTCATTGTAATTCTCAAAAACTTCAGACATCAGGTTTTTTCAGGTGCTGGACATGAAAATCTTTATCTTAAAGATTTAAGGATGGTAGTGGGCCAAGGGTTTCTGACTAATGTTCCAGGGGCCAAATGACAAGTTAGGTAGAGAAGTTGGCTTTACTGCCACGTTGAGCTGCTCCTGGCCACTGAGGATGGGGTGGTGCCTCCCATAGGAGTGGCTGCACCCTGCCTTGTTAAATGACCACACTCCAAGGTCAGTTTCTCCGTTTTTGGTTTTTTTTCCCGTGATTCAGAAATTCCCTGTGATTCATCTAATTAGCAAATAAATAAACTCAGGGGATTACTCATGCCAAGCATGCTCACAGGAGACTAATCTACAAACCATTCTCATTTATTCATTGAACAACAATTTACTGAATGCCTGTTCTGTGCAAGGCACTGGGAATGGCAGTGACCACCAGTGTAGTCACTGCTCTCCTAAAGTTTAAATCTACTAAGACATCAGACAATGATAAAGTTCATTTTTGACAGTGGTGGTAGTGATGGAAAGGCAGGAGAAGAGGGACTCAAGATAAATTTAGGCAGCTGAGTCTACAGCACTTGTTGATGCGGAGGCTGGAGGAAAGGAAGAGGTGAGATGAAGAAATGCAGACAGAAACAAGTGTGGAGGAGAAAGCCAGATGCTTTCTTAATGTTCATTGGAATATGAAAGCAGAAGAGGTAGTCGCTCAGTTGTTCCTGACTCTTTGCAAGCCCGTGGACTGTAGCCCACCCGTCTCCTCTGTCCATGGGATTCTCCAGGCAAGAATGTTGCAGAGAAGCAGCCAATCCCGACTGCATATTAGAACTGCTTCTTTGACTTGTTTTTCATTGCTTTTGTTATTATAATCATACAGAACAGCCTGCCTCAGAGAATCCTGCCTCTCTAGTAACCTAAAGTGCCCTTGTTCAGAACACTATCCACCAGTAGATGTCAAGGAAGAAATTAGCACATTCCTTGCCTGAGGCTTGTCATTCTAGGAGATGTTTGCAAGATTAATGGCCTTTTATTTTGCTTCCTCATCTCACCCCATCTCTGATCTATAAAAGAACCTGGCATCCAGACCCCAAGAAGATGGTAATTTTGGTAACTTTGAGGCACTAGCCTGCCATCTTCTCAGTCAGCTGGTTCCCTGATTAAAGTCTCTTCGTTGTCTCAAACTCTGGTCTCTCGGATTCATTGGCCCGTTGTGTGGTGAGCAGATAGAGCTTGGACTCAGTAACAAGAATACTGGAGTGGGTAGCTATGCTCTTCTCCAGGGGATCCTCCCAACCCAGGGATCAAATCCAGGTCTCCTGCACTCCAGGGAGATTCTTTACCGTCTGAGCCACCATGGAAATAAGGCCCTAAATATTCAGGTCCCCACGTAGACCTCCAGCATCATCATATTATAATCTCTATAAGCTTCATTTGATTTTTCTCTACTGCAAAGCTTAGCCTGGAAGATTCTTTCTGCCTGTAAACTACTCTCTGCACCCTACACAGCCAGTCAATGGTGCTCATCTTCCAAATTTCAGTTTAAAAGTCCCTTCTAGGGGGAAAATGTCCCTGTTTCGCAGAGGAAGGCCAGTTCATCCCATCATATATTGCTGTAGCATCTTGCTTTTCTCCTTTTAACCATGCATCTCACTTTTGATTCCTTCTTTTGTTTGTTTTTCCTGCTTGATTGTGAAGATTTATTTATTTACTTTCTTTTGTTGTTTAAAACATAGGCTGTCCCCCTCACTGGAGTATAAATTTCATGCTTACTTCCAGTTCCTAGTGTGTGGTCCATGGTCTGCCATAGGGTTTGAGAATGTTTGTTAAACATAAAGAAAGAAACATACAGATTTTCTATGTTTTAAAAAACTTTTCAAACTATAGGCAAAAAGAAGAAGGGAAGAAATAAATAACCAGGACTAGTTATCTTTTTTTTCTCTAGACACGAATTGGTTAGATAACAGAGTATTTTATATGTCATCTGTTTATTGATTCCATGGAGACTGAAATCTCTCTCTGTCCTCATTATTACATCATTAGTGTCTTTTCTTCCCTTGGACATACATATCCATAACAGAATTATAGAATTCATAAGTTATGGGTGTTTTGCCCAATGTCCGAATCCCCGAGAGGGAAGAGAGAAGGCTTCCAAGACAATGCAATTCGCAAAAAGGGAAGTTTATTACTGACTCGAGCCAGGGCTTCTGCCACATCCAACACAGTGGTGCAGGGTCAGAGAGCCCCGAGCCCAAGCTGTTACCCAAATTTATAGGGTATGCATAAGGTTGGTAGCTGGCTTAAGCTGATTGGTTACGTTTGCAAAGCAATTTTATTGGTACAAACTTTCGGGGCTTTTTTCAAACTTGGGCGTTCCCGGACTTTTCAGCTTTCCCTTTGTTTCTTACTGGGCGCATATTGATTGGCTGGCTCCAGGCGGCCTGATGGGGGTAGGGAATCTTACCATTTCAGGGGAAACTGAAACTTAGGTCCGGGCCGCCTGTCATAGTGTTAGCCCTGGCAGCCTCACAATGGGGACTTCCCTGATGGCCCAGTGGTTAGAAGTCTACACTTCCACTCCATGGGGCATGGGTTTGATCCCTGGCCTGGGAACTAGGATTCTTCAAGATGCCTGGGGCAGCCAAAAAATTAAAATAAATAAATAAATAAATAAAGAATTCATAAGTTAAAGATAGCTTTTTGATAGATTAAATTTTGCATTGCTAGCTTCCTGATGAGTATAGAGCACTGTGTTAGAGGGAGCTTTCTCCAAAATAGACTACAGGGTATGTAGCTCCTGGGAAGAGCTTGAGCAGAAACTGATTAAGAACAGATTCTTGCTTGAATCAAAAGCTTGTGTTACTTTGGTCCAGGAGCCACCTCTATCCTCACAAGCTCTCACCCAGTGGAGTCCATGTCACTGGCCTGTTGAAGGCTTCCCTGTGGTCCTCACGCCCTTCCCTTATCCATCAGGTGCGGGAGCCACCGTGCCTGGGAGCCCACTATGCTTTTAGAGGCCCACATAAGGGTTTCATTTCTTTTAAAATGTCAGATGAAAAAGATAACTTTTAAGTCAAAGAAAATATTTTAATATACAATATTAACATGTTTATGTTAACGCAGCCGTAAACTATAGTTTTTAATATATATTTTTGTGTGTGTAGAGGACGGGGTGCATGAAGGCCTGGAAAACCTTTTGGAGGGCGAGGGATAAATTAGGACTGTGAGTTTAACAGATAGAGGGGAAGGAGAGGGTGGGATGAATTGAGTAAGTAGCATTGATATATATACTATCATGTGTAAAACAGATAGCTAGAGGGAAGCTTCTGTGTAACACAGGGAACTCAGCCTGGTGCTCTGTGATGACCTAGAGGGGTGGGAAGTGGGTGGGAAGGAGAGAGAGGTTCAAGAGAGAGGGGAGATATATATGTGTATGTGTGTGTGTGTGTGTGTGTGTGTAATGATGACTGATTCAAGTTGTATGGTAGAAACCAACATACATTCTAAAGCAGTTTTCCTCCAGTTAAAAAAAAAACCATATACACGCTGCTATATATAAAATGGGATAAACAGCAAGGATCTACTGTATGCCATAGGGAACTAGAGTCAGTATCTTGTAATAACCTACAATGGAAAAGAATCTAAAAAAGAATATATATATATATATGCATATAAAACTGAATCGCTTTGTTGTATACCTGAAACTAACCCAAGATTGTAAGCCATCTGTACTTCAACAAAAAAAATTGAAAGAAAAGAAAAAACCTCTCGGGGGGGAAGGGAGGTGGGGTCAGTCACTTTGACCTCTCCTCCTGGAGCCAGTGTATTGTTTCAGGTCTCTTTGCCCCTTATTTTGAGTGTTTATTTGGATTTCCTCTTTAACGTTTCTCATTGTTCTGAAAGTACAGGATATGACATGGTTCAGTTACTAGAACGGACCTCTATTATTTCCATGACCAGAATGTGAATATCCAAACTACTCCAGACTTGGTAGGAAGAGTCAAAAGCCCACAGTCCTCTTGATTGGACCCGCCTGTGCTCACCCTGTTGATCTGACATGAACTCTGTCATCAAGGTGGGTGCCGGCTCCAGAGGAAGTTTGAAAAAGAGCCTATGTCTGAATTATCCAAGAACACACAGAAGTATATATGCATATGTATGGCTGAATCCCTTAGCTGTCCACCTGAAGCTATCACAACATTGTTAATCGGCTATACTCCAATACAAAATAAAAAGTTAAAAAAAACCAAAAAAACAAAAAGAACACATAGAAGAGTGTTTCCCTTGGGTAAAGTGGGCAGAATTTGCTATAGCAGCTTGTTGGTTTGAATCCGTTTCCCTTTAGAGGAGCCCGAGAAAAGACCTTGATGCTGGGAAAGATTGAAAGCAAGAGTAGAAGGAGGCGGAAGATGATGAGATGGTTAGACAGCATCACTGACTCAATGAACATGCTGCTGCCAAGTCGCTTCAGTCGTGTCCGACTCTGTGCGACCCCATAGACAGCAGCCCACCAGGCTCCCCCGTCCCTGGGATTCTCCAGGCAAGAACACTGGAGTGGGTTGTCATTTCCTTCTCCAATGCATGAAAGTGAAAAGTGAAATAAGTCGCTCAGTCGTGTCCGATTCTTAGCGACCCCATGGACTGCAGCCCACCAGGCTTCTCCATCCCTGGGATTTTCCAGCCAAGAGTACTGGAGTGGGGTGCCATTGTCTTCTCTGTCAATGAACATGAACTTGAGCAAACTCTGGAAGATATTGAAGGACAGGGAAGCCTAGTGTGTTCGTTGATGAGATCGAAAAGAGTCTGACTCAACTTAGCAACTGAACGACAGAGCCCCAGAAATCTTGTGTGATTTTTTTTTGTTTTTTGTTCCTGTAACATATTTTAACAAAACTTGGATAACTTTAGACCCTGTATTATATACAGTCCTCTCAATCATTTCCATCTGGGTCCCCTTTCCAGACATCTTTGCTCTGCTGTCTCGAACTTTCTAATCTAGTCTTCCACCCTCTCCCAGAACTTTTAATTCCATTCCACTCTCCTACGTGAAATCAGAGCCTGAGCCTCAGAGAAGCAAAGTAAATCCTTCTCTCTTTGTTTTTACAGAAAAATCTGTATGACAGAGGAATTCTGTGTTGGGAAAAGTTGCTTGTGATCATGGAAAATGATGTTTCTGAAAGTATCTTCTTTAACAAGTGAAGGTTTCAGCACTGCAGCAAAGGGTCCCAGGTCCTAGCCTGTCTCATACTCAGATGAATTTTGTTTTTTCACAACAGGAGGAGTGTTGCTGGCCAAAATCTAGGCCTTCTCTGCCCAGTGAAGCCGAATAAGAAATACAAAGACAGAATTTGGAAGAAATAGAGAGGTGGCTTTAATTCTCAGGAAGCGGAGAGGGGAACACAGTAGGTTCATGTGTCAAAAACTGTGCCCTTCTTCATGAGGAGTCTAGCGCTTCTATAAGAGGAGGGCTCCCGCTCAGGAGTTGGCGATGGGGAACAAAGGTAATAGGATCTTGATTTCTTCCTCTTGCATTGTTTCAATGATTGTCATAGGCTGGCATCAGTAACCCAGTAATTGAGTCTGGCATTTCGGTGGCTCTGCGGCCTTCTTTCTGATATGTAAAAAGAAGAACTATAAGGGGGAAGAGTGTTGTAAGGGTAAACTCCAGATATAGGATTTATTTAGCACAGAATCAAGGAAAGCCTGTCCGATTCTTTGTGCTCCCATGGACTATACAGTCCATGGAATTCTCCAGGCCAGAATACTGGAGTGGGTAGCCTTTTTCTTCTCCAGGGAATCTTCCTAACCCAGGGATCGAGCCCAGGTCTCTCGCGTTGCCTGCGGATTCTTTACTAACTGAGCCACAAGGGAAGCCCAAGAATAATCGAGTGGGTAGCCTTATCCCTTCTCCAGGGGATCTTCCCCACCCAGGAATCCAACCGGGGTCTCCTGGATTGCAGTCGGATTCTTTACCAATTGAGCTATCAGGGAAGCCCATCTGCCTGCAACGCGGGAGACCTGGGTTCAACCCCTGGGTCCAGAAGAGGCCCTGGGGAAGGGAATCGCAACCCACTCCAGTATTCTTGTCTGGAAAATCCCATAGACAGAGTAACCAGGCAGGATGCAGTCCACTGGGTCGCGGAGAGTCAGACACGACCTAGCGATTGAAAAACGAAAGGAGGGCTGAAAGCAGACCCTGGGCATCAAGTCCTTCTGCTTTTGGCTCAGTTTCACAAGTCCTAACGTTTATATCCATCCTTAAAAAAAAAAAAAAAAAAAAAATATATATATATATATATATATATATATATATATCTATGTATCTATACATATATATATATATGTACTTGTCAGCGAAGCCCCGCCTGCCTGGCCGGCTGGTGCAAATCCCGGGCAAACCCACAGCGGGGCGCCCACAGCACGCCGCCGCCGCCGGAGAGAGCTAAAACTACGTTTCCCAGAATCCTGCGGTCCGCCGACCCACTTCCGGAGTTTGCGGACGACATGGCGGCGTCCGTGGAGCACGATTCCCCGGAAAGCATGGAGGCGCCCCAGACGGCGGTGGAGGAGGAAGAAACGAAAACGTTTAAAGACCTGGTAAGAGTGGATGATGCCAGCTTCCCTTTGTTCTTCCGGCGCCAGACGCGGGCAGAGTCCGGTTGCCTTCCATCTAGGCCTGTGGTGTGCGGAAGCAGCCGGGGCCTAGCTCAGGTTTCCCCCTGGGTACCCGAGGCTCAGGTTCGGGACGAGGGCCCGCCCTCAACTCAGATTTTGGGTGGTGGGAGGGAGGCCGGGCCCGGGAGCCTCATTTGCCCATTTCAGCTCCACTTGGTGTGGCAGCGCTGTGTTTGTGCAAATATTGTCCAGTCCGACCTGTCCGATTTGGGATTAGGGTTCCGATGAGCCAGGTTTGAATTCTGACCCAGTCATTGATTAGATGCAAGTTATCTCGGTGCCTGACCTTGCACCTCTGTAAATTGAGGATTATGATAAGTATCTCATGGAAGTGTGAATATTAAATGAAGTAACCCATCTAAAGAACTTGGCTTGGTCCCTGGTGAGTGGAAAGTGATGACAGCCTTGAGCTACTGTCCCAGTACCCAAAGTTAAGGAGACTGAGTCAGTTCAGTTCAGTTGCTCGGTCCTGTCCGACTTTTTGAGACCCCATGGACTGCAACATGCCAGGCTTCCCTGTCCATCACCAACTCCCAGTGTCTGCTCAAACTCATGTTCATTGAGTAGGTGATGCCATTCAACCATCTCATCCTCTGTCTTCCGCTTCTCCTCCCACCTTCAATCTTCCCCAGCATCAGTCTTTTCCAATGAGTCAGTTCTTTGCATCAGGTGGCCAAAGTATTGGAGTTTCAGCTTCAGTATCAGTTCTTCCAATGAGTATTCAGGACTGATTTCCTTTAGGATGGACTGGTTGGGTCTCCTTGCAGTCCAAGGGACTCTCAAGAGTCTT
Organism: Dama dama; assembly: GCF_033118175.1. Classification (NCBI taxonomy): domain Eukaryota; kingdom Metazoa; phylum Chordata; class Mammalia; order Artiodactyla; family Cervidae; genus Dama; species Dama dama. The sequence goes on from NC_083702.1 coordinate 22,963,987, forward strand.
CTCCAACACCACAGTTCAAAAGCATCAATTCTTTGGCTCTCAGCTTTCTTTATAGTCCAACTCTCACATCCATAGATGACTACTGGAAAAACCATAGCCTTGACTAGACCGACCTTTGTTGGCAAAGTAATGTCTCTGCTTTTTAATATGCTGTCTAGGTTAGTCATAACTTTTCTTCCAAGGAGTAAGCGTCTTTTAATTTCATGGCTGCAGTCACCATCTGCAATAAATACCTTTTGAGTCAAATGTAGGAGATGCACGTGTCACAGCAAGGCTGCCCTGACAGCCCTTGAGTTGTGTGGGAGGCGAGTGTGTGTTGTTGTTTGTTAAACTGTGTTTTTCTGAATTCTAAGGGTGTGACAGATGTGTTGTGTGAAGCCTGTGACCAGTTGGGATGGGCAAAACCCACGAAGATCCAGATTGAAGCTATTCCTTTGGCCTTACAAGGTAGGTTGGATAAGTATGTGGCCTATTTCAGGCTCAGTGTAAAGTTGCACATACTCAGTTAAATACTTACCACATTTGAGAGCTATTGCTTTGCCTACTTCAAGTGAAATAAAGTATGGTCAGTAAAGATAAAAAGTTTGTGGCTTTCTGGCTTTTTAAAAAGTAATTCTGCAGTGTTAGTGAGCTTACCTTCTGCAAGGTGGTTTGTTGTCTTTGTCTTTCCAGCGTTTCTTTCTCAGTTTCTTCTGGTTCTTTTCCTTTGCCTTGCAGTGTTAATTCTATCTTCATCCTTTTTTACCCTCACCGTAAACCTCTACTAAGATTTCTCATCCAGTCCTGAAGCTTTAATGCTGTCTGCATCAGTGAGTTTCAGCCAGTGCTCATTAGAATCACCTGTGGATCTTTTAAAACTCTAGTGATTTCTGGGCTCCAGCCTAGACCTCCTGAATTGGAATTTCCAGGTGTGGGACCTAGGCATATATAGATATAAAACTTCATGGTTTACTCTGATGTGTCTGCCCCTGGGGTAGCACCACTGGTCCGATGCTCCTGCCTCCCACATCTGTATTTCTAGCTCATATTTTTTTGGATGAACTCCAAACAAGTTTGTCCAACTGGTTTTTAGATACTTCTTTCCAAGCTTACTGTGGGAATCTCAAGTTCCCTGTATCCAAACCAGTCTTTATTTTTCTCACCAGAACTAATTTCTCTGTAGCCTGTATCTCAGTTTATGGCCTTTGAGTGTCCCGAGGTAGAAACCTCTGTGCCAATCAGATTTTCTTTTGTTACTTTCTTTTATTTTTATTTTATTGAAATATAGTTTGATTTACAGTGACTGTTCATTTTTGTTTTGTTACTTTCTGTCTCTCACTTCACCTGACCTCCGTTCAGGCTGTCATCATAGCTCCCCTCGTATCCTCTCTGAGGTCTCATTTTCCTGTGCCTTCCCCATTTTGGCCCTTGAGGTCACTTTAGAGTGTAAGGAAGAGAGTCACGTTCAAGTTGCGTCAGGGATAATTTCTAGGTGAGGAATCCTCAGCAATCAAGTGTGGCGGTCATTACTTGAAGGAAACCTTTCCACTGGGTGCTGGGACATTGATTCAGTGTCCTACTAGTCTCTGGCCCTGGCCAAAGATTGCTGCCTTGGGGGCTACAGCGAACCTAGAGACAGTGGTTTTGCCTTGGGGATTAATTGCCAAATCTTCTCAATTATGGCTTGATTGGCAGTAACAGACCAATCTTAAGGAATTACTTCTGGCATTCTTCCCTAAGCAGGAGCAGTATAAACAGCAATTACTGTTAAGCTCCTTGGCTTCTCCTTATGCCATCAGGCCTGGGGTCTATCTTCGTAAAGAGTCATGTCATGTTATGTGTTAGTCGCTCAGTCGTGTCCAACTCTTTGTGACCCTGGGACTGTAGCCCACCAGGCTCCTCTGTCCATGGGATTTTTCGAGGCGAGAGTACTGGAGTGGGTTGCCATTTCCTTCTCCAGGGGATCTTCCCAACCCAGGGATAGAACCCAGGTCTCCCTCACTGCAGGCAGCTTCTTTACCATCTGAGTCACCAGGGAAATCTTAAAGAGTGTTGATACTTAAAGGTCATAATACTCCCTGCCCAAAATCCTTCAGTTCCTCTGTCTTAAAGGAAGACATCAGAACTCCTTAGCATGGCTCTGGGTTTCCTCATTCTTCTCCTTTTTCCCCCTTGACTTCTGTGTTCTGGCCATGTTGTACTTCTCCCTCTCCTGACTCATTCTGTGTTCTTTAAAGCTTCTTTCCTCACACGAGACTGTCCCCTCTTTGCTGACCCAGATTTAATTTGCTTGTCACCTCTGTCAGCCTTTCCTGACTCCTCCAAGCAGTAAGTTACTTCTTCCTTTTTTCACCCTGTCCTACAGGGACCTATCATATTCGTATGTATTGTGTATTTTACCTCTGGATTTTGAGCTTATTCAGGACAGAGACCATGTCTTCTGTCTGATCAACTTCTTCCTCCCCTCAATCATTCAAATATTTATTCATGGTCTGTGTTGTGCCCAGCATTTGGTCATATTTCCACCAATATGGAAATGGTGCAGGGAGCATTTCTTTGCTATTATGTATATTCTTTGTCTTCTAGGTCGTGATATCATCGGGCTGGCAGAAACCGGCTCTGGGAAAACTGGCGCCTTCGCTCTGCCCATTCTCAATGCATTGTTGGAGACACCCCAGCGTCTGTTTGCCTTAGTTCTCACCCCCACTCGGGAGCTGGCCTTTCAGATCTCAGAGCAGTTTGAAGCCCTGGGGTCTTCTATTGGGGTGCAGTGTGGTAAGTGTTGGGAGGAAAGGAATCTTCACAGTTTCTTCACAGGTTGCAAATGAATGTGAAAGAATGAAAGGAAGTGTTGTTAATAGAAGTTCATCGACCTAAAGAGCTGATTGGGTATGTTAGCTTCGGGGAAAGTTGTCATTGTAAGGGGAGAGAAATGAAAGTAGAAATCTGGCATTGACTTTAAAAGATGTTCAGGGCATTATGGAAACAAAATTAAGGATCTCTTTCTAATATTCTTTTTATTTCTGTAGCTGTCATTGTAGGTGGAATTGATTCAATGTCCCAATCTCTGGCCCTGGCCAAAAAACCACATATAGTGATAGGTGAGTAACTGACATCGGTAAAAGGCACTGGTGAGGATGAATTTCAGAAAAATCTTCTGATGCTATGTGTAATTTATTTGTGTGGAAAGTGTTCAAAGAATGATTGTCTGTAACCCTGTTTAATGTTTTTTTTTTTGTTTCTTTTTTTTAAAATTTCTGGAATTCTGGTTAGGAGGGGGCGGTCACTCCCTTTCTGTCCTTCTTAAACATGTCCTCAACCTTTCTTGTTAGCAACTCCTGGCCGACTGATTGACCACTTGGAAAATACGAAAGGTTTCAACTTAAGAGCCCTCAAGTACTTGGTCATGGATGAAGCAGACCGAATCTTGAATATGGATTTTGAGACAGAGGTGAGCTCTCAACATCTCTCCTCCTCTTAAAACTTCTCAGGTGCCCCGTTTCAAAGTCTGATTCATAGCTCACTTGCTTTTTAGAGCACTTACCATTGTCAGTTAATTTAACGTATTTGCTGCTTTTCTTTTTTATTGAAAGATGGTTGATTTAGAATATTATATTGCTTTTAGGAGTGCAGCATAGTGCTTCAGTATTTCTATAGATTATGCTCCATATACTCCATTTAAGATTATTGCAGAATAATAACTCTGTGTCCCTGTGCTGGTACAATATATCCTTGTTGCTTTTACATTTAATCTAATTAATTTTGAAATTGAAGCACTATTGATTTACAGTGTTTCTGGTATATAGCAAAGTGATTCAGTTAGACATATATCTTATGTGTGTGTGTGTGTGTGTGTGTGTGTAGATGTTCTTTTCCCCATTCTATTCCATTATAGTTTCTTACAAGATATTGAAAATAGTTCCCTGTCCTATATAATAGGACCTTGTTGTTTATTTACTTTATACAAAGTAATTTGCATCTGCCAATCCCAAACTATTAATTTATCTCCCCCACTTCCTCTTGGTAACCTTAAGTTTGTTTTCTATGTCTGTGAATCTGTTTCATAAATAAATTAATTTGTGCTATTTTTTAGATTCCACATGTAAGTGATATCATAGGATATTTGTCTGACTTAGTATAATCTCTAGGTCTATCCATGTTGTTGCAGATGGCATTGTTTCATTTTTAATGGCTGAGTACTATTACATTGTATAATGTACCACCACTTTATCCCTCATCTGTTGATGGACATTTAGCTTGCTTTCATTTCTTGGCTATTATAAATAGTTTCAGCATCCTCTTTAGAATATAGCCTGACTTTTGAGGGGGAGATAGATTAGGAATTTAGGATTAACATATACAGACTATTATATATAAAATACATAACAGGACCTACTGTATAGCACATGGAACTGTATTCAGTATTTTGTAATAACCTGTGCTGGAAAAGGGGGCTTCCCTGGTGGTTCAGACGATAAAGAATCTGCCTGCAATGCAGGAAGTGTGAGTTTGATCCCTGGGTTGGGAAGATCCCCTGCAGAAAGGAATGACAACCCACTCCAGTATTTCTGCCTGGAGAATTCCATGGACAGAGGAGCCTGGCAGGCTACAGTCTATGGGGTCGCAAAGAGTCAGACACACAACTCACATACACGCACACATACACATACTGGAAAAGAATCTGAAAAAGAGTATTTATATGTGAATCACTTTGCTATACACTTGAAACGGTGTAAATCAACTATACCTCAATTAAAAAACAAATAGTTGGGCAAAAAGCATATATATAATATATATAGTCTGACTTTGATTTTAGAGCTAAGAAGTATCAAAACCAGATTTTCTTTTCCATTTCATTTGATTTCGACCTCTTTTATCTTTTCTTTGACAAGAAGTTCTTCATAACTCATTTAGTTGATTAATGCTTATTCTTTCCTTTTCTCTTAGGTTAGCTGTACTGTACTGATTTAAAGTGTTCTTTTCTCTGATTAGCATTATTTTTTGATAGCATCGGGTGTGCTACCTGATAGCATATATTCAGTAAGTTTTAGCCGAATTGAATTGAAGGTTTGAGTTCTCAAATCCCCACTGTGATGTATTTAGTTTGTGATCCCTCATCTCCTTCACGAAATACATTTGCAGGTGTCCGGTGTAAATGTCACTTTGGTATCCTTTGCTTTTTCTGCCTCAGGTTGACAAGATCCTCAAAGTGATTCCCCGAGATCGGAAAACATTTCTCTTCTCTGCTACGATGACCAAGAAGGTGAACTTTTCTAGGAGTTCTCTTTTCTTCTTTATAAGAATCGATAAGTAGAAACAGTCCCAGTAACAAGAATAAAAACAGAGCACTTAGGAATCAACGTACTAATCTAGGTGTCCTTTCTCCAGGTGCAAAAACTTCAGCGAGCGGCGCTGAAGAACCCTGTGAAATGTGCCGTCTCCTCCAAGTATCAGACAGTTGAGAAGTTGCAGCAGTATTATCTTTTTATTCCTTCCAAGTTCAAGGTAGAGTGTTTACTCTGATCATTCCTGCCTCTCCCTCTCCTCCTTCACCACAGTGTCTGAAAGTGTCAGCTCTTGATTAGCTAAGTGCTGTGTGTTTTAGAGTTCATGCCGTGTTTACATTTATCACTGAAAATGCCGAGCATTCCGGGAATTCACAATGTATTAAACCAGAGTAATGAAGTCATGATATAATCCCTTCCTAACCCCATCCTTGAGGTAGTTTTTCTTTGGTCTGCTTATTATGTGGCTTTTTTGTGGGCAGCGGACCTTAGTCTTGTCCTCTGATGTCAGGGCTTTGCGTGCTTGCCGAGCCCAGATCTCCTTGTGCCTGGTGTCAGGCTGTGTGTGTTACTCATGGTTCTCAGAGATGATAATGATAAAGCTGATTAAGGGGTGCAGGGCTTCCAGCTGAGGGTCTGGGAAATTGGGAAGCAGCTAGAGACTTAGTCTTTTACGTAGTTTATATGCCCAGGACTCTGACTTGCTTCCAGGTTCAGTTACATATATTGTTTTGGCTTTGTGACTTAGGATACCTACCTGGTTTATATTCTGAATGAATTGGCCGGGAACTCCTTTATGATATTCTGCAGCACCTGTAACAACACTCAGAGGACCGCTCTGCTACTCCGAAATCTTGGATTCACTGCCATTCCCCTCCACGGACAGATGAGTCAGGTAACTATCCTTCATTAGTGGTGGCATGAGAAAGATAAACCTCACAGCAGGAGGTTTCTGCAATAGCAGCGTGTGACACTGATGCATCTTTCCGTAGTTGTCCTGGTATTACAGGCTTTAAAGTGTTGCTGTCCATGCTGCTTCCTCCTTTCAGGATAGCAGGAGGCTCCAGTTAGAATATTCCACAGGTAGTTGTCTGGTATGGAAGCTGTAGAGTTGATTTATTCAGCATGTGTGCATGCTAAGTCGGTTCAGTTGTGTCAGACTCTGTGTTACCCCATGGACTGTAGCCTGCCAGGCTCCTCTGTTCATGGGATTCTCCAGGCAAGAATACTGGAATGGGTCGCCATGCCCTCCTCCAAGGGGTCCTGGAGGAGGTCTCTTACTTCTGCATTGGCAGGCAGGTTCCTTACCACTAGCACCACCTGGGAAGCCCGATTTGTTCTGCCCTTGTGGTGAATTATTTCCCAGTTACCTTTGTTTAACAATGTTTTATGTTAGTATTTTCCAGTTTTAGTCTGAGACCTTTTTTTTTTTTTAAATTGCATCCATGTTTCCTTTTGACCTGTGAAGCCCAGTTAGACTGAAGGGGAAACATCCTTTTAAACATTACTTTCTTGGTTCTTGTATCTATTTAATGTGTCTAGTTTGTGTGTCTTGGATTTCCAAGATTCCTTAGATTTTCAAGATGAAAATTCTTACCGTTTCTTTTCATTGTTTCAGAGCAAGCGCCTGGGGTCCCTTAATAAATTTAAGGCAAAGGCTCGTTCCATTCTTCTAGCAACTGATGTTGCAAGCCGTGGTTTGGACATACCCCATGTGGATGTAGTCGTTAACTTTGACATTCCTACTCATTCCAAGGTGAGTATTGTTGCTGACCTGACTTTCTCGCCCAAAATATCTTTCTTTTCTTTTTCTTTCTCCTTCCCTTCTCCTTTCTTTTCTTCTTCTCTAATTCTCTTTCTCCCGCCTTTCTTTTCTTTTTTTTTTGAATTGAGGTGTAATTGACATGTAGCATTATATTAGTTTCAGGTATAAAATGTGATGATTTAGTATTTCTATATATTGCAAAATGGTCACAGTAAGTCTAGTTAACATCTGTCACCATTCATAGTTGCACTTTTTTTTTTGATGAGAACTTCTAAGATATTTTCCCTTAGCAACTTTCAAATGCACAGTACCGTGTTTCTAATTCTTGTCTGCATGTTGTACATTACATCCCCATGACTTACTTATTTTATAATTGACATCTGTACCTTTTGACCTCCTTTACCCATTTCACATACACCCATCCCTGCTTCTGGCAACCACCAAACCGGTTTTTTGTATCTGTGAGCTCAGTTTTTTTGTTATTGTTAGATTTCACATATAAGTGAGATCTCTGTATTTGTCCCTGTCTAACTTATTTTACTGAGTCAAATACCTTCAAGATCTAGCCAATTTTGTCACAAACAGGAAGGTGTCATTCATTTATATGGCTGAATAATATTCCATTGTATCCAAAGTATATTTCTTTATCATCTGAACCATCAGAGAAGCCCCCAAAGTGTATTTCTTAATGAACGTTTTTTGTCTTCCTTTAGTTACAATATTGGGGGGTGTGTGTGTGTGTGTCCTTGATTAGTTAAGTATCAGAAATTAGGAAACTCTTGATCTGTTCATTCTCCTCATCTTGCACATGCCTGTGGATGTGATATTAATGAACGTGAAGGAAGGAACCCAGGAGTGGGGCAAGATGCTCACCATCAGAGGAGCAGATGTACCACATGCTGACCTGTGCTGGGCTAACTGATAAGAAATGGCAGCTTGTGGTCCTCAGCGATCCCAGGGTTTCTCAGCCGGGGCACCATTAACATCTCAGGCCGGGAGTTCTCTGTTGTGTGGCTGTCCTCTGCACTGTAGGATGCTTAGCATTCCTGGCCCCTACCCACAGGTGACTTTGTGACCACAAGATATGTTTCTAGACAGTTCATCAGTGCTCCCTGGAGAGGACAAAACTGCCCCCATTTGAGAACAACTAGTGTGTCTTGACTTTGTATTAAACTGCTGTAGACAAGTTGCTCTCGCGCAGGATTTTCACAGTAACTCTTGAGTTTGGCAGGGTGTTTGTGCCCCTGTCTTATAGACAGAAACCATGGTTCAGAGAGGTTCTGGGACTTGCAGACAGTTGTGTTGTTGGTTGGGATGGGGAGAAGCAGAGCTGTGACCCAGGTCTACCTCTCGACCCAGGCGGTTTTCCTCTATCTGTGACTATGTCCGTGGAGATGTGCTTTGTGGATTCCTCTTTCTATAAAAGAAAGGAAAAAGGGGGGGTCAGTTTTGTGCTGTGAGGAGAATTAAAAAAGTGAAGCAGATGTATCTCAATGGATTGCCAGTGTGTTTCTCCACGTTCTAGGACAGATCTGTTTTCTTTCAAAGGCTGGCAGGAAGACTTTACATACACAGTTTTAATTCATATTCCAGCTGACTCAGAGTTACTTGCCTGTTGTGTTTCAGGATTACATCCATCGAGTGGGTCGGACGGCTCGAGCTGGGCGCTCTGGAAAGGCTATTACCTTTGTCACACAGTAAGTGACCCGACTTCAGGGCAGAGCAATGTAGAGAAAGGAGCAGAACCCTGGGGCCAACTCACTTGGAACCTGACTTCACCTTTTACTGTAACAGGCACTAAGCCTTCCTCATCTCACCTTCATCATTTGTAAAATGGAAATAGTAATACCAACCTTGCAGGGTTTTAATGAAGACTGAAGACGTATATGTAAAGAGCATAAACTCTACTCCATGTGTGTAGCAGAGTACTTGGTGTATAAAAGCACATACACCAAAACCCTGTTGTTTCTTTTAACATCTGGAGCCAGAGAACAGTGACCATTCCCTCAGCTCACCATATTACAATAGCTGTTCTTCTGATTTTGTTTTTAAAGGAGCAAACAGCCGCGTGTCCTAGGCTTTTCTGGGAGTCAGGGATGTGGTGGGTGGTTTTCTGCTGGGCTGTGCACAGCAGGTTGCATTTAATCAATATTCTGAAAAGGAGTAAGAGGTTTGATATTACTGAAAACTGTGACTCCTGTTGTGTCGTCGTTTTGGGATGGACAGACGGACGTGTACGTTGTCAGCCAGCCAGAGCCGTATCAGCTTTCCTTCCTCAGGTACGACGTGGAGCTCTTCCAGCGTATAGAGCACTTGATTGGGAAGAAACTGCCTGTCTTTCCAACCCAGGACGACGAAGTCATGATGCTGACAGAACGTGTGACTGAGGCCCAGAGATTTGCCCGAATGGTATGCAACTCATTTATTTTTGGCTCTGCTGGGTTTTCATCATTGCACGGGCTTTCTCTAGTTGCAGCGAGCCGAGGCTACTCTCTAGTTGCGATGCCAGGGCTTCTCACTGGCTTCTCTTGTTGCTGAGTATCAGCTGTATGGTGCACGAGCCTCAGCAGTTGCAATGCACAGACTCTAGAGCACAGGCTTAGTAGTTGTGGCCCAGGGGCTTAGTTGCTCTGAGGCATGTGGGATCTTCCCGGACCAGGATCGAAACCGTGTCTCCTGCACTAGCAGGCAGATTCTTGACCATGGAGCCACCAGGGAAACCCGTGCAATGCCTTTTCTCACCAGCTTCTATGCAACTTATCTTAACTGTGTGCAAGACACTTTATCATGTTAATCTGCAATAAATGTTATTATTTTATTCTAAGTGTAAGATGAGTATACTAAAGCATAGAGATACAGGCAGTTTGCTTTCAACCCTGTAATTAAATGGTCAAATCAGGGTTTGGACTGTCTGATCACAGTGACCACATTCATTCCCAGCTGCTGTTCGCTTTTCACTTGAGACAGGAAAACCTTTGAACTTGAGATGAGAAGACGCAGCTGTGAGCTGTGAGTCACGACAAGGTGTCTGACCGCTCAGTCAGTCCCTAACCTGTAGATGATGGAGACAGGGTTTCTGAGCACCAGATAAGCGGAGGTGGACAGTGTAGTTCCTGAGAGCATCTGTAGGTGGAGCAGTGGAGACAGGAGGGTCTAGAGGAGAGCACTTGCCTCTTATCCCAGGAGTGCTGCTCTGAGGGGCGAAGAGACTTAGTTCATGGGGCGCTTTCTGAGTAGCTGGGCTATGGGCTTGTTTTTCAGCCCACATGGAAGTTTTGGTGTTTTTGTTTATAAAAAATTTGATATGCATTGGAAAACATTTTTCAGAAAATACAGAAAGGATTAAAATAGTGAAACACATAAGCCACCCCCCACAGAAAACCATTGATTACATTTGGCTGTTTTTCTTTCTTTCGCCATAATGAGACTTTATCCAATTTGTATATGACTTTATCTGAATGTGTTTTGTTTTTTCTGTTTCAACTAATTGAGATTCATGTGATCACGTTTTTTCTTTCACATTTTAAACTCTATTCAAAAAAACTTCATCTAGGCTGCGTATTAGCGCTCATTTGATTCAGTTACCGAGCTTGCCTGAACATGGTGGCAGCACGGATTTCTCAGAGTCACTGAAAGCTCCTTAACTGCCTTTTGAATTGGCAGGGGAAGTCAGATTATGTGTTCTAGGCAATTAGTAGTCTGAAGAGGATGAATTCAGTTTTTTTTTTTTAATTCAGTTTTTTAAAAATGGCACCACTTTTAGGTTTTAGAGACTGTTACCTAGGTGCTAGCATCTTAAAATTCTCATGGCATCCCTTCTTCATGATCTGTTATGAATATATAACATGCTTTCCATTGATATGTGTTCATGCTTTTCCCAGTTTTATATATTTTAGTTAATGACTGTGTCGAGCATCCTACTATGTACAGCTTTGCACACTTGTTTCCTTAGAATAAATTCCTAGAAGTAGAATCAATTGTTGAGCGGAGAATGCACAGTTCAGATTCATACAGAATGCCCAGTTGCTCCCCAGGAAAGCTATAGCAGCTTACACGATGTATTTGGCATTGTATGTGGGACAGTGTCTATGCCTGCCCCCTGCCTGACCAGTTCTAGGTATTACTACTCTTAAATCTTTGCTAGTCTGCCATATGAAAATAGTAGCTTCCTGTTTTCATTTTTCTGTCTTTGTTGAGTAGTTAGATTAACGATTTTGTATATTGGGATTTTGGTTTTATTTCTTTGCTAATGTGAGGTGTTGGGAGTTACTTAGGGTTTGTTTGTTTGTTTTTAATAAATGAATTCTCTAATTTATCAAGATTTTATTTATTTATCTAGCTTGCCAGCTACGCCAGGTTTCTTAGTTGCAGCATGTGGGGTCTGTTAATAGTTCCCTGACCAGGGATCCAGCCGAGCCCCCTGCATGGGAAGCAGGGAGTCTTAGCCACTGGGCCGCCAGGGAAGGTCAGGGTTTGATGTGATGGAGCGGAGACCGGGACGTGTTCCCCTCAGTGACAGTGGCTCACGATCAGCCCCGTCCTTTCCGTCTGTTGCAGGAGCTAAGGGAGCACGGGGAGAAGAAGAAGCGCTCGCGGGAGGACGCTGGGGACAACGATGACACGGAGGGTGCGATCGGCGTCAGGAACAAGGTGGCTGGAGGGAAAATGAAGAAACGGAAAGGCCGTTAATCCCTTTTGTAAGGACTTGATTTCCGCCTTCAGTTCTGTGGAGAGGATTGAAGGAGAGAACGGGACCTCTTCCTCAGGCCGAAGTCTGCCGGCACTGTGTCCAGACGGCCCGGCTCGTACGGTGCTGGGCCCCCTTTGTGTGTCTGAGCATTGCTGCTGTGGGATGTTGTCACAGTGCTGGTGTTGAGACTCCGACTGGCCTTCCACTGTGGTTACACGTTCCTGACATGAGGAGCATATGCTCTCCTGTCCCCTCACACCCTTCACACCGACCTGTGCTTTTTTCAGCTCCAAGTCAAGGACTGGGCTAATGCAGCTCTCAACCTGTCATTGTAAAGGAAAGGGATGTTTATACTTAAAAGACAGTGGTACTTACTCAGTCTCAGCGTGTGTTTCATGACTCTGAGTGGGAAATAGTAAATTCAAATATTATTATAAAAAAAATTCAGACTCCTTGAAGACCTTTTTGTGTTAAAGACTTCGTAGAAGAGGACGTTGCTGTGCGTGGACTTTCTCTAGTTGCGGGACTACTGGCATGGATTGCTTTTCATTGCAGCGCACCGCTTTCTCACTGCCGGGGCTTCGCCTGCTCTGGAGCACCGGCTCCAGGTGCCCGGCTTCCGCAGTTTCACCTCACGGGCTCAGTAGTTGTGGCACATGGGCTTAGTTGCTCCAAGGCATGTGGAATCTTCTAGACCAGGGATCAAACCTGTGCCCCCTACATTGGCAGGCAGATTCCTAACCCACTGTGCCACCAGGGAAGCCTTCCATGTACATCTTAATGGAAAGTGCACGTTGTGTTTCTTGAAGTGTTTAGTAAGAAGTGAAAAGTAGATGCCAGTAAAATTCTCTGTGGGAATCAAGTGTGGACTGTTGACTGCAGCAAGAGCTTTGTGAATATGGGGGGTGGGTTGCCCACCACTGGGGGCTAATTCTCCATTAGTGTATTTCCTGTTGGGACTCTCCAGAGCAGCTTAGATAATGGTAGCTCTGTCTCCCTTTGAGCCAGTGGATAAAAGCCAATGGATGATTGCTCTTTCAACTCAGTGGAACACTTTAGAAGCAGGCTGAATTTGAATCAGGTTGTGGGTGGTGGGATTCCCTGGTAGCTCAGATGGTAAAGAGTCTGCCTGCAGTGCTGGTGACCCAGGTTTGATCCCTGGGTCAGTAAGATCCCCTGGAGAAGGAAATGGCAACCCACTCCAGTATTCTTGCCTGGAAAATCCCATGGATGGAGGAACCTGACAGGCTATAGTCCATGAGGTCATAAAGAGTCAGACATGACTGAGCGACTTCACTTTGTGAGTGTTGTGTAAGAAGAAACAAATTGTTCTGAAGAAATCTGAACTTTTTAAATAGGATCCCAAACCTAGGGTCTATGGACCCCTCAGGTACATGCATATTTCTGCAGAGACTAAAAAGGGTAGAAACCGTCTAAAGCTTAGCTGCTTTTTTTGAAGTACTTTTTAGAGTATGCTTTGCTAGGTTGGGAAGATGGGCCACTAAGGGAAGAAAGGTGGATGCTGTGTCTTCAGGCATATTGGTGGGTCCAGACCATAAACTAGAGTCTCAGACAAAAAGTAGAGATATCCTTGTGAAGGGCAGCAGGCACAGAAATGAACGTGATCCAGGTGTAAATGAGGACGAAGCTGTGGGTTTGTATCACTAATCAAGCTTTTCTTCACGCTCCCTGTCCTCCAAGGCAAGCTTGTGAAGTCTTGAGTCTCCTGGGCCTCCTGTAACAGTGAGTTTCCCTGGTGGCTCAGATAATAAAGACTCTGCCTGCAATGCATGACCCAGGTTCAATCCCTGGGTTGGGAAGATTCCCTGGAGAAGGAAATGGCAACCTACTCCAGTGTTCTTGCCTGGAGAATTCCACGGACAGAGGAGCCTGCTGGGCTACAGTCCACGGGGTCACAGAGTACAATGTACGTGTAACAAAGTAACACAGAGGGGGGCTTAAAAGAACAACAGTTTGTTGGGTCAGAGTTCTATAATCTAGAAATCCAGGATCAAGATGTCACCAGGGCCGTTACATCTGAAACCTCTTGAGAAGGGTCTGTCCTTGCCTCTTCTAGCTTCTGGTGGTTGCTGGTGGTCCTTGGCTCGTGAAAACATAGCTCCAGTCTCTGCCCCCGTCTTCATATAACGTTCCCTTTTGTGTGTCTTTGCTTTTATATGGCCTTCTTATAAAGGTGCAGTAGTTGAATTTAGTTGTTTTTAGTTGCTAAGTTGTATCTGACTCTTTGTGACCCCATCAACTGCAGCACACTAGGCTTCCCTGTCCCTCAGTATCTCCTGGAGCTTGCTCAAACTGTCCATTGAGTTGTTGATGCCATCCAACCATCTCATCCTCTGTCACCCACTTCTCTTGCCCTCAATCTTTGCCAGCATTGGGGATTTAGGTCACACCCTACTCCAGTATGACCTCATCTTGACTCATTATATTTACAAAGACCCTGGTTTCAAATAAGGTCACATTCTGGCATTCCATGTAGACAGGGATTTTGGGGAGACACTTCAACTCAGTACAGACTGTCTTTCTGGACTGCTACATTTGGGGGGGGGGGTGTTTAAGATTGTATTGTGGAATACAACTGGTAGATAGAGTTAATTACAAAGAAAGTGGAGAAAAGACAAGAAGTAGCTTCCCCAGTGGCTCAGTAGTAAAAATCCACCTGACAATGCAGGAGATGTGGGCTCAATCCCAGGGTCAGGAAGATCCCCTGGAGGAGGGGATGTCTACCCATTCCAGTATTCTTGCCTGGGAAAACTCATGGACAGAGGAGCCTGGTGGGCTACAGGCCATGGAGTTGCAGAGTCAGACACTACTGAGTATGCATGCACACAAGTTTTCAGAAATGGTAAGATGGCTGGAAGTACAGAAGTTTACAACGGCATCCTCTTAAATGTAAATTGCCTTTGCAGTCAAGGTCCCAAAGTGTCTAGTTTTAGAAGTGGGGAAGGTGTCTAGCCTTTATTCTAGTCCCATCTTGGTATAATTTCTTAGTTTTGCTTTCCTGATTTAGGACACTGAGGGCTTTAAAATAATCAACCATCTTGCCCCGAGTCCCAGTTGCAATCAATTCTTGCACCTAACTTATATGGCTTAGAGGGATTATCTTGCAGTAGTCAGTGATGCTGCCCCAGAGAAAATTCTCCCTTATTTCTCATCTGAATCATAGAGCCACTTTATACAGTATTCATTGTATCATGATTTCATGATACTAACCAGCCTGGTTTTACTTCCTTCCTCTGTGCTGAGCCAAAGTGAGATGAGGAAAGTATCTTTACCTTATGAAGGGAGGGGTCTTAGGATCCCAAACAAAGCTATGCTTTTCCCAGCAGTCATGTATGGATGTGAGAGTTGGACCATAAAGAAGGCTGAACGCTGAAAAATTGATGCTTTCAAATTGTGGTGCTCGAGAAGACTCTTGAAAGTCCCTTGGACAGCAAGGAGATCAACCCTGAATATTGATTGGAAGCACTGATGCTGAGGCTGGAGCTCCAATACTTTGGCCACCTGATGTGAAGAGCTGACTCATTGGAAAAGATCCCCATGCTGGGAAAGATTAAGGGCAGGAGGAGAAGGGGACAACAGAGGATGAGATCACTGGATGGCATCACTGATTCAATGGACATGAGTTTGAGCAAACTCCAGGAGGTAGTGAAGTACAGGGAAGACTGGTGTGCAGCAGTCCATGGGGTCACAAAGAGTCAGACACGACTTAGAAGCTGAACAACAACATAGGATCCCAGTGCTGGGTTTTCAGCTGAGTAGGTGGTTCTAGGCTTAAAGCAGGCCCAGAATTCCAGGCTCTCTGGAATTTAAGGGCAGTCTGAGAGGATTCTAGAAGTTGTTGGGAGGGATCTAGACTCAACTAGATGATGATGATTATTTTCTCAGTCCTTCAAAAATATGATGAAGGACTTCCCTGGTGGTCCAGTGATTGAAAATCCACCTTCCAATGCAGGGGACACAGGTTCAAACTCTGATCAAGGAAATAAGATACCACCTTACTACCTGCCATGGGGTAACCGGGCCCCCATGCTGCAACGAAGACCCAGTGCAGCCAAAAAAAAAAAAAAGGGTATCCTAGAACTTGTCTGACTCTATAGGAACATAGAGTTGGTTTACAGCCAGAGGATTTTCCAGGTAAGTTCCTACCTGCAGATATAGCCCAAGATCAAATCTGAGACTATCTACCCCAGGTCCTTCAAAGCCCTGAGGAATTAGACCAGAAAGAACCACAGACTGTGGTGTTGGTTACAGAAAACGAAGGCATCCATGTTATCAAAAGCAGGTAACAAAATAACATCAAGCAAGTATGCTCCAAAGACTTGAATGCAGAATCAGAGAGGAGACACGTTTTAATCCACATAGTTCTTAAGGTGAAATCTAGCCTCGGGGCTGATAATAAATCAGGATGTGAGTCAACCCTCTTTAGCTGGAATGACAAGAGATCTAGACTCTGGCACTAGAGACTCAAGGGCTACCCACACCCACATTCCTTTTCATGCCTCACCTGTCCCAGGTATGCACTAAAAACGCCAGCTAAAAATAGCTGCAGAAACACGAACTCTGAGAAATCATACTGACCAGTCTCACCTAGAGGGAAAAGCTGATTTGCGTCAAGTGGAAGAGAGATGGGGGGTAAAATGGGCTCATATAGAGACTAGAATCTCTAGGAGGTGGGCCTGATATCTGTTCAGATTCTTGAAGTTTTTCTGTTCATGGTCCACCCAGTACCTTCCCAAAATGTCATCCTTCATTAACCCATGGGTGCCATCTAGGGCCTGGAAGAAACTGGAAGGACGTGGAGCACAGCGGAGTGTGGGAACACAATCTCCTTCAAGAGACTGTTCGTAGCTCTGTGACCTTGTGGAGTTGCTGACCCGCGATTTCTCTCGCTCATTAACGCAGAAATGAGCATCTCTTCCATCTGCCTCACAGAATCTTTTTTAAAAATTAAAAAAAAAATTATTAAAAATTATTTAAAAATTTTTTTAAGTTTATTTTGGCTGTGCTGGGTCTTCGTTGGGGTGCCCAGCCTTCTCTAGTTGCGGCATGCGGGCCCTCTGGTTGGCAGTCTGTATGCTTAGTTGTCCCGAGGCATGTGGGGTCTTAGTTTCCTGGCCAGGGATTGAACCCACGTCCCCCTGCATTGGAAGGTGGAGTCTTAGCCAGTGGACCACCAGGGAAATCCTGCGTCACAGAGTCTTGAACCGGGTTTCTTTGTTTTTTAACTCTGTCCCCTCCTTTCCAGTGTCTGCTCTCTCGCAGCCACTGTGGCAGGTAGCAGGAAGACAGTACTGAAAAGTTGGGTGCTGTCTGGGCTGAACTCAGTCTTAATGTTGTATTGTGATTGTGCTCGCCCAGTGGGCAGGGACCACAGCCTTCTTGTGGATGTGATTCTTAACATCCGGCAGAGCCCGGCACACTGTGAAGTTTCAATATCTGTCATTTTCTGTAACAGACTGTGTATCAGCAACTTCACACTTGTCTCTAGTTCCCTGAACAATCCTGAAAGGTGGGTATTATTGTCCCCATTATAAGCTAAGGAGCCAGACTATCCAGTTGTGAGACCTTGGGCAAAATATTCAACCTTTTCTTGTTTCAATTTCCTTATATGAAGAAACACGGATAGTAATAAAGCTACCTCGTGAGGTTTAAATGAACTATACTGTGGCTCTTCCTTATAATGATTAGTAAGCGTTAGCCATTGTGATTGTCATTGTTGGTATTATTACAGATGAAGAATGGATAAGCATTAATAGCATGCCCATATAGCTTGTCATACAACTCATAAGGGACCAAATTTGATGCCAAGTATCTACTCTTTATCCTAAATACATTTTGTGTATTATGTGTACATGTATAATTTCATATTATTCATTCAGCAAGTGCTTACTGATTGAAGATCGAATCATCGTTTATATTTTTTTCCTTTGAAAAAAATGTATTCCACCTAACAAAGAAATATATGACACGATAGGGCTTTCAAACCCATTTGCAGATCTGAACTTCCAGGTGGGAGGCTACGATATTTTCATTTCCACCGGTAGATGGCAGAAGGGAGAAAAATACCCCAGAATGGGAAGTTTTCACTGTGGCCTATTTAAAGGGCTCTTTGTCTAATATTTGGCCCACAGTCATGAAGGGCTGGGGGTCAGGGTGGCTATGAGAACCACCTTCAGGTATTTGAAGGTGTCAGCCTTCATGAGGATCTACTAGGTTGACCCAGAAGATGGGGACTGGGAGATAAACTGAAATTCAAATATTGTAAGAAGAAAAAGTTGCATTCCTCTGTTATCTCTTGCTTACAGTCCCAGCTGGCATTCCCTCCTTTTCAGCCCACAAGCAGCTTTGTTCTTTCCAAAAGCCTGCCCTTCCCTCCTGGGATTTTGATAAAGTCCCTTGCCCTCCCTTTATGCCCCCTGCAACCCTCACCCCGGTCTGTAACCTCAGAGTACTGTTCATCTCTCCACACACCACCCCCCATATCATCACTTACCCCGCTACATGCTTGTGTTTCTGAATGTAAATTTGCTAAGCCATGAATCCCTCTTCTATTTTGTGTCACTCAGCTGTGTCCAAGTCTTTGTGACCCCATGGACTGTAGCCCACCAGGCTTCTCTGTCCCTGGAATTTTCCAGGCAAGAATACTGGAGTGGGTTGCCATTTCCTCCTCCAGGGGATCTTCCTGACCCAGGGATCGAACCCGCATCTCTTGCATCTCCTGCATTGGCAGGTGGGTCCTTTACCACTGTGCCACCTGGGAAGCCCCCTTTTACTGCATATCCATCTAGTTCCTCATAGCTCAGTTGGTGAGTCATCTGCCTGTAATGCAGGAGACCTGGGTTCGATTCCTGGGTGGGGAAGATCCCCTGGGTTGGGAAGATCTCCTGGAGAAGGAAATGGCAACCCACTCCAGTATTCTTGCTGGAGAATCCCTTGGACAGAGGAGCCTGGCAGGCTACAGTCCACTGGGTTGCAAGAGTTGGACACAACTTAGCGACTAAACCCCCCCCCCCCACCCCCCGCCCCGAGTTTTGTTAAGCCCTTACTCCTTTGTCCAATAAGCCTGTTTCTGGCTAGCTAGTGAATCACTTGCTTGTCCGTTCTGTCCTGAAGACATGTCTTTCAGCTCCAAGTGATGGGGAATTGTCTTTTTGGTTCTAAAAGAGTGGTAGCAGCATGCAAGTGAGGTGAGCTAACTCCATTGTAACTGATTTCTGTGCTGGCTCTTCCCACACATTCCTTTCAGGGGAGAAGTCCACAGGTGACTCCTGCCCAATACCCAACCTCTTTGAAACTCTGCAACTCAAGCTGTTCCCTCCAGTGCCAACTTCAAACCAACATCCTTATTGTGTTTTCTGGGTGGGTCAAGAGCATGGAGACCCTGAGAAGGTTTCTTACTTGACAGACTTCTATTTGTGTATTTGTAATGGCTTGTTTGTGGTTCTTTACATAAGGATTTGGAGAGCCAGCTGTGTGCTAGGCATGTGCTAGCTGCTTGGCATCTGCTATTTCAGTAACTGGATGTAATGAGTCATTTCTTGAGGAAACAGAAAAGCTTCTTCGTGGCATTTTAAAACCACAGCGTGGTCACTCCTTATTCACTCCTTATTCTACATTTTCAGTGACTTTTTTTTTAAAGATTTTTTAAAAAAATGTGGACTATTTGAAAGTCTTTATTGAATTTGTTACAGTATTCCTTCCGTTTTATGTTTTGGTTTTTTGGTTCTTAGCTCCCCAAACAGGCTTCAAACCTGCATCCCCACAAAATCGTAACCACTTGACCATCAGGGAAGTTCCCATGATTTCTTAAATTCATCCTAGGGTGTTCAGGAAATTAGCGTGGTGAGCTTATACTGACAAAATGAAGTAGAGATTTGATCACATGCTAGTTAATCTGTGACTTCTGTGTCCATTTCATTGATTTGAGTGGAATTCAAATGGGTGAGGGTGAGGTGGGGAGTGGAAAAGATTCTCCTCTCCTCTGTAGTTTTATATTTTTAGCAAGTCTCTAGAAAATGAATAAATTTGACGTTTGGACTCTGCCATAGTATTCATGTGAAAGTGTTAGTTGCTCAGTCCTGTCTGACTCTGCAATCCCATGAACAGTAACCTGCCAGGCTCCTCTGTCCATGGGATTCTCCAGGCAAGAATACTGAAGTGGGTTGCCATTCCTATCTTCCTGACCCAGGGATCAAACCCAGGTTTTCCGCATTGCAGGCAAATTCTTTATCATCTGAGCCACCAGGGAAGCGCTAACATACATGTGATCAGTTAGTCAGTTCAGTTCAGTCGCTCAGTCGTGTCTGACTCTTTGCAACCCCATGAATCGCAGCAGGCCAGGCCTCCCTGTCCATCACCAACTCCCAGAGTTTACTCAAACTCATGTCCATTGAGTCGGTGATGCCATCCAGCCATCTCATCCTCTGTCGTCCCCTTCTCCTCCTGCCCCCAATCCCTCCCAGCATCAGGGTCTTTTCCAATGAGTCAACTCTTCGCATGAGGTGGCCAAAGTACTGGAGTTTCAGCTTCAGCATCAGTCCTTCCAATGAACACCCAGGACTGATCTCCTTTAGGATGGACTGGTTGGATCTCCTTGCAGTCCAAGGGACTCTCAAGAGTCTCCTCCAACACCACAGTTCAAAAGCATCAATTCTTCAGCACTCAGCCTTCTTCACAGTCCAATTCACATGTGATACCTCACCCCAAATCAGAACTTTAGGGTGGAGAGGACCTTGGTGACCAACCAGATTGTTCATTTTTTCCTTTGAGGATAATTAAAGGCAGTATGTGTACTTTGTAGGTTTGTATATGTTTTATAATGTGTAAGTTTATGTTTGTTTTATAATGTACTCACAAGGTTATAGCAATTTAAAAAGAGACACTATTTTTCAAAAAAGTTCTAATACCTAAAGGGAAAAAAAAACTCGTGGTTTTCAGGATAACAGCTTTCGACTGAAGTCTCCTTTTTTCAGAAGCATGGTAGAAGACGTTGGGGGACAAACATGTATTTTAGGTGGCCCTGGTCAGCGTAATTTTCCTAACAAATGTCAGTGTGGTCCCCAGCCAGGTTCCAGGTGCTATCTTGGGAGGAGTGCAGATAAGTCTTATTTCACAGCTCACCTCTTTAGCATGTTTGCCTCGGTGAACTCCAACTGATGTGTGATCACCAAGGGCGGTCTGGAAGGAGGCCAAAAGCCCGGCCAGGACAAAGTTCAGGCCAGTAGTTTATGTGGGAAAGAGCACAGAGCCACCTCTGTGCTGGTCACCTGGGTAGGCTTCTAGAGGGAGGGGAGAAGAAGGAGAGTGTGTGTCTCCTGAGACTGATAGTCTGACGTCGGCGGTGGAGTTTATGGTGCTGAGCAGCAGGGCCGTCATTTCCTGCTCCTTCTCCCCGACTCTGCAGACTGCCTGAGTCACCCACTGGCCAGTGGCCTGTAGCCAGGGCTCATTTCTTGAGGAGCGGTGGGCAGCAGATACTAGAATTTTCACTTCTATTTATTTTTAAAAGTTTATCCTTTTTGGATTTCTATTTTTGTATATTTTTATAATGCCCATAAAGCATTATTTTAATGACAACTTGTATACAAGGATGAAAGTATTTAAACTTATGTCAAATAGGGGTGCATATTGGGAAAGTTTGAAACTTATTCTGATAACAGCGCTTTTAGAAAAATTATGTTTCATTCTGAAATTAATTTTCAAACAAAACTCTGATATATCCTTATGATTTAAAAAATTTATTTTGGGGACTTTCCTGGTTATCTGAGTTCCCAGTGCAGGGGGCTGGGGTTCAATCGCTGGTCAGGGAACTAGATTTCATATAACGAAATCAAAGATTGAAGATCACGCAATGAAGATCCAGTACAGCCAAATAAAATTATTATTAAGAGCAGTTTTGTATTATTTTGTATGACAATACAAAAAATTATTTTTAAGAGCAGTTTTAGGTTCACAGCAAAATAGAGAGGAAGGTATAGAGATATGTTGCTGTCCCCATATGTGTATAGCCTCCTCCATTATCAACATCCCCCACCGGAGTGGGACATACTTTACAATCAATGAGCCCACATTGACTCATCATAATTTTTTTTTTTCATCATAATTTCCTGAAGTCCATAGTTTACCTTAGGAGTCACTCTTGGTATTATACCTTCTATGGGTTTGGACAAATGTATAATGACTTGTATCTGTCTACCACTGTACTATTTTATTTTCACTGCCCTGTAAATCCTTGCTCCACCTGTTTGTCCCTCCCTGTGCCCTAAAAGCCTGGCAACCACTACTATTTTTACTGTCTCCATAGTTTTGCCCTTTTCAGGATGTCATGTGGTTGGAATCATGCAGTATATATATATATTTGTTGCTATTTAGTCGCTAAGTTGTGTCTGACTCTTTGTGACGGCATGGACTGCCACACGCCAGGCTTTCCTATCCTTCACCATCTCCCAGAGCTTGCTAAAATTCATGTCTATTGAGTCAGTGATGCCATCCAACCATCTCATCCTCTGTCATCCCCTTCCCCTGCCTTCCATCTTTTCCAGCATTAGGGTCTTTTCCAAAGAGTCAGCTCTTCACATCAGGTGGCCAAAGTATTGGAGCTTCCGCTTCAGCATCAGTCCTTCTAGTGAATATTCAAGATTGATTTCCTTTAGGATTGACTGGTTTGATCTCCTTTCTGTCTAAGTGACTCGTAAGAGTCTTCTCCAGTACCACAATTTGAAACCATCAGTTATTTGGTGCTCAGCCTTCTTTGTGGTCCACCTCTCTAGCTATTCAGATTAGCATTCATGGCATGATAGCTCGTTTCTTAGGACTGAATTATATTCCATTGCCTGGATGTATCATAGTTAATCCACTCACCTACTGAAGGACATCTTGGTTGCTTCCAAGTTTTGGGAATTATGAATAAAGTTGCTGTAAACATTCTTGTACAGGTTTTCCCCCCTTCCACTTCTCCTTTAATGTGGTAAAATACATATATTATTATATATGTTATCTTAGTAGTTATCATGTTAACTATAGTTAACATGTTAATGGTTATCATGTTAACTATTATCAAGTATACAGTTAGGTGATATTACACATGTTCACATTGTGCAGCCGCTACCACCATCTGTCCCCACAGCTCTTTCATCTTGCAAAATTGAAACTCTACCCATTAAACAACTCCCCATTCTCCCCTCCCCTCAATCCCAGAGCAACCACCATTATACTCTTCATCCTTGCGATTTTGACTAAGTACCTCATGTAAGTAGAATCTACAGTATTTGTCTTTTGGTGACTGGCTTATTTCACTTAGCATAATTGGAAAAGACCCTGATGCTGGGAGGGATTGGGGGCAGGAGGAGAAGGGGACGACAGAGGATGAGATGGCTGGATGGCATCACGGACTCGATGGACATGAGTTTGAGTAAACTCTGGGAGCTGGTGATGGACAGGGAGGCCTGGCGTGCTGCGATTCATGGGGTCGCAAAGAGTTGGACACAACTGAGCGACTGAACTGAACTGAACTGAATGTCTTCAAGGTTGATCCATGTTACAGCATACTGCAGAATTTCCTTCCTTTTAAAGACAAGATGATATTTCGTTGTATGTATAGACCACCTTTAGCTTATCCACTCATTTGTTAAGTGCGCACTTGGATTGCTTCCATGGTTTAGTTATTGTAAGGCTGCTATGAACATGGGTATACACATATTTCTTTGAGACCGTGCTTGCAATTCTTTCAAGTATATATACCCAGAAGTGAAATTGCTGGATCATAGATAATTTTTAATGTTTTGAAGAAGCATTAAACTATTTTCCACAGCAGCTATACCATTTTATATTTACACAAACAGTGCACAAGCATTCCAGTTTCTGCATCCTCACCAAAAGCTATTGTTTTCTGGTTTTTTGTTTCTTTTAAAAAAACACTTATTTATCTGGCTGCATCTGGGTCTTAGTTGCAGCATGAAGGATCCTTTGTTGCGACACACAGGCTCTCTACTTGGGCTTCGGTAGTTGTGGCACATGGGCTTTGTTGCTCCTCAGTTTGTGGGATCTTAGATCCCTGACCAGGGATCGAGCCCCAGTCCCCTGCACTGGAAGGCAGATTCTTAACCATTGGACCACCATGGAAATCCCTAACTATTTTCTTATCATGTACTGTACTTTGGTCCTTTTTTAGTCTTCCTTTCTTTCTGCCTCTTTCCTTCCTTTTTTTTTTTGTTTTTTTTTTAATATGTTTATAACTACAATTTCCCCGCAAAGCACCACTTTTGCCGCTTTCCATAAGTTTTGGTAAGTTGTGTTTTCATTTTCACTTACCTGCAACTACTTTCTAATTTTCTTTGTGATTTCTTCCTTGATCCATTGGTTGTTTAAAAATGTGTCATTTGGTTTCTCCACAATTTCGTCAATTTCTAGCTTTCCTTTTGTTACCAGTTTTTAACTTAACCTGGTTACGGTCAGATATCACACTGAGACTATATTTGTGGACGGGCTTGCACAATGTCTTGCCTGCACTTGGGAATAATGTGTGTGATGTTGAGTAGGGTGCTCTGATACTATGTCTGTTAGAGTTAATTTGTTTATTTTAAGTCCTCTATTTCCTTACTTTTGTCTGGTTGGTCTATCCGTTATTATGAGTGGGGTATTGAAGTTGCCAATATTTTTTAGAACTATTTCTCTCTTAAATTCTGCCAGCTTTTGCTTCACATATTTTGATAGTCTATCATTTGGCATGTGAATGTTTATAGTTGTTACATCATCTCGCTGTATTGAACATTTTATAATATATAATGCTTTTCTTTGTAAACTTATTTAAAATCTATTTTGTCTGATATTAGTATAGCATCTCTGCTCTCTTTTGGTTACTCTTTGGATGGAATGTCTTTTCTATCCTTTTATTTTCGATCTCTGTGTCTTTGGAGCTCAAGTGTGTCTCTTGTAGACAGCATATGGTTGGATAATGTGCTTTTATCCATTCTGCTAATCTCTGTCCTTGGAGAGTTTAATCCATTTACAGTTAAAGTAATTACTCATAAGGAGGGACTTCTGTTATTTTGCTATTTGTTTTCAGTATGCTTTAGAGTTTTTTTTTTTTGGTCCCTTATTTCCCGATTGCTCTCTTCTTTTGTGCTTAGCTGATTTTTTGTAGTCAAGTGTTTACTTTCCCTTCTCGTTTCCTTTTAGCTATTGTCTTTTTGGTTACCATGGGGATTACATTTAAAATTCTGAAGCTATAACACTCTAATTTGAATTTATACCAGCTTAATTTCAATAACATAAAAAATTCTGCTTCTTTACAGTTCTGTCCCCAGTCCTTTATGTTGTTGATGTCACAGAATTACACCTTATATGTTGTGTGCCCCAAAACATGAGCTAATAATTCTTTAAAATGCATTTGTTTCTTAAATTATGTAGAAAACAAGACTTGAAGTTACAGACCAAAGTTTTAGCAATAATAGCTTTTACACATTTTTTTCTTTAAATGTATTAGTCTCAACTCATGCAGAAAATAAAAAGTACAATTGCAAAACATTGTTATAATAGTACTAGCTTTTATAATTTTCCATGTATTTACTTTCATTGATGTCCTTATTTCTCCATGTGGCTTCTAGCTACTATCTAGTGTCGTTCCATTTCACCTTACAGAAATCTCTTGAACATTTCTTGCAGGGAAGGTCTACTGGTCACAAAGTCCCCTAGCTATTATTTATCTGGGAATGTCTTAGTCTCTCCCTCACTTTTGAAGGAGAGTTGCCACATATAGGATTCATAGTTGACAGGTTTGTTGTTGCTGTTTTAGCATTTTGAATATGTCTATCAGTCCACTGTGTTCTGGCCTCCAGAGTTTCTCATGAGAACTATACTGATCATCTTATTTTATTGAGGCTCAATAATATTGATAATCTTACTGTATGTGATAATTCATGTCTCTCTTGATGCTTTCAACTTTATCTTCGCCTTTTGAAAGTTTGATTGTAGGGGCTTCCCTGTGGTCCAGTGGTTAAGAATCTGCCTGCCAATGCAGGGGACACAGGTTTGATCCCTGGTCTGAAAAGATCCCACATGCCACAGAGCAACGAAATAGTTGTGCACCACAACTATTGAGCCTCTGCTCTAGAGGGAGGAAATTGCAACTATTAAGCCCACGTGATGCAACTACAGAAGCCTGGGCACCCTCGAGCCCATGCTCCACGACAAGAGAAGCCACTTCAATGAGATGCTTTCGTATTACAGCTAGCACCTAGAGAGGATCCCAGCACAGTCAAAAATAAATAAATAAATACAATTATTTTTAAAAATGAAGAAATAAAGACTTTCGTAGTCAAACACTGAGGAAATTTGTTGCCAGTAGATCTGGGGGTGGTGAGGAAAGGAAACTCTTCATTATATATGCCCTTAAGTAACTTTTGAGTTTTGAACAATGTGAATACATTTACCTATAAGCGAATAAAAACAAGTGACATGTAAATGTTAATATAACTTACTGAATGAATGTCCTCAGTTACCTAGGCACTGGGGAGTACATAAATGATTAATCCTGAGATTTCCCTAGTGGTCCAGTAGCTTAGACTCTGTGCTCCCAATGCAGGGGGTTCGGTTTAAACCCCTGGTCAGGGAATTATTATAAATCCCACATGCTGCTACTCAGAGTTCAAATGCTGCAACTAAAGATCCTGCACACTGCAACAAAGATTAATGATCCTTTGCAATTAGGATCCAGCACAGCCAAATAAATAATAATAAAACCCAGTTACTCCCAGTTAATCCACTTAAGAGGATTACAGCCTAGTGAGAGTAAAAAGATAAGTATGCGAGTTACTATAATACAGTGGATGCAGTGATAATTGGCTATATCAAAGAAAGATGAAAAACTATAGAGGCAAATGTCTCCCAAATGGCTTATTTTAGTTATATGAAAGTGAAAGTTAGTCACTCAGTCATGTCCGACTCTTTGTGATCCCATAGACTATTAGCCCACCAGGCTCCTCTCTCTGTGGAATTCTCCAGGCACGAATACTGGACTGGGTTGCCATTTCCTTCTCCAGGGGATATTCCCAACCCAGGAATTGAACCTGGGTCTCTTGCATTGCAGGCAGATTCTTTACCACCTGAGCCACCAGGGAAGCCCTAGTTAGAAGTGGGTTAGTTATATGATCCATTTCCTAATGGTTTGGGACATTTAACTTTTTAGATTTAGGAGCTTAGGCTGATTTGGCTCTGTTCCAGACACCCCTTTCCCTCCCTCCGCCTCCTGCCCTACCTCATCCTTCTCCTTTCTAGTCTGGTAATTTGTGTAACCATACCATAATTCAGTTTTAGGACGCTTACAACCCCCATAGATTTCCTTATGGTCGTTTGCTTCTGTTCCTATCATTTTACCTTTCCTTGTCTATTTTTCTTTTTTTTTTGTTGTTGTTGTTGTTTAACTGCTAGGTGGTGTCTGACTCTGGGACCCCATGGACTGTAGCCCGCCAGGTTCCTCTGTCCATGGGATTTCCCAGGCAAGAATACTTGGAGTGGGTTGCCATTTCCTTCTCCAGGTTGTCTATTTTTTAGAAAGGAAAAAATTGTGAATTCATATTGTTATTTTCAACTCAGTTTGTCCTGTAGGCAGCATCTTCTTTGGCCATACCTTGTGAGTCAGGATAGGCTTGGCTGGTCTTGAACCTGAACCTGGGATTGTCGCCATGTTAAATGGTGCGTGACCCTCCCACTTTCCTTTGGAAGAGCTGCCTAAGTGGGTGCTAATACTACTCATTCATCTCCACCTCCAGCTCTCTGTCAATTCAACTTGGAGTGGCCTGGCTCATTTTCCTTTTCATCACCTGACTTTGGAAAAATAAAATGAGGCTCTCCTTTGTAAGTTAGAAGCCAAAATAAATACAATGATGCCACATTAAGGTTTTCTAATTTAACTTTTATCAGATGCCAAAGCAGAGCACTAAACCAAGTCACTAGCTGCAGGGGATGCAGTGGGATTATGGAGGCTAGGAAACTCCAGAAATAGATGGCACCAGAGCCTGTCTGAGCCCAGCCCGATGGTTGAGAGGTAAATATGGAGAGCAGCTTTGGCTCACTTCTGCACTGTGAAACTGATGGTTTCTGATGACAGTCCCTTCTTTTCACCTCTTGTTTTTCAAGTTAGGAAACAGCAAGTGGAGAATTCAGGTGAGTTACCTTAAACTTCTAGCAAGGTGGAGCAGAACACAACCTCGACTGCCCTGGGCCACACACTGCTGCCTGAGAGAGAAGGTGAACGGAGTCCTGGGCGGACCTAAGGCGGTGACAGAAACCACGAGTGCTCTATGCTTCAGTGACACAGCTGTGCTACGTGTGGGTTATGTCACACCGGGTGTTTAAGCTCTCTGAGCTGCTGCGCCTTTCTTTCTTATAAAATGGGGATGGCTGGGCTTCCCTGGTGGTACAGTGGCTAAGAATTCACCTGCCAATGCAGGAGATGAGGGTTTGATGCCTGGGTGGGAAAGATCCCCTGGAAAATAAAATGGTAACCCACTCCAGTATTCTTGCCTGGGAAATCCCATGGACAGGGGAGCCTGGCAGGCTGCAGTCCATGGGGTCTCAAAGAGTTGGACACGACTTAGCGACTAAACAGCAACAACATCTAACCAGAAATAGACACCAGTAAACATTAATGATAATGATGACTCCATAGATTGTAGCCTGCCAGGCTCCTCTGTCCATGGGATTCTCCAGGCAAGAATACTGGGGTTGGTTGCCATTTCCCTATCCAGGGGTCGAACTCGGGTCTTCTGAATTGCTGGCAGATTCTTCACCATCTGAGCCATCAGGGAAGCCCAAGAATAGACACTGGTAAATATTAACGATGATGATGATTTCTGTTTCTGGGTCCGGAGCAGTCAGTTTCTAAGTGCACTCTGGCATCTGCTCTTCTTTTTATTTTAATTAAACTTTTATTTTTTATTTAAAAATATTTGTTTATCTATTTTATTTATTTGGCTGTGTCCGGTCTTAGTTGTGGCATGAAGGATTTTTGCCATGTGGGACCTTTTTAGTTTCACATTCAGACTCCTAGTGGCAGCATGCAGGATCTTAGCTCCCCGACCAGGGATTGAACCTGGGCCCTTTGTAGTGAGAGCACAGAATCCTAACCACTGGTTCTCCAGGGAATTCCCTCCTTTCTGTTTCTTGCTGCACAGATGGTCAGTGGTGCGGGTCTGTGAGCACAGCGGTGCTGGGCCCCAGCAGTGTGCCCAGAACATTAGGTCTCTTGGAGAACTTCTGGCCCAGTGACTGCCTTCCTGCAGCCCTCCCTATGTGGTTCTGCCCACTCCAGGCCTACAGCGGTGCCCAAACCCCCTCTGCCCACCTGTCCACCAGCCTCAGCGGGCCAGCACCCTGGGGAGTTGTTCCCTGCCTGTCTAGCAGTTGTGGACCAACTCTGTTCTGATCAGCCTGGTGAACTTCACCACCCAGTGGGGTGCAATCACAGCTTTTCCAACAAGATCAGAAGCCCAGCCTTTGGCGGGGAGCTCCCCTCCACCTTTGTCTTTCCTTGGGTATTCTCCTTCAGCCTTGAAGTATACTCTAGAGGTCTTTTTACAACTTATAGTTACACTCCTGTCATAGCTTCATAATTCTTTTTTAAAAATCTTTCGGCCATGATGCACAGCATGTGGGATCTTAGTTCCCTGACCAGGGATTGAACTTGCCCTCTGTGGGTTGGTAGTGCAGAGACTTAACCACTGAACCACCAGGAAGTTCCCATAATTCTTTATGTTAAACATTTCCTGTTTACATTGGTTTTTGCCTCCTAATGGGATCTAAGCTGATATACATACATCTCTTTGACAGGGAGCTAAAATGCAGAGTCTTTTCTTTTGCAACAGAGGTTCTTTGTCTCCTGACATCTTGTTTGATCTCCCAGACTAGGATTCCTTTCATCCATGAATTGCAAATATTCGGTTATGGTCTTGAAGGCATCTGCGTACCTGGCCCTCATTCTGCTCCTGTTGTTCAACAGTTATCTCAGCCAGATTGCCTTCACCAGCTTATCTTACCTTTCAAAGTTTATTTACATATTTCTGTAATGACTGGAAGATAAATTCTGTGTGGCAGTGAAATCAAGCCACAATTTTCCTTTCTGTGAAAGATCAGCCCTGACTCCATGGTACAAATAATGAGAAGCAAGGTGTTGAGGCGGTGTTGACCGCTCTGGCGGTCCAGTGGTTAGGGCGCTGCACTTTCCTGGCCAAAGGTCTGGGTTCGTTCCCTGGTCACACGGCCAAAAAAAGAGAAAGAAACGTCTGAATGCTAGAGAGTGGTTTCAATCAGAAGTAGCTACATAGCCTGTATCGCAGACGGTTGTGAGAAGTAAGTGCAGTGTTCTCGGTAAAACACTCAGCCTAGCTCTTGCCCTTTGTGTTGTGAGTTCTCTTCCTCCTTTATTCATTCATTCAGCTCCTCCTTAATAAGCAGCTGCCTCATACCAGGCGCTCTTTATCAGCATGGAGACATGAGGCTGAACAAGGTTCACTTCTTGCCCTCAAAGAGTGGCTAGTCCAGTCTCCTGTTGATGATATTTATCTGTTTATGATTGTGCTGGGCCTTTGTTGCTGAGCAGGGGCTCTAGGGTGCGTTGGCTCAATAGCTGTGGCTCCCGGGCTCTAGAGCACGGGCTGTGTAGTTGTGGCGCATGAGCTTAGTTGGGCTTCCCTGGTCGCTTCGCTGGTAAAGAATCCACCTGCAATGCAGGACACCCTGGTTTGATCCCTGGGTTGGGAAGATGCCCCGGAGGAGGGCATGGCAACCCACTCCAGCATTCTTGCCTGGAGAATCCCCTGGACAGAGGAGCCTGGTGGCTGCAGTCCGTGGGATCACAAAGAGTTGGACACAACTGAGCGACTAAGCATGCACTAGCTTAGTTGCTCCTTGGCCTGTGAGATCTTCCTGGATCAGGGATCGAGTCCATGTCTCCTGCATTGGCAGGTGGATTCTTTACCACTGAGCCACCAGGGAAGCCCCAGTCTACAGTTTAATATGCACCAAAGTCTGAGGAATAATCTCTCTCTTCATGCTCTCCCAAAGTAAAGAAGAAATGGATTTTCTGGTAAATGGAATAGAATGAATAAATTAATTCAGTCACAAAATGTACAATGCGGATGTAAAGTCACATGTCTAGAGGGAATTTTCTACGGTGTTAGTTTGACAGGAAGGTTGACAAGCTCGGGTTATTGTTGGACTGTATTCTTTTTCTGTAATTAGCCATGTGTGTGCTTAGTCACTCAGTAACTGTCTGGCTCTTTGCGACCCCATAGATTCTAGATGGGGAAAGGGGGATAGGAGTCTGAAATGGTAGGCAGGGGCCAGAGCATGGCTTTGTAAGTTCTGCAAGCTTGCTTGAATTTTATTCTAGAATAAATGAAGAGATGGTGCAGATTTTAAACAGGGGAGAGTGGACCAGATTTGGGATTTTAGGAAGGTCTCTATACTGAAGAACTCCAGAGTGGCAGAGACTTGAGGGAGGAGAAGAACTAGAGACAGAGATCAGTAGGAAGCTGTGTAGTCTAGGAGAGGGATATAGTGGCCTGGCTTAAGGTGATGGTTTCAGGGATGGAGAGAGGCGGCCCTGATAAAGGTGATGGGGCTGGTTAGTGACAGGGCAGGGGCTGAAGCTGCTGACTAATTACACAGGCATTTCCTGCCAGGAAATTAACTTTTTTTCACTTG
The DNA here is from genome assembly GCF_033118175.1 of Dama dama. Taxonomy (NCBI): domain Eukaryota; kingdom Metazoa; phylum Chordata; class Mammalia; order Artiodactyla; family Cervidae; genus Dama; species Dama dama. The sequence continues at coordinate 22,995,428 of NC_083702.1, forward strand.
TTTATTTAGGCACCCAGTTAAAAGTGTACAATTTGATGGAGACAGATGAGTAGCTACAAGTAACTGGGTGGAGATAGTTTAGCTAGGAGGTATGGGTCCCATTTCCACAGCTTATGCCTGCAATTACTAATCATTAATTGATGTGTCCCCCCCACCTCCCTGCCCCCCCCCCCCCAGGGGAAACCAAGCAAGCTAAGTAATGATTCTCTCTGAGAGTTTTTTCCCCAGCTGTACTGGAAAAATCACACCCCATCTTTCATAACTGCCTCATTTGTTCTCCTGTGGGTCAGACTGGGAGTGTTTATTTGCTTTTTCTGTTTTATTTGGTGTGTAAAACACTAGGAAGATCTGATTAGCTGCTCTGCTGGGGCATCCTTGGCCTTTCAAGCTGTGTTTCTCAAATATTCTTTGGGGACACGTGTTGGCCGTGTAGCCCACAGTTCTTAGAAGTTCTGGGAACATCTGGCAACAGGGGACTCCGGTGACTGCAAAGGGGACCTTGGGCAAAGAATGAGCCTGGTGGTGTCTCATCTGCTGAATTAGGGGACTCTGAAGTTCTAAGATTATGCTTTATTTTAATTTATTGATATTTATTTGGCTGTGTCGGGTCTTAGTTGTGGCAGCACACAGGAAATTCATTGCATCATAAGATATCTTTGGTTTATGGCTTCAGAGCTCATAAGTTTAATAGTTTCAGTACGTGGGTTTAGTTGTCCCACGGCATGTGGGATCTCAGTTTCCTGACCAGGGATTGAACCCACGTCCCCTGCGTGGGCAGGTGGATTCTTAACCACTGGACCACCAGGAAAGTCCTAAGATTGTGTTTTAAATGACTGACCTCTGACAGGACCCATGCTAACCTCTTGTCCAGGAACACCTCATGCTTGCTCCCGGTTCCACATGGGGCCTTGAATGACAAAGTCCACAGCTCACATCTCAGATCTGTGAGAGCCTCTCCTCACTCTTTTAGCCACTGTGGGTCACTCCCCCAGACCTCCATCCCCCCAACCTTTAAAGAATCCCAGAGGAAGAGCGAGCACCTTATAGCAGCACTTAAGCACATGCTGTGTAAGTTCTTCATCCAACAGGGCACTACTCTAAACATCTCCCAGCTTTACTGGAAACACCTTGAGGGCTGATGGTTTTCTGTCCCTCATCCCCAGAGCACCTCTCAGAGTTTCCAGGCAACCACTGTGGATGGACAGATCTAGAAGTCTGGAGAAGGTGTTAACCCCAACCTACAGACTGGGAAGCTGAGGAGGAAAGGGTTAAGCCACCTACTTAAAGTTGTGAAGGCTGGCTTGGGTTCAGGAGCTGAGCAGAAGGATCCCCAGTTAAATAGCTCTCTTCCATGTGTTGTTTTATCTTTCCAGAACCCTGGGCAGCCAGGCCTGGGTTCTGGTTTGGGGACGTCTGTGCCCCGATATGGCTGACACTTCACAGGTGTAGGCAGAGCAGACTTCAAAGGGGGGACCATATTTAGCAACTGTTAGGAGAGGAGGGGACTTCCCTGGGGTCCTGTGGTTAAGACTCTGTGATTCCAACGCACGGGGCGTTTCACAGCAAACTAGCATTTCAAAGTCAGAATCTGACTGATGCTGGTGGTCCACCTCCAGGTAGATGACAGGGTTCTTTCTGGCAGGAGATTTGGGGGTTAGATGGGCCTTCCTGACACAGCTCATGTCAAAGGCTGGCTTTCACTTAGCCAGAGATGGGAGTAGACTTGAATTGGATTATAAAATGCTTAGGCTCGGGAACACCTGCTGTAAAGTGCCCTCCACCCCAGCCAAGATGTTTGCAATGCAAATTGTTTTTCTCACTCAGGGGAACGGGGCAGGGCCCATGGGTGCTTTGACTATGTGTTATTGCCATTGCAGAGTGGAAGACTGGGCGTTTAGTGCTGCGCACCCATGGGTGTTAGATTAGCAAGTGTTGAGTGAGTGCTTCCCAGGGGGAGGTGCCCCTCTGGAGGGGCAGCACGCACTGTGTCGCTGTTACGTCTGGCCTTAGCTTATTCTTCAGCTCATAAATCACTTCTATTTTTAAAATTGGAGTATACATGCTTTACAATGTTGTGTTAGCTTCTGCTCTACAACATGAATCAGCTATACGCATACTTATGTCCCCTCCCTGCTGAAGCTCCCTCCCACCGCACCCCATCCCACCCGTCTAGGTCATCACAGAGCCCCGAGCTGAGCTCCCTGTTTTACGGCAGCTTCCCACTGGCTGTCTGTTTTACACACGGCACTGTGTTTATCTCAATGCTACTCTCTCAGTTCGACCCACCCCTCCCCTCCCCCCTCTCCAAGCACACATGTCCGTTCTCTATGTCTGCCTCTCTGTTCCTGCTCTGTGAATAGGCTCATCTGTATCATTTTCCCAGATTCCACATGTGTGTGTTAATATACGATATTTGTTTTTCTCTTTCTGATTTTACTTCACTCTGTATGACAGACTGTAGGTCAATCCATGTCTCTACAAATGAGCCGTTTTCATTCCTTTATATTTCACCTCATGAGTCACTTCTGTGAAGCCTTTCCTGCCTTCATCCCTCCAGGAGAAATCATCCTCTTTCTTTTGAATTCCCAATTATTTACTTCTCTGCATTTAACCCACGGTCTCATAAATCATGTGCTTAGGTATCTATCTCTCATTAGACTGTGAAGGCCTTAAGGACGGGACCTACTTGACTTCTGTCCTTAACTCCAGAGCCTGGTTCCAAGTAAGACAATAAATGTTGATTAAATGCATGCATGAATGAACCAAACGGCTAAGCAGGATGTCTGTTGACTTAAATTACAATATAAATATGTACGCGAGTGTGTCTGTGTGTGTATTTGTGTGTATGTACTTAAAATCGCTTAGCTTGATGACTCCTTTCACTCACGGCAGTCTACCAAGGACAAAACTAAACAATGATTTCTGAGGAGTAACAATACTTGGTAGTAGTACTACTACCAAGGCAGGTAAAGAACCTGCCTGCCAATGCAGGAGACTTAAGAGATGTGGGTTTGATCCCTGAGTCAGGAAGATCCCCTGGAGGAGGGCATGGCTACCCACTCCAGTATTCTTGCCTGGGAAATCCCATGGACAGAGGAGCCTGGTGGGCTACAGTCCATGGGGTCCCATAGAGTTGGACATGACTGAAGTGACTTAGCATGCACACATGCAACAGTACCAAAGGGATGAGGCTAAAGAAGAGATCAGTCAGTTTCTGGGCCTTCCAACTCAGTCAAGTGCCTTGGATGGAGTAGCTTGGATAACCAGGCCTTTTTCGAGAACAGATTGATGCTCCTTGAGCACATGGGAGAATGAAAATGGGAGAGGGTACTTCTGTTCCATGCCTCCATGACAGATGGCAACAGAGAACAGGGACTTCATTTTTCTATGTGTTTACATATTAATTCATATGTTACTAATATTAGAACATATTAGTTACATATGTTTGTTCTTCTTACAAAGTATCTTAATATCTGGAGCTTTATAACAAATCTGTAAAGCAGTCATTCTGAATCATGAGCCAGTTGAAGGTCGTTGAAAATCTCAGAATGACATGAAACATCTCCCCTGAAAGAGGTCAAGAAACATTCACAAACTTTCTGCAGTTTCAAGTTCAGCAACCTCCTTTGTCTAGAGATCTTTGTGTTGCAAGAGTAATATAATCCCTTCACACAGAAGGTGCGTAGTAAGTACCATTGTGTTATCGACTGAGTTGCTGCTGCTGCTAAGTCGCTTCAGTCATGTCAGACTCTGTGCGACCCCACAGACGGCAGCCCACCAGGCTCCCCCGTCCCTGGGACTCTCTAGGCAAGAACACTGGAGGGGGTTGCCATTTCCTTCTCCAATGCATGAAAGTGAAAAGTGAAAGTGAAGTCGTTCAGTCGTGTCTGACTCTTAGCGGGACTGCAGCCTAACAGGCTCCTCCGTCCATGGGATTTTCCAGGCAAGAGTACTGGAGTGGGATGCCATTGCCTTCTCCGGTCAACTGAGTAATGATACTGAAACCATTAGGTGTTGTTTACTGGGACTCCAAAGAGCTCTGGTACCACAGTCCTTTATGTCTCAGCACAGAAAATAATTCAGCAAGAGGCTAAGTTCATTTGGGTATGACCTAAATCAAATCCCTTACGATTATACAGTGGAAGTGAGAAATAGATTCAAGGGATTAGATCTCGTAGACAGAGTGCCTGAAAAACTATGGACAGAGGTTCATGACATTGTACAAGAGGCAGTGATCAAGACCATCCCCAAGAAAAAGAAATGCAAAGAGGCAAAATGGTTGTCTGAGGAGGTCTTACAAATAGCTGAGAAAAGAAGAGAAGCTAAAAGCAAAGGAGAAAAGGAAAGATATACCCATTTGAATGCATAGTTCCAAAGAACAGCAAGGAGATATAAGAAAGCCTTCCTCAGTGATCAGTGCAAAGAAATAGAGGAAAACAATAGAATGGGAAAGACTAGAGATCTCTTCAAGAAAATTAGAGATACCAAGGGAACATTTCATGCAAAGATGGGCACAATAAAGGACAGAAATGGTATGGACCTAACAGAAGCAGAAGATATTAAGAAGAGGTGGCAAGAATACACAGAACTATACAAAAAAGATCTTCATGACCCAGATAACCATGATGGTGTGATCACTCACCTAGAGCCAGACATCCTGGAATGTGAAGTCAAGTAGGCCTTAGGAAGCATCACTACAAACAAAACAAGTGGAGGAGATGGAATTCCAGTTGAGCTATTTCAAATCCTAAAAGATGACGCTGTGAAAGTGCTGCACTCAATATTCCAGCAAATTTGGAAAACTCAGCAGTGGCCACAGGACTGGAAAAGGTCAATTTTCATTCCAATCTCAAAGAAAGGCAATGTCAAAGAATGCTCAAACTACCGCACAATTGCACTCATCTCACACACTAGTAAAGTAATACTCAAAATTCTCCAAGCCAGGCTTCAACAGCACATGAACTGTGAACTTCCAGATGTTCAGCTGGATTTAGAAAAGGCAGAGGAACCAGAGATCAAATTGCCAACATCTGTTGGGTCATCGAAAAAGTAAGAGAAAAAAAAAAAAAAAAAGAAAAAGTAAGAGAGTTCCAGAAAAACATCTGCTTTATTGGCTATGCCAAAGCCTTTGACTGCATGGATCACAACAAACTGTGGAAAATTCTTAAAGAGATGGGAATATCACACCACCTGACCTGCCTCCTGAGAAATCTGTATGCAGGTCAAGAAGCAACAGTTAGAACTGTACATGGAACAGCAGACTGATTCCAAATTGGGAAAGGAGTATGTCAAGGCTGTATATTGTCACCTTGCTTATTTAACTTATATGCAGGTACATCATGAAAATGCCAGGCTGGGTGAAGCACAAGCTGGAATCAAGATTTCTGGGGGGAAAAAAAAAGATTTCTGGGAGAAATATCAATAATCTCAGATATGTAGATGACAGCACCCTTATGGGAGTAAGTGAAGAAGAACTAAAGAGCCTCCTGATGAAAGTGAAAGAGGAGAGTGAAGAAGTTGGCTTAAAAGTCAACTTTCAGAAATCTAAGATCATGGCATCTTGTCCCATCACTTTGTGACAAATAGATGGGGAAACAATGGAAACAGTGAGATACTTTATTTTCTTGGGCTCCAAAATCACTGCAGATGGTGACTGCAGCCATGAAATTAAAAGATGCTTCCTCCCTGGAAAAAAGCTATGACCAACCTAAACAGCATTTTACAAAGCAGAGACATTACTTTGCCAACAAATGTCTGTCTAGTCAAAGCTATGGTTTTTCCAGTAGTCATGTACAGATGTAAAAGTTGGACTATAAAGAAAGCTGAGTGCCAAATATTGATGCTTTCAAATTGTGGTGCTGGAGAAGACTCTTGAGAGTCCCTTGGACTGCAAGGAGACCCAACCAGTCCATCCTAAAGGAAATCAGTCCTGAATATTCACTGGAACGACTGATGCTGAAGCTGAAACTCCAATACTTTGGCCATCTGATGCAAAGAACTGACTCATTGGAAAAGACCCTGATGCTGGGAAAGATTGAAGGCAGGAGGAGAAAGCGGTGACAGAGGATAAGATGGTTGGATGGCATCACTGACTCAATGGACATGAGTTTGAGTAAGCTCCAGGAGTTGGTGATGGACAGGGAAGCCTGGTATGCTGCAGTCCACAGGGTCACAAAGAGTCAGACACGATTGAGCGACTGAATTGAAATGAACTGAACTGAATTAGAATAGGATGCTTGTGAGGTTTATAAACTGACGGGTGAGGGGTGTGTCCTGCCCTGAGAATTTACTGTGTTACAGTTTTATAATCAAAGGACAAGTGGGGAAGGGGAAAAGAACTTCTTTGTCTTTCTTGAGTAGACACCATGCTTCCATCATCAGCTCCTCCTACAGGTTGGGCAGAGGAGTTTTCTTGTCCCTGGGTGGTCAATCTAGGTCCTCAAATTATTGTTTTTTATGTGTTCAGAGAGCGTATCCTAGGGATCATTAACTTACTGAGCTCACTGGGCAGGATGTGGGTCTCATGCGCCCATTGTTTTATTGTTTTGGGGGCATGTCTCATGCTTCTGTTGCCTGGTTTTGTTGCTAAGCATGCCAGCTTGGTTTTGTGGTTAAGCAAACCTGCTTTCTTGAGGAATCATTAACTTACAGGGTCTCCCGTATTTTCCTACTTACAGTCCCCTAGTGGGATTAACTATTTAGTCACCTACTTTGTCCTTCACTCTGTCCCTATCAATACTGTTACTGAGTCCAAGCTGGTTCTGTCAGTAAGTCTACAGACAAAGTGTTGAGGCAAGGAGTAATGACTTTATTTGGAAAGCTGGCAGACAGAGAAGATGGCAGACTAATGTCTCAAAATAACCATCTTGTTGGGGTCTGGATGCTAGGTTCTTTTATAGAACAGAATTGAGGAGGAGGTGAGGAATTAAAGTAAAAAGGCAAATTAATTTTGCAAATATCTCAGAGCAGGTTTCCTGAGGTTGGTCATTATGCACAGACAGTACCCTTTTCATGAACGAAAGCAATGGGAAATAAAAGTTGAAGTAAAAGAAATAGATTCTTCCCTGTAACAATGCTTGCCAAGGTAACAACCTTGAAAAAGAGGAACAGGTGACCCTGCATCTCATAACATGATCCAGCGTCTCAAAGGAAGGTACCTCCCATCTATCAAACTACACCAAACCAAGCACTGCCTTCCTTAACTGGCTGACTAATACTTTTGTATTTACAATGGCAGACTCAGCTTTGGTGGAAGTTCTGTTTCCACTAAAGTGTCCCAGGGCTAAATGACCCATTAAACCATATCTGTCTGGTTTCCCTTGCCAAGAATGTGTTTATCAGCTTCTTCCTGGGAGGGAAAAAGGATTGAAAGAAGGCCTATAAAGCAACTAATGCTGGGCCTGGCATCACATGGTTCTCAACAGATGTCGGCTTAAAACAGAGAACAGAGACTACCCTGGTGGTCCAGTGGCTAAGACTCCACACTCCCAATGCAGGGGGCCTGGGTTCGATCCCTTGTTGGGGAACTAGATCCCACATGCTGCAACTAAGAGTTTGCATGCCACAATTAAAGACCCTGCAAAGAAGATCAAAGATCCCAGCCCAGTCAAATAAATATTAGAAGGGGGGAAAAAAAAAAACAACAGAAAAAAAACAAAACAAAGAGTTCAGAACACAGAGGAAAAATGGGGAAGGATGTGGAATCAGTGGAGAGGGGAGGGGACAGGAGACCCCGGGCCAGAAGCATCCCCTTCTCTTTGTGTTCCAGAAGCCCTTAAAGTTACAGGTGAGCTGCAGCTAGGAAATGAGGTCCCTGATGAATACTCAGTTATGCCTCTCAGAATGTACAGAAATACAGCAATGGCACCAAATCCTAATCACGGAACACAAGCGGTGAATGGAGGCGGTTGCTAAGAAATGCCAGGCTGGCCCCAGTGAAGTCAATTTGTCAATTCTTTTCACCTGGGAAAGAGAGAGGAGGGGAGGAGCCACAGCTCCTGCCAAAGCTAAAAGAAGCAAGCTGTTTGAGGCCTCAGGGCAGGGCCAGCTGCAAATGAACTCAGCAGGGTGAGGCTGCCAGAGCTGTCAGGGAAATCATGGCAGTGACCCGGCCCTGAGGTCCCTGGAGAGTCAGCCACATGTGGGCCGAGGGGGCCGAGGCAAGTGATCCCCTGAAAATGGCCTGACTGTGGAGTCAGGAGGGCCTGGGTGTGTGCACACGGCTCCACATTCTGCAGGTTGACCGATGTGCAGGCCACTTGCCTCTCCAAACCTGTCTGTTGTTGTTCTGTTCCTAAGTCGTGTCTGACTCTCTGCAACCCTATAGACTACAGGCTTCTCTGTCCTTCACTATTTCCTGGAGCTTTCTCAAACTCACGTCCATTGAGTCAATGATGCCCTCCAACCCTCTCATCCTCTGTCGTCCCCTTCTCCTCCTGCCCTCTATTTTTCCCAGCACAGGGTCTTTTCCAATGAGTCAGCTCTTTGCATCAGGTGGCCAAAGAATTGGAGCTTCAGCTTCAGCATCAGTCCTTCCAATGAATATTCAGGGTTGATTTCCCTTAGGATGGACTGGTTTGATCTCTTCAGTTTCCTCATCCATAATTTGAGGATAATAACATCTGCACTGGAGAGTTTCTGGAAACATAAAATATGAGACAGAAGACCCAAGTGCTACAGAAACTAGACTCTGGATGCCAGGTGTCACAATTGTGGAAAAGAAAGTGAACTGGTCGTCTGAGTCTGCTTGGGTTGCCTTAACAAAACACAACTGATGGGGAAGCAACAACAGAGGTTTATTTTCTCCTGCTTCTTGAGGCTGGAAGTCCAGATCAAAGTGCTGGCAAGGTCGTTTCATTCTGAGGTCGATCCACCATCTCACTGTGTGCTCACATGACCTCTTTTTAAATTTTAATATTTATTTTTATTTGTTTGACTGTGTTGGGTCTTAGTTGAAGCACATGGGGTCTTTGATCTTCCCTGCGGCATGTGGGATCTTTAGTCGTGGCATGCAAACTCTAACTTGTGGTGTGTGGAATCTTGTTTCCCTGACCAGGGATCAAATCTGGGCCCCCTGCATTGGGAGGCCCCTTGGCCTTTCTGAACTTCAGTCCTCTTATTGGTCAAGCTTATTCCCACCTAGAGCTGCTAATCACTGATACTGTATGCATCATGGGCCAGGCATACTGTGCTGTTTACCTCACCCCCAATTATTAACTAATAGTTCAACATTGCAAAGTGTGCATATATACCTAGACAGCATATTAAAAAGCAGAGACATCACTTTGCCAACAAAGGTCCATTAGTCAAAGTTTTGGTTTTTTCAGTAGTCATGTATGGATATGAGAGTTGGACCATAAAGAGGGCTGAGTGCCAAAGAATTGAAGCTTTTGAACTGTGGTGTTGGAGAAGACTCTTGAGAGTCCCTTGGACTGCAAAGGGATCAAACCAGTCAATCCTAAAGGAAATCAAGGCTGAATATTCATTGGAAGGACTGATGCGAAGCTGAAGCGCCAATACTTTGGCCACCTGCTGTGAAGAACCAACTCATTGGAAAAGACCCTGATGCTGGGAAAGATTGAAGACAAAAAGAGAAGAAGGCAGCAGAAGATGAGATAGATGGATGGCATCGTTGACTCAATGGACATGAATCTGAGCAAACTCCGGGAGATAGTGAGGGATAGGGGAACCTGGTGTGCTGCATTTCGTGGGGTTGCAAAGAGTTGGACATGACTTAGTGACTGAACAACAACAATATCACACGCATACAGTATTAATATGGAGGAGAGCCATATTTCTTTACAATGAGAAAATAAAGTTTCCTTAAGTTTCAATCCAGAAATCTTCCTCAAGGGACCCAAGACTAGCCTTGGTTCTGGGAAACTGACTAGTCACCCCAGAAATACCTGGGGCCTTCATCTTTACCAACATGAGGTCGGCTTGGTCTTCGTCCACTTTCCGTTAACTTTGTCTTCTTTTCTTTTGTTGGTGCCTATTTACATTGTTCCCTCCCAAAGCCACACCTGTCGCTTTCTTGAAAAGATGTTTCAAGCGGTGGTGGTTTGGGGTAGCACCAGGAAAATAAGGAAGTGGCTGGCAGGCAGCGGTAGGGCCAACAGCAGTCTTATTTTGCTCTGCACTTGCCTCGGGCCAGGGCGGTTTAGAGGTACCATGGGTGTGTGTCCCCGTTGGTGGGGGGCCCCTGGGGTGTTGCCCAATGCCAGCCTAGCGTCTTTCCACAGGAGTTTCGCTCCAGTTTAAGTCTGTGTTTTCCTTGGAATTAGCCACTGATTGAGCAGCATATGGGAAATATAAGAGTGTTTGGGTAGCTGGACACGAGGGAGAGACTTGACAAGGGCCAGATACCGAAGGACAATTTGGCTCGTTTCCCGGTTTTGCCTGTCTTTCATGCACAGGCTCAGGAAGGTGCCTTCCTGTCTTCAGGGTTGGAAATCCACGTGAGTGCGTGCACATTGCTGAATCGCCAATGCCTCACACTAACTCCATGTGATGCTCCTGACAACACCATGAATTCAGTGAAATCAGCTTCCTTTGTTCAGATGAGGAAACAGATCCTGGAGCTGTTTACAAGATTCAGGGCAGATCTTCCTGACCCCAAGGGTCAAGTCATGGAAATTCATTCTAATGTGAGTCCCTCTCATCACTGACTCCCTGCCCTGGGTCGAGCACAGCCAGAGCGGGAGACAGAGACAGAGAAAGGAGAGAGGGAGGTCAGGGCAGATCCACTGGGCAGGTGTGAGGGAGCTGGAAGAGGAGACTGGCAACTGTATTAGGTTTCTCACCGCTGAACCAGTTTGGGCACTTAACAGGGTTCTCCACTCCAGCCTTGGGGTCACTGGTGGCACCTGTCTCACGTGGCAGCTTCAGCTCATAACTTTCCTTGGAATCAAGACCCTGAAGATGAGCCCAGTAGTAAAGCCAGTTCCAGAGAAGGTGGGCGAGTGTGAGCTATAACCCCTGCATTTTTAATGGTTTGATCACAAGAGGCAGGGCTGGAGGTTGGCCAGCACACTGCCCGCAAGCTCGGGTTCCCCAACAGGCTGCTCCTGGGCCCTCGAGTGTCGTGTCTCCCGAGTCTCACGTGTTTATCCTCCGCACTCACCACTTCTCCACTTTGACCTCCTGGACGTGGGAAGATGGAACCATGGCCGCATCAAGACAAAGACCTGGGTCTCCCGCCGTGCCAGCTGGGCTCCTCTCCGCATTTCACAGAACCTGCTGGATGACACACAGATGCCTTCATTCCAGAGTGCCCTAGTTTCCCAGGGCTGCGTAACAAAGTACAATAGACCAGAGCAACTGAAGTTTGTTTGGGAGGCTGGAAGTCTGAAGCCCAGGTGTGGGTGGGGCTGGTGCCTCCTGGAGCACTGAAGGAGAACCTTCTGGAGGCTGTTGTCCATCCTTGATGCTCCTTGGCTGGTGGCAGAGCAACCCCAGCCTCTGCCTTCCCGTGGCCTCCTTTGTGTCTCTGCCTCGTCTGTACCTGTGTATGTCTCCATGTCCTCGTCCTTTTTTTCTTTTTTTTTTTTAGCCCCAGGGCACATGTGGGATCTTAGGTCCCTGTGCATGCGGGCTAAGACTCTTCAGTCATGTCCGACTCTTTGTGACCCCATGGACCACAGCCTGCCAAGCTCCTCTGTCCATGGGGATTCTCCAGGCAAGAATACCGGAGTGAGTTGCCATGCCCTCCTCCAGGGGATCTTCCCAACACAGGGATCGAACCCATGTCTCTTATGTCTCCTGCATTGGCAGGCCAATTCTTTACCACTAGGACCACCTGGGGAGCCCCCTTAGTTCCCCGATCAGGGATCAGACCTCTGTCCCTTGCAGTGGAACCATGGATTCTCAACCCCTGGGCTGCCAGGAAAGTCCCCTTGTCCTCTTCTTATAAGGACCCTGGTCACTGCATTGAGGACCCCAGCAGAGCCTGCCCGTCCCCCGCCCCAGGTGAGCCGCCTTCTTCCTGCTGCAGTGCCTGTCTGCTTCCGGGATGAGTCTGGCCCTCCACTCACCACCTGGCCACGGTCTGCTTGTCTGGCTTCATTGCCTGCTGCCCACACTTGGTGTCCATGCTGCATTGCTGGGCAGGGCTGTCACAACCTTGGTGCCTTGGCAAATTCTGTCCCCTTGGCCTGAAGTGTCCTCCCCCTCACTCACCCTCCTCCCTCTCCACCTGAAAACCTTACCCATCCTTTAAGCCTTGCCCCTCCCCTACCTCTTGGGAGGGCTACTCTGCACGCTGTGGCCTTTTGTGCCCAGCCGTGGCCCTGTGTGTTTCTTCGGTATAGCATGCAACACAATGGATACTTCGTGTTCCAAAGCTGTATTTTTTTCTCAATTTATTTATTTTTAACTGAAGGATAATTACCATATTGTGTTGGTTTCTGCCACACATCAACACGGGCCAGCCATAGGTATACCTATGTGTGTCCCCTTCCTCTTGAGCCTCCCACCCACCTCCCTCCCCATCCCACCCCTCTAGGTTGTCCCAAAGCCTTGGTTTGAGTTTCCTGAGTCATACGGCAAATTCCCATTGGGCCATCTATTTTACGTATGTTAGTATATATGTTCCTATGCTACTCTCTACAATGCATACTTTTGTTCCATTACATCCACCTCCCCTCCGGGTGGAGCTCGTTCAAGGCAGTTTCCTTATGAATCCCCAGCATGTTATACAGAAGATCATCCCCGGCGGCTAAATGGCTAAAAAAAAAAAGGTGGAGATTCCCTCCAGAGGTAGAGACTGAGTAGCATCTTTTTCATATTACGTTCCCTGCGATGCTTGTGTAGTTGGCTCTCAGATGCTCCTTGTATGGTTTAGCAATTGGATGGAAAGGCCACGGTTAGTAGGAAGCTGGCAGGCGCTGAGGTTCAGTGATCCGTGCTGTTCCGAGTGTAATTGACCCGAGGACACAGAATTCCCCTGGGTTCCCCCCACCTCGCCCCACCCCAACTCAGATGCTTCTCTTCCTCCTCCTTCCTTCTTCTTTTGACCTTGCTGAGCGGCATGGAGGGATCTTAGTTCCCTGACCAGGATCAGACCCATGCCCCCTGCAGTGGAAGAGAGGAGTCCTAACCATTGGACCTCCAAGGAATTCCTCACATGCTTCTTAACTGGGATTTAATGGAGGTCAGGGGCGGGAGCAGGTGGTGGTTGGCATGTGGCACCTTCCATCTTGCTGGTGAGGAAGGGCGGGCAGAGAAAAGGGCAGCCCCGGTCTGAGGTTCTACAGCCCTGAATGCCGAGGGGGCCTTGGTGAGAGGGTCCGAGCACCAGGACGTTAGGGAGAGCTGCCTGTGTGACCAGTTCTGTCCTGCAGTCAAGGGTGGGGTCCTGGCTGGGATGGTCGGCTGTGGAGGGGGTGGTGGTGAGGGAGGGGTCAGCAGGGACTGCGTCCTTGGGCAAACCCAGGCCCGTCCTCATGGAAAGTGATCCCTGCTGGCCTTGCGGCTGAATGCAGGTTCCCTCCAGCCTTGGGAACAAGTGCCCTTATTGTGAGTCTCTCTCCTCTCATTTCCAGTCACGTGGGCTTCCCTTCTTGTCCGTCAACAATGCCACCGCTCACTCGAAGTCGGATAACACTCAGAGGAGCAGAACTCCATTTAGACTCCCTTTAGGCTTTTTCTCTCACTGATTTCTAAGGGCCTCAACCTTGCTCTCCTGACCATCAGCAAGTGAAATATTTCAGATACTAGGTCCCTCCCTGTCTTCTTTGGGGGCATCACAAAATTACTCAGCTAGTGCCCTCTCCTCAGGCTTCCCCACCTCCCAGAGAGCTGGACCCGCAAGGATTCTGGGGCAGGGCAAGGTGCCCAGGGTTCAGCATTTAAGGAGGTGCCCACTCTCAGGGCTGAGTTGGTGCCACCTTAAATTTGGTGCCCTGAGGGCCTCACCGCAGTCCTGGATGGGGCTGGGCTGGCTATTGATAAAAAGTTTTCCAGGTGGCACAGTGGTAGACAATCTGCCTGCCAATGTAGGAGACATAAGAGACGGGAGTTCGATCCTTGGGTCGGGAAGATCCCCTGGAGGAGGGCAAGGCAACCCACTCCAGTATCCTTGCCTAGAGAATCCCATGGACAGAGGAGCTGGCAGGCTACAGTCCTTGGGGTTGCAAAGAGACAAGACTGAGTGACTGGGTACACATGGGAAGAGAAAAGGAGGTTAGAAGAGAGAGTGTTGTGACTTCCCTGGTGGTCCAGAGTCTAAGACTCAGCTCTCCCAATGCAGGGGGGCCAGGGTTTGATTTCTGGTCAGGGGACAAGATCCCAATTGCCACAACTAAGATCCAGTGCAGCCAAATAAATAAATAAATATGAAAGAACAAGATGCTGTGCAGGTTAGTCGCTCAGTCGTGTCCAGCTCTTTGTGACCCCTTGGACTGTAGCCCACCAGGCTTCTCTGTTCATGAGATTTTTCCAGGTAAGAATACTGAAGTGGGTTGCCATTTCCTTCTCTAGAGGATCTTTCCAACCCAGGGATTGAGCTCAGGTCTCCCGCGTTGCAGACAGACTCTTAACCGTCTGAGCCACCAGGGAAGATTCCAGAGAAATAAACACAAGATACTATTAAAAAAACAAAACAAAACGGAGAGTGCTTAGAGGCTTAGGTGGGAAATCTGCAGTAAACAGAAATGTGGGGACTGATGGGCACAGTGACCACGGGCAGCGCTTCCAAATAGACATGTCCACAAGCCTCCCCTGGATGCAGCCCTGGGTCTGCCAGCCAGCCAGCCAGCCAGCCGGGAGCAACAGGAAAAAGAAAATGCACTCACGTTTTTCTCATTAGCTTTCCCAGAATTTCTTGTGGGAGTTAGGGATCGGGGGATGTTGGGGGTAGGGAATTCCCAAAGTCATGACCCCCCTCTGCTTTTACCCCCTCTGTCAACTTGATATCTTTTTCTTGGTGTCATGAACCTCATCTTAACCTTGGTGATTCAGACCCCTAAAATACTGGTGCCCGAAGAGCCCTTAGAGACCACCAGCCCAGGGCTTTTGAGTACTGGAACTGGGGCTGGTTCAATTTGGCCAGGACTGAAAGTGTAATATACTGCACTTCTGAGAACATAGTTTGAAGCAAGGCTGTAAAGCAGCTCATTAATTTTTTTTAAAGAAATGTCGATTACATGTTGAAATGACAATGTCTGGGATCTCTTGGGTTAAATAAAATACATCATTAAAATTAATTCTCCTCTTTTTATTTCTTGTAATGTGGCTGGCTGCTAGAAAGTTTAAATTATACCTGTGGCTGACCTTTGTGGCTTGCATGACATATACATGTGACAAGGATGAACCACTTCAGCTTCCTCCTTTAACAGACGAGAAACCTGAGGTCCAGAGAGAAGACCTGGTTTAGTAGAGAGCACATGCTAAAACGTGCTGTCACTTCCGGTCCGTGACAATCACACACACACACACACACACACACACACACATTCACACACAAGTGCGTGCGCAGGCCTAGGAGCCCGGGAGAGGAGCCCGTGGACTTAGACCCTTGAGCTGCAGACCTCAAGGGAAGTCTTCCAAGATGCTAGACATTGGCTGTGATTTCTTGAGAGAGAAATAAAAACTTACAAAGCTGGAGTCACTGTCTCCAAAATACCAGATCCCACATGCCTTCTGGTCCCCCCCGAAAAGCAAAACAGAAGCAATGTTGTAACAAGTTCAATAAAAACTTAAAAAAAAAAAAGACTCTGGAAAGTTGGGGTGTGAGGAGATGTGAGGAAAAAGTTGGGGAGTCCTAGACCTTCACTTACATGCATAGTAACAGGTGTGCTGACCAGGTGTGCTAACGAACCAGCACCTTAAATGCACCCAGCCCCCTCCTTGCATGGCAGTGGGGTAGAGCCTTGCCGGAGGCTGGCACCCAGGAGGCAGCCACTCAGGGATTGTTTGACAAGTCAATAAAAGCAGGTTTCAGTGGCAGAGGAGTGGGCAGTGGAGGGAGGGGGAACCAGACAGAAAGGCAAATTCCTTTATTTCATAATTTTATCTGGCATCCATTCTCTTCCACCTGCATTGTCAAGACCCTAAGAGGGGGTAGTGAGGAAATGAAGACGTAAGGACCTGTCCTCTCCATCTCTCTGCCATCAGGCAGCACTGGTGGGTCTGGGGACAGTTCTGACCGGGGGAGTTGCCATGCGGGGCTGAATATTTTTCTTGGCCTCCACCCGCCTTGACTGCCACTGCGGAGCACCCAGGCGCTGGCCAGTTCCCCCTTTCCCGGGCCTGGCTTCCCAGGGTACCCAGGAATTACATGGGACGTTGCGAACTGTCCAGCCCGTGTCCTGGGCGGACTGGAGTGCCCGGCGGGAGGGCGGAGGTGGCTCCCTCCTGGAGCTGACAGCTGGCCAAATGGATAGGAAGCATCTGCTCTCTGACCCCTTTCTTTACCCTATGCCCTGGGACGTCCCAACCAGCTGATGCGCCGCGCGCTGAGCGGAGCGGGTGCTCTGGGTCTCCCCTCCCACCACCACCCCGCATTGCAAGGGTGACTGTGCCGCTGACGTCAGGCGGCTTTTGGCTCATGCCCTGGCCCGGGGACTTTATTTTCATAACAGCGCGCAGTGCCGTGGAACTGGAATAGGCGTGTCCTCTCCCCCTGACCCTCTCCCGCCCCTTGTCCCTCTGCTCACCCCCTCGCTCCCTCCTCCCTCTGTCGCCTTTATAACTGCTCGGCGCCGCGAGGGCGCGATCCCTGCCCACGGGCTCCCCCAGAACCTACAGGGGCTGCAGTGCTCCCTCCACGCGCGAGAAGCAGCGCCGAGTTCACGTGCCAAAGCCGAGGCTTCAGGGTAAGTGAGGCGCACGGAGCCAGAGCGCGCTGGGTTCGGGGATTGAAATCCTCGGGGGTCGGGGGGGTGCGGAGTAGGAGGGGGCAGGGGGTGCTAGAAGGGGGAGATGCAAGAGGAGAGAGACCCCGGTAATGAACTGCAGCTGGCTGGGAGGGAAAAAAAAATCCCAGGAAAGGAATTCCTGTAGTTTAACTCAACTCAGATTTTTTTTTTCCTGCCTGGACTTCCCAGGCTAAGAGGCAGAGAGCAAAAAGATAATCAGGATAAATAGTTTCTGCTCAGATACACTGAACAAACCCAGTAGGTGGAATCCTGGCCCGGCAGGTGAAAAGTTCTGGGCTCAGTCTAGGGAAAGAGAAAAGAGGGAGGAAGATCTTAGAGGAATGGCAGGGAACTGGCTGGGTGGGCAGGAAGAAGGAGATGGTGACCCCTGCTAGTTTACCCAGATTCTGAGAGGTGTCCATTTATTTTGTCCTTTCACAAGTGTGCCCTTCTGAATTTTGGGAAGTAGATTCTAGAAGCCACCTCTTCTCGTGACATGAGCGTGGCCATCAACTCTGCAGCATTCTCCCTTCTGCTGTCTCTTGAGTTACTCTGGACTCCTGGGTTGAATGTCCATTTGAGTATCCAGTAACAGCCCACCTTCAGGCACCAACCAGATGGTACTCAGCAATGACCCCCAATTGTCGTATATGGTCCCTTAAACCTCCCCCTGGGGAAAGGGAAGCCAACTCAGGTCCAAGGAATTTGTAGGACTTTCCATTCCTGAGTTGCTTCCAGGCTGATGTTTGTACACGCCACACCTGTTGAAGGGTTTGATTGAATCAGCCAGGGCTGTGGACTCATTCCTGAAGGGAATACTTGGGTTACTTGTGGCCCCTGGGAGGGGCGAGGGTGGGGGTCAGAGCTCTGCCCTCTGGTCTGTGTGCTGGTACTGGGAGGATCAACAGAGGTGTCATCTGGGAGACAGGCGCCTCGAGGTGTGGAGCGGTAGATAGGTACTTCAAAGGCACATAGGAATGAGCGGAACTCAGAAAGAGCTAACATCCTGGGAAGTGCTCTTAGCCTTGAGCCGGCAAGCCCGACTTCTCATCCCAGCTCTGCTGGCTTGTAGCTGTGAAAAGGCTGAGCTGGGCTGTGAGTTCCTCCTAAGGGGACTTGGAAGGATCCTCAGCTCCCTCCCAGGGCCAGGGCCGAGAGTCCCCCTCTATCTATATATGTCTCTTTGAGCATCTTCTTTGGAGTATGCTTTTTTGTATCCCACTCCTTAGTGAGAATTGAAGATAACAGGGTGTGAAGAAGAATTTTGACTATGATTTATTCTCATTCTCATTCTGGGGGTTTGTCTTCAGGTTCATTGTATTTTAAAAATCTACAGATTGAGCTGAGGAAAGGAGCAGGAAATGATGTGTAGGTATAATAGGGCCCTTAAAAACAATGAATGGAAGAATGATTTTGCTTGAGGAGTCTTCGAATTTTCTGAGTAGTTTGGTGTGTTTGTTTCTGCTTATATTCCTATTTTGATTGCCTTGTGGTCAAAATATATGGTCTGTGCATTTCTTATTTTAGACTTTATTGTTATTATTTTTTGTGGTCTAAAATATGCTGTTTTGTAAATGGTTCATAACCACTTCAATAGAAGAAGTCATATAAAGAAATTGGTAAACCAGATTCCTGGCCAAAAACATCCCAAGGTCTGTTTTTGTAAATAAAGTTTTATTGGAACTCAGCCATGCTCATTTTGTCTATATATCATCTATGGCTGCTTTCGGCTACAAACAAATGGACTGCAAAGCCTAAACTACTTACTGTTTGGCCCTTTACAGAAAATATTTGCTGATCACAGATATAGAGGATCTGAATTATATTACTAATCATAGAGATCTAATAAAATATAAAGATAGAGCATATTTTGATTAAAGTATCCATAGAACACTTTAAAATTTTACCTTATTGCTATTTATTTTTTCTATTTCATTTGCTGAGGAGTGATAAAGAAGTGTTAAAGTCTCTTGTAACTATAGTATTTCTTTTGATTTCTTTTTGTATTCCTGGTAGCTATTGTGTTATGTATTTTGGTGGTGTATTATTCACTGCATACAAGTTTATGATGGTTATATCTTCAATGTGGAGCATTCTTAATTATTATAAAAAAGTTTTTAGGTCAGCATAATAGCTTTTTGCCTTAACTAAACTTTGTGTGATAATAATAACTCAATTCTTATTTTTCTTACCTTGAACAAGCTATTATTTAACTTTGTACGTGATACATAATACTTACTAAATAAACCTATCTGTTGCTGCTGCTTTTTTTGCACTTATTTTTATTTTTCCTTTTCTTTCCTTTCCACTTTTCTGAATCCTGTTGTTTTAGGTGAGGTTCTTATAGGTTTAATACGGTTTGATTTAGTCTTTTCAAAATAAAAAACATTCCATTTACATTTATTGTAATAATAGTTGCTTGCTATTGTCGTCTAATTTTGGCCACATAGTCTATTCTCTTCATCTTCTCCCACATTAGATAATTTATATTGTATTTTTAGATACACTGAGTATATGGTAGTACCATTCTCGGGGTTTAGAAATACAGGTTTATAAGGAGAGATAAATCTCAGAACATAAATATATCACCTTTATATGTGGAAGTAAAACACTTGAAAGAAGATGTCTTTGAGGTGGTATACCAGAAGAGGAGTTCATCTTATCCACCTATTTTCTTGATGCTTTTCACATCCTTAAATTCTGGGCATAAGAGATTTAATAGTTTCACTCAAAATCTTAAGTCAAAAAAAGTGATTTCCTGTATTTTATTTTATGTTTCAGTAATTTATCTAAAGTTCACATGCATTGTTTAGAATAGAGGAATATGATAATACCTCGAAAAAGTGAAGAAATTGGGATGAACACTGTTCTTATTTTGGGTTGGCCAAAAAAGTTCATTCAGGCTTTTTTGTAAGATCTTGTGAAAAGCCCAAATGAACTTTCTGGCCAACTCAGTGCTTGTTTGACTGCCTATGTAGGAAGGATGATTTATTTTCTCCTAGTTACTACTCAGAAACTCAACTCAGTGATGTTACTCAGATGTTGTTCACACGCTGTTGCGACGATGCATCATTTTTATGTCATCAGAATCCAGATGGGTTACCTGGAAGAGGGGTTCCTGGACATTTTGTTGTAGATACTTTCCATTTACAGCTAATCCTGCACCTAGTACAGAGGAATTTCTGTGGGACTCCACCCTCATCTTAGAACTCAGCCTAGACTAAAACACAAGGATTAGCATCACATATGCAGCTCCCAAAATCTTTCCTTTCCATTACTCACACTTACTAATGAATAACTTGCTTTGAGTTTTATTCACACCCAGTATTAGTCCAAATCATTTGCTCAAAAACCACTGTGCAGAGCATATAGTGAGGGCAATACCAACAAATAGAAGATTTGCTCTATTTCCTTAAAAGTTTGCTTTCTGATAGGCGAGTTAGCACTGATATTAATGTATGCTGTACCAGGGGGCCCCAACCTCTGGCATCTAATACCTGATCATCTGAGGTGGAACTGATGTAATAGTAATAGAAACAAAGTGTATAGTAAATGTAATGAACTTGAATCATCCTGAAACCACCCCCCAACCCCACATTGATTCATGGAAAAATTGTCTTCCAAGAAACCAGTCCCTGATGCCAAAAAGATTGGGGACCACTGTAATATATGACATATCTATGGAAAGACTTGAGTGCTGAAAAATAGTTAATAGTTAATAACTACAATGAGATCACAGGTTTAGAATGAGTTGGGACTGATAACTAAAAAACCCTCAAGGTAGAGGTAAGTTTGGGGTCAAATTTCTAAGAAACATGGTACATGAATTGTGATTAGGGGGAGAAGGGTCTTTCTGGCAAGGAGAATAACGCATCTGGTGAGGCAAAGAGCCACTTTGTCAGAGAAGGTCTTAGATGAGCCCCAGTTCCCTTCCAGAGAGAAAATGCTCTTGGAAGTTTTTCATAGATGTGGGGATGGGAGTTAGGAAGGTTGGAAAAAGTAGGTGGGAGGACTAGCTGGAGAAAAGCCTCGAAGCTCAAATTGAGGCTGAATCTGTTCTAACAGACAAAAAGGAGCTGATATGCTTTTTTTTTAAAAGATGTTTTTGATGTGGACCATTTCTGAAGTATTTTTTGACTTCATTAAAATATTGCTTCTGTTTTATGTTTCAGTTTTTTTGGCCGAGAGACATGTGGGATCTTAGCTTCCCGACTAGGAACTGAACCTGCACCCCCAGCATTGGAAGGGGGAGTCCTAACCACTGTATCACTAGGGATGTCCCCTGGCAGATCCATTTTTTTTTTAATTCCTAAATCCAAAAGTCCATTTTCAGGTCTTCTCTTCTTTGCTGTCCTTGGAGCATCTTACTCCATCAACCACTCTGGGAAGCTGCTCTTTGGTTCCTGGGAGACCAGCTGGGCTTATTTCTTGTACTAACACTGGCAATCTCTTTTGAACAACCTCTGCTGATTCCTGCTTGGTTGAGGCGGTGTTCCAGGGTTCTGTCCTCAGCCCTCTCACTGCCATACATGCTCTCTGTATGATCTGGTATCCACAGCTGTGACCCCTCCAGGACCCCTCACTTGTGCTCACAGCCCAAACATCTCCTGAGCCTCAGACTCGCATGTCTGAGCACCGGGAGGTCAGCACAGCCCGGGTCGTGGAGCCTGGCTTTTATTTATTTATTTATTTTTGGCTGCACTGTATGGTTTCTGGGATCTCAGTTCCCTAACCAGGGATTGAACCCTGGCCATGGCAGTGAAAACCCAGAATACTAACCACGAGGCCACCAGGGAACTTCTAGGAGCCTGGTTTCTAAAAGTCAGGTCATCTTGGGCAAGTTATTTAATGTCTCTGTACCTCACTTTCTGCACTGTAAAAGGGGGCATAATCTGGTGTGAACACACCCACACTACTATATATGAGTCAGAAGATAACCAACAAGGACCTACTGGATAGCACAGGGGAACTCTCCTCAATACTCTGCGTTAACCCACATGAGAAAAGAATCTAAAAATGAATATATGTATATGTGTAACTGAATCACTTTGCCATACACCTGAAACTAATGCAACACTGTACATCAAGTAGACTCCAATAAAATAAAAAATGGGGGCATAGTAACAGAGCTGTTGTGAGGATTAAATGATGCCTCCCTGACCAGGGATCGAGGAATGGAACCTGTGCCTTCTGCAGTGGGAGCTGAGTCTTAACCACTGGACCTCCAGGGAAGCCCCTCCAATTCATCTTAGATTCAACAGATCTAAACTGGGCATCTCTTCCCACAAGCCAGTATTTCTAAGCTCCATTGATTCTGCCTTCCTAAGAATCTCCCACCACTCCTTGCCCATCTCTCAGGCCTCATCTCCCTGGTTTCCTCTCTAAAGCCTTTTTTTTTTTTTAATTTTTTTTTTTTTTTTATTAGTTGGAGGCTAATTACTTCACAACATTTCAGTGGGTTTTGTCATACATTGATATGAATCAGCCATAGATTTACACGTATTCCCCATCCCGATCCCCCCTCTCACCTCCCTCTCCACCCGATTCCTCTGGGTCTTCATTTAAAAAAAAAAAAAAAAAACCCATTAGGGAGGGTGGGTCACTCTTTTCCGTGTGCCCTCAAGATCCCCCAAACACTCTGTAACCCTTATTTATGTGTCAGTGTGACTCTGTTGGTCGTCCTGGGACAGCCGCCACACTTTGGGTCTGAGGGTCTGAGTGATTTGTATACTTAACAGCACCTGACACAAAGCAGACACTAAAATGTTGATTGGAAAAAAAAATGTTGATTGACAGGAAGATTGGCCAATTGCAGGATTGCTTACTTTGGCGACTTCTCAGATGTTTAAATAGAGAGAGGCTTAAACAGACTTATGGTTGCCAAAAGGGAAGGGGGGCTGGGGCTGGAATGAATTGGGAGTTTGCGGTTAACAGATGCAAACTATTATATAGAGAGTGGAAAAACAAGATGGTCATATTGTGTAGCATAAGGTACTGTATTTAATATCCTGTAATAAACCATAATGGAAAAGAATATGAAAAAGAATATAAATATGCATAACTGAATCACTTTGCTGTACCTGAAACTAACACAACATTGTAAATCAACTATACTTCAATTAAAAAAATAAAAATAAGAAAATAAATAGAGGCTGGAGTCAGGGAGAAAAGCTTCAGGGAGCATAATAGTGATTTAGAGATGAAATGAAAGATTAAATTCTATTCCTAAAGATTAAAATTCTATTCATAAAGGGATAATCTTCCTTTGTTACACTGAATATGTAAATTCAATATGTAAATTCTCCAAGAATCAGTCTTATCACCTACAAAATGGGTTGTAGGAATATGAAATGATAAAATAGATGTAAAACCATGTTAATGAGTGAATACACCTGGAAACATATAAACTCTCAGCACCGAGTCTAGCTTTTAAGGGGACTCCATATGTGACAGTAGTTGTCATTTGTATTGTTCATACTTATATTGTGACTATTGTTATTACTACTGAAGGCATGTGGCAATTCCAGAATAGAGAGAAAATTAAAATGTTAGAAAATTGCCAATTTGCCTGGCTGGGATGGTGTGAAGACTTGGCTTGACTTAACAAACACTTGAGTTGTTTTTTATCATCCCCCAGGCAGTTATCCTAAGAGGTCATTATCATCCTCTTCTTTTTATTATTTTTTTTTTGCTATTTTTACTGGAGTATAAACAATTTACAATGATTTACAATGTTGTGTTAGCTTCAGGTCTACAGCGAAGGGAATCAGTTATATATATGTGTGCTAAGTTACTTCAGTTGTTACCCCACAGACTGTAGCCCACCAGGCTCCTCTGTCCCTGGGATTCTCCAGGCAAGAATACTGGAATGGGTTGCCCTTTCCTCCTCCAGGGGCTCTTCCTGACCCAGGGACCATACATAGGGACCTCCCAGGTGATCCTGACCCAGGGATCGAACCTGCATCTCTTGTCTCCTGCTTTGGCAGGTGAGTTCCTTACCACTAGCAACACCTGGGAAGCCCCTATGTATATATATATATATATATATGTGTGTTGTGCCAAATCGCTTCAGGTGTGCCCGACTCTTTGTGACCCTGTGGACTGTAGCCCGCCAGGCTCCTCTGTCCCTGGAATTCTCCAGGCAAGAATACTGGAGTGGGTTGCCATTTCCTCCTCCAAGGGATCTTTCTAATGCAGGCATCAAACCTGAGTCTTCCGCATTGCAGGCGGAGTCTTCACCATCTGATGTCCTCTTCTTTTTAGATGACAGAACGAGATAAATCTCATAAGGAGGAACATTAATTAAGATCAGCTCTGGGCAAAATTCAGGGCCATGGGTGATTCCTGCTCAGATAATCCGGGGAGGGTCACATACAGCCAGCTAGGCAAGCTACTAAGTCTGGGTGTAAGTAACTCCAGACACCCTCCCCACCTCTCTGGAAAAGGGGGGTCTCAGAGGTTGGAAAGGAGCACCCAAGAGACCCTTCACATGCCGGCATTTGACCTTGCATCCCCATCAATGCCTGTGTCGGTCAGGGCCACTTTAGGGTCAGTCCTGCTCCAGTGACCCTGTGGCTCTGTCTAGCAGGCGAGTGTTCCCCTGGTGTCCTAAGCCGGTACTCAGACCCTTCAGCCTCACCTTCAGCCCCGGTCTGGAGTTTGGTTAGGAGTTTGGGGCAGACATTCTTTTAATGACAGGAGACGGGGCAGGAAGCAGGATGAGGGGATGGGAGAAAGAGACTTGGGAATTGTCTACAAAAAGCTGTTCATCCCTTGCTGGACATGGGCTCAGAATGCCTAGTTCAGCACCAGGCTGCCTTTCATAGAGGAGAGAACGGAGGCTCCAGGAGATGGTGTCCACACAGAGGCAGCTGAAACCCCTTTGTCCTAAAGGTCGGAGTCAGCGTCCTCGGAATAGAGCCCAGTGACTCCCTCCCTCCCTGCTTCCCTCTCGTCTTTCCCCCCAATCCCCGCTTTGTTTTTTGTTTTTTTTCTTTTTCCTCTCTCTTTCCTCCATCTTTCATTTGTTTTTTTTAACCTTTCTGTCATGCATTGACTCATCTGAAAAGGGTTTAAGCCAGCACCAAGGGCTGTCGGGGTCTTGGCTGTGGGCGTTGGTGGATTACTGGATGGGAGTGGCTGCCTCAGCTGCAGTAATAAGTGAAGGGGGTCTCACCCTTATGACTCAAGGTCCTTGCTCGTGTCTGGGGCTAGGCTGAAACCTCACCATCTCCCTCCAGAGCGCAGGGTTTAGTCATCAGAGAATTGGGTGGGAGCGAATGACTGGATTCCAGTAAAACCTCTGCTTAGTCAGGATCCAAGCTACCAGGAGGCACCTGGAATCACTTAGTTGCCCAGCTGCGGCCAGACTCCTACCTCAGACCCACCTGAGAAGGATGGGTGAGAGGGAGTTAGAACTGGGGCCAAACACAGTGGGGGCTTATGAGGAAACCCGCTCCACCCCACTGTCTCAAGAGTAGCACTGCTCCCCACCAGATTCTACTTCTATCCACACACTCACTCATCCATCCTGGTTAGGTGCTTGCCCTTTCCTTGTGGCTCAGATGGTAAAGAATCCACCTGCAATGTGGTTTGATCCCTGGGTTGGGAAGATCCCCTGGAGAAGGGAAAGGGTACCCACTGCAGTATTTTGGCCTGGAGAATTCCATGGACCATATAGTCCATGGGGTCGAAAAGAGTCAGACACGACTGAGCGACTTTCATTTTCACTGCGTCAGGCGCGAGGCTAGTGGTCGGGGAGAGAATTTTAACAGCTCAATCCCTGCTTTAAGGAGGCTTTGAATTTAGAAGACAAAGACTCACCAAGGGGCACTATAGGATTTTGTGATAAATGCAGGCAATGTGAAGGCTCTCTGGGAATTCAGGGGATGTAGCTCTCATCAGGGGGGCTTCCCCGGTGGCTCAGCTGTAAAGAATCTGCCTGCTAATGCAGGAGATGCAATCCCTGGGTTGGCAAGGTCCCCTGGAGTAGGAAATGGCAACCCTCTCCAGTATTCTTGCCTGGAGAATTCCATGGACAGAGCCTGGCAGGCTACAGTCCGTGGGGTCTCAAAGAGTCAGACATGACTTAGTGAGTAAACAACAGCAGACTCTCATTGAACCAGGGCATCCAGGGAAACATCCTGGAAGAGGGGACCTCTAAGGTGAGGGATGTCAGGGAGAACGCCCCATACAGATGGGGCGGCAGATTTGAAGCGAGATAGTGGGGCTTACTGGGGAGATAATGAGAAGCACACAAAAGGGGATGATGAGGAAGGCATGGTGAGGCATGAGGCTGGAGAGGTAGGCAGGGGCTGAGGGTGGACAGGTGATAGCTCGTCCCCTGGCCACAGACAGAGTGACTCTGAGAGCCTAAGCCTGGGAATTCCCTGGTGGGCCAGTGGCTAAGACTCCATGCTCGAAAAGCAGGGGCCCAGGTTCAATCCCTGAGCAGGGATCTAGATTCCACATACCACATCTAAAAGATTCCATGTGCCCCGACTAAGACCTGGCACAGCCAAATAAATAAATAAAAATAAATATTGAAAAAATGATATGGGCTCTATCATAAGGTGGTTGCACAACTCAGACAAGTGAGTTGTATACAGCCGTGCTTGATCCATTGTGAGAATGAGTTATGAGACCTTCCCTCCTCTTCAGAGCAGGTCTAGGAGTAAATTGTCTCTTTTTGTCCTTGTTTGGCCTTTGTAGGAGCACCTGCTTTCTTGGTTGGACTCTAGGTCTCTCTGCCCACCCTTTGTTTTTTTGGGGGAGGGGGGTGCTGTGCTGCGAAGCTTGCAAGATTTCAGTTCCCTGAGCAGGGATTGAACCTGGGCCATGGCAGTGACAGTATGGAATCCAAACCACTGGACCACCAGGGAAGTCACATAGGTCTCTCTGCCCTTGACTCTGGTTACGAATGACCTCTAATCTCATTTCAGTTTCTCTCTCTCCTCCAGCCCTCAGGTTCTTCTCCAAGGCTGTTGCTTTTTTATTCTCTTTTATTTGAGTTTCTATTCTCAAATGGTGGTACTGCTCTTTTCTTCCTCAAACCCTGCTTTCTAAAGGACTTCAGCTCCTCCGAACCCTGTCCCTTTCCCCAGCCCCCATCCTGGCGGCTCATCTGGGCCATTCCCTGAGTGACCCAGCACCTTCTCAGTGCAGATCTGCTTGTGAGTGAGTTTGTTCAGTTTTATTTCCCTCTGACAAAACGTAAAGTGCTCGGGACATTTCAGACCCATTGTGCAATCGCTGTAATGTTGGGGAAAGGGTGGAGGAGGACTGAGAGGTGAAATAGGAAGAATAGTTTAAAAAAATTAGTCACTCAGATAAAAAAAATTTACCAAGAAGTTTTCATTTGAAAAGTTTTTCAAATTTTCTCAATTCGAGAGAATTGAGAACTGTGAACCTTAACTGGATATTTGATATGAAAGTGTCATTGTTAATTTCTAAAGTGGGATGAAGTTAAAAAGGAGTTTTCTTCTTGACAAATATATGCTGAAGCAGCTATGTAGAGAATGATGTTTGAGATCTGGCTAAAAATGATCTAGTGGAGACTTCCCTGGTGGTCCAGTGGTTAAGACTCCTTGCTTCCAGTGCTGGGGGCATGAGTTTGATCCTTGGTTGGGGAGTTAAGATCTCAATGAGAGGTGTAGCCAAAAAAAAATCGTTAAGTCTTATGGCCAGGCATAGATCACAAAATAGTTTAGACTAAAAATGGTTTCTCTTATGTTAAGAAAGTCATACCAGGTTCTCTTTCTCCTCGTGTGCTTACAGTGTTGGACCCTGGTCTGGGGGTGCCAGGAGGCCCCAGCACACAAACCCTCCCCATACAGCTGCACAGAAGTGAGGGGCTCAGAGGTCCAAGTTGGGGGCCGGGCAGCACCAGAACGTTCTTTTAGTGGAAAACCTCATCAGTCTCTCAAGATTGAGAGTTCCGAGTAGACTGGTTCAGAGTCCTTTATAATTATCAGATAATTATGACAACAATGACTTGTCAGCCAACAGCACTGCCCTGAGGGGTGGGGAAGGAGCAGTGCCAGGGAGGGGCACGGAGGGTGAGAGAAATACCTTTCCAGCTGGAAGCCGCCCTTGTGATTAATCCGAGAGGAGTGCAGCGGGGAGGGAGGAGAGAGTGAGCCTGGTCCCTTCCCCTGCGGACACTGCCCTTGACCTAGACCGCGCCCTTCCTCTCCTACATCCTCAGCCCCCCTCAGGGGGGCCTGTCCCTCTCCCTGTCCTGTACCCCCATATCAGACTTTGGGGGGCCGTGTATTTCAGGGGTTGCCTGTATCTGAAGCTCATCTTCCTTTCTTTGTCCTCTTGCGTCTCATTCTGCACCGCCTTGTGGAGGTGGAACATCACCCATCCTTTGCTCTGTGCCCTGCATGCGGTTGGGATGACCAGAGTGTCATATCCCTGGGCTGGAGTCCAGGTGACAGACCCCTGGCCAGGGGAGTCCATGGGAAGGCTATGCAGCAGTGGCAGGTTAGAGCTGTTTCTTCTACTATAACAAGGAACATGTCTTATGTCTGTTTCCCCTTTACCAGTTGATCATCTGGAAGAATGATGGACACATAGTGGCACTGGTTGAATGAATGGCTGGGTTACAAAGTGAAGCTTGGAGGGACTTCGCTGGGCCTCAGTGGTTAAGACTGTGCTTCTAATGCAGGGGACACGGGGCCCACCCCTCATCAGGGAACTAAGATCTCACATAGCACCCCTGCAACATAGCAAAAAGAAACAAAAAAACTCCATAAACAGCATACAACAAAACAAAAGCTTTCTGTTGTGTCATAGAAACTTAAAAACAGTCAAATGATTCAGAAAAAAAAATTATATATCTGTTGAGAAGCTATTAGGCTCCTCTGTCCATGGGGTTTTCCAGGCAAGAATACTGAAGTGAGTTGCCATTCCCTTCTCCAGGGGAATTCTCCCGATCCAAGGATTGAACCTGAGTCTCCTGCATTGCAGGCGGGTTTTTTTTTTTTTTTTTTTTTTTACCATCTGAGCCACCAAGGAAGCCCAAAAAGGAGTATGAGCTATTGGTGATATTTTCTGTTGGATCACCTGTTTTCATGTCATCCAGGATGTCCCTCCTTATGAGTAGCTAATTAAGAGCTTGCTATGGGGACTTTCCCGGTGGTCCAGTGGTTAGGACTTCACACTTTCACTGCTAAGGGCATGGGTTCGATCCCTGGTTGGAGAACTAAGATCCCACATGGCCATGCAGCGTGGCCAAACCTATGACAGGGAAGACTGGTTCCATTGCTTTTGGGATCAGCAGTGCCATCCTTCTAAACCTTAATTAGGGAGGGAAAAAAATATGTGACAGCAGAGCTCAAGATGAGGGCTCAGTGGCTAAGAGGGGAAGGCTGACACTCTCCAGAGAAATCTATGGTTCACATAACCCAGATAATACCTATGATTCTCTTGTCTGAGAGAGATTGGGAGGCTTACAGATAATATCCATGGCTGGGCCCAAGGTAGAAAAAAACTGGAGACTGTTAATATGATTCAAGTGTTAGCTTTATTATTTTTTTGGGTGCTCTACAAGGCTTGTGGGATCTTAGTTCTTTGACCAGGGATCAAACTCGGGCCCCGCCAGTGAGAGTGCTGAGTCCTAAATACTGAACCGCCAAGGAATTCACAAAGTATTAACTTTATGGTTAGATAATTCCATGTTCACCAGTTCCTAAGAAAGCACTAGTCAAAAATAGCAGGAACCCTGGCAAGTTCTTTGTGACGTATTCCTTGAGATGTGACTCAAATACTCCATTCAGAGTTCTGGGTTTCCTGGCTTCAGGGAAAATATTAATATAGCTAAATTGCAGGGAGGGAGGTATGAAGAGTCCTTTCCCTTCATCAGCCTTTAGAATTTGCTGTGAGAGGTGGAGAACAGCTAGTAGCTTGCTCTAACGTTGTAAAAACAGAGGTAAAACCCTGACTGCCTGTGCTGACTCGCTTCAGTCCTGTCCCACTCTTTGTGACTCAATGGACTGTAACCTACCAGGTTGCTCTGTCCATGATATTCTCCAGGCAAGAATACTGGAGTGGGTTGCCATTTCCTGGGGCTTCCCTAGTAGCTCAGCTGGTAAAGAATCCACCTGCTTTGCAGGAGACCTGGGTTTGATCTCTGGGTTGGCAAAAGGAAAGGCTACCTCCTCCAGTATTCTGGCCTGGAGGATTCCATGGACTGTATATAGTCCATGGGGGCCGCAAAGAGTTGGACATGACTGAGCAACTTTCACTTCACCTGCCATTTCCTTCTCCAAAAAACCCTGACTAAAGATACAAAATTGTTTTTGAACTGTTTCTGGTCCTCTATGCCTGAGTTAATGGGAGAGATTCACCCCCAGCCCAACTTTGCTTTCTTGCAGGACCAGAATGTCCACAACAGCCCCTGCTGGTTGCCGCTCAGACCTGGACCCCAGGTACTACAAACTCTGTGATAAGAAGGCAGCCTGGGGCATCGTCTTAGAGGCGTTGGCTGGTGTGGGGGCTGTGACCTCGGTGGCCTTCATGATTGCCCTCCTGGTCCTCATTTGCAAGGTGCAGGACTCCAACAAGCGCAAACTGCTCCCCACCCAGTTCCTCTTCCTCCTGGGTTTGCTGGGGATCTTTGGCCTCACCTTCGCCTTCATCATCACACTGGACGGCAGCACGGGGCCCACGCGATTCTTCCTCTTCGGTGTCCTCTTCGCCCTCTGCTTCTCCTGCCTCCTGGTTCACGCCTTCAACCTGACGAAGCTGGTCCGAGGGAGGCAGCCGCTGTCTATGCTGGTGATGCTGGGCCTGGCCCTGGGCTTCAGTCTGGTGCAGGACATCATTGCCATCGAGTATGTGGTCCTCACCATGAACAGGACCAACGTCAACATCTTCTCTGAGCTTTCTCCTCCACGGCGCAATGAGGACTTCGTCATGCTTCTCATCTACGTCCTCTTCCTCATGGCGCTGACCTTCCTCACGGCCTCTTTCAGCTTCCAGGGATCCTTTACTGCCTGGAAGAGACACGGGGCCCATATCTACTTCACCACGATCCTCTCCATTGGCATCTGGGTGGCATGGATCACCCTGCTCTTGGTCCCTACCCTCGACCCCCAGTGGGACGACACCATCCTCAGTTCAGCCTTGGTGGCCAATGGCTGGGTTTTCCTGCTGGCTTACATTGCACCCGAGTTTCAGCTGCTCACAAGGCAACAGAACCCCATGGATTACCCTGTGGAGGATGCTTTCTGTCAGCCTCAGTTCTTGAAACAGAGCTATGGTGTGGTGAACAGAGCTTACTCTCAAGAGGGGGTCATTCAAGGTACAGAACCTGGTTGGGTGCAGAATCCTTCGTGGAAAAAATGGATAAAATAAAATCGTAAGATATTATTACTGTAGGGAACATGCAGGACATGCTCCTGATAAAACATAAGTTCTCCAAAACTCAGGTCTAGCTTAAAAGTCATCCAGCTAGTTAGAGACAAATAGAACTAGAAGCTGGCCTTAGGAGTCATTAGTACTTTTTTCTATTTTTGATGTAGATCATTTTTAGGCTTCCCTGGTGGCTCAGCCATAAAGAATCTGCCTGCAGTGCAGGAAATGCGGGTTCAACCCCTGGGTCAGGAAGATCCCCTGGAGAAGGAAATGGCAACCTACTCTGGTATTCTTGCCTGGGAAATCCCATGGACAGAGGAGCCTGGCGGGCTACAGTCCCTGGGGTCACAAAGATTCAGCCACGACTGAGCACATAGGCACAGACCATTTTTTACAATCTTTATGTAATTTATTACAATATTGCTTCTGCTGTATGTTTTGGCTTTTTGCCCATGAGGCTTGTGGATCTTAGCTCACCAACCAGGGATTGAATCTGTGCACTCCCTGCATTGGAAGGTGAAGTCTTTAACTACCGGACCACCAGGAAGTCCCTATCTAGTACTTTCTATCCAATACCATGTAGGTTTCTCTGAATCAAAACAAGATGGAGCGAAGGAATGGAAAAGGAGAAATTCCCAGAGACAAGTGGGTGAGATGATGGTGTCCTTTATAGAAGACAACGGGGCAACTTTTGTAGAAATGTGGAAAGTTTGTGGATTTTTAAAAATATACATTTATTTAATTTTTGGCTATGCTGGGTCTTCATTGCTATGAGGGCATTTTCTCTAGTTTTGGCCAGTGGTGGCTACTCTCCAGTTGAGTGCAAGGCCTTCTCATTGCAGGGGCTTCTTTTGTGGCAGAGGATGGGCTCTAGGGCACTTGGGCTTCAGTAGTCACAACACGGGGGACTCAGTAGTTGTGGCTTCCAGGCTCCCATGCTCGTTGACTCAGTAGTTGCTAAGCCACACAGGCTTAGTTGCCCCCAGGCATATGGGATCTTCCCAGATCAGGGATGGAACCCGCACCTCCTGCAAGGGCAGGCAGATTCTTTACCACTGAGCCACCAGGGAAGCCCCTGCTTTTGTAGATTTGAATGCACAAAGCACAGTCATGCAGTGACCACAGAGCACAAAGTGGGGAGAAAACTCTTTTATCATAAACCAGCAGGAATCTCCATAAAGTTACTGAGGATTTCTATGTAGCCCAAAGAGCTACATTTTCTTGTCCGTCTCTGGCCTGTGGGAGGGAATTTTGCTCTTGTATGGAATGGTGAGCAGCCAGACAACACTAATAGCCAGAAATTGTCTTTACTCATATGCCTCTGTGCATTGGTCTCTTGAGTTTATGTCAGTCTCTAGACTTCCCTGGTGGCTCAGCTGGTAAAGCGTCTGCCTACAATGCAGGAGACCCAGGTTCAATCCCTGAGTCAGGAAGATCTCCTGGAGAAGGAAATGGCAACCCACTCCAGTATTCTTGCCTGGAAAATCCCATGGATGGAGAAGTCTGGTAGGCTACAGTCCATGGAGTCTGCAAAGAGTCGGACACGACTGAGCAACTTCACTCTCACTTTCATATGTCTCTGTGCATTGGTCTCTTGAGTTTATATCAGTCTCTGGGCCTAATCAGGGAAGGGGAGAGGGTTGGGAATAGAAGGGAGGGACCTCCAAGGCCAGGTTCATAGCTCCAGCTAGTGAATTTCTCTGCCCTTGGAGCCTGTGGTACACGACCTGCTGGTATTATCTCTGTAGCCCTGGTCCCTCTCCTGTGCCCTGGGAAGTCTGAAGGGAGGGGGAGAGCCGGGGGGCAGGGCAGAGGGGATATTTTCCCACCCATCCCCTCCTGTCCATTCCCAATGCTTCAGTCTATCACCTTATGCCTGAATCCACGTTATGGGTCCTTAACTGGCCTTCCATCCTTTAATCCTTTCCCTCACTCCATGGACCACTGTCAGCTCCCTCTCCCTAAAATACTCTTCTGCCCACCCCCTTTCCTGCCCCTATGCCTCACTGGCTCCCCATTATCCACTGAGTTTACCAAATCCTTGGTGGGCTTCCCAGGAGGCTCAGTGAGTGATAAAGGATCTGCCTGCCAATGCAGGAGACATAAGAGATGCAGGTTCGATCCCTGGGTCGGGAAGATCCCCTGGAGAAGGAAATGGCAGCCCACTCCAGTATCCTTGCCTGGGAAATCCCAGGGACAGAGGAGCCTGGCGGGCTACAGTCCCTGGGGTCACAAAGAGTCGGACACAACCGAACAACTCAGCACACACGACTGGTGAGGCTTTTCACAGCCGGAACCCCACCACCCCCAAAGCTGTGCTCTCAGTTCAAACCAAGTCCCCTGCACTTTCCCGTCTGCCTGTCTGGGCTCAGAGAGTGTCTGTCCCTCCTTATTCTCTTTATTCAAAGAGGACATGTCCCTCCTTATTCTCTCCCTTTTCCAGCGTCCCTATTCCCCAGTCTCGCTCAGTCTTTTCTCCACCCATCTAGCTCTAGACCTTTGAGATGCTGTTATCAGAGTCTGTCTCATCTTGGAGTTATTTTCGTAGCTGTCAGATATTCCGGACTCTCCAGTGTCAGCCTTAGGGCAGGAATCATTCTGATTAATCCTTCTATTTTTCACAATATCTCACATACCGAAGGTGCTTAGGAATTTGTTGAGTAAATTGAAGAGGTAAATTTGGTGGGAAATAAATGGATTGCTTTAAATTGCATTGTATGTATGTATTTAGCTGCCCTGTGAAGAGCTGGGCATGACTGAGCATGCACTCAAGCGTGCATGGGCAGCTTGGGAGATCTTAGTTCCCCAACTGTGGATCGAACATGGGCCACGGCAGTGGAAGTGTGGAGCCCTAACCACTGGACTGGAAGGGAATTCCTTAAATAGTTTTTGTGATGAACGTGTGTGTTTACTGGTCTGTTCCTGAGTCTAAATCCCTCTGATTTTGGTCTTTCCTGGTGGTTCAGTGGTTGAGACTCCTCCGCGCTTCACTGTAGGCAGCAGGTTCAATCCCTGGTTGGATCCTCTATGCCACTTGGCCAAGAAAAAAAAAAAAATCCCCCTGATTTCTCCCAAATAATAGAAAATGATTGCTCACAGATTCTATCCCTTCACAAGGAAAATCATGGAATTTCCACCCCTCCTTGTCGGGCAGGTAAAGAGGTGGGTAAAGCCTCAGTAAGATTCCCTCTAGGTACACCTCTGGTCAGATCTGTGTCTGAAAACACTAGCTTCAAATGTGCTTTTGAAGTGGCCTAGGCCTAGGACGAAGAGCCTCTGGAGGGTTATTTTTTTTTTAATTAATTAACTTTTTAATTGAAGGATAATTACTTTACAGAATTTGTTTTGTTTGGTCAAACATCAACATGAATCAGCCATGGGTGTACATGTGTTCCCCTGGAGGGTGTTTTGGAAGGTGTTTCCCTAGTGATTATATGTGGCTAGTTGTTCATTTATTCAACCAATTTTGGGCTGCTTCTGTGCCTGGTCCTAGGCTTGAGGACAGTTTCCTCTGGCACAAAACTGACCATCGAGGACTTCCTTGGTGGTCTGATGGTTAAGACTCTGCACCCCCAATGCAGGGGGCCCAGGTTCAATCCCTCGTCAGGGAACTAAGATCCCAGGTACTGTGACTAAGTCCTGGTGCAGCCAAATAAATAAATCAATATTAAAAGAATTAAAAAGAGAGTAAGATAGCTCTTTAAAAACAGACAAACAACAAAAAACAAAACAAAAACACTGATCGTCTCCCAGGGAGACAGCATTAAACGGATATGTATCATGGTTTATACATGACTCACCTAGGGTGAGCACAGGTTGGGGCGCAGAGGAGGGGACCCTGACTTTTACACTCCTCTCCGTCTTTTTCAGGTGCTGAAGAGACAGGGAGCACTCTCTACGCGCCGTACTCCACCCATTTCCAGCTACAGGTAAAGGAGCCCTTTCCCCTTTCTCGTCGGCAGTGTTAGCACCGCAGGAACATCTGTCCTTCGGGAATAGATGATATTGCCACTCTGATGGCCCCTAGATGTCACCTAGAGAGGATGACGGGTCTACTTTTCCTGTAATCTGCCTCGTGAGGTTAGGACAGGAGACCTGAGCACAGAGCAGGGGAGGGCTGAGAAGAAGGGGGAGGAACGTTAGAATCCTGCCCGGGTTGGAGGAAGAGGTGCTGTGGAAATGGCTGGGGAAGTGGAGTGAGTTGAGCAAGACGAAATGCTTCCTTTTCAGAATCGGGATTCCCCAAAGGATTTCTCCATTCCTCGGGCCCAGACTCGGGTTAGCCCTTACAGTGACTACGAAGGAAGGAAAGATGTCAGTTAACATGACCCAACGGGATGAACGCCGCACGTCAGCAGAACCAGCAGGGAGTCCACGAGGTGAAGGCTGAGTCCTGAGTCTTCCCAGGAGCATCACAGGAAGACCTCTCCTCCCGCATCCTCGGCTGCCTTTCCTCTGTCCTGGGGTTGATGGGGCTGCGGGGACCACAGTTCTCAGCAGCACTGCAGTTGTTCCTTGGTCCCATCCCAAGGCTACTTCTCTCGAGTGGGAGTCTCGGGCAACTCAGGGCAACTCTTACGATCCCTGCCGTTTTACACGTGAATGAGGCTCTGGTCATCTGACCCACACGCTGACCTGTTCAGCCTCCGAAGCCAACTCTTCTGACTCTGGGCTGGCTTTGTGCTGATCACTTGGCTCAGAGCAGGGTTCCACATCTGAGCAAAACCAGCAAAGGACCATCTCTCAGCCCACTCTGCCCACATCTACACTGGAAGCCAATTTACCGGTACCTCCCTTCTTGCCCGGCTGGGACAGGCTTCAAAGTCACCTCTGTGATGCCGCCTAACCAGGGCCCCTAGCGCCAGCTCTCCCAGACGTGCCGTTGGTCCTCAGACTTACCTCCCTGCTGGGCCTCACCAGGGGCCGTCCCTCCAGACTGCACCAGAGTGTACGAGCCCCAGTTCTCTTTGCCAGGAGAATGTGTGCTGTTTTGCTCTGAGTTCCTGGCGCTGATCATCTCCAATCCCCTTGCTCCTCAGCCTCTGTAAATAGATGTACCCTGTGTTCACCCTCTGCATTCTGGAAGTGGGTATTGTCCACACATGGGCAGGGGGTTGTTTCTTGTAAAATAAGTTATTCACCATTCTTCCCTCCAGATGCAATAAAAGTGTGGCCGCAGCCATGTGAGAGGTGGGCACCTGACATTTGTCTTTATGTGGGAGCTGAAGTTCAAGGTTCAGTCCCACTGGGTGTGGACTTGAAAGTCCTCCACGTGTCTCTCCTCCTTGTGTCTACAACAAGTGTGTGTTGCCCAGTTTTAGGGGTGAGTGGCAAAGGTGAGGGGGTGCTGGGAAGGGTCAAGAGTCTGAGGTTTTGCTTCAAGTAAACAGGGGAGTGGCAGCTTCAGAATGGAGTTTGGCAGCCAGGGTCAGACCAGGAGGAGACCTCAGAGCCAGGGTCACATTTCATCTGAGGTTTAATTGTAGGAGGGGTTAAGTCCAGATCTCTCATTTAATAGAATTAGTTCATAATCTCTCTCGGAAAAGACAGGCTACCTAACAATTATCATTTGCTTAATCCCAGAAACAGCTTTGCTGGGCAGGGCAGTATAAAATTGCTTTTGGGTAAAGAAGAAGAAAGAAAAACTGAATGACATTTACAAGATTGATTGCTGAGTTAAGGACTTACCGCCCAAGAGTCTGACACTCTGCTTCTCATCACAGAGAAAACCCATTGTGGGGAGAGGTGTGGTGAGGTTGGAGGGAATTAATGATGCACTGAATTAGGGAAATGGACATTTCACAGAGATTTAGCTGATTGCTTCTCACATGACTTTGCACTAACGTCAGCCTAGTTTTGTAATGGAAAGGGGAGTTACAGGGACTTCTCTGGCATTTCCTTGTGGCTCAGCTGGTAAAGAATCCTCCTGCAATGTGGAAGACCTGGGTTCAATCCCTGGATTGGGAAGATGCCCTGGAGAAGGGAAAGGCTACCCATGCCAGTATTCTGACCTGGAGAATTCCATGCACTGTATAGTCCATGGGGTCTCAAAGAGTTGGACACGACTGAGTGACTTTCACTTCACTCTGGTGGTCCAGTAGTTAAGACTCCACACTTAACCACTTGCCCCACAGTGTGGCCAAATATAT
The DNA here is from genome assembly GCF_033118175.1 of Dama dama. Lineage (NCBI taxonomy): Eukaryota > Metazoa > Chordata > Mammalia > Artiodactyla > Cervidae > Dama > Dama dama. The sequence continues at coordinate 23,032,794 of NC_083702.1, forward strand.
ATTAATGTATGTATGTAATATATATACATGTGTTAGTTGCTTAGTCGTGTCTGACTCTTTGCGACCCCATGGACTATAGCCCACCAGGCTCCTCTGTCCATGGGGTTTCCCAGGCAAGAATACTGGAGTGGGTTGCCATTTCCTTCTCCAGGGGATCTTCCCAACCCAGGGATAGAACCAGAGCCTCTTACGTCTCCTGCATTGGCAGGCAGATTCTTTACCTGGGAAGCCTCAATATATATATACGTATATATATATATGTTATATACACACACACACACACACACACACACACATGTAGGGCTTTCCTGGTGGCTCAGTTGATAAAGATCTGCCTGCAATGCAGGAGACCTGGGTTCAATCCCTGGATAGGAAAGATCCCCTGGAGAAGGGAATGGCTGCCAACTCCACTATTCTTGCCTGGAGAATTCCATGGACAGAGGAGCCTGGTGGGCTGCTGCTCCCACTTGCCTCACAGTGTGGGCAAATATATATCAATATATATATGTAATATACACATGTATATATAAATAATACATGTACTATCTATCTATAAAACACTCTACCCCAAAACAGAAGAATACACATTCTTCTTAAGTATGCATAGACCATTCTCTGGGATGGATCACATCTTACACCACAAAACTAGTATTAACAACTTTTAGAAAATTGAAATCATAACAGGTATTTTTTTCTGATTATAATGGGATGAAACTAGAAATCAATAGCCAACCTCCCCACCAAAGGAAAACAAAAGAAAAGGGGAATTACAAATGATGATTTGGACCCTTCTAGATTATTCTAGTCTTCCCAAAGAGGCCATAACCCAGTGAGGTTTGTTGTGAGGAGAAAACAATATAATTTCACATATATTATCTGTCACAGTGTGGGTACTCAAGAAATATATGTATTTCCTTCCCTCTTTTCAAAAATTTTTACTTATTTAGCTTTTCCCTTTTTGGCTGTACCTCGAGGCGTGTGGGACTTCCCTGACCAGGGTTGGAACCCATGGCCCCTGCAGTGGGAGCTCGGAGTCTTAACCACTGGACCACCAGGGAAGCCCTCCTCCACTTTTTTCTTTTCTTCTGTGTTTCTGGCCTGTCAACCAAGCAAAGGGAGCTGAGTGAGGGCGAAGCCACCAAACACTCTGGATTTGCTTTCTTTTTAAGGAAAAAATGAGCCAGGCCTTTGTAGCCTCTCAGGGGTCATCGTTAAGTCAATCTCTTCAGAAACACAAGAGGACATGAATATGGTGCCTGTCGCTGGAGACTGCTTTCTCTCCCGAGGGATAGTTTGGACAAGTAGACCATCATGTCTCTGAGTTCTTTTTCTTGCCAGTGGTGGAAGAATGTTCCCCATTCAGCCAGCAATTGTTGCCACCCCCACCCTCCCTTCCAGAGGCTAATCTGACTTCAGGTCTCTGTATTCTGCACATAATTAAACTCTTTTATTAATAGGGACATCCCAGGGACTGGAGGTTTGGACATCTGAGAATCAGTGTGTGACTGGAGGAGAGGGTTTCAGAGCCTTTCCTCTAGGTCTCCATCGCCACCTGTGCTGAAATAGAACGGGCAAATTGAGCCCCGCCTGGTCCTTGAATGATGCCAAATGATTTATGGCTGGGAACCAAGACGGTATCTCCTTGGAACTAAGCGGGTGATAATGAAATGAAGCTCAGCCACCTTCCCCTCATCTATCACTGTCAGATGAAAAAGAGTCTCATCGCCTCTCACTTCAGGCTGAGGCCGTCCACAGCCGCCATACCCTCTGCATCCACTGGATGGCGCTAAAGCCTCAGGCATCAGCCCTCAGGGACTCCGCAAACGTCCACCGCTGCTCTTCCGCGAAGGTCACCGGGCAGGGCTGCAGCTATTCAGCGGGCTTGAGGCAAACGTGCGTTCCATTTTAAAAGGCTTGACCGTGTGAGCTGCTTGCATCCTCTCTCCCACCGACTTTAAAGAATCCGCTCTCCATCTTCTTTGCCTGACCTCCACTGCTCTGTGTCTCATTTTTGTGAAACTCTCCAAGGTATTTCCAGCTCGTTTGCAGGCAACCTGGCATCTTTACAAATATTGGTCTCATGTATTAGTCTCAGTCGTGTCTGACTCTTTGCGACCCTATGTACTATAGTCCACCAGGCTCCTCTGTCTGTCCATGGAATTCTCCAGGCAAGAATACTGGAGTGTTTTGCCATTTGCTCCTCCAGGGGATCTTCCCCACTCAGGGATTGAACCTGGGTCTCCTGCATTTCTGGCAGATTCTTTACTGTCTGAGCTATCAGGGAAGCCCTTATTGGTTTCGTAGGCTGTTGTTAATAGTGTCTAAGAGTATTTATGGGGTGAGAACACTCGGTTTTGTCGGGAAAAGTTTACCAAAACCAGGAGTACAGTCTGTCCCCGGAAATGCAGCAGTGAAACCCCCAGCCGGTGCGTTCTGGGTTTTCCCCCTTCATTTCTAGATTTGTCATCGTCACCGAGAACTGAGTCGCGCCCCTCTGACCTCTCCCTCCTGTCCACTTTCCGCCTGTTACTACTAGGTTTGCAGGTTTGCCACCGTCCCAGCCCCAGCCTGAAACATGGGGTTATTTCAGAACTGGAGGTGGCAGCTTCAGACAACTCTTTCTCAGGTGTTGATGGCTGAGCCCCTGCATCTGGGAACTCAGCCTCCAGGGTGTAGCCTGCTGCTTCTGGAAATTCGCTGGTCCTCCTGTGGTCACAGTCTGGCATCCCTTCCATCGGGGCAGATAATGCTTGGTCCCCTTGACGTCAGGGTTTCCAGGTATGCAGAGGAGTTCGTGTGGCAGAGGATTGGCGTCTGACCCTGGTTTCTGCCACCTCCTGCTTGCCACCACTTCCTTGACCCTTCCGAGTGGGACACTCCAACGCCTAAAACGTTAGCGTTTGAAAAGCTCACGGAGCTTCCTTAGTTGGTCTCCACAGCCCTCATTTTACAGACTTAAAGGACGTAAGTACCCCTGGGCCCTGATTTCTGGTTCTGTCTTCTTTCTAATGTCACGTGTGTGTGTCCATGTTAGACACCTTTCTTTTTTTCTCCCCAAAGAGGGTGTTTGAGGAAAGACTCAAATAAATAATGACCACAGTCAGTATATATCTGAAGCTCTCCTCTCATCTTCCTTACCTGGGAAGTTTTCCTTTCCTGCTCCTGTTTTCTCCTCCAGTCTTCCCTCCCCCGGGCGTGGAAGCTGTGGGGAGAGGGACTGGCTGAGGATCAATATTTTCTGGATCACCCCAGGTCACTCATCCACAATCTCCTAGCCACATGAGTCTTTGCCTCCTAGCTGCAGGGTGAGGCAGAGTTTCTAATCTTCCCATGGTTGAGAAAATTCTTCCACTTCCTTGCATCTCATCCTGAGTCAAAAACTCATGCATGGGGATTTCCCTGGTGGTTCAGTGGCTAAGACTCAGCTCTCTCAATGCAGGGAGTACAGGTTTGATTCCTGGTCAGGGAACTAGATCCCATATGTTGCAATGAAGGTCGAAGATCCTGTGTGCTGCAACTAAGACCCTCAGCAGTCAAATAAATAAATACCACCCCCCCAACCCCAAAACTCATATCCAGCACCTTTTTCCTTCTTGTGGTTTACATATCCCCTTGGCAATCTCTTACTCCTATGGGATTTCTTTTTCTTTTTAAAATTATTTATTTATTTGGCTGTGTTGGATCTTCATTGCAGTATGCAGGCTTCTCATTGCAGTGGTTTCTCCTGTTGGGGAACCTGGGCTCTAGGGTGCGTGGACTTCAGCAGTCGTGGCTCCCGGGGTCTAGAGCACAGGCTCAGTAGCTGTAGCTCACGGGCTTAGTCGTTCCACTGGATGTGGGATCCTCCCGGACGAGGGATCGAACCTGTGTCTGTTGCATTGGCAGGCAGATTCTTCACCACCAAGCCACTATGGAAACCCTGCTTTTCTTGTTTAAAAAAATTAAAGTATAATTGCCTTACAATGTTATATTAGTTTCAGGTGTGCAACATAGTGATTCCATACTTTTGTACATTACAAATTGACCACTGCTCTATGTGGTTTCAGATGGAATATTTCAGAGGCAGTCCTTAGGAAAATGTTGCAAGGAACTGTTGTTTGGGTAGTGACCTGAGCTGTGTGTTCCAAGCCCCAGATCCAACCAGGATCTTCAACAGAAAAGATGAAACTTTAATGGAATTTCGTTACTACAGCTTAACACCAAACTGTCTAGTCTCAGCTGCTTTGAGTCAGGTTCCCTTGCATAATACAATCTATCAAAACTGCCTCATTTAATCAACTCAATTAAAGTTCTGAGGAGCCCATGTAGCTATGCCCTGAGCTCTGGGGTGTGGTGGTAGAGGTTAGCACCCTATCATGTGATTATATAATGCTACTACTTTTCTTTCTAACAAGGAATAATTTGAGATCAACAGCTCTTTTACCCACAAGGAATTGAAATAGAAAAAGCATACATTGTTTCAGCATATCTTTATGAACAAGCTATCTTCGTGAAAAAGGGAAGGATAATGATCATAGGGTTAGATCAAGTCATAAGACAAATATTCAAGAAAAGCTCATTTATTAGCTGGAGATCTCTAGTGGTTTCCCACAGGGCTCTGTTTTTGGGTCTGTTTGGATAACATTTTTATTGACCGCTTAGATAAAAATAAAGCATATTTCTCAAATTTCGCACAGATACAACCTTAGGAAAGACTGAAATAATAAAACCAGAATACAAACATATTGCAATAGACTGGAACAAAGATCCCAGACTTAGAATTAAGTTTAATAGATGTAAATATATTCATGCCTCCAAAAGAAATTACATAAGTATAGCTTGGAAAGGCTTGGTTTGACAGTAGTTTTTAATGGAAAAAAAAAAACAAACCTGGTAGTTTTAGGTGTTGATAAGACTGATAAGGACTAGCGATGTGGCTGAGCAGATAAAAAGCCAACTCAGTCAAAGGCAGTACTGATACCATTGTGAAGTCTGTGTCAAGGCAGGTGCTATTCCCACTGCACTGGGGGCAGGTTCTACCATGTCAGAATATCACATCAGTTCCTGTGGGTCGCACTGTATGGAGGAGCTTCTAAGGGAGGAGCTGTTTTTAGAACTACATGATCTACAGCACGGTTGATGGAACCGGAGATATTTCATCTGGAAAGAAGACGACTTTGCAGTATGCATGACCGTCATCACAGCTGACATTTACTGCGCTCTCCCTGGGTACCAGGTTCCACTTTAAGTGCCTTACTGGTGTCATATACTACTAGTAAAACCATATGAGTTATGATGAACATCGCACCCCCCCCCCCCTTTATCTAGTTCAGTTCAGTTCAGTTCAGTCGCTCAGTCATGTTCAACTCTTTGCGACCCCATGAACTGCAGCATGCCAGGCCTCCCTGTCCATCACCAACTCCCGGAGTTTACTCAAACTCATGTCCGTTGAGTCAGTGATGCCTTCCAACCATCTCATCTTCTGTCATCTCCTTCTCCTCCAGCCTTCAGTCTTTCCCAACGTCAGGGTCTTTTCCAATGAGTCAGTTCTTTGCATCAGGTGGCCAAAGTATTGGAGTTTCAGCTTCGGCATCAGTCCTTCCAATGAGTATTCAGGACTGATTTCCTTTAGGATAGACTGGTTGGATCTCCCTTTATCTCATATCTCTGGAAATGGAAGCACTAAGAGGTTAGCTAATGTCCAAGGTGACACAGCTGCCAAGTGGGGGGCTGGGAGTCAAAGCCAGCCCCAGAATGCCTCAACTGTCTGTAAATAACAACATAGCGCATGGCTCCAGGGTTAGAAATCTGAAGGAGGCAGAGCCTTTAAGTTGTTGTTTAGTCGCTAAGTCACGTCTGACTCTTTTGCAACTCCATGGTCTGTAGCCCACCAGGCTTCTCTGTCCATGGGATTTTCTAGGCAAGAACACTGGAGTGGGTTGCCATGCCCTCCTCCAGGGGAATCTTCCCGATCCAGGGATTGAACCTGTGTCTCTTGTGTCTCCTGCATTGGCAGGTGGGTTCTTTACTGCGGAGCCCCCGGGAGAGAAATCTGAAGGACACAGATCCTGGAAGAGCTGCCTGCAAAGTGGTGGGTCATCTCTTGCTGGAGGTGTTCAAGGTCAAGGGTGCTCTGCTGAGAATGATGTGGGTGAATTCTGTGTTAGGAGTGAGGCTGGACTAGGTAACCTCAAGGAGCCTCAGGACTCTGGACTCTCACTTGCCAAACTGTCATTCTTAGGATTTGATTCTAAGAACCATGGAGGGGTTATCAGTTTTCCACAGTTTTCTCCCCCCTCTCCCCCCCCCCCCCACTTCCTTTGCCCTCAGGTGAAGATAAGAATGTCTTCATGGCTTGGATGTGCCTTTACCGTGTAGTAAGTATAATTATTGGCTGTCATGATCCACCCCTGGCAGGCAGCTGTAATTTATAGAACCCTTCTTCCTAGCCTTGCTTTAGAATGGAAGGTGCCTTGTGAGTAGAGTGAATAGACCCCCCTGCCAAAATATTTCCATTCAAATCAGTAACAGATCAGAAGGCTGTTGATTGAATAAGTGACAAGGGATGCCTGCCACCAGCCATCTCCTACTGACCCGTCCCTGTGACCTTGGCTCCCACGATCTCATGCATCCTTAGGGCTATGTCACAACCCAATGTCATTACCTCATTTTCTTCAGCTTCCTAGACCCCTACTTTTCCCAAGGTGTTCCATCAGCCAGAAATGCTTTCCAGTCTGAAAAACTGGAATATGGTAAAGAGATTTGAGCACAGAATCTAGATACATAGCTGAGGTTAACCCCAGGTAGATTTTCACAAGCTGGTTTGGTTTGGACCTAAAGCTTTGTGTGTGTTCAGTTGCTCAGTCATGGCTGACTCTTTGAGACCCCGTGGACTATAACTATCCAGGTTCCTCTGTCCATAGAATTCTCTAGGCGAGAATACTGGAGTGGGTTGCCATTTCCTCCTCCAGGGGATCTTCCCAATCCAGGGATTGAACCTGCGTCTCCTGTGTTTCCTGCATTGCAGGTAGATTCTTTACCACTAACCCGTTGGGGAAGCCCTTAAAGTCTTAAGTAGGGCCTTCCAATCAGTTCACCTATTGGGATACTTGGGAGTTGATATAAATAATTGAAGACACATGGGGGTAAATGGATACTGCTGGACATTGCAGAAAGAGCCGGTTTGGCCTCTGGTCTTCTCAGACTTGCCTGCTGCCCACTGCTTAGTCCATCCTTATCATCATCCCACTTTGTACCTCTCTCCTATCTCTGCTTCTGATCCTTCTAGTTAGAGTTCTTAATGTTTTTTGTTGTTGTTTTGGAGTGTGTGTGTGTGTGTGTGTGTGTGTGTGGCCATGCCTCGACGAATGGGTATCTTAGTTCCCTGACTAGGGATCAAACCTGTGGCCCCTGCATTGGAAGCTCAGAGTCTTAACCACTGGACCACCAGGGAAGTCCCTGTCCTTAGTGTTTCAATCATTCACTTCTGAGATGAGTTTATCTCTTAGTCTTACCCTTGAGGGAGCCCAGCTCTACAGGCCTCTCCCTGGAGTCTTCCCCCAGCTCTTCCCCTTCACAACATTGCATCTCAGCTCCAACATCGCTTCCTAAGTAAGGCCTCGCCCTGCCAGTCTATTTAACGCTAGTGTCCCGTTGCAGCTGATCTTCAGAGTCACCAGTTTGCTTCAGAGCACTTATCACTTGCAATTACATTTCTTTCTCATTTTACTTGTTTTTGTCCCACTCTTCTGAAAGTTTTAGGAAGGCAGAGAATTCTTTCATGTCCTCTTATAGCCCCAGGGCCTAGCTCAGTGCCTGCACACATATGAGAATTTGTTGCATGAACCAATAAACTTTTGGGGAGAAAGGTAATTTTTTTTATTTATCACAGGCTCATTAGGATTCTGGCTCCTCACTCAGGGGCTTCCCAGATGGCTCAGAGGTAAAGAACCTGCTAGCCAATGTAGGAGACATAAGAGACTTGGGTTTGATTCCTGGGTTGGGAAGATCCCTTGGAGAAGAGAATGGCTACCCACTCCAGTATTCTTGCCTGGAGAATTCCAGTGGACAGAGGAGCCTGGAGGGCTACAGTCCATGGGGTTGCAAAGAGTGGGACACAACTTAGCAACTGAGTATGCGAACACACACCTCACTTAGCGAGCACCGCTGTCGGAGTCCCTCTAGTCTGCTCTGGTGTCTTCCAAGTGTCATTTATTTTTAAATAACTATGATGAATTTCAGTTGATCCACCATCAGATTTTTGTTTGTTTCCGTACAAGAACACTTAACTCCAGTGTGATAAAAGCTATTCATAAACCTGAGGCTTGGAGGAGAGAAAGGAAATTCTTGACTTTGGGGGCTGAGTTCATTTCATCACATCCAAGTTTTATTTCCCTGAGGCTTTTCTTTGTCAAGCTTGGGGAAGTGCCGTTTCCTAGGAGAACTACATAAGAACAAACTTCACATATGAGAAAAGCAAAAAGCAGCCCCCAAGGCAAAAATCAGAGAAGCATTTTAGACTGATCCCCCCTGAAGATCAATGGCAATCTTTTATTTTTCAAGTGCATTACTTTTCTAAACTGACTTGAACCAAATGGATGAATAAGGACCTTTCAGACTGCATAAACCAAACGGGAAATAGATGAGAGTGCCAGCAAAGAGGCTTCAAAGGATTTATCTTCCTACATTTCAAGGCAACTGTTGCTTCCAGCAACAGTTTCTCTTGGGAAAACTGGTGAAGGTGTCCTGGATTGGGCCTGGGTGGCAGCAGGCGAGGGTCAGTGGGGACGTGGCAGGCATGGGCTCGGGCTGGGCTGAACATTACACTGGAGAAGGGGAGAGAAGAGGATGCAAAGGGAAGCTGAATGTTCCCAGGAACAGGACTGACTCATAAAATCTTTCCATTGATGATGCCATATCAAACCAATCACTTTCTGCCTTTTTGAGCCAAATTGGAAAAACCTGGACAGTCTTTGCTCCAAACCAGAGCACAGAGGAAGGCTTCTCTTGTCTACAAAGCAGCACCTCCCAAACTCATGCTGCCTAAAGTCACATGAAGTGATGTGAAGTGTGAAAGTCGCTCAGTCATATCTGACTCTTTGAGACCCCATGAGCCCCTTGGACTGCAAGGAGATCCAACCAGTCCATCCTGAAGGAGATAAGTCCTGGGTGTTCATTGGAAGGACTGATGCTGAAGCTGAAACTCCAATACTTTGGCCACCTCATGTGAAGAGTTGACTCATTGGAAAAGACCCTGATGCTGGGAGGGATTGAGGGCAGGAGGAGAAGGGGACGACAGAGGATGAGATGGCTGGATGGCATCACCGACTTGATGGGCATGAGTTTGAGTAAACTCCAGGAGTTTGTGATGGACAGGGAGGCCTGGCGTGCGGCGATTCATGGGATCGCAAAGAGTCGGACATGACTGAGCGACTGAACTGAACTAAACAGAACTGGACTGTACAGTCCATGGAATTCTCCAGGCCAAAATACTGGAGTGTGTAGCCTTTCCCTTCTCCAGGGGAATCTTCCCAACCCAGGGATCAAACCAGGTCTCCCGCATTGCAGGTGGATTCTTTACCAGCTGAGCCACAAGGGAAGGAAGCTTGTTAAAAATGCAGATCACAGGGCCTTCTCCTGGAAGGTCTGCTGTAGTAGATCGGGGTCCAGGTATGAAAAGTTACACTTGCAATAAGCATCCCAGCTGATTCTCCGGATTGGACAGGTTTGTTGTTGTTTAGTCACTAACTCGTGTCTGATGCTTTGTGACCTCATAGACTGCAGCATGCAAGGTTTTCCTATCTTTCACTATCTCTGGGAGTTTGCTCAAATTCATGTCCATCGAGTCAGTGATGCTGTCTAACCATCTCATCCTCTGTCACCCTCTTCTCCTTTTGCCTTCAGTCTTTCCCAGCATTCGGGTCTTTTCCAGTGAGTAAGCTCTTCACATCAGGTGGCCAAAGCATTGAAGCTTCAGCTTCAGCATCCATCCTTCCAATGAATATTCAGGGTTGATTTCCTTTAGAAATGACTGGTTTGATCTCCTTGCAGTCCAAGGGACTCTCAAGAATCTTCTCCAGCACCACGCGTTTGGGGAAAGGCATCAGAGAGTTAGCCATCTTTGTCCACATTTCCTAGTTCACCAATCTTCCAGGCAAACCTTACCTGTTGCTTTCCCTACCTTTGAACTCAATCCCTAGGAACACTCTAGGTCTGTTCTCCTGTCTGGGAGCCATAGTGTGGTTCTGCAGACAAGACTCCAGTTCCCTCCCTGGAGGGATCTTGGTGGAGACCTCCCAGTGTTAAAGGTGAAACACAGGCATCAGGAGACACAGGCATCAGGAGAGATACCCCTTAGGGATGGAGCAGCCTTCTCCCCTGCTGGGCATTCTGGGGCCCCTTCCTCCTGCCCTGCCCCCTCCCATCAATGATCACATCCCCTGCTTCATCACCCACCTCCGCCTCTAAGCTCATTCCCCAACCTCCCTTTCTGTCTCCACTGCAACTTCACAGCCTTGTATTCATTCAGGCGCTTTCACTTCCAACTCAGTTGGTTCAAAACCACTGATTTATTGTCCTCTCCACCTCCATCTCTGTTTCTCCACCTGGACCCTCTACCTGGGGTTCCCTCTTTTGCAAACTGGAAGCGTGGTCCTCTGAGTCACCCAGGCCAGGATGCTGGCTCCTCTGTCTTCCTCATTCCCTACCTCAAAACCTAAATATCTGTTTAAGGCTGTGGTTTGCAAGCCTGGCTGCCAAACAGAATCATCTGGAAAGATTTTATAACATACCCATGCCTGCGCTCCACTCCCAGAAATTCTGATTTAATTGGTCTGTGGTGAGGTCAGGCCACGGACAGCTTTTAGAACTTCCCAAGTGATTCTAACATGCAGCCAGGGTTCCCACTCTGTTCCCTCTGTTCCACCCTTCCCCACGAGGCAAATCTGATCCATTCGCAGGGCTGGGGCCAGGGTGGGGAGATCAAGGCTCTTAGCTCCGGCACAAAATTCAAGGGAACACCAAGACCCTCCGTCATCAAGATAGATTACAATATTAAAAAAAAAATCAAAATGAGTGCAGAAAGTCCACGATCCACAACACATAGACGTTTTATAAAAACAGGCTGTCATGGTCTGTTTCGTGACCCTGCTTTATTTCACAACAGCAAAAATTATTTCCCATCAGGCTGCGGTCCCTGGGCTGGTGTGGCTGTCACGTCCCTCCCGGGGGTTTATGAGGGTTGACAAAGGGGTGTAAACAGATTGGGCAACGAAGGACTCTAGGTTTCTCTTTTTTTTTTTTTTTTTGACTGGAGAGCTTTTAACTTTTTCCATTGGGTTCAAAACATGGGCGGGTTTGTTGATAAGCCTGTGCCAGGGGTACACATGTGTGCCTCCACCCCAGCTCCCAGCTTGACTTGGCACAGCACTGCTGACTGCCGGCCACTGCTTTCAAAGCCCTCCACACCCACGTCCAGGTTCCTGCTTTCGGGATCTAAGTCCTGTGTGAGCCCAGGAAGCGCAGGTCTCCAGCCTCAAATCCTATTGCTTTCCTCTTTGTGTGATTCAATAAGGAATGCCTCGCCTCTCTCTAAAGTGCCTCGGCTGTCCTTGCAGATATGCTATTACACAGTGGCTGAGTGGTAAAGAATCCGCCTGTGATGTAGGAGCCGCAGGTTTGATCCCTGTGTGGGGAAGATCCCCTGGAGAAGGAAATGGCAACCCACTCCAGTATTCTTGCCTGGAGAATCCCATGGATGGAGGACCCTGGCGGGCTACAGTCCATGAGGTTGCAGCAGAGTTGAACTTAGCGACTAAAGAGCAACAGGAACACCATTACTTTGGGGGTGTTTTCTTCTCTGCAAATCTGGGTCTTTGCAGCCAGTTGCATAGTTGTTGATTTCTGTACTGCTCAGAGATACCTGGCTGAGATGGTGAGTGGGATTGGAATTCAACCTTGTTCCACTTATGGAGCCCCTCACCCCATCGCTCCAACCCCCCTTCCCCCACAGTGTGCTTGGCATGAGGCTGTATCCATGGGGGCTGCGGTCCTGTTTTCCCATTCATCCACCCGGTGTTAGTTGCTCAGTCGTGTCTGACTTTGCAGCCCCATGGGCTGTAGCCTGCCCGGCTCCTCTGTCCATGGGATTTTCCAGGTAAGAATACTGGAGTGGGTTGCCATTTCCTATCCAGGGGATCTTTCTGACCCAGGGATCGAAGCTGGGTCTCCGGCATTGCAGGCAGACTCTTTACCGTCTGAGACATCAGGGAAGCCCATCACCCACCCAGAAGGGGCACGTTTTTCTCACTTGGACAAAGACTCCCTGTTAGTGGCGGCTATGAGTATCATTCCCCACATCTTTCCCCATGAATTCCTCCCTCCCTCCCTTGTAAGACAGATCTCAAGCTTTGACCTCCACTGGGAAGTCTTTCTTGCCCTCGGTCTCTGAGACAGAGTGACTCTGAGTTACCACCTTATCCTCTGCATGTTTTTATGATGTCAGCTGTCCCAGTGAAGTGTAATTATGTGGACAGCTGTAAAACCACACGCCTGCCACAGAAGTCTGGCCTGTATCGGTCAAGTTCAGGGTGGTTCTTCTTTAATCTAAGGATGCCTTTGAAGAATACTGGAATAACAAGTAGTAAAGTCAGGTGAGTACCTCCTTTGTTTTACTTCAAGGTACCAAACAATTGGCTGCGTCAATCAGCCTGGGCATGGCTAGCTGAGATAACAAATTGGGGGCTTACAGTAAGAAAGTTCTATTTCTCATTCACACCGCATGTTCATCATGGAACCCAGGTGGATGGAGCAGTCACTGTTTGCAGCTCTGCTTGCCACTGTGGTGGAGGAAAAAAACTCTTGACAGTCTGGTACCAGTAATGAATTGCTTCTTCCTGGAATCAGTTTTGGAAGTGACATCATTTCTACTCCAACTTATTGGCCAGAATTAGTGTCATGGTCCCACCCAACCTCTAAAGGGACAAAAAGTGTAAGCCTACCATATTCCTGGAGGGCAGGAGAGCATGGAAACATTTGGCAAACAGCACTGATGACTCCAAGAGTCAACACTTTCCATAAAATTGACTGACTTTCTTATTTCTTAAATAGCCTTTTCTACCAGTTGTTTTGGCATTCAGAAAAATTCATTATCAACAGCAGGACATGGCAATAACAACTAAAGCTAAAACCCAAAGCACAGGTTTTTTTGGGAAAATGTTCAGTGACATCTCTGCTCATAAATAAGGATTCTTTGGGGGTATGTGTCTATTTTATTTTATAGTTCAGATTATATTGTAAAAAACAACAGAATGTAGTGGCCCAAGTTAAGTTTTAGATGAGATTCTTGGTGTCTTAGTCACACAAATAAATTGCCTAACCCATCCAATACAGCAAATGAGATAGGTAGTGGATGTGAAAACCTTCTGTAGATTGTAAAATGCTGAAATGTAAATTCTATTTAAAAACATATTGTTGTTAGCTCAACGGACTAGCCATCCCAAAGACCTTTATGTTCTATTAATAAGATCTTCTCCTGCCACGGGTATTTTTTTTTTCATTTCTTTTCTGTTGATTTTCATGGGCTTTTAAAATAAATCCTTAATAAGAACAGAACCACAGAAAACATTCTTTCAGTATGAATCAGCTATATATTCAAAACAAAACTTGAAAAACTCAGTTTTTCCAGGAACAAATTGCCCTGGGAATGACGCCACTGAATGAGATGTTAAGGAATATAAAAATGAATCGCAGATGAAGTCTATACAAGTGTCTCCTAAATACATGTAAAGTCCTCTTTCCCTCTTTAGCATATATTTTAAAAAGCCAGCCCCTCTCTGTATATACTGGTAGAAGATATACACATCCTTAACATTTTCCCCCAAATCTTTAACTCTTAAAAACAATAATTAAGGGATGAATTTCACATTAAAAAGAAATTTTAATTTCTCCCTTTAATTATAGTAAGTGCTCCCTTAGTGCATTTATATCATAGAAAGAACATGTTAGAGTTCAGAAATGTCAGTTCTATAAATTGAAATATATATGCAATGCCACCATTTGTCTCTGTTCCTTGTCTATATTTTACACATTTTTAAATGAATAGCTTTCTCTGTGTTTATAGCATAGACTCCTTTATCCTACAGTTTGTGGACAATTATAGATCTGTCTACTGATAGATCCTATCAGTTTTCTTTGTCTTGAATTCTGTGATGACACAGAACTTGTGCCTCCAGAATTTGTGACTACAGTCATGTGAAAATCCTGTTGAAATGAAAAATTATGTCTAATCTCCAATGAAAGAACTTAAGTGTAAAAGTGTGAATAAATCTCAGATAAAATGTCAAACGTTTAGATGCGAAAGGGTTTCTCCAAGAACATAGAAAAGTCAATATCCTACTCTTAATTTTTACATCAAAAAAAAATCTGCCCAGAGGATTATTTTCCAAACCAGACTTGATTTAACCACATCCTAAATATGGTTCAAATTCTAATAGTTCCACTAGCTTTAGAAAAGTCTGGAAAGATAGACAACAGTATTTCCAAAGTGTACTTAGTATTCTTTGAGTGATAGATGAGATCAGTATTAGAAGTGTATCCTTTTCCTTGGCAAGATGGCAGAGATGACATGATTACTTGCAGCATGCAGTTTTTGGATCAACATCTAGTCTTTACATTGCTTGAACTTTTCTCTGTAAAGGAGATTAAATAATGAAAAAGAATTGTCACAAGGTAAACAGGATCTTCTTAGTGATACCAACGTGGTAGGCTTTGCTATGGAAGTATAAAAATACTTTATTCTGAGAGTATTCCTCATGCATTGGGAGAAAAAAAGAACCACTATTATTGCACAACTGAAACAGCTTCAGGTAGGAACTGAACCAACTGTGAAAATGTTAGAAGGTCTAGAAACTACAGGGCAAATGCAGTCAGCCAGGGACGGTCAGATGTTGTTTGACTACTTGGCAGACAAGCATGGTTTTAGGCAAGAATATTTAGATACACTTTGTGTGCTAAGTCACTTCAGTTGTGTCTGACTCTTTGTGACCCTATGGACAGTAGCCCACCAGGCTCCTCTGTCCATGGGATTCTCCAGGCAAGAAAACTAGAGTGGGTTGCCATGCGCTTCTCCAGGGGATCTTCTTGACCCAGGGATTGAACCTGAGCCTCCTGCATTGCAGACAGATTCTTTACCATCAGAGCCACTAGGGAAGGTTTACAGGCACGCAAAATGCCAATATGAATGCAGAAATTACTCTGGAGCAGCAGAATATCTTTCCTTCTTTAGAGTGTTGGTTCCAGCAGTGGATAGAAATGCTTTGAGTTTAGAACTTATGGTTGCAGGAGGAAGGGAGGTAGGATGTGGGGAAGGGGTAGTCAGGAGTTTGGAATGGACGTGTACACTCTGCTATATTTAACATGGATAACAAACAAGGACTGACTGTATAGCAAGGGAATTCTGCTCAACGCTATGTGGCAGCCTGGACGGGAGGGAGTTTGGGAGAGAATGGATACATATATATGTATGGCTGAGTGCCTTTCCTATTCATCTGAAACAATCACAACATTGCCTATTAATCTGCTATACTCCAATAGAAAATAAAAAGTTTTTAAAAAAGAAATGCTTTGAGTTCACACTAGGAAACACTGACTTCTGAAATCTTAACGCAGAATTGGGATGCATCCATGGAAGACCTTACATGGGTCAAAGGGGCCATAGATAATAATTCCATGAGTCCCCCGCTTCAGTCTTTTCAGCCACGAACATGGCTTATTCTTTGGTCTCTGTTTTCTTCCATCACCCCAAAGGGTGTCGTGACATTATTGATCTCCTCCTTTACCAGCCACAGTTGTTCAGTCGCTCAGTTGTGTCCGCCTCTTTTTGACCCCAGGGACTGCAAAATGCCAGGTTTCCCTGTCCTTCACTGTCTCCTGGAGTTTGTTCAGATTCATGTCCATTAAGTCAATGATGCCATCCAACCATCTCATCCTCTGTCATCCCCTTCACCTCCTGCCTTCAATCTTTCCCAGCATCAAGGTCTTTTCTAATGAGTTGGCTCTTCCTATCAGGTGGTCAAAGTATTGGAGCTTCAAATTCTGGAGAATTTGAATAAAATTGGCTGGGTTTCATTAAAAAAAATTCACCCCTGGAACTCACCACGCTGATTGGACAGTTTGACCATCCTAGCAACCCAATCCTTCTGAATTTCCTGAGACATTCTTTTTTTTAATAGGTTCAGTTCCGTTCAGTCTCTCAGTCATGTCCGACTCTTTGCGACCCCATGAGTCGCAGCACGCCAGGCCTCCCTGTCCATCACCAACTTCCAGAGTTTACCCAAACTTATGTCCATTGAGTTGATGATGCCATCCAACCATCTCATCCTCTGTCGTTTTTACAGGTTACTTTTTAAAATTTTATTTTTATTTATTTATTTTTGGCTGTGCCGAGTCTTTGTTGCTGGGAGGGCTTTGTCTAGTTGTGGTGAGCAGGGGCTACTCTCTAGTTGTGGTGCACGAGTTTATCATTGCAATATTTTCTCTTGTGGCGCACAGGATCCAGGGTGTGAGGGCTTCAGTAGTTGTGTGAACTCAGTAGTTGCAGCTCCCGGGCTCCAGAGCATAGACTGAATAGTTGGGTCGTACAAGCTTAGTTGCTCCGAGGCATGTGGGATCTTCCAGGATCAGGGATCAAACCTGTATCTCCTGCACTGGCAGATGGATTCTTTACCTCTGAGCCACAGGGAAGCCTCCAGAGATATTCTTGAAGACTGTCCATGAAAGGCATCCTAATAATGTTTTAAGTAAAGGTGCATGTTTATGCCTTGGAAGTTCTTTGAGTAAGTTCCGATATATGTTAAAATGCAAATTTAATTATAACTAATCTATCTTTGAAGATAGATAGGCAAAGAAGATCTCCCACTGGAGGCCAGTTGTTTGAAACTGGTCTGAGCCATTTTGTTGGTGTTTAGTCACTAAGTCATGTCTGACTAGGACATTTTAAACAACTCCAAGAGAAAGTTTTTCTTTATTCAGATGTCAAGCATGACTTCTTAGAAGTTAATGATGTTCACTCCCATTCAATGTTAATTGAGAAGCCTTCCTTCATATGCATAATACAGAGGCTTCTGTATCAAGGAAGCAGAAAAAGATTTTCTAGTTTATTTCTCATGAATTATGTGCTTTTGAAATAGATGATTAGGCTTATTCTGAGGAAGAGGCTGCAGAAGTATCTTGTTTACTATCTGAGTTTGAAGGGAAAAAGAGACTTTCATTCTGCCACAAGTTAAGTTAGGTTTCACGTGGGACAACCCTATTGTCCCCATGTCTTCAGAGAGTTTCTGGGAAAAAGTAGATTTGGAACTGATTGTGGAAGGAGGAAAAGAAGGCTAGGAAGGCATGAATTTGACCAATATGAAGTAGATATAACCCCAAGAAAAAAGGGAGTGCTTGTTTAAAAGAAGAAAGAATAATGGGTATAGTGAATGAGGAAACTTCATCAGTGTTGTGGTGCTTGGGTTCCAGAGTACATGGGCTCAGTAGTTGCAGCTCGCAGGCTTAGTTGCTCCACAGCATGTGGGATCTTGTTCCAGACCTGACCACAGGCTAAAATAAGGCATAAGACCTTTTTAAAGAGCCGACTTAAGACTAAATACTAAAAAAAAAACTAAGATCATGGCATCCAGCATGGCATGGCAAATGGAAGGGGAAAAGGTGGAAATAGTGATAGATTTTTTCGTCTTGGGCTCCAAAATCATTGCAGATGGTGACTGCAGCCATGAAATCAGAAGATGATTACTTCTTGGCAGGAAAGCAATGACAAAACTAGACAGTGTATTGAAATGCAGAGGTATTACTCTGCCAGCAAAGTTCCATATAGTCAGGGCTATGGTCTTCCCAGTGGTCACGTATGGTTGTGAGAGCTGGACCATAAAGAAGGCAGAATGCCAAAGAATTGATGCCTTTGAACTGTGGTGCTGGAGGAGACTCCTGAAAGTCCGTTGGAGAGCAAGGAGATCAAACCAGTCAATCTTAAAGGAAATCAACCCTGGACATTCACTTGGAGGACTGATGTTGAAGCTGAAGTGCTAGGATTCTGGTCATCTGATGTGAACAGACAACTCATTGGAAAAGTCCCTGATGCTGGGAAAAGATCGAGGGCAGAAAGAGAAGAGGGCATCAGAGGATCAGATGGCTGAACGACATCACCAATGCAATGAAGATGAACTTGGGCAAACTCTGGGAGATGGTGAGGGACAGGGGGGCCTGGCGTGCTGCAGTCCATGGGGTTGCAGAGTTGGACATGACTGGGAGACTAAACAACAACAAGAAGAATTTTTAAGCTGATGAGGAGATCATAAAATTTAATGTGGAGGGAAACAAATCTCTGATGCTCTGGATCAGGGAAAAAAAATCATCAAGATGAAAGATATCAATTTTACCTGGCAAGGTATTTCATTAGTACCATGCTCTACTGAGCATATCAGTCATGCTCCACCAGGAAGGTGTTTTATAATGAATTTTTTCATTGATTCACTTTCTTTTGGTAAATAAATAAAATCAGAAGATGATCTAAAGTATTTAAGAGAATAGACAGCTTTCACATTCAGTAAATGAGTTTATTTATTTTGTTTATGAGCTTCCTCGATGGCTCAGCAGATAAAGAATCCCCCTGTAATGCAGGAGACACAGGAGATGTGGGTTTGGTCTCTGGGTCAGGAATATCCTCTGGAAGAAGAAATGAAAACCCACTCCAGCATTCTTGCGTGGGAAATCCCTTGGACAGAGAAGCCTGGTGGACCATAGTCCACGGAGTTGAAAAGAGTCGGACACGACTTAGCACACACACACATATTTTATTTATTTGGCTGAGACAGGTCTTAGTTGCAGCACACAGGACATTTGTTGTATCATGCAGGACCTTTCACTGTGGCTCACGGACTCTCTAGTTGTGGTGTCTGGGCTCTGGAGTGCACAGGCTCAGTAGCTGCAGCTCTCTGGCTTAGTTGCTCCTTGGCATGTGGGGATCTTAATTCCCCCACCAAGGATGGAAACTTTCTCCCATTCCCTGCATTGCAAGGTGGATTTCTAACCACTGGACCACCAGAGGAGTCTCAGTAAGTGTGTTTAGATCTTCAAATACTACTTATTGAATTGATTAATTGACTGCAACATGGTAATCATGGGCTTTCCAGATGGTGCTAGTGGTAAAGAATCCGCCTGCCAATGCAGGAGACACAAGAGATGTGGGTTCAATTCCCAATCCAGGAAGATCCCCTGGAGGAAGAAATGGCAACCCACTCCAGGATGCTTGCCTGGGAAATACCATGGACAGAGGAGCCTGGCAGGCTACAGTCCATGGGGCCGCAAAGAGTTGGACATGACTGAGCAACTAAGAACACAAGCTAACCATAAATAGTTTTATCTGTTCTTTTAAGTGGTTCCTCATGGATCCCAACTCAGAAGATGATTGGGGTGTTTAGTGTTATGTGAATTGCTGCATAAACTCAAAAGAATTGATGTTTTCATATTCTATAGTTTTCATAAAATTATATTTTCCTGGATTCATCTTTCTGGAGTTGGTCACTCATGGGGCATGCTATTGTTCCCTAGCTGCCCGGAGCATAATTCCCTGCCCACAGTGTCTCACTGAGGGAGCAGACATATGCAGTCAAGTCTGTACCACATGACCACTGCCAAACACAGCCGAATACACCAGTGGTGAGTACCGGGCCCAAGGGCAGCCAATCCACAGGGTGATTACAAGTTAGCAGGTGGACCACTGCAAAAGAGCGCCCAATCAGAGACACTGGCGATCAGCTGGACCAATCAGAGTCTCTCTCAGGAATCTGAATGAGGTCATACAGGGAGAAAATGAGTCAGCTGGTAGTAGGTGGATGGATAAGTAAAAATACCACAAAAGGAAATAGTGAGGGAAGTGTCAAAGAGTTAGGAGAGGAGTGGTTGTGGGACTGGGACAGGAGAAAACAGGGTCCCCTCAATACCTGCCAGTATTCCATCTCTATGAAGCTGGCTGAGTGACTGTAGAGGGTTCCCAGAGAGGATTTTCTCTCTTTCCTGAAACGTGTAACCTTACAATTCCATTCCTCAGATAGCCTGAAGAAGACACTTTGCAGCCTTACAACCCCCCAAAGCTAACTAACACATGGTCCAAAGTTTGATCAAATAAAATGAGGATAAGCCTCAGAGGCAATTTGGTACGAAGAGGTTCAATTTTACCTTTACTAATTTTAGGGAAAACATGTTGGGAAACAGCATTAGCCATCCTATATGTCTTTAATGGGTTTACTGAAATTTATCAGCTGACTCAAACACCTCTTACCCTTGAAACTAAACGAAACAAAATTGTGTTGAAGGTGTTGTTGTTATCATTTTTTGGATAAAAACTAGGAGGATGGGTGACAATGCTGCAATCCTTTATAAGCATCAACTCAGTGGCTCTTACCTGGCTGTTACTGGTTCATCAAAGCAGGTCACTGATCTCAGTCATGTCTACGCCATACTTGCTGTCGTGGGAGTTCTTATGCTGTGGGAGAAACCTGCTGGATTGCAAGCCCATGAAATGTACAATTGTGGAGATCCTGAGGGTTCTGCTGTGACATTTATTGCAAATTCTGGGTCAATCATATTGAGGGGCCCCTTTTGAAAAAACGGCTAGAGGAGTAATCCAATAGTAAGTTGCTGCTGCCATCTGTACTTTGTCACGTTAGCATGACCCTAAGTTCATCAAACTGAGGTCTTTTGGTCTCATTAGTAAGAGGTGCCAACTTGTCCTAGCATTGCTGGGGAAGAGAATCTTTCAGTTACATGAATGAAGAAAGAGACACATAGTCACGGTAGGGTGGCCAGAAAGATTGTAATTATGCTTGAAGGGCAGGGTCCTGATGAAGGGCCCCAGATGGATGGAGAGGAGCAGGAGGCAGGGAAGGAAGGATGCTTTGTTGGCAGAAAGGCTTCCCACTTGCCCATCGGGGTGACAGGATGATCTTCTGGGTTTTCACGACTCATGTTTTCTGTGGACTTTCTAATTCTGCATCTTGCTGGGGGCTTCCTTTAGCCCATGGAATGAGATATTTCTGTGTGGCATCAACAATCTGCAACAGAAGAAATGCCATCAATAGCTTTCTCAGCCAACAGGGATGATACTCTGCAAAACTATGCCCGAAATATTATCATTTCACCATCATTTAATCCTTTGTTAATGAAACAAAAAAGAAAAAAAAAATGTTGAGTCTACCCACATCATTTTTGCTCTTAGCCATTAATAAGAATCTGTTTGCAAAATTACTGGAAGTTAAAAGTAACCCAAGAAGTTCTTGGCGGGGATAGTGAAGATTTTCTCATCATGTAAATACCCTCTGGAGGCTTAATTACAGCAAATGATATAGCTATGTCCTGGCCTATGTGTCATTCCAGGAAAAGGCAACGTCAGATAACAGACCAAAGGGATTAACCTAGTTATGGTTGCCTAGTACAGTTCATTGAACGAGCAGTCTGGGCATGGCTTTCTCTCTTGGATTTTAGTGACTTCTGACCCCATAATACAAGTGTGTCCCAAAGTGGTATTTTTGGCTGTTTGGCTTTGTTTGTCTTCTAGCCATCATGGCACAAATATAAGTTAACTCTGGTTCTACTCAGCAGTGTCCCTATTTTTGCAGGCATAAAATGGGTGCACCCATCTGGGCGTCCAGGTGATGCTGACACACCCAGCCCAGTTCTTGGGGCGGCCCAGACAGTGACTCAGAGAGGCAGCCAGCATGGTCCAGGAGATGCATTTAGACAACTGATGCTAAAAACAGTTCCTACTCTCATGCATATTTCTAACCTCCCTCCCCCTTGTCCCCAAGGCGAATAGTGAGCTTGCTCCTCTTCACTCTCCCATGAACCTTTCAAGCTGCCATTTCTTTCAGGGACATTCACCTGCATCAGAATTTATTGCCAATGGCAGTGGCAGTGGCAGTGGGGAATGGTTTGGGAAGAAGCAAAAGGCAGGATTTAGCTTCATTGTGCTGCCCTGATGTGGATTCAGTCTGGATGGCTCAGGCTCTGCATGTCTGGAGGAATGACCCTGCCCTGTCTATCTTCTATTGAGTCTGGAAAGCCATTGGAGAGGAAGCCTGATAGCTCGCCTGAGGAAGTGGGCTTCCTCCGTCCTTCCCTGGAGAATGCAGATGAGCACATTTACCTGCAGCTGATTGGGGGCTACCATACGCAGTTAATGCTACATCCTCCTCAGCGCCATCACTGTCTCGGGCTGCAAGCCAAAGGGGGGGAAGGTCTGGGTTAGTGTCAGAGGTTCACCTGGAAACAGCACCTTAGGAGGGTGGGGCTCAGTGGCTTGCAAAGAGGTTCCTTCCTTTAAAAATAAATTCTCCACTGAGGCTACTTTTTTTTTTTTTTTTTTAATTTGTGATTTAAAAAAGAGCATTGTTAAAGCTTCAGAGGAAGGTTGCATACAGATCACAATTGTGTACGCAGGAGAAGTACCTCTGTGCTTAGTAACTGAAGGGGCTGAAGCCTCATCGTCACTTTCATGAGCAAAAGTTGGTATTTGCAGGAAGGAAAATAATCTGAAGGGCTTGTGTTGGCAAGAACGTTTTTCTCCTGTTTTCCATCATTTGCTATTCATTGACTCGGTTTTTACATTGCATAGCCTCATTGTTTCTGTCTTAATACCTTCCAAAAAAAATCATACTAGATTTGTCTGTAGATATTTAAACAAGGGATAGAAAAAAATACCCACAATAATGTGATTCATTAAAATGCACATGGGTCTTGGTTTTAGCGAACTTGATAAAACAATATTCTAAGTAATCTAAAACAGATAAAGTAGGCACTACTAGAATAGCAGCTTTCCTTTCATAAAAAAAGGTTCATGTCTGATATTCTAGATTTTTATTGCTTTTATTTATTTATTTTTTGCCACATCCTGAGGCATGTGGGATCTTAGTTCCCTGACCAGGGATTGAACCCCCACTACCTGCAATGGAAGCATGGAGTCTTAACCACTGGACCACCAGGGAAGTCCCCCTGATGGTTTAGGATCTTTGCAAATGATATCACACTAAAAATTCTCAGTTAAAAGAGCAATTGATTTTAAAAATTCAGTCGATATGCAGTTTTTCAGGAACATGTTTATATCACAGGGCACAGACTATTTATACCCATTTGCTTGGTGTTTTGTAGTAATATGCCTGATTGGATTTTTATTCTTCATCTAGATGTTTTTATATCTTTGAACTAAGTCCATATATCACTTTAGAGAGAATCTTTAAAGACTAATCATTTGAAAGACTTCCAGGGAAATGAAATCCTTAATCCCCTTTGCTGATTTACTTCAGTGTACCAACTCTTTGCATTTAATCTGAATGCTTTGCGCTTCCATTTGAGTCTATTTCTACCATTCATCTTTAACTGGAGACAGGAAACAGGACGGCAGCCTCTTGGGGAGAAGTCATCATGTGTGTGAAATTCCCTGCTAATCCCCTCTTGTTTTACTCTTCTTTTAACTGATTAATTCTGGTCTCAGAACCCAGTGGTAAATCAAATAATTATGTGACTGCAATCACAGCTATAAATCAGAAGACACACATGACAAATGCATGCCTCACAGACTGGAACAAAATGTGTTTTGGTACAGAATTTAGAGAGAACCTGAATGTTGGTGAGAAAGGCACCTAAAGCTCAAGAACTACCATCTCCCTTTCATTTTCTTCACCTTCCCACGTAGGTCTATTGTTCTAACCCCTTCATCATCTTGGAGGTTTTCCACCAAGTCTCTCCAGATCCCCACACTTCTCCTCAGTGGGTCCCAGAGCTGGAATGGGTATTCTTGTCAGGGACTGACCGACGCTGAGAACAAAGGCCTGACTGTTCTTGCTGACCGCACATCTGTCCACACAGCACTGCTCTTGTTTCCTGAGCCGACAAAACCAAACACAGCTGTGAGCTGCTTTCCCACCGCCAGCTCTTGACCCACAGCAACACTTAGAATTTTTTACATTATTGTTATTACATTGTCCTGCTCTGGGTCTTATCTATTTTGCATCTCTTTGTATGTTTTTTCTGAGCTAGGTGTCATTTCATACATTTTCCTGAGTTTGAATCATTCTTCTAATTTTTGACATCTGTATTTTTTTCCAGGTGACCTACATCCTGATTCCCTTCTCTAAGCTTAAGTTTCTGGTTATTCCGCCCAGTTTTGGAGAGCAATCTACATGTTCTTTTCTACACCATTGATTTTTCTTCCCACAAAATATCAAATTACATTGACAATGACTATCTCTGGCAGAAATGAATTTTCTACCAATGCTCTAGTAATAAGGATAGTTATAAGGAAACATTGTGCTTTTGAAAGCTCTTGTTTTTCCATAGGACATTTCTTAGAACACTTTAAATACCTGCCTAATCTTTGGGGGGTATGGAAAATTGATCGCTACAGGTCCCAATGTATTTTGGGTATTATGAAACACCAAGAACTCTCTTTCTCTCTGATTTTGTTTCCTAGAGACATATGACAGCAAACAAAGCAGACACAGAAGTTTTATCTTATTTTTTGGTGAGAACTATGAGAAGTCGTTTCAAGAAAGATTGACTCTGCAACTTTGCCATGAACCTCACATCATCAAAAGTAATGAGAAACTCATATAGGAAGGATGTATAGTCTCAATTTCCGATTCATGGTCAACTGAAGTGAACAGAATTAATGGATGCAGCTATCTGAACAGGAATTAATTTGAATGTGTAATTAGCCATAGATTACAGCTCAAAAAGTGTATGACTTGACAGGAAAGCTTCTATTAATTTTTTTGAGCCTGGTGAATATAATGTGCGCTATGCAATACATAAAATAACATCATCTTTGCACATTAGAAATACATTGTGAAAAATCAGATGCCTATTAAGACACAGAAATGGATGTAAAACTGTGATATTTGGTTATGAATAATGGGCCAGATGTTTCAGAAAGGAATTAATGAGTTTTGATGTCTTTCCAGATCACTGATATTAGCCATTTATTCCCCCAGGTTATTGGAGTCCAAGTCTCCTTATTATCATGGATAATACATTTTATTCTTTAACAATGTATAGTCAGGTGACTTGGTCTTACATAAGGATTCAAATCTGACCCAGAAATTATTATGAAAATGTCACATAAGCAAGTTCTTGATTTCTATTAATGATTACACATCTGAGCTTCTGCTCAGAATTCTCACTTAATGGCGCTTCCTGTCACTTTTTGTAAACCTTGAAGGCTCTCAAGAAGTGAATGGTTTGCAAAGTAGACATCAGAAGTTATTGGGCTTTGTGACTCTAATGAGATGATGAGTCGTACGAATCAGTCTATTATGATGTTTGGGGAAGTTAATTTTGAGACTTAAATTTTAAAAATGTCAGTCACTGCTGCCAGGGGTGACTTTTGCACTTGATGGCCAAAATATTTGGACTTAGCACGCTGTGTCATGCAAGGGCACGACCAAAGCCTAATTTGGGGCTGGTAAACTCATTTTATAGTGGGTGCCTTTCTTTATCCAGTAAGAATACTCAGAGCCACACCCTCTTTATTTAGAACCTCTGAGTCATTTCTGTCTTGGCCTCTCCTCATGAATCTCTGTATTCTGGATGAGCTGATTTTTCAGAAAAGTTTAACCTTGCCTCTGTCTGCCTCTCTAGGCTTGAGCCATTTAGTCACCTCCCTAGGTCTTCCCTGGTGGTCCAGTCAGTAAAGAGTCTGCCTGCAATGCGGAAGACCTGGGTTCAATCCCTGGGTTGGGAAGATCCTGTGGAGGAGGAAATGGCAACCCACTCCAGTATTCTTGCCTGGAGAATCCCATCGACAGAGGAGCCTGCTGGGCTACAGCCCATGCGGTCGCAAAGAATCAGACACGACTGAGTGACTAACGCTAGATCCTGACCATTCCCTTTTTGTTCCTTCCTGCGTTATCCTCTGGCCCTGTTTTTCCTCCTGCTTTGCTCACAGGAGAGCCTCCCCAAGTTCCCCAGAGAGTACCTCTTGAGATCTCCTGAGTCTCTGCTCTGAAGCTGCGTTCGTAAGTCGGGAGCGGGCAGGCATTGCTTGGCAGGGGGCAATCCTGCTGACATGATCGGTAGAGAATGCACAGCTCTGGGACGATGTACAGCAGCAGGAAAACCCATGCGTTGGTGACCAGGGCGATGCAGATGACGGGGTCGTCCCACTGGGGCTGCCGTTGGAGCTGTGTGTTGCCCCTCATGAGCATGGAGATCCACACCACCCAGATGATGATGGAGACGAGCACGGTGACAAAGATGAACCTGCCGTGCTGCTTCCAGTTCTCACAAGGGCCGCAGAAGGTGGTCTTGGACACAAAGAATGTGAGGGCCATCAGGAAGAGGACGTAGATCAGGAGGACCACGAAGTCCACGTTGAGCTGATAGGGTGTCATGTGCACAAACATGCCACCCCTGGTCATGATGAGAGTCACGTACTCAATGGCGATGATGGTCTGCAACAGGCTGACCCCAATAGCAATGCACAGAATTGTCGTCCAAGAGAAGGAGACTCGACCCCGGACCAGCTTCACCAGGTTGGAGGCGTGAGCCAAGAGGCACGAGAAGCAGAGAGCAAAGAGGACCCCAAAGAGAAAGTAGCGGATGGGGGCAGTCTGCTGATTGAGCTGGATGATGAAGGCAAAAGCAAGGCCAAAGAGCCCCAGCACACCCAGGAGGAAGAGGAACTGGGTGGGGAGGACATTCCAGTGGGCGCAGTCTTGGACCCTTCTCATGAGGAAGAGAAACGCCAGGAGCAGCAGAACTGTGACCACTATGCCAACTGCTGCCAGGGACTCCAGAACGATGCCCCATGCTCCCTCGGTGTCACAGAGGAAGTAATAGTCCCCAGTGGACTCCTTGCAGTCCTCATACATGGTGACTTCTTGGTACCTCACTAGAACAATCTTCTGTTCCCTGCAAAAAAAAAAAACCAAGATGAAACAAACACGACTTTACCTTCACCGACAAGAACGTCTGCTGGGTAGTCCTGGACAGGACACTATAATATCTCTGATTCCCAGATGAAGATGCCTGGACACATTGAATGAAATAGCTCAGAACTATCCACCCCTCAAAACTATCCTAGCTCCATCCTGCTAGGAAAGGAGAACCATCTTCATTTGAGGCCTCTGGATCATTCATGAATTTCATGTCATAATTTCCACCAAGGCTTTTTGAAGCCTAAGGCAGAATTTTTTTCATAAAGATGGGGTGTGTGACAACGTCTGCATGATTGCTGGACTCCGGTTATAGCAGGCTCCAGAAAAAGGGTTGCCAACATTAATGGACCATTTGATCATTCAAGACATGAGGTGCTGCTCAAAGGAGACAGGCTCTTCCCAGTCATTTTAATGACTGTTCCTTCTTTTAATTCAAGTCAATCCAACACATTATGCTTAAATACCCACTGTTCATTTGTCAAAAAATTTTACAAAGTGGTCTCTGCCCTCAATTAATTTTTTGGAGAGTGTAGCACCAAACTGTCTTGAGTAGGGTTGTCTAGAAAAAAATCACACATATTCATTTGGAAACAAGTACCTAGCAGCTGAATACCCCCAATTCCACTCCCCTCTGGCTATTCCCAAGCCAGCTGGCTTGAGTGACCCAGGCTGATAGCTGAGGGCATGGTCCCTTCATTCCCACTTACCTCCTCTGTGTCCACGCTGGAGGCTGAGGCTGTAGTAGCTGCGAGGTTGTAACTGCCAATGAGTAAGAAAGAGACAACCTCAGTGTCTTTAATCTCTCCCCAAATGGGCGGAAGGATGGAGGCACCCACTGGGGTTCCTACAGCGCCTATAAAAAGAACCGGAAGGTCAGAAAGACACACCTATTCAAGTTTCCCAGCAGCCTGTCTACAGAGATTTCTTTGGTGAGAACAACTGTTTCTCATTTTACTGCTAACCAGAGGCACCTTGACCTTAGGGAGGTCCTGAAGGGGGGTGTGGCTTTAGGAAAGACCACCTCTTCCCCACAGGCGCCGATGTGATGGGGGGCTGCAAAAGGCCTTCCCTTGGCCACATGAGGACATGTCATTCTTCTTCTGACCTACTCCCTACAAAGAGCTTCTCAAGTGGCTTGGTGGTAAAGAATCTGCCCGCAATGCAGGAGACTCGGGTTCTATCCCTGGGTCAGGAAGATCCCCTGGAAAAGGAAATGGTAACCCACTCCAGTGTTCTTGCTTGGAAAGTTCCATGGACAGAGGAGACTGGCGGGATACAGTTCATGAGGTTGTAAGAGTTGGACATGACTTAGTGACTAAACCACCACCACCACTCCCTACAAAGCCATCTCCAGAGTCTTTCCCACATCTTGATTTTGATCTTAAGATCCAAAGGAGCATCCTTTCCAAACGAATCAAAGGTTGACTGAGCCATAAAGGATTAGAAGGATCATGCACATTAAAAGGTCCACTGGTTGCCATCTCTGTGACTTCAGGGAAATTTGACTTTTCTACTCTGCCACTTTCCTCTCCTTTGGAGGTCCTTCCTCAAGCTTTGGCTGCCCATAAGGTGGGGGCTCTACCTGGACCAGCTCTTCCAGGATTGCCAAGGCCTTTGGTATAACTTCCCTCTCTCCTTGCTCCCCTCACCCTTATCAAAATGCACTCTTATTGGGTCTCATTCCATTGAGGCTTTCCCAGGGCCCAAGACAGAAGAATGTGCAATTAACAGTTCCAGCTCATATTGGTATAACATATTCTTTTTCTCTTGTGGTGATGTATAATACAGAACACAGGACAGGGTCCTGTTTTTATTTTAAAATTTTATTTAAATTATTTTAAAAATTTTAATTTAACTTGATCAAAAAAGTTTTATTGGGATATAGTTGATTTACAATGTTGGTTTTATGTGTATAGCAAAGTGAATCAATTATCCATACACCTACATCTTCTCTTTCTTTGGATTCTTTTCCTGTATAGGCCATTATAGAGTATTGAGTAGAGTTCCCTGTACTGTACAGTAGGTTCCTACTACTTAGCTATAATTAATTTCTAAAAATTGAAAATATTGTTGATTTACAATGTTGTATTATTTCATGTCTGAACCACTTGACTGTGTGTATATATATTATTTTTCATATTCTTTTCCATTATGGTTTATCATGGGTTATTGAATATATGGATATTTGCTTCTAAAATATTATTTACTTATTTATTTTTTGGCATGTGGTGTCTTAGTTCCTTGGCCAGGAATTAAACCTGCACCCCTGTAGTGGAAGCATGGAGTATTAACTGGTGAACCACCAGGGAAGCTCCAACAGAGGACTTCTAAAGACCCTAATCAGTACTTTTTAGTGTGGTTTCAAGTCTCCCCATGATCCGGCCCCTCCTCCCACCATCCAACCAGATTTCTTTCTCCTCTCCAGGCCTTGTTTTTCTTTCAGGTCAGTTTTCTCCCTCCCATCTGCTCACCTTTTCTTAGAGGTTGTCCCTGTCCTGAACTGCCTTTTATTCTATTCCCATTTAT
This sequence comes from Dama dama, assembly GCF_033118175.1. NCBI lineage: Eukaryota > Metazoa > Chordata > Mammalia > Artiodactyla > Cervidae > Dama > Dama dama. Next base: position 23,062,283 of record NC_083702.1, read on the forward strand.
CCTCTGTGCTCGATTCCCATTGATCCTGCTTCTTACCCAAGTACTTTCTCTGCCTCGATGATCTAGTTCATCTTATCTCCTCTGTGAGTGTTCCTTCCTGCCCTCATCACTCTGGCCTTCACTGATCACTCCCTCAGGAAACTTCACAGTCTGTACTGTCCAAAGTCATGGAAATAATATTTTCTGCCCATTTTATTTGTATTAATCAATTTATGAAAAACTATAAGAAATAAAATGAATTTAAATAATGAATAATAATAAAACAGAAACAGACTCACAGACTTAGTGAAGGAACTTATGGTTACCAGCGGAGAAGGATGAAGGGAAGGGATAATCAGGGAATTTGGGATCGATATGTGCACACTGCTATATTTAAAATGGATAACCAACAAAGTCCTACTGTATAGCACAGGGAACTCTGCTCAATGCTATATGGCAGCCTGGAATGAAGGGGAATTTGGTGAGAATGGATACATGTATAGTGTGGTTTCAAGTCTCCTGTGATCTGGGCCATGTAGGACTGGGTCCCTTTGCATTCCACCTGAAACTATCACAATATTGTTAATCGGCTATACCCTGATAACAAAATAAAAAGTTAAAAAATAATAAATAATAATAAAAACAATTGTTGATCAGTTACTAAGTCATGTCTGACTCTGCGATCCCATGGACTGCAGCATGCCAGGCTTCCCTGTCCTTCACTGTCTCCTGGAGTTTGTTCAAACTCATGTCTGTTGAGTTGGTGATGCCATCCAACCATCTCATCCTCTATCGTCCCCTTTTCCGGCCCTCAATCTTTCCCAACGTCAGGGTCTTTTCCAATAAAAATAATTTATTAATTTCTTTTATTTGTAATTCATCCCTTTGGTTAGATTTATAGCTGCTTGGGGGTTAGGCTCCACATTTTATGTCCTCATAGCACCTGGCCCTGCAGGAAGCACCTCCTAGGTGATGGATGAACTGATTAATGGAAGGTTCTAAGGATAGAATTCCAGGCTGCATGAAGTTACTTTTTAGCAATGTGCTTTTCCAACACTTGCTTTTAAATGGAAGCCACCTGAGATAAGAATCTTAACAAACTCTGGACAAATTCATTCTGAAGTGGTATTCTATCATCTAGAATCTCCTTAACTTTAAAAAGCCATGGGGTTTTTTTTGTTTGTTTTTTTTTTTCCTTTGAGAGAAGACTATTTTAGAGAGAAGCATCCTCTTTACTCGCTTTGGGCACAATCACGGTCTGTCTGAAGCTGTAAAAGCTTATCTATAAAGTTTACACTAAGGGTAAAGGGATTTTCCAGATGCTGAAATACATCTGGGAGGATTCACCCAAAGACACGTGTGAATGGTGAAGTTGCTGTTAGGCCAGCAGGCGAGGACTTCCCATTGAATTCTTCCAAGATGACCATTTTGGTGACCTTTGGAGGAGAGACAGAGAAGGTCAACCCCTCTGGCTTTAGTCATGGGCATTCCTCACTGTTGTGAGGTTAGAGTTCCTGGCATACTTGTCTTCTAAGGAGATTCCTCCTGACCCCCTGATGGCTTGAGGCAGGTGAATTAATGGGTTAAAGACCACAAAGCCCTTTGAACACCTCAGATAAAAGAACTGTCTCAGGTACTAATTATTGTTATTTTAAAATCTAGGGTAATAGAGTTAGCCCATCTTCTCTAGGCCCTAAGGAAAGAGGGCTCCCTTTGCCTACACACATTCAAATTACTCACATCTCTTTCCTTTTGTCTTTCATGCTGTGACAACATCACACCAAACAGCTCAGGCTTTGATGAATCAATGCATATTGATTACAACAAGTCCATTAAAAATGGAGATAAAACTGTCAAGAGGCCAAACGCCTTTTGCCAAACATCTTTTTGTGTTGTTTCCTTCTCCTAGAAACAGAGCTGGAGGGAATGTTAGAGGTGAACTAATCTAACCCTTTCATTAATAATAATAAGGAAGCCGCCATGATAATAGGAGGAATTTAACAACAGGGAGGCGGAGGCCCAGAGAGATCCCACGAGGTGGGATGTTAGGGGAGACAGCCAGCATTGTCTGACTCCTGGTCCCATTCGTGCTGCGGTACCAGGTTACTTTCCTGATATGTTTCATATTGTGAGGACCAGCCCTAAGAGGAATAAGCCCTTAGATGTGGCACATGGGTCAGGATCAGAAAGAAAGATAAATGTTCATTAGGAGAGTGCATTATATACCCTTTATCCTAAAACAACTGTCATTGTTGTTCAGTTGCTCAGTCGTGTCCAACTCTTTGCGACCCCATGAACTGCAACATACCAGCCTTCTCTGTTCTTCACTATCTCCTGGAGTTTGCTCAAACTTATGTCCATTGAGTTGGTGATGCCATTCCACCATCTCATCCTCTGTCATCCCCTTCTCCTCCTGCCTTCAATCTTTCCCAACATCAGGACCTTTTCCAATGAGTCAGCTTTTTGCATCAAGAGGCTAAAATATTGGAGCTTCAGCTGTCATGGTAAACATGTGAGGACCAGCTGTATGAGATGGGTTGATCTGGCTGGGAGGAACATCACTGATTCTTTTGCTCACTGGCCTTTCCAGATCTGGCTTCATGGGATTGCCGCCAGTGTAGCTGTTTAGGGCCCAAAACACAGAGGGCTCCTATGCTAGAGTCTAATGTCCCGCCATCACCATCTTGAAATTCTTAATAATTTAATCTTGAATTTGTGTTTTATTTATTTATTTTTAATGAAAAAGCCATTGGCTTTAAAAATTTTTTTTAAAGAAATTTATTTATTGCATTCGAGATTTTAAGTCCCTGATATGGGCTTGAACTGGTGTCTCCTGCAGTGGAAAGGTGGAGTCTTAACCCTTGAACCACCAGGGAAGTCCCTGAATTTATGAGTGAAGTCAGATGGGACTTGGAGCCTAGGCTCATGCATGATCCTGCCTCCCATCTCTTTTGTGTCTCGTCACCTGCCTGTCTCCCTGGGACAGGTTCTTGGCCACCCTCTCTCTGCCACCCCTTGGGGCCCCAGGGGCTCTGGTTTCCCCATTTCTGCCCCTGTCCCTAGACTCCCTCCACACTCCACCTGGGCTCACCTGTCTGACATGGATTGGGGTGATAGGCCCTTGTAAAGAGGGGATTGATTTATGTCCAGGCAGGATACTACATTTTCATTTTGCACTGGGTCATGCAAATTATGCTTTTGAACTGTGGTGTTGGAGAAGACTCTTGAGAGTCACTTGGACTGCAGGGAGGTCAAACCAGTCCATCCTAAAGGAAATCAGTCCTGAATATTCATTGCAAGGACTGATGCTGAAGCTGAAACTTCAGTACCTTGGCCACCTGATGCAAAGAACTGACTCATTGGAAAAGACCCTGATGCTGGGAAAGATTGAAAGCAGGAGGAGAAGGGAATGACAGAGGATGAGATGGTTGGATGGCATCACTGACTCGATGGACATGAGTTTGAACAGGCTCCGGTAGTTGGTGATGGACAGGGAAGCCTGGCTTACTAGAGTCCATGGGGTCGAAAAGAGTCAGACACAACTGAGGAGCTGAACTGACTGATGCAAATTATGTAACTAGCCCTGGTCATCTCCTTCAATTTTCTGGCATATGATGGCTAACTTGATCAAATTCCTTTCAGGATGTTAATACTGTAGAGTTTAATTGTATATTATAATATGAAGTTATTAATAGTTGTGAAGAACTGCAGTGTTTTATTTGGGTCAGGAAACTGTGAAAACTCTAAACCAAGCCTTATTTAATTAATAGAGTATTTGGGGGGAGGGAGGTTATCTGACATTTTTCTCCAGTTTTTGCCTATTATAACATTTTAATTGAACTAATATGTTGTTGTTGAGTCACTAAGTCGTGTCCAACTCTTCGTGACCCCATGGACTGTAGCCCACCAGGCTCCTCTGTCCATGGAATTTCCCAGGCAACAATACTATAGTGGGTTGCTGTTTTCTTCCCCAGGGGATCTTCCTGACCCAGGGATCGAATCTGGGTCTCCTGCATTGGCAGGCGGATTCTTTACCACCAAGCCACAAGGGAAGCCCTAACTAATATACATTGCTATTATATTGGGTTGTTTTATCATTATTAGAAGAAAGCAGATGATGGGAAAAATATAGAGGTATATTAAAGTTCAATTTCTGGATCTGGAAGTGTAAACATGACAATACTGAGAAAAATGTTGATTAATAAAAATTTTTATCTTATTTGAGCTGTATTCTGAAAAGGAAGAAGTAGAAGCAAGGTCTTATTATGAAAATTATTTAAATGTGATTTTAAAAATATGCAAAACAACAGAAGTGAGACTCAACATATAATTTATAATGAAATTTTTATAAAAGAAAACTTAAAATCTTCAAAATTAAAAACATATCCAGGGAAACAACATGGTATCCTGTCAATAAATCCTATACATATTTCCAAAGGTAAAATATATGAATTTATCAATGATTTCTAAGTTATCATCTACTATTAATGAAAGAAGCTTCTAATCATCTATTTAGCAATATACTCTGTGTGTGTGTGTGTGTGTGTGTGTGTGTGTGTGTGTGTGTATGTTCAGTGGCTAATTTGGGTCCTACTCTTTGCAGACTCTATGGACTATAGCCCCCAGGCTCTTCTGTCCATGGGGTTCTCCAGGCAAGAATATTGGAATGGATTGCCATTTCCTTCTCCAGGAGATCTTCCCAACCCAGGGATCGAACTCGGTTCTCCTGCACTGCAGGCAGATTCTTTACCAACTGAGCTACCAGGGCAGCCCCATGGAATAGTACATATGATTTTTGAGGATAAAATGATAAATCAGCTAACAGTGAAAAATTATACCTCTTAGTATCCCATAATAGTTCATCAAATCTGTATTACTACAGAACATAGGGAAGCAATGGTTTTACGAAATTACAGTGTGATGTAGAGTCTATGATTCAGCTTGATGAGATCCACTTTTGATGAGATTAGAAATGAGTAGAAAAAACAATTTTTATAGAGGATTTCTTGTGCTGTTTAATTTCACTCACACTGGATTAGGTATGATCTCTGAGTTGGAAAAATAGATTGTTAATTCAACTGTTTAAACTAGAAAAACTGTAAAGGATTTATAAACTTAGACAACAAATGTGACCAAAAATATGGCAGAGTTATAAAAAATGGTTAAAAATGACTAACAACCCTGGTTTATTCATCATGAAGCTTTGTAACCTAAAGATATTTCACTTGAACCTCCTGGATTTCTTGAAATCAAATGAACTGCCAGTGAGCAAAACTTTTAGACATATGTTGTTCACATGTTGGAACTGACTATATCCACTTACTGTGAACGGTGGAATTCCTGGTTGCCAGAAGGTACGATACTAAGCTGAGCATAATACACAAACTCAGAAATAAGATGTCGACTTCTTGAGTTGAAAAACTATCTCATTTGGCCAATATTTGACATGATATTTGGATAATAAAAGTGTGCTTTTAACTGCTTGTTTGAACATTCTTGAGTACAATATTGGAAGAAAACCATGGTATATTTTAACATGTCAAACACGTTTGAAGATTCCAAGAAATGTGGCAGTTTTAGAAGAGGGCTGTAATTCATCAAGAGATGGGGTTGAATTCCCCTCCACTTGAAGCTCTGGCTGGCCTTAGTGATTCTCTTGTAACCAGTAAAATGGGGTGGAGGTGATGATATGCAATTTCTGCCAAGGCTAGGTCAAAATGTGCCTTCCAGCTTCAGTTTTGGTCCCTCGGAATACTCTGGATTATTTCTCCTGAGACACAGCTTCCTTGTTCTGAGAAGCCAAGCCATACAAGAGACTACAACGTAGGTTCTCTGGTCAACATCACCAGCTGACCCCGGTCTCCCAGCAATCATGGCCAAAGGACTAGACATGGGAATGGAAGTCAGCTGGGAAATGGATTCTCTTGTTTCAGTAGTTCAATCAAATCTTCGCCGAACAGAATTTGTGTATTTGTCAAATGCAAGACATACTTGCTTTGCTCTGAGTTTTCTACAAGTTCAAGTTTATTTCTAAAGAGTTCTAAAATAGCCTAGTTGAAGCCAAAGGCACACATCCCTGTAGGCTCAGGTATTCCCAGAGGCACCAGCATTCCATCAAAAAGGATGCTCATTCCAAAGTTTTTAAATTTTCTGTATAAATGGAGTAATGCTAGCTGATGCATATTTTCAACATGATTGTAATACGTAGAATGGAATGTTATAAAGTCAGTTTGAATGAAATAAAGTTAGAGATATGCATTTTTACATCTTGCTTTTCTCTCAAGGTCACAATCATTACTTTTTAGAGGAAAATATGAAGCTTGAAGGAAAAATGTGAATAAAAGATACTTGCTTTTCAAAACTGTGAATCAATAATTGAACAAGGAAGAGAATAAATGACTTCATTTAATTCTTATACTGACATTATGTTTATCATGTAGATTAAGATTAAAGACAAATTTCCAGTGCTAAATATTAAAGATTACTATATTACCAATCACAACAACCTATTTGGGTGAATTTCTAGGGTTTTCAATTTTGGTTGGATTTAAAAAGAACCAGGTCCAATAGTATACCAGATGTACATGCTATTGTGTCCTCAGGTGGTCCACTGGAAAGAATTTTACACACAGGTAAGCACATCTGTTCACTCAACAACAATCATGTCTAAATTTTTGTTTGTGTTATTTGTTTAGAATTTTTATATTCTGTATGAATAGCAATAAAATACTATGCAATGTTGTCTCTGCCATGCTTTTTAAAGTAGACTTAAATTTAAAAATTTATTTATGTATTTATTTTGGCTAGGCTGTGTGGCTTGTGGGATTGAACCTGTGCCCTAGGCAGGCAGTGGAGGCATGGAGTCCTAACCACTGGGCAGTCAGGGAATTCCCAAAAGACTTTTTTTTTTCAGAAGCAGTTTTAGTTTTACAGAAAAATTGAGTGTAACATACAGATTTCCCATTCTCCCCTTTTCTTGCTCCCTACCTTTGTTTCCCGTAGTATTAACATCCTGAGTTAGTGTGGTACATTTGTTACTATTGATGAACTAATACTGATACACTAGTATTTTCTAAGGGCTTCCCTGGTGGCTCAGATGGTAAAGAATCTGCCTGCAATACAGGAGACCCGAGTTCGATTCCTGGGTTGGGAATATCGCATGGAAAAGGAAATGGCAACCCACTCCAGTATTCTTGCCTGGAGAATTCCGTGGACAAAGGAGTGGACTCTTTATCTTCTGAGCAACCAGGGAAGTCTCCTCTGTCCATGGAATTATTTTCTGAGGTCTACTGTTTATGATGTTCACACTTGTTCTTTCTGTTGTAAATTCTAAGGATTTTGACAAATGTTTAATAACGTATATCCATCATTACAGGGTCATACGGTATTTATTGTTCCACTACTCTAAAGATCACCTATACTCCACCTATTCACCCCTCCTTCTCTCCACTTCTGTGCTTGTACTTTACCACTGGGAGTAATGGAAAGTATTGCTTCATAAAACACGTGTTACACATGTGTGGGTGCTTGTCCTGGGTTGAAAGGTAAAATGTAATTCTGATTGTGGATTGGGGTAAGAAAAAAGCTTGAGAAATACTAGCCTCATTAAATGAGTTCTTGCTGGCTCTCTGACTTGAGTCTGGCTGTTTGCTAAGAACTAGCTCTCTGGTCTTGGGCAAATGTCTTGATCTCAGGATGATTTCTGGCTTTTTGACTTGAGTCAGTTTGTGAATAGTGGTGCTGTTCAGAGAGTCCAGGAAGATGGAGGAAGGAAAAGATTTGAGGGGATTAAAGAATCTGAACCAAAAGTTCCATTCTGGTTGTGTCGTCTGAGAGATCTGAATTACTTATGTGAAAACGTCAAGCAAGTTGTTGGATCCATACATCTGGAGCTTACAGATTTATTTCTGCCTTTTTGTACTTTTAAAAAATGTTTAACTTCCTGTTGGCATTGTAGACGTATACCAAGCTGGATGGCTAACAGATGCACCGGCTACCCCTCTCCATCCCTCATTTTCCAGCTTGCTTTCAGCTGCTGCATGAATTGGGAAACACATTCATTCATTTATTCATCCCATATTTATACACTGAACTTTTGCTGGGAGCTGAGGGTACAGAAATGAATAGTATTACCCTGCTCAGTATTCTGTAATAACCTAAATGGGAAAAAGAATTTTAAAAAGAATAGATACATGTGTTTATGTATAACCAAATCACTTTGCCGCACACCTGAAACTAACACAAACAGTGAATCAATTACGTTGCTGTTGTTTAGTCGCTAGGTTGTGCCTGACTTTTGCAACCCCATGGACTGTAGCCCCAGGCTTTTCTGTCCATGGGATTTCCAAGTCAACAATACTGGAGTGAGTTGCCATTTTCTTCTCCAGGGAATCTTCCCTACCTGCTTGGAAGGACCAGGATCCAACGGGTAGAACCCGTGTCTCCTGCACTGACAGGCAGATTCTTTACCATTGAGCCGCCGGGGAAGCCCTACGAAAGGATAAATATAACTCACACTGATGTCTGTTACATAGGAAATCCTGCAGTTATCTTCAAAAGGAAAAAATATTTTGCTATTTGTTTAATGTTGTTTCTTTCTTCCTTCCTTCCTGTCTTCGGTTTTTTTTTGTCACACCATGTGACTTTTGGGACGTTCCCCAACCAGGGACAGAACCCAGGCCCTGGCAGTGAAAGCCCAGAGTCCTAACCACCAGGCCACCAGGGAACTCCCATTGAAAGTTGTTTCTATATGAGATGATGGATGTTCACTAAACTTATTGTGGTAATGATTTAATGACATATGGAAGTTAAATCATTATACTGTACACCTTAAAGTTATACAGTGCTGTATGTAAATTATATCTCATTAAAACTGGAAGAAAAAGTCCCTATGTTGTAGACATTATTTAAGGAGGGATAATGGTCCTCTTTTAGTATTGGGGTCACAAGAACTTCTTTTATCAGACTTTTAATCAAGAGAGAGGATAGACAGGGCTGCTGATTTGACAGGGGGCAAATAGGTTGCTGCTGGTTCTCTGTGCTGTTTCTAGAGTTATAAGCTCATGGAATTTGTTCATCTACACTCTAGGTAGCGGCTTATGCCCTAGAGACACAGGGATCATAGCACTGCCACATTGGCTGAGCCTCAGGATAAATGATACAGGGAGGAGGGAGCATCCGCCTTGTACACTCACTTGTAGAGTCACATTCTGCCTCATTACCTTTCTTGCCAGACAAGGGAAATAGACACTGAACTGAGAGTTCCATGTATTTGGTCTTGGAGTTAAACTGCCTAAGTTCAAATCCTGGCTCTGTTGGGTATCATCTGTGTAGCCTAGAGCATGTTAATGAACCGCTCTGGGCTGCCCTAGTTTATCTGTAAATGGGGTATTGCCTGTGACTCCCTCCTAAGATTGTAGGGTCTAATAAAAAGGGAATTCATGTAACAAGTTTGCGTAGTGCCTGGAACATGGTAAATGCTTAATAACTGTTAGCGATCAATAACTCTTATCTTTAAAAATTCAGCTGATCTACATTAATAAGACCGAGCGTCTATTGTACACATACCCTTGTAGACTTATAAAGTATTCACAACCTAAACATTGAGTTATGTTTTATTCAGCAGGAATTTTTAGGACTTCAAACCCAGGAGGCAGTATCTCAAGTAACCCTGAGAGAACTGCTCTGAGGAGGCAGAGGAGCCAGGTTACACAAAAGTTTTGCATCAAAGGGCTGGTAGTCTGAACCAAGAGCAGGTAATCAAGACATTATTGTGAATTAAAAGGAAAATAAGTTAAGGAATTTAGCACTGTTCTTTGTATGGAAAGATGCAAGAGCCTGGGCTCACTAATGTTATTTATTTGATATGCACCTCAGCTATCTGGGGCCAGCATCCTGTGTTTCACATCCTGAGTGTCCTCAGGGCTCAGCGTAGGGGGAGGCTGCAGTCTGATCCTACTAGATGGCAGAGGGGGAGGTGGGGAGAGAGAGAGAGAGAAAGAGACACCCCCGCCCTTTGGCTCCTCTTTTTATCTGTTTTTTCTCCTCCCCCTGGGCCTGCCCTATGTAAATTGGGCTAGGCAGGAGAGCTGTTTGTTTTACCTGAGGTCCTCACTCTGGTCCTTGGACCGTTCTTTGTTCTATTTTTGAGGGCTTTTCCCTTCCTTGTCTTTTAGCCACCACCATTCTGAACTCCTTTTTCCTATTCTAACAGATTCAAAGACTCTTGAGCTGGGACTTGAGAGATAGGTAGAGATGGATAGGGAGGTGGGGGGTGGGTTCTAGGTGTGGGAGGCAAGGTAAGCAAAGTCATGAAGCATGAAAGTGGGGGACATCGCAGGGGAACCAGCATTTATTCTGGTTCTGCTAGAGGGAAGGGGACCCAGGAGAGAGGAAGAGGCGTGATGTGAGAAAAGGCTGTGTTTGAGCCAGCACATAAAGTGACTTTTTGATGAAATTTTGGGCTTCCCAGGTGACTCTAGTTGGAAAGAACCTGCCTGCCAATGCAGGAGATAGACACAGCTTCGATCCCTGGGTCAGGAAGGATCCCCTGGAGGAGGGCATGGCAACCCACTCCAGTATTCTTCCCTGGAGAATTCCATTGACAGAGGAGCCTGGCAGGCTATAGTACATGGGATCACAGAGTCGGACATGACTGAAGCGACTGATAATTCATTGTCAAGAAAAGGTGATTCAGACTTTACCCCATGTTTGATTATGAGATGACTCTATGAAGCCCACACCTGCAGTCTTCCCTGGCCATTTTCCACCTTACATGGATTGGTTTCTGATTCTGCATGTGTAGATATTGCCTCAGTCTATCTTCTTATTCCTAGAGAATTATGGTTGCTATAGAAATCAAATACTTTAATGGAAAACCTAGAGCTTGTCAAAGGTATAAATTGGAAGGCAAAACCTATGGCATTCAACCAAATAAATAGCCATCTGTGGCATGCTATGAAGCTTTAATTACAGTGCTCAAGATCAAAGTAACATTACTCAGGAGTGGAGAAGCCAAATGTAAATGAAGGTCTTAAAAAGGTGATGACCCTGAGCTCAGCCAAGCATTGCACGGTATAGACAATCACCCGATGGCCCCTTAAGCATTCGTGTAAGCAGGAGGGTGTAGAATTATGTCGTGGTATATACAGGACAAAGTTTATTGGGTGTGATCACAAAATATACAAGGATAATTTTTTTTCTTGAGGGATGTTTTATTTTTTTAATCAATATTTTTTATTGAAGTATAGTTGATTTACAGAAATGTTCATTTCTGCTGTACAGAAAGTTATTCATTTATACATATGTGTGTGTGTGTGTGTGTTAGTCACTCAGCTGTGTCTGACTCTTTGCAACCCCGTGAACCACAGCCCACTAGGCTCCTCCATCCATGAAATTCTCCAGGCAAGAACACTGAAGTGGGTTGCCATTTCCTTTTGCAACATATATATGTATATATATGTAAATACATACTTTAAAAAATATTCATTTCCATTATGGCTTATCATAGGATATTGAATATAGTTCTGTGTTATACATTAGGACCCTGTTGTTTATCCACTCTATAGCTTATATCTGTTAACCTCAAACTTCCCACTCCATGCCTCCCTCAACCTTCTCCTCCTTGGCATCTACCAGTCTGCTCTGTTAGTGATTGCTTGTTTCATAGATAGGCTCACTTGTGTTATATTTTATATGCCATATATAAGTGATACCATATGGTATTTGTCTTTCTTTTTTATTTACTTCACTTAGTATGATAATCTCTAGTTGCATCCATGTTGGTGCAAATGGCATTGTTTCATTTTTTACGGCTGAGTAATATTCCACTATATATATATATGTGTGTGTGTGTGTGTGTGTGTGTGTGTGTGTGTGTGTGTGTATACATATATATATACACATCACATCTTTTTTTAAATACAAGTTTTGGAGTTTCTAAAAATAATTTTATTTATTTATTTTTGGCTGTGCTGGTTCTTCATTGTTGTACAGGCTTTTTTCCTAGTTGTGGTGAGGGGGAGCCACTCTCTAGTTGTGGTCCTTGGGCTTCTCATTGCAGTGGCTTCTCTTGTTGTGGAGCACATGCTCTAGGATGTGAGGGCTTCAGTAGTTGCAGCACACAGGCTCAATAGTTGTGTCTTCTGGGCTTTAGAGCACTGGCTCAATAGTTGTGGCTCACAGGCTTAGTTGCTCCGCAGCATGTGGGATCTTCCTGGACTGGGGATCAAGCCCGTGTCTCCTGCACAGGCGGGCGGATTCTTTACCACTGAGCCACCAAGGAAGCCTTACCACATCTTGTTTACCCATTCATCTATTGATGGACATTTAGGTTGTTCCTGTGTTTTAGCTTTTGTAAACAGTGTTGCTATGAATATAGGGGTTTTTAAATTTTAGTTTTGTCTGGATATATGCCAAGGAGAGGGATTGCTGGATCATATGATAATTCTATTTCTAGCTTTCTGAGCAACCTCCCTACTGTTCTTCATGGTGGGTGCACAAACTTACATTCCTACCAACAGCATAGGAGGGTTCCCTTTTCTCCACACCCTCTCTAGCCTTTGTTATTTATAGACTTTTTATGATGGCCATTCTGACCTGTGTGAGGTGGTTCCTCATTGTAGTTTTGACTTGCATTTCTCTAATAATTAGTGATGTTGGACATCTTCTCACGTGCCTATTGGCCATCTGTATTTCTTCTTTGGAGAAATGTCTATAGGTCTTCAATCCATTTTTCGATTGGGTTGTTCGTTCTTTGTTGTTGAGTTGCATATAAGAATATTAATGACATGGGAAGAGGGTTTGTGGTGGAATGCAGAGCATCCTTATATGTGCAGCTCCAGAGAGCCTGCAGCCTTAAGGCTGTGAACCTGAGCATTACATCTAGAGCACAGTTTGAATATTTGCTAATATCTCTACTGTCTACTGTATTCCAACTTAATCATACAACAATCTAAATCTAAAATATTGGCCATATGTTCTACTATAGGCCCTAGTAAGAGGAGGAGAGGGATGAGCAAGGTCTTCTCATCAACCTCTATTTTGGGAAATATGCGGACAAGAAAGTGGATTGAAGTTGGGAAAAAGATTGCTTTACTAGTCCACAGGTTGACAGTCAGCCACCTTGGTCTCTATCCTATTTTTCACTGTTTAATCCAGAATGAAGATACACAACCTATTAATATTTCCTTGGTTCCTGTCCCTATCTTTTCTTAATTCACTGTTTGACACCATCCCATTACCTGTGTCCTCACCATGGAACAGGAGGCTGAAAAGTCCTCCCTTCGTCATTTGATGATGCTCCACTGTTTGGGGTTTTTGGGGATAGAAGAGAAAGTGACTAAACAACAACAGGATTTGTTTCAGCTGTTTTAAGTCAAACATCTTTATTTTTGGTTTCTTTTTAAAGAAAGCTCTTCTAAGAATTACATATGAAAGATCACACGTAAATCACACTTCTTCGTGGATTAACAAAAATACAGTTTTCATGATTTTTAAAAATCTGTTTTTAGGGGATCCAGAGAGCTGGAAAAATGCTGCTGGGTTTTTCTGGCCTACCACTGAATTGTCTATAAGTCAGTCATAAGGACGCACGTGTATTGTGGGTACATTATTTCCCACCAAGAGAAACAGAGCCTCAGCATCTGGACGGTGCTTATCTCAGGAAATTGGCAGTGACTGGCTCTGAAGGGAAGTTGGTTCTGCTGGAGCGGCACAGGGGCACTGCCTCCTCCCAGGGGAAGTGGGCACAGATGCAGACACCCGGGGAGCTCGGGTTCAGCCAATGACTCATTCACTGCTCTTTACCAGCCAGACCTCGTTGCGACGTCCGTAGGGCTTCATGGGAGGGTCATACCCGGTGCAGAAGTAGAAGTCCGTCTGGTACGTCGCTGTGCCCTCCAGGGCGGAGCGCAGCTGGGCGGCTTGGGCAGCGTAATCAGCTGCCTTGGCATAACCGCCAAACTGCCTGGGGACACAGAGCAAGCTGCAGGTTAACAAAGGGCAGAGTCCCGGGGAGAGGGGGGATTTTTTTTCCAAAAAAGTCACTCATCACTCTTATTTACAACAAGCAGGCTATAGTAGTAAGATTTCGCATCTGCCCCTTCCTACTGGGGTGGACTGAAGCTCACTGAGCCTCACAGCATCTTGTGTAAAATTTGGGTGCATGCATGCTAAGTCACGTTAGTCATGTACAACTCTCTGCAACACCATGGACTGTAGCCCGCCAGGCTCCTCTACTATTTCTTCCTCCAGGGGATCTTCCTGACCCAGGGACTGAATCTGAGTCTCTTATGTCTCCCGCACAGGCAGGCATGTTCTTTATCACTAGTGACACCTGAGAGCCAAAATTGGGGTATGTTTCCTTTTCCTTCCAATTGATTATGAACATTAACTACAATCACGGGTATAAAAAAACTATGTGGAACCTGAAACACAGTACCATTGGCCCTCTGTATTGGTGGGTTCTGGGCCTGCAGACTCAATCAACGGCAGATTGAAAATATTTAGGGGAAAAAAAAAAAACCTTCCAGAAAGTGTCAAAAAGCAAAACTTTCAATTTGCCACCTGCCATCAACTATTTGGTGGCTCAGTGGTAAAGGATCCCCCTGCAATGCAGGAGACTCAGGAGACAAGAGTTTGATCCCTGGGCCTGGGAAGATCCCCTGGAGGAGGAAGTGGCAAAGCACTCCAGTATTCCTGCCTAGAGAATCCCATGGACAGAGGAGCCTGGTGGGCTACAGTCTGTCCATATGTTCAGAGTCAGACACAACTGAGTGACTGAGCACAATGACACACATCAACTATTTACATAGCATTTACAGTGACAGGCATTGTAAGTAATCTAGAGATGATTTAAAGTATACAGAAGGATGTATGCAGATTATATGCCATTTTATATAAGGCACTCGAGCATTCTTGGATTTTGGTAATGGCGGGGTTCATGGAACCAGTACTGTACTAAAGGCGAGCTTCCCTTCCCTTCCTGAAATTTCCCCAAGAGAGGGGAGGCCAACTTTTCCCAAGGCCAAGTCTTCATTGTTTTCTCTAGCTCCCTCTGCTGCCCCAGCTGCTTCTCTGTCTCCAGCTGGGGTGGGGGTGGGGGGAGAGGTGGAGGGGATGGGGGAGGACCAGGGTGTTAGGGTGAAGATGGAACACTGGTTTCTCACACATCCCAGCTGGGACAAGTAGCAGCTTTGTTAAAATACAGAGCAGCCAAAGACAGGGACCCGAGGAAGCCCTGGGAGGGCTCCAAGGCAAGCTTGAAGCATGCGCCAAGAAATCACTTGTAATAAATCCCTGCATGCATGCATGCTAAGTTGCTCAATCATGTCTGACTTTGCGACCTCATGGACTGTAGCCCACCAGGCTTCTCTGTCCATGAGATTCTCCAGGCAAGAATACTGAAATGGGTTGCCATACTCTCCTCTAGGGGATCTTTCTGATTCCCGTGTCTTTTATGTCTCCTGCTTTGGCAGGTGGGTTCTTTACCACTAGCGCCACCTGGGAAGCCCAATAAATCCTTGTGTGTTTGTGTTAGTTGCTCAGTCATGTCTGACTCTGCAACTCCACGGACGGTAGCCCACCAGGCTCCTCTGTCTACGGAATTCTCCAGGCAAGCATACTGAAGCGGGTGGCCATTTCCTACTCCAGGGGATCTTCCCGACCCAGTGATCGAACCTGGGTCTCCTGCATTGAGGGCAGATTCTTTGCCATCTGAGCTACCAGGGAAGATTCAATGAACCCCTTCTCCTGTTCAAATCAGGAAAGCCTTCATTTTCTAATAAGTAAAGAGAATTTTCCTAAATCAGGCATTTCTCTTGATGGCAGAAGGTGGAGACAGAGAAACAATAAAGCTTGTCGTTTCAAGACTATGACTCTCTCCTTACGTCATTGCCTCTGCTCCAAAAATTCATCCTGTGACCTCCCCTAAATATACCACTCTAAATCTGGGCTGCACTAAAATCTTTATTAGAGTCAAGGACATCCCCATTTCTAATGAGCTTTATGACTCAAAGGCCTGAATCCACACCAAGCCAAGATTCAGCCAAATGCATTATTTTTGGTGGGGTTCTCTGACTCATGCTTTGCTCTTTTATAAGCGGTTAGTCAGGCTTGCTAAGTATTCAGCACATACATCACAGGGCTATTGATCTGCAAATACCCAGGATTTCATCTTGAAAGAGCTGGTTATTCCAGTGTCTAGATAACAGCTACAGAACACAGGGCCGAGACCAATTTGGGAGACGTGACGGTTAGTTCTTCAAGTCTATGCAAGAAAGAATGTAAGGCTGATGGAGAAAGGTGAGTTCTAGCTTCACTGAGGCTCCAGTGAGATAAAACTGGATGAGAAGACAGAGGGTGAATATTAAGGAGGTACTGGTTTGGCAATAAAAGCCTGTAAGATACTGGGCTTATTTTCAAAGAATGTCTATAGACTGAGGACCACCAGTCTGCAACCAATCAAATGCTGAATGGGGCGGGGGGCAGGAATTTAGTGCCTCTGCAGCTCCCTCTCACATGTTGATACTGAGCTGTTTTCTATGAAAATGGACAATGCTGACTCTTTAAGCTACTGGTTTCTAGAAACATCCAAAGCAGTGGTTGGTCCTTAACCTTCTTCATTCATCAGCTGGAGGCAAAATGGCTAATTGTGGGCTCACATCCCAGCTCTTCTACTGTCTGTCTAGCTCCTGGTCTTGGACAAGTGCTTTAATGTCGCTAGCCTTCTAGTCCTTCATCTGCTCAGTAGGGACGAGGGTGTCACTCTCAGAAGACTGTTGTGAAGATGACAGATGAGAAAACCCTGCAAACGACTCAGCCTCATGCCCATCACAGAGGAAACTCACAACAAACAGCAGGTATTGTTGTCACTGTACATTATAGTCCGCTCAGAACAGTTGTTCAATTCCCTGACTCCCAAGGTGAGGGACAGCACGGCAATTAAAAGTAAGATCCAGAACCCAGGGCCTAATAATGAAGACCTGGCTCAAATGACAATCTCATTTTCTCAGTGAGGCCTCCTCGCAAAATGCTTTTTATCGTCTAATAGCACTCCCCTCCCATTCTTCCCTTACTCTTCCTCCTTTTATTTCTTCCTTCCTTCTCTCCTTCCTTTCCTATCCTTTTCTTTATTCAGCACGTCTCACCTTCTAACATATTGAATACTATATAATTTATTCTAACATGGTATGTAAATTATTCACTGTTTACGGTCTGAGTTCCGTGGTAGGGAGACTCATGCCCCAGGGGGCAATGATCCTGGTCACTCTTTGTCCACCAGCATATTCTGACCTAACACATATATCAGACCCCTTGGCTAAATGAACAAATTTGCGATAAACAATCAAAGTTGTTGTCTTTGGGCTGACAGACCTAAAGATGAGGGCACTGAATCTGGTGGCCTCCATATTCACTAACTTGTAGAATAAAATCTGAAGCACCTACTAATGGCACAATAGTGGGAATTCAAAGGAAGTGGATTGACTAGGGTCATGCTGAAGGGCAGGCTAAGGACTCTGAGCCTGACCTTAGATACAAAGATGGACTCAGCAAGGGGTTTTAAAGTTAAGGGTCTAGGCACTTCCCTGATGGTCCAGTGGTTAAGAATTATGCTTCCACTGCAGGGGCATGGGTTTGATCCCTGGTCAGTGAACTAAGCTCCTGCATGCCACAACATGTGCCCCCCACCCCCCCAACCAAAAAAAAAAGGTTAAGGGACAGCCATCATCAGACTATAGTTTGAAGAAACCCCTCTGGAGGTGGTAGAGGGATCGGGAAGGGAGACACGGAGGCTAGGAACAGCCAAATGTGAGATAATCAAAGCCTGGACAAAGGCAAGTTTGGGAGGTGAGTTGGAGGGTGGGGAGGCCAGGGCGAGGGTGGGGTGGGGAGAAGGGAGGATTCTCGAGGGCTTCCAGTTAAGTCTCTGAATGGAAATGGATGCCGCCAAACAGAAGAGGAATTCCGAAGAGTCCCATTGGAGAGGAGGGGTGGGTGGGTTCATCATCTGGTTTGGGACATGTTGATATGAAGGTCTCTCTATAAATGAACCACATTCATGCAGCAGTCACTGTGCCCCTAAGTGCGTGGAGGGCATTGTGAAATCTCAGACTCTGGAAAGAACTGGAGTCAGAGAAATAACTGGAGAAAGAGACGGGTCCAGTGACAGACACTGGCATCTGGGCATCACCCGTGAGTGAGTGCTGGCTGTGGTCACGGCCAAGAGGCAGACGACGCCAGGTGGGGAGTAAACAGGCGCGCTGCTCTCGGGAATCCTAGTCCCCAGGTGGTGGGAAGAGGATGAGGACTCAGAAAAGGCCACTGAGAAGGAGCCGTCTGAGTCCAGGGAGACCCACCAGAGTGGTGTGGAGAACGTCATCATTCAGGGATTCTTCCATTCATTACTGGAATAAAAACCCTTGACTCTCACTATTTATTCCCAGGCCGACTGAGATGCTCATAACGAGAATGAAAATCTCCCTCTTGCTTCATCAAGGAAACAAACAAAGCTGAATGAGCTGCAGAAAGATCCATGTGTGTACCTGCCTTCATTCTAACCATCCCTCCCAAACCTCCATCACAGAACCATGCAAATGAGCCAGGACACAAACTCTTCCAGGCCCAGAGCCGTAAGATGTGAAGGAGGCCTCGCTCTGGCTGCCTCACTCCTCAGAGCTCAGCTTCCATGCTGCACTTGGAAGATAACCATGTGGGGCCCCATTTTCCAAGTCCACGGGCATGTTTGCGCCTGTTGAGGAATGTTCATAAGCTCTTTGAGCTCCTCAAAAGAAATAAATGAGTAGTCTATACATTAGACTGTATACAAGTCTGTTAACAAGAGTCTAAGTCTCCATCTTCAAAGCTGCTCACCTCCAGGGCTGTCTTTTTTTAATCTTACTCAACGTCAGAGTTCAGTATTCCCAAGAATTTGGTTGCCATGGGGACCGAGAAAGAAAACACACACCCTGGATTCCAGAAATACAAAAGGAACTGACTAAAAGGTGTGGAAGGGTTGGGGTGGAGGGGGATGAAGGCGGGCTAGCAGATGGACGCTTTGGTCCAAAGTTCAAAAAATAATCAAGTGCTATCTTTCAGGCAGTGCAGTGAGGAAGAGGAGAAATGGAACGACTCTGAGCCTGACCATTCGGCGTGGTCTAGAACTTTCATAATCTACAGGTCGGCACAGATTTGCGGAGAGTCTGCTATGCAGGGAGCTCCTGTGCTAGGCAAGAGACGCCTAAGACAAAGAGCTGATAATTCCATGTCAATGGGAAAGAAGCGTAACACCGCATGGCATTCCATTCAGTCAGACGGAACCAGGCTTAACAAGTTGAGCATCACTGAGCAGGAAATACACGCTTGACAACAGAGAGCCGTAAAGATGATGGGGACGTCTTTCTGCCCCAGCGCGGTCCAACTGTAGTGGTCAGGACAGAAACAGAAGAATTATGCAGGGCAGGAGAAAAGATTAGGATGGAGGTACATACAGAATGCTCTCGGGGCAAGGAACAAGGAGTGATTGGTTCCCACTTAGAACGTGAAGGGGAGGAGGCTAAGGAGGATGTGACATCAAGCTGTTACTGCTGGAGCATCTCTTGTGTTGGTGGCAATGAGCAGAGACTGGGGAGGGGCCGAGAGGTGCTGGGTCAGTGAGTGAAGGTCTGGTCGTGGGTGTTGTACGTGTGTGTTGTACGTGTGTGTTTAACTGGGCTTTGGGAGGTGGGGATGGGATGCTCTGAGGCCAGGTGGAACCCTGGAGTGGGGCTGTGTTGTAGAAGACAGCATGTGCCACGACAAGGCTCTTTACTCCGAAGGATTCACTGCCTGGTGGAAGCTCTGGGACCCAACCCAAAGCCTATCCATCTCCCGTCTGGATTTACTGCTACTCTGGGCTTGGTCCCAACCTCTGGGTGTGCCCCAGGCAGAGGCAGGCGAGGCTCGCTTCCAGAGTCGAACAGCAGGGGGCGGTAGTGCCATGGGTGGTCCTTAGCTTTAGGGCCGGAGGAGACAAACGGACAAGTCAGAAGGGGCAGGAAAAGTGGGAGAACTAGAAATGCTCAAGAGGCCTTGCAACAGTTCAGGCAAGAGATGATGAAGACCGTGGTCATAAGGATGGAGGGGAACGCACAGCAGGGGGTGACGAGGACTCAGCCAGCGACTGATGCGGAAGACGGAGGAGTCAGGATGGATCTGAACGGGATGGGGAGGATGGAGGGGACCTCTAGGAAGGCAGAACACAGAACCCAGTGGGAGGGAATCTGAGTTCCATCAGGGCATGAGGATTTGGGGGCTTCCCAGGTGGCACTAGTGGTAAAGAATCTGGCTGCCAATGCAGGAGAAGTAAGAGACACAGGTTCGATCCCTGGGTGGAGAAGATCCCCTGGAGGAGAGCACGGCAACCCAGTCCACTATTCTTGTCTGGAGAATCAATGGGCAGAGGAGCCTGGTGGGCTATAGTCCTTTGGGTGGAAAAGAATCAGAAGCGACTCAAGCAATTGAACACAGCACACACGGCACAGAGGAGGTTTACTTGGCGAAACCTCCCAGGAAACTTGGGACAAAAGGCAGCAGCACTGGCCCTGCTGATTTGGGTTCATCTACCTGGAAATGGATGACCAAAGCCCCTTGTAAGCACCAGTCTGTAAAAGACCAGAGGGACAGCTGTTAACTCTTAATTCCTCATAGACTTCTGTTCATTTAAAAAGCATCTGCAGTACCTACTACTAATCAATGGACATCACAAGGTCACGAAACAGGAAGACTGAGTTAAGGACGCACTGTGTATTTGAAGGGTGTCTTGGGTGGCACTAGGGGTATAGAACCCGCCTGCCCAATGCAGGAGCTGAAGGAGACGCAGGTTCGATCCCTCCCATGAGGGCATGGCAATCCACTTCAGTATTCTTGCCTGGAGAATCCCATGGACAGAGGAGCCTGGAAGGCTATATAGTTCACAGGGTCGCAAAAAATCTGACATGACTGAAGTGAGTGGGCACCCATGTGTATGTGAAACAGGACTTGTACCTTCGGCTATGTCATTAACTGCCTTCCACAGAAGGGTACTTTTAAATGCACACTTGACTATGCAGTGACACCAAGTGGCAAGTGGAGGAATGATCAGATACTAAAAGCATCAAAGATAAAGTCAGTGTTAGTTGCTAAGCCGGGTTCGACTCTTTGCGACCCCATGGACTGTAGCCTGCCAGGTTCCTCTGTCCATGGGATTTTCCAGGCAAAAATACTGCAGTGGGGGTGCCATTCCCTTCTTCAGGAGATCTTCCTGACCCAGGGAATGAAATCCAAGAAAGTCCATCAGACATAATAAACAAGCTAAAAAAAATTCACCAAGCTATGCTAGACACTCTCCTCTGTTTAGGAGAAGAGAGAAGTTCGTTTAAATTGTAGTAAAGGAAACTTCCACAGACCTGGCTTGAAAAGTACCTTTTAAAGAGAGTCCCTTTTCCACCATGGGGTAGCAGGGTTCCTTGGCGAAATGGCTAATTTCAGCTCTAGAGCAAGAAATGTTAAGATGTGTGCTTAAAATAGCTTGTCCTACCAATAACCAAGGAAGCTACTGGAGATTACCAGGGTCATGTCAAAAGGACCAAGAAACCAAAAGGACCAACCAATCAACTGACCATGGCCAGTGAAGAGGCTCTCACTGGCCAAAGATGGGAAAATTTGAGCATCAATGAGAATAATAACTGCAAACAATTGAAACACATCAATTATGTTTGAATTCATATATTTATATTGATACTCAGAAAACAGAGATCAACAATATCTCCCCTTTGGCGGATGTTAAGAAAAGAAGTCATTATTCTGGAAACTGATAAAGAGAAGGCATCAAGCTAAAGAGAAGGTATCTTGCCTTCTCTCTATGACTTTGTCTTAGGGAAACCAAACAGTAGACGAGGGAAGGTTCTCTACTGAAGTATTCTGGCTACTAAGGGGCTTCCCTGGTGGCTCAGTTAATAAGGAATCCGCTTGCAATGCAGGAGACTTGGGTTTGATCCCTGGGTTGGGAAGATCCCCTGGAGTAGGAAATGGCAACCCACTCCAGTATTCTTGCCTGGGAAATCCCATGGACAGAGGAGCCTGGAGGGCTACAGTCCATGGGTTCACAAAGAGTCAGACACGACTGAGTGACGAACACTTTCACTTTTCTTTCACTCTCAGGGCCTACCCTATATGTACTAGACAACTGTGAGAGTGAGCGCCTCCCTAAATTTTGCACAACAGGCACCCCGCCTCCCTACCTTACTCTCTGCCCTGTGAAAAGACAGTCTTGACATGCTCCAAGTAGAGTTTGCTTTCTCTGCAGCCTCTGCAGTGAAGGCTGGAAAGTCTGAATGAGGACTGCAGTGGGAGTTGGCGGCTCCAGTTCCAGCCGTCCAGCTGAAGTGCACATAGCGTCCTCTGGGGGGCTCTGCGTCACCCAGTCTAGGACAGCCCAGGGCAGCCAAGCTTACACTGTCGGCATTAGCGTACGGAGGAGCCTGGTGGGCTGCAGTCCATGGGGTCGCAACGAGTCGGACACGACTGAGCGACTTCACTTTCACTTTTCACTTTCATGCATTGCAGAAGGAAATGGGAACCCACTCCAGTGTTCTTGCCTGGAGGATCCCAGGGACGGGGGAGCCTTGTGGGCTGCCATCGATGGGGTCGCACAGAGTCGGACACGACTGAAGTGACTTAGCAGCCGCAGCAGCTGTGTTGAAAGCTGCACCCTTGTGGGTGGAGCTGGAGCAGTGCAGATAAAAGTAACTAAGTTTGGAGACCCCAGGAGTGGACAAAAACTGTCCAGTGGGAGATTATTTGTGTATTTTTCATGAGGTTGTTCTAGAGCAGAACCCTGGTGAAGCTTCTGGTCTTGCTCATCTCTCCATGGTTTCACTCCTGTCACACAGGAGGATTTTAACAAATGGGAAGTCCCTGATTATCCAGAAGAGACTTGACTTCTTAGGAGAGGCTGAGGCCTAAAGAATAAAATGATGAAAACACATGCACCTGTTGTTCTCTACAGTCAAGGGACCTGGACCCCACGTGAGGCCCTTCAAACAGCACTAGAACAATAGGATGCATGTGTGCCCTATTTAATTAAATTAAATTAAATTAAATTAAATTAAAAGCCCACAGACCATGAATAACATTCCCTGCCCTTCTGGCATTCAAGGGGAATGTGGGGAATTCAAGGGGGGCTAGAGATATCTCTAGCCCTTTATGCTCCCCAGGTATTCATGACCCCAAACTACAGATTGACCTAGATATTCTGATTCTTCCAGAATTCTGCTGTGGCTAATGTAGGTGTCCAGCTTCAGCTGGGGTTGGGAGGATATTCTCTATATCCAAGTCAATTTGGCAACAGGCAAAGGCATTTACTTGGGCTTCCCAGGTGGTACAGTGGTAAAGAATCTGCCTGCTGATACAGGAGACACAAGAAACATGGGTTTGATCCCTGGGTCAGAAAGATTCCCTGGAGAAGAAAATGACAATCCACTCCAGTATTCTTTGCCTGGGAAATTCCAAGAACAGAGGAGCCTCGTGGGCTACAGTCCATGGGGTTATAAAGAGTCAGACACAACTGAGCAACTGAGCGCACACACACAGCACATAAAGGCGTTTACTTAGATACAATGCAAGTGTTTGTGTGCTGTAGGCTGAAGAAATTCTGAGAGAAACTGTTAGTACTCAGCGTTTCTTACTTAATTCATCAATAATATGAGTTTAGAAAGAGAAGTTAAGAAACAATCCCATTACAATTGCATCAAAAAGAACAAAATAACCAGGGATAAATTTCACCAAGGAAGTGAAAGATTTTTACACCCAAAACTATAAAACATTAATCTGAAAATCTGGAGAAGACAAAAGGCTCATGGATAAGGACTAATATTGTTCAAGTGTCCATACTACTCAAAGCAATCTACAGATTAAATGCAATCCCTATCAAAATTCCAACGGAATTTTTTTTTTTTAAACAGAAGTAGAAAAAAAATCTTAAAATTTGTATGGAACCACAAAAGACCCTGAATCTGGAGAAAGAAGAACAAAGCTGAAGGCATAACATTTCCTGCTTTCAAGCTATATTACAGAGCTATCATAACCAAAACAGTATGATACTGACATAAAAACAGATGCATAGATCAATGGACCAGAATAGAATGCCCCAAAATAAACCCAAGCATATATGGTCAACTAATTTTTAACAAAAGAGCTGAGAATGTACAATGGGGAAAGGACAGTGTCTTTAATAAATGGTGTTGGGAAAACTGGACAGTCAAACACAAAATACTGAAAATGGACCACTATCTTTTTTTTTTTTTTAACTTTTGCCCACACTGTGTGGCATGTGGAATCTTAGTTCCCCCATTAGGGATCAAACCCATGTTCCCTGCAATGGAAGCATTGAGAGCATGGACCACCAGGCAAGTCCCTGGACCACTATTTTACACCATACACAAAAATCAACTCAAGGTGGATAAAAGACTTGAACATAAGACCTGAAACTGTAAAATTCCCAGAAGAAACCACAGAGGGTAGCCTCCTTGACACTAGTCTTGACAATGATTTTTTTTTTTTTTTGTATTGGACACCAAAAACACAGGCAACAAAAGCAAAACTAAACAAGTGAGACTACTTCAAACTAAAAAGGTTCTGCACAGCAAAGGAAAAAGGCAAACTGTTAAATGGGAGAAACTATTTGCAAGTCATATATATGTAACATATGTTAAAAACTCCTATAACTTGAGACTAAAACACTCCAAACAATCTAATTAAAAAAATGGGCAGAGGATCTGAAGAGCCATTTTTCCAAAGAAGACATACAAATGGGCAAAAGGTATATAATTAGGTGTTCAACATCACTAGTCAGCAGGGAAATGCAAATCAAAGCCACAACGAAATGTCACTTCACACTTGTTAGAATGGCTACTATGAAAAAGACAAGAAGTAACAACTGTGGAGAAAAGGGAATCCTTGTATAAAGCTGGTGGGAATGTAAATTGGTGCAGCCATTATGGAAAACAGTATGGAAGTTCCTCAAAAAAATGAAAAATAAAAACCACATGATCCAGCAATTCTACTTCTGGGTATATATCTGAAGGAAATGAAACCACTAACTTGAAGAGACAAAGGCACCCCTATGTTCACAGGAGCACCAGTTTACCAATAGCCAAGATGTAGAAATAACCTAAGAGTCCACAGACAGATGAATGGATAAAGAAGATGTGGAATATACATACAATGAAATATTATTCAGCCATAAAAAGAAGGAAAACTTGCCATCTGTGATGACATGGATTAACTTTGAAGGCATCATGCTAAATGAAATAGGACAGACAGAGATAGGGGAATACTGTATTATCTCACTTATATGTGGAATTAAAAAAAATCTGAACTCATAGATACAGAAAAGACTCGTGATTGCCATAGGGTGGGGAGGTGAGGGGGTGGGAGATATGGGTAAAGGTGGACAAAAGGTAGAAACATCCTGCTATAA
Organism: Dama dama; assembly: GCF_033118175.1. Taxonomy (NCBI): domain Eukaryota; kingdom Metazoa; phylum Chordata; class Mammalia; order Artiodactyla; family Cervidae; genus Dama; species Dama dama. The sequence continues at coordinate 23,087,757 of NC_083702.1, forward strand.
GATAAATCTGTTTTGGGGATGTAAGGTACAGCAAAATGACTAGAGTTAACAACACTGTATGTTGCATTACATATTTGAAAGTTACTAAGAGAGTTAAAATTTCTCATCTCAGGAAAAAGATTTGGAATTTTGTCAAATGAAAGATGCTAACTTCCATTGGTAATCATTTCATAACTATCTAATCAAAGCATTATGTTGTACACTTTAATGCAACATTATGTATCAATTACAGCTCAAAACTGAAAAAAAAATAATTTAAATGCAAATGTTCATGGCAGATGATTCAAGAAGTGATTATGAAAATCAAGTGCTACCCTTGGATGCCCAAAGAATTGTCTCCTTACGTGGAATAGACAGTGATGCCTTCCCTGTCTTCGATCTTAATGCTGTCATCGCTGGGAGCTGGCGGGTCACTTTGAAACTTGTTTGGAATCCGGAACCAGACTTTTAGTTTCTTCTGTAGGTCCCCATTGTCACTGGGGAACACAGCAAAGGAAATAGGAACTGTCATCCCCATTCCAAGTCCTGAAAACATAAAACCCCACAGAAAGACATGGGTGTTAGAGACAGAACCTGCTCAGGCCCATGGACCATCTGCTGGTCTCATTCTTTCAAGACAATATTTGCTGTTCTTGAAATTTATAATAGGCATTTCAGGCATTAGTGTGTATCACCACACACATATAAAGTGACTCTTAATTGTACATACTAGAGGTAGTGATTCAAACTTGTCTGGAAAAAATTATTTAGCAATATATATCAAGACTGTAAATATATCAGTGTCTAATTACTTCCCAGGTGGTACAGTGGTAAAGAATCCACCTGCCAATGCAGGAGATGAACGTTTGACCCCTGGGTCGGGAAGATACCCTGGAGAAGATACCCTGGCAGCCCAATCCAATATTCTTGCCTGGGAAATTCCATGGACAGAGGAGCCTGGTGGGCTATAGTCCATGGGGTCGCAAAAGAGTCGGACACAACTTAGCGACTAAACAACAACAGAGTACTTCCTGTCTAATTGCTGATTTTATTTATTTTTAAATTTTATTTAATTTTTCATTTTTGGCTGTGTTGGGTCTTCATTGCTGTGCATGGGCTTTCTCTAGTTGCAGAGAGTGGGGGCTACTCTCCAGTGGCGATGCTTGGGCTTCTCACTGCAGTGGCTTCTCTTGATGCAGAGCCTGGGCTCTGGGCACGCGAGCTGCAGTAGCTGTGGTGCATGGGCTTGGTTGCCCCACGGCACCCCACTTGTCTGCTGGCAAGTGGAAGCGGATTCTTAACCACTGTACTACCAGAGAAGTCATAATTGCTGATTTTAATGAAATAATCTACAATATGAAAAAGGCTATTTAGGGAATAGGATTTTCCTTGCAGAATTTATAATTGTGAAAAATTGGGATTTATATAAATGTTCAAAAGAGGAATATGTCTAAGTAAATTATAGGCACATGATGCAATACAACTTAGCTCTGAATAGTCATGCTTAGGACTAGTTAGCTACAATGGAAAATAATTATGAAATAAGGAACAGAAACAGGATATATTGCACAAACACTATGATTACATATTGTGTGTGACTCGCTCAGTCATGCCCGACTCTTTGCAACCCCATGGACTGTAGCCCATCAGGCTCCTCTGTCTATGGAATTCTCCAGACAAGCATACTGGAGTAGGTTGCTATTTCCTACTCCAGGGGATCCTCCCGACCCAGGGATTGAACCTGGGTCTCCTGCATTGTGGGCAGACCTTTTACCCATCTGAGCCACCAGGGAAGATGCTATTATGATTACATTTTAAAAACCTATTAAAAATAGGATCCTTCAGGACAAGATGGGCCTGATAATCTATGTGAGCCTACTTCTGTTGACTCCAGAAATCCTGAGTCTGCCGTTTGATCCTCAAGACAATGCCTTCCTGTCCTGGGCTCACTCCTATGCTGCATTCCACAATTGGTCTAACTGCTGGGTCTGTGGACCACTCCCTTCTTCATCTGTGAAAGGCGTCCCATGGTGGACATCTCCACTTCAAGGAAAGGACTTTCTCCAAGTCTGCAAATACCTTCAACAATCGCATGTGATGCCTCTTCTTAAACTGATGACATCTAACAACCTTAAGATGGACTGATGTAACTATGGACATAATGTGACTTTTCATTTTGATGTTAACTTGGTTTAATGACTATTTTGCCTTACATCTGTAACTGTATAATGGGGTTTTCTAACCATCTAAAAGCTTTTAATTTACAAATAGTTGTCCGAGCTCCTATGAGTGCCACAGCCTCCTCCAACCATTACTTGGAGTCCCTGGATCAGACATCCTCACTATGAGGATTAGGAGAATATGTTGCCTCACCAATTTAGGGACATCGCCCCTTGTCAGCTCAGAAGCAGTTATGGAATGAGAACGACGCCCCTTTTCCCTAGGCAACATAATTCTCCTAAAAGAAAAGGGGGGAATGAGAGAGTCATTTCCTAGGCAGGTTGATAAGAAGTCTTGGGGTCCCCAGGGAGACAGAGGTCTGGGATATTCAAGGAGGAAGAAAGGACAAACTTTTTTACTTTTTTTCCTCTACATTCCTTAGGATTATATAATAATAATGTATCCTGCCTGAGGACAGTCTTTGGATTAAACCCTCTGGCTAATTCTGTTATCTTAAAATGTAAATTATGGGAGTAGGTCTGGTGAGGTCTTTACAACCTCCAGACATTCTTTGGATTCATTGAAGAGTATATAACTCCATTGCTAACACTAACAAAGGGGGTACTCTTTTGCCCCCTTCTGATGCCTATGTCAGAAGCTTTCTCTATCTCCTTTATACTTTAATAAAACTTTATTACACACACACACACACAAACCTATTAAAAAGCCCTAAAAATACATTCAAAGATGATAATGATTACATTAGAAAAGATGGACTGGGGTGCTGTTTTATTATTTTCAAAAATGTTTGATGAGTTTGTAATTTTTACACACATATTCTTCTGAAGAAAATTTATGACAGTGCTAAGAAGGGAAAGACTTCTTTGTGACCTCCTACTGGTCGAGTTATGTCCAAAGCCTGATTTCTTTGGTTCTAACAAATATTACTAAGCTTGATACGATCTTCTTTCTCATTTATCAACTTGAGATATATCCTAAATATGAAATACATTTTTTTTCATCTTGTATTCTGAACCATTTTGGGTTTGTACTGATTCTAAAGTGCAGACCAAGTTAGAGAGCTTAAGAAAGTCACTCAGTCGTGTCTGACACTCTGTGACCCCATGGACTATACAGTCCATGGAATTCTCCAGGCCAGAATACTTGAGTGGGTAGCCTTTTCCTTCTCCAGGGGATCTTCCCAACCCAGGGATCGAACCTAGGTCTCCCACATTGCGGGTGGATTCTTTCCCAGCTGAGCCACAAGGGAAGCCCTTAAGTGTTAAAGTCCTATTTAAATATGGTTTGCATGCAAACAGGTACACTGAAACTTCAGGCCTCTCATTTTATCACAAAAACAGGGAGACAGCCAGCATGGACTACCAAGTCTTATTATTATTATTAGACCATGCCACGTGGCTTGCAGGATCTTAGTTCCCTGCCCAGGGATCAAACCTTGGACCCCAGCAGTGAGAGCACTGGTACTAACCACTGGATGGCCAGGGAATCCCCATGGACTGCCAAGTGTTTAAGAAGGGGACTAAGAATTCTCAGGCTCCTGATTTGCCAGAACAGAGCTGGGGACCAGCTACGCTCATCACTCACTGATCTTCAGAACCCCATAGAATCTGAGCGACTAGGGGGCTGACTCGAGATTTTCAGCCTGGGAGCAGAGGTCTCAAGTCGGAGGTCAGCTTTGTTCTGTGGCCTGGCTTACCATGGACACACCTTACCCAGTCCACCAATCCAAAGATACGCACTGTAAGGTTAAAAAATAAAAAACGAACAAACAAATGTGTCTTCATAGCAGGGAGAGAAGCATGAACTCAGGGCTACTGAGCGGGCATGAAGTCAGGGGGTCTCCCCAGAGCCTCCCTGCCCACACAGGACAGCAAGGTCTCACTTCACTCAAACAGGTGGGGACAGGCGTCGTGGGGTCCCTTCCCGCGTTTCCCATCGATGACGTGAGACTGCGGCCCGGGCCCAGGTGACCAGAGCCCACCCCTGAGGGCCACTCACCCTTATCGTTGGAGCCTCCCACATACTTCAGGACTTTCGGCATTGCCTCCCTCAGAGCCTCGTCCACAGGCTTATCTGCCACTTCCACTGTGGCAAACTTCCCGCCTTCACAGGCCCTCTCCTCGTAGGAGACATCTCCCTGGAGGCAGAGAAGACACAGCGCTGAAGAGGTGTGGGGGAGCAACCTGTGAGGACTCTGAAAGTGTTAGTCGCTCAGTCGTGTCCGACTCTTTGTGACCCAGCGGACTGTAGCCTCTGTCCAGGGAATTCTCCAGACAAGAAAACTGGTGTGGGTAGCCATTCCTTTCTCCAGGGGATCTTCCTGACTCAGAGACCGATCTTAGGTATCCCACATTGCAGGCAGATTCTTTACCATCTGAGCCACCAGGGAAGCCCCTACAAGGAGTAAAAGTCCAGTTACAAGAGGCCCAAACTGCTAAGGAGCTTTACATGATGAGCCTAACCCTGGTGACAGTGGAAGAGACAGGCCGGAGTATGAAGGACCATAAGAAATAGACTCTTAAGAGTTCTTACAGACCTAGAGACAGCAGAGAAGGGATTGCTGCCAAGGAGGAAGGATTTGGGAGGAAGTGACACAGGGCAGCTGATTTCTCAGGGGCACGGGGGTGTTGCTTAGTGAGACGGACTGGGAAGAGGAGTCACGTCTGGGAGTACAGTGTGAACTGAATTACTCTGATTCTTCCTGAATTACAGCCCTGCTACTAGATTGAGGCTAGTCTTGGGGCCTCAGAGTTTTGTGTGATTGGTGTTGTATTGGTTTGTTTCACCCTTTGCCACATTGTAAAGTTGTGCCTTCAAACTTAAAAAGAAAATCACAATCCATAACAAGAAATACTTTTACAACATGCCTTATCAAGAACATGAAACAACTTCATATAATCAACATTCTCAGAGAAATAACAAGATATTACATCCCAAACCACCCAGAACAGCCCCAGAATGCTGTAAAAACAGAATGGTCTGAGATCAAAGAGCTCTGGGAAATTAAAAATATAACAGAGGAGGAAAAATATGGCAGAAAGGTTGGAAGATAAAATTGAAGGAAATATTCTAGAAAATCAAGTAAAAAGGCAAAGATGTAGAAAATAGAAAAGGAAAAGGATCAAGCCAAGAGATCCAACATCTGAATAATAAGAGATCTAGGAAAAGAGAGGACTTCCCAGGTGGCTCAGGGGTAAAGAAGCTGCCGACCAATGCAGGAGCCACAGGAAACCAGGGTTTGATCTCTGGGTTGGGAAGATCCCTGGAGGAGGAAATGGCAACCCACTCCAAGTTTTCTAGCCAGGATAATTCCATGAACAGAGGAGCCTGGCATGCTATATCCATGGGGTCACAAATAGTTGGATATGACTTTGCGACTGAGCACACATGCACGCAGGAAAAGAGAAATCAAAATGGCAAAGGAGGAAACAACTACAATGACAAGCCCACAAAACTCTGAGGCCCCGAGATTAGCCTCAATCTAGTAGGACTGCCTTTCAAGAAGAGTCAGAGTAGTTCTGTTCGCACTGTACTCCCAGTCATGACTCCTCTTCCCAGCCCGTCTCACTAAGCGCATCCCCTGAGAAATCAGCGACCCTGTCACTTCCCCTTCAAACCTTCCTCCTTGGCAGTGATCTCCTCCTGCATCGACTCTGTCCTAAAGTCATTACCTTTACCCTACACGCCCACACAGCTCTCCTCCAGCCCTCCTCCTCCTCCTTGCCCTTTGACGTCTCATTATGATATTGGGCTTCCCTGGTGGTAAAGAATGTGCCTGCCAATGCAGGAGACATAAGACATCGGTTCAACCCCTGGGTTGGGAAGATCCCCTGAAGAAGGAAACGACAACCCACTCCAGTATTCTTGCCTGCAGAATCCCATGGACAGAAGACCCTGGTGGGCTAGTCCATGGGGATGCAAAGAGTCAGACATGACAGTACACACACAAACAAACACGATATAATTTTGCATTCCCGAACATACAGTAAAGCAGTACTTTGAAACTTAAAAACCCACAATCCAGAACAAGAAATACATTTTTACATCATGGCCTATCACGGACATACATGTCTGAAGCAAAGTTTCACAAAATAACACTTTACCCTTATGGATTGGATGCATGATGATACATGCCTTTTCTTTTTTTAATTGAAGTATAGTCAATTTACAATGTTGTGTTAGTTTCAAGAGTACAGCAAAATGATTCAGACATATATTCTTTTTCAAATTCTTTTCCCTTGTAAGTTATTACAAAATATTAAGTATAGTTCCCTGTGCTATACACTGGATCCTTGTTGGTTATCTATTTAATACATATAGTAATGTTTCTATGTTAATCCCAGACTCCTAATTTATCTCTCCCAGCCTTCCCCTTTTGATGAAACACAAGCTGGAATCAAGATTTCTGGGAGAAATATCAATAACCTCAGATACGCAGATGACATCACACTTATGGCAGAAAGAGAAGAACTAAAGAGCCTCTGATGAAAGTGAAAGAGAGTGAAAAAGCTGGCTCAAAACTCAACATTCAAAAAAACGAAGATAATGGCATATGATGCCATCACTTCAAGGCAAATAGATGGGGGAACAATGGAAACAGTGGCTGACTTTATTTTCTTGGGCTCCAAAATCACTGCAGATGGTGACTGTAGCCATGAAATTAAAAGATACTTTTTCCTTAGAAGAAAAGCTCTGACCAACCTAGACAGCATATTAAAAAGCAGAGACATTACTTTGCTGACAAAGGTCAGCCTAGTCAAAGCTATGGCTTTTCCAGTAGTCATGTCTGGATGTGAGAGTTGTACTATAAAGAAAGCTGAGCACCGAAAAATTGATGTTTTTGAACTATGGTGTTGGGGAAGACTCTTGAGAGTCCCCTGGACTGCAAGGATATCCAACCAGTCCATCCTAAAGGAGATCAGTCCTGGGTGTTCATTGGAAGGACTGATGTTGAAGCTGAAACTCCAATACTTTGGCCACCTAATGCAAAGAACTGACTCCTTGGAAAAGACCCTGATGCTGGGAAAGACTGAAGGCAGGAGGAGAAGGGTGCGACAGAGGATGAGATGGTTGGATGGCATTACCAACTCGATGGACCTGAGTTTGAGCAAGCTCCGCAAGTTGGTGATGGACAGGGAAGCTTGGTGTGCTGCAGTCCATGGGGTCACAAAGAGTCGGACATGACTTAGTGACTGAACAACATAGAGCTGCTAAGTGTCTGAAACTAGGAACCAGAATTTAAATCCCCAGACTCTGGTCTAGGGGCTTCCCTGACAGCTCAGTTGATAAAGAATCCGCCTGCAATGCAGGAGACCCTGGTACGATTCCTGGGTCGGGAAGATCCACTGGAGAAGGGAAAGGCTACCCACTCCAGTATTCTGGCCTAGAGGATTCCACGGATTGTATAAGTCCACGGGGTCACAAAGAGTCAGACACGACTGAGTGACTTTCACTCAGTGGTCTAACACTTGTCACAAGGCTGCAAGCTCCATGAGGGATGAAGTGAGTGTTTTTCAGCCTCTCTCTTTAGGTACAGAGGTAGGCATTTCTGACAGACACTTGTAGGCCCGTGTCAAACTCAGATCAAGGGCATCAAAAATCTTTCAATTCAGTTCCTTCTCTTGCAAATGGAGAAACCAATGACCAGCTCTCTCCAGTAAGAGCTGGAAGGGTGCTTACAAATCCATCAGTTCATTTGCCTCTTATTACAAGCAAGCAGTCCACTGTACAGTTGGACAAACAGGTCCGGAGTTCAGCCAGGGCCTGGCTCAGTTGGGACACATCAGCAGAGGGGTAACCAAAGCTGTGAAAGAGGATGTGTTGCCCAGGGAATGTATATTTGTGCTGCTGTGTGCTCAGTCGTGTCTGACTCTATGCAACCCCAAGGACTGCAGCCCGCCAGATTCCTCTGTCCATGGGATTCTCCAGGCAAGAACACTGGAGTGGGTTGCCATGTGGTCCTCCAGATCTTCCTGACCCAGAGATCGAACCCAAGTCTCCTGAGTCTCCTGCATTGCAGGCAGATTCTTTGCCACCTACACCACCTGGGAAACCCCAGGGAATGTATACAGAGCATTCTATATAAATCATGTTCATGAATCCCCACCCAAAAGCTGTCATTCACCAAGCTCTTTCCTGTGATGGCTCAGGCACCACCGAAGTGTCTACCTGCCTTGGCAGCCACACCAGAGCACCTCCTCATTGGCCTTCTGCTATTTTTGTCAATGTCTTGGTCATTCCTGCCTCAGAGCCTCTGTACCTGCCTCTCCCTCTGCCTGGGGGTTCCCTTCCTTTCTCTGCGTGATAAACTCCTAGTCATCCAACAGGTCTCAACCTAAAAGTCACTTCCTCAGAGAGGATCCCAGTTTAAAACAGGTGCCCCATGATATTTTGCCTTTTCATACTGTTCTTGGAGTTCTCACAGCAAGAATACTGGAATGGTGCTGGGAGCTGCCGGGATGCGCCCAGTCCGTGACAAGCTCATGGGACCAGGATGCGCCCAGTCCGTGACAAGGTCATGGGACAAGAGAGGAACCTGCAAGGCAGCTCTTCCTCACACGGGGCTGCCCCGGGGACCCGATAGGTCCCCTCAAGAATCACCGGGACGTACCCAGACCGTGATAAGGTCATGGGATGAGAGAGGAACCTCCAAGGCAACTCTTCCCCTAGGAGTTGTCCTGGGGGCCCGGTATGTCTCTTTCCTCTTTCTGTCTTACTGTTGTTGGGCTTTGTATTAATTTTTGGAAATGTAACATATAGTGATCAGGCCTCCCTGGAAAAGCCCAAGCCTATTTGGAAATGCTCATGATTGCTCTGGCTTAGGATACGACCATAAACATCAGGTCATAAAGGAAAAGGCAACAGGCATAGCTCGGCTGCTTGCTTAAAAGATTATAATGTTCTAGAATAGAAAAGAGTAGAGGCATTTAGATTTAGAAGTAGAAATACTGCTTCTATTTACTTGCTCGTTGGTTGAGAGGGTTTTCATTATTGCTATTTCCTTGCTGCTATTTGTCCACTGTTTCCCTTTCTTTAAACAACATGGAAGATTATGGGTATTTTTGTAGAGTTAGGAAATGGGGTACATAGGATTTCAATAGAAGATTTATATTAACCAGCTTCACTGCCATTCCCTCACTATTAACAGAGGTGTTTTGCCGCTTCACAGTTAATCACTGTAAACTCTGTAATTTCAGGTAAAGAAAAGTATCAGGGTTTTCACATGGTACTATTCTCAGAAACGTCAAACATGCTTGTGTAGCCCTTCCCATGTATTGTTTTATTGTCTAAAGAATTCATACTATACCTGAAATTTGTGGAACATTGTTTTTGTTAGAGTGAAAATGTTAGGCCATTGAGGCAAGAAGACTAATGTACGGGACATTTAAGAAAAAACCCTGTAATCGGAAATGTTCCAGATGAATTCATAGGGGAAAAACATGGGAAAGAAAAATACTGACAGAAGCACAAAACCGATATCTGATGTAATATGAGTTACACTGAGTTATGCAAGCCCCTTCGCCATGACAAGGCTCTGATCCCTGAAGGGGATTTGACTCGTTGGAAAAGACCCTAACGTTGAGAAAGATTGAAGGCAAAAGCAGAAGGCAGCGACAGAGGATGAGACGGTTAGATAGCATCACCCACTCAATGGACATAATTTGAGCAAACTCCAGGAGATGGTGAAGGACAGGGAAGCCTGGCGTGCTGCAGTCCGTGGGGTCACAAAGAGTCCAACATGACTTAGCAACTGAACAACACTGGAATATAATTACAATGGAAATTGTAATGGAATAATAACGTGTTTAATCTCTACTGGGAACCATAAGCCCCACAGGGTCAGGGACTGTCTGCATTGTTTACCAGTGTTATCTCTCAGCATCGAGGACCATGTCTTTCATATATACAGCAGGGTCTCTATAAGGATTTGTGGGAAAGGAGGCCGTGGGGTGAAACCTGGCTTTACTCTAACGACAAGGAATTCGGCAACCATAGATGGCTAGAGAGATGAGACCCTAGCCTAACTATATATGTCTTGGAGGAAGGCTGCATCACACTGTCTGAAGGAGGTTCTCCAACAGGTACCCCCTGTTTTCACAGCATCTACGTCTGCAACTTCTCATCTGAACTGCTGGATCACTAAGAAAATTCAGGTTTGAGAGATGGGTTATTATCCAACTACTCTTGTTCTCCAGGGAGCTCAATTTAAATAGGTTCTCTCTATTTCTGCAGAAAATAAAGCACCTAAGTTAACACTGTTAGCATATTTGATTCTTCAAATTTAACACCTTGAGTGCATTTCCTTGCTACACGGAACAAAATAATGACCCTTCCTTGCCCCACATTCAGCTAGCTCATGCTCCCAGATACTTGATGAGGATTTCAGCCAGTGGCCACAAACACCAGTTTTCAACATTCAGTGGGAACCATAGTCAAGCCCCAGACAGAGATGTTGTAAGAATGCCTCTTGCTATGAGATTTGCAAAGTCCTCTGCAAGGCTGTTTTTCCCCCTTGCCACTTGATCTGGTGGGTATACACATGGATTTTGGAAGACAGCTTTCTCATTCTAAGGGAATAACAATAATGATAATGAGGATCAAGCTGAGTATTTTCTATGTGTCCTGTATTATTTGACACATTTTATGTGGATCCATTCATTCAACTCTCCAACCACCCAGTGAAATGTTCTTATCTTCATTTTCAGATGAAGCTGGAGCACGTGAGGTTAAGCAAGGTGCCCAAGATATAGCGGCAAGAGGTGGTGCCAGGGTTCCGAGCCAGGCGGTGGGGTCCTAACCCTTGTGCACAGGCTGGAAACAAATCCCATGAAGATGCCCCTTAGTAATATCAGTCCTGCACTGAGAACCCACAAGTCCCGCCCAACCCCACACAGAGAGCTGTGCGTCCTTCTCCCCCTCCAGGCAATGCAGAAGGCACCTGATAAGGTCTGCAGCAGCCTGTGCGCCCGGCAGGTACCTGGAATCAGCCCTGAACATCTGGCTGAACCTAACCTCAAGCTACTTGGTGCATACCATGCGCTCCATCCATTGACCCAGGACAGTGGACAACAGTTTCTCTGACTTAAGACTCTTTCCGAGGAGAGATCATTTCAGAAAAAGATTATTTTCACGATAATAACACCCTGAAAGTGTATATATCTTTTAAAAGGGTTTTAAGAGTCTTTGAATGTTTAATTGTCACACAAGGCACTGTTATTCTCATCTTACAGTTGAGGAATTTGAGGGTTCAGAGAGGTTGAGAGGTTAAGCAAAGTGAAGTGAAAGTCGCTCAGCTGTGTCTGACTCTTTGCAACCCCATCGACTATACAGTCCATGGAATTCTCCAGGCCAGGATACTGGAGTGGGTAGCCTTTTCCACCTCCAGGGGATCTTCCCAACCCAGGGATTGAACCCAGGTCTCCTACATTGCAGATGGATTCTTTACCAGCTGAGCCTGAGAGATTAAGAAACTTATCCCAAATTACCTGTAAGAAAGGGAAAGTTAACAATCAAGTGCTAGGTATTCTGTTGCACAATTTATAAATGGTTCTCATTTAAATTTCAATAAGACGTGAATTATTTTTACCCCCTCATCAGCATCAGAGAGGTTAAGCTACTCAGGACCACGCAGCTACTGAAAGCGGAGTTGAGCTGAGTTCTGACATAACAATATCACTACATTTGTCGGGTGTTTTAGTTTATAAGTCATTTTCATGTTTCTCAAAAAAAATGTAAGATTTCTATCAACTCTGGGAGTGGATGGAGGAGATATATTGATACCCCTTCTACGCTGCAGGAACTGAGGTTCATTCGGGTTAAATGGTTTGCTTCGGCTTGGTAATAATACCCTGTATGGCCCCATAATTCAAACTTCTTATTTTCTACTGGGGTATAGCCAATTAACAACACTGTGATAGTTTCAGGTGAATGGAAGGGACTCAGACACACACATACACGTATCCATTCTCCCCAAACTCCCCTCCAGGCTGCCACATAACACTGAGCAGAGCTCCCTGTGCTATACAGTAGGCCCTTGTTGGTTATCCATTTTATTTTATTTTTATTTATTTATTTTTTGGTTATCCATTTTAAATATGGCAGTCTGTACATATCCATCCAGGACTCTCTAACTATTCCTCCTCCTCATCCTTCTCCCAGGCAACCATAAGTTCGTTCTCTAAGTCTATGAGAGTCTCTTTCTGTTTTGTAAGTTCATTTGTATCATTTCCTTTTAGGTTCCACATATAAGGGATGTCATATGATATTTCTCCTGTCTGACTTACTTCACTCAGTATGGTAATCTCTAGGTACACCCATGTTGCTGCAAACTGGCCCCATATTCTTACCAAAGGTTGAGAAAAGATGCTTATCAGGGAGGTGCATTTATGCCTGGAGACAACAAATCAGTGGTAGGTGACTCTGCACTGAGAAGTGGCTAATAAGGAAAAAGACTTTTGAACAGAGGCACCTTGACTCAAGGAATTGACTTCACTGATACTAACAGAGCTGAAAGGGGCTTCTCAGGTGGCGCTAGTGGTGAAGAAAACCAGCCTGCCAATGCAGGACATGTAAGAGATGCAGGTTCGAGCCCTAGATAGGGAAGATCCTCTGGAGGAGGGCATGGCAACCCACTCCAGTATTCTTGTCTGGAGAATCCCATGGACAGAAGAGCCTGGTGGGCTACAGTCCATGGGGTTGCAAAGAGTCGGACATGACTGAACAACTTCGCAAAAGAGCTGAGAAGCCCAGCAGGGAAGAGTGAAGCAACCCAGAGGTTTGCAAGAGCCCTACAGGGCTGTGGAGGGAGGGTGATGTTACCTGAGCTCGGATACCTGGGTCATGTGGTGAAAACTAGAACCATGGTAACCTGGCCAGTAAGAGTTGGAGCCCCAGAGAAGCTCCTGGTTCCAGAGACCTCATAGGGTGGAGAAGGAGTCGAGAAATACCCTGGTCTCTCCCTTCTTCCCATCCTCCTGGCTCCTTCTAGTCCTTTCTCCCAGGAGACCAAACCCTCAGCCTGCATTGCAAATAATCCTGTACCCCAAAGACAAAGTGGGCCCAAGTCTTTTACAGAAAGGAAAGTTCTCTGCGAGGTTTAAGTTAACAGGCAGATTCTTCAGTGTCAAGGCCAACAAGGACCCTGGAGGTCACTGGGCTGAGTCCACACATGCGTGTGCACAAGGGCGACATCCCATCATAGACACCTCCTCCTGCCCACCTGATCTGCAGTGTTTACAAACATTTGTAACAGTTAAAACTGACACAGTTGCCCTATTCCAACTACAGCCTTAGCCTAACACTCTCTAGTCCTTCCTCCCCTTCTCTGCTTTTTTTTTTTTTTTTGATCACAGTACTGATCACCACCTGATACATGAAATATCTGACATTTAACTGTTCATTAGTCACTAAAACAGAAGCTCCACGAGGACAGGGATTTTTTCCAGTTTTGTTCACTATTTTACCCTGCTTCCTATAAGAGTACCTGACCCTCACTTGGCACTTAACAAACAGCTATTTGTTGAATGAATACATTTTATATCTAGAGATTTCACACACAAGAGTCTGGATTGCTGGTTTTCCTTAAAAACCTGGCAACTCTGGTTCACATCGATGCATGACGTGTGTGCTCAGTCACTCAGTCGTGGCCGACCCTCCAGCCCCACGGACTGTAGCCCACGAGGCTCTTCTGTCCATGGGATTCTCTCCAGGCAAGAATACTGGAGTGGGTTGCATTTCCTCCTCCAGGGAATCTTCCCGACCCAGGGATCGAACCCACATCTCCTGCATCTCCTGCACTGGCAGGTGGCTTCTTTACCACTGCATGACAACTGCCTGGAATCACTCTTTGTAGATGGGGACTTGAGTTCTCACTCCAGTTAGCCTCAGCTTGCCTCAGTCTGTCACCCATTTTCATCACGTGCCTGGCAGCTTGTAGGCATCTGAAAAGGTCACCTTTGCTAGATCTAAACTGCTCATTCTACATATGAGTAAAGAGACAGTTAAAGACAAAGGCACAGGCCTCTGGCTCTTAGCTGCTTAAATAGTCCAGACTCTAGTTGAGGGTTTTGTGTGATGATTGCATAATGGGTACCTGGCCTTGGCCGCCCAGACAACATGGTTTTTTAACAAAAGAAGCACTGGGTGGGGAGCTCAGTATCCAGCCAGGAGGAGCACAAAGTACCTGCCTTCAAGGAGCTTATCACCCAGTGGCAGATTCCTTGTTTTCAGGGAGGAGTCCAATCTGCCTGGGTGAGCTCTGATGTCAGTTTGGGGGAAAACTGCTTTGATGCCTCACTCATTCTGTATTCTAGGCGCCCAGTTTTGGGAGTTCCATTGACCAACAAGCCATTTCACAGCTCTGAGCCTTTGCACAGGCTCTTTTCATTCCTGAGCATTCCTGCATAGCCCCGAGGCCCAGCTGAAGGCACTTCCTCTGCGAAGGCCTCGCCGTCACCCACTGGCAGAATTGGACTGCTCCTTGCTAGGTGCTCCTGGCCTTCCACAGTTACCTCCACGCGGCACGGATCTTGTTCTTTTAAACTCTGCTCTCCACCAAGTACGGTTTGGGAGCTTCTTAAAGATAAGCACTTTTTCAGTCCTTCCTGCAACCGAAGACCTCGCAGCACACAAACATTCAGAACGTTTGTAATGTATAAATGGACCCGTGCATTCAACAGGCGCAGCCCATCTCGTTAAGCTGGGATTCTCCCCTCAAACCCATCCTGTCTCTGTCCCCCCTCCTCCCAGCAGAGCCCCCTTTCCGGTCCTCAACAGCCCTGTGGGCCTACCTTGTCCCCTTTGCTCAGGACCTGCCAAGGCCAAGTCTCCACGCTCCCGAACAGCGAGTTTTTGATCATGCCCAACATGGTGTCGCCGCGGTGCTCAGGACGCGCGGGGAAAGGCTGGGAAGGGGAAAACCGCTGGAGCAGCCGGCGGAGGCAGGGCTCCCGGGCGAGTGCGGGAGGGTGGGGCGCGGCCCTTATAGGCGTGGCGCACTGGGCTCCGCCCCTCAGTGGGGGTGGCCAAGGTGGGCGGGGCGTCTCGGCCTCCGCCCCTCGGAACGCGCTCGGAGGAGCGGGAAGGCCAGAGGGGCGGAGCAGGGACTGCGCTCCGCCTCCGCCTGGCTGTCCGCCGGTATCCCGCCGGGGAACCGGTTTCTGCCAGTCCAAGCCTCCGGTGCTGACTGACTTCTTCGCCTGGATACAGAGGCTCCCCAGGGCGGGACTTAGGTAGCGGAGGTGAACACCTGTCCCCCCACACCCCCAGTCTCTGCCCCCTCCGCGTCCTCTCTCTGGTACTCGGGCGCCAGACTGCAGACCCTCCGGGTTCCTCGCGTGCTTTGCGGGGCCTCCACCCACCGGGCTCTGTACCCAGGCAGGTACCGTACCAGCTTCACAGTCTCTAGCTCTCGCTCCTAGGGACCCCCGACTGCCGCATCTCCACCGATAGAGGTCCTAGTTTGCCCCCCACCTGCCCCCCTGCCTCTCCACCTTTCATCCAGACGCTTGAAAAAGCATATTAACTAGATTTCTACTTAGCACTTTCTTTATCCAACCCGTTTTAGTCACTACGTTAATTTCTCAAATCACAGCTTTTCGGATTTAATTCTATTCAAAACATTCTAACCAATTATATTACTATTTATGGAGTGCTGTCCTTACCAGATATTTTACAAACATTATCTCTCCTCATCACACCACTAAACGTATTTTATAGTCATTTTACAAAGGAGGAACCCGAAGTTCAACATAACTATGCTTTTTGCATATTTGCCCACTGGTTACACTGTCATCTGGGATTGTCAACCTAATTGCCTCCTTTGTGCAGGCTTTTCTGAACCAACACTGAGGAACTTCTTGCTGTGCTTGTATCTTGGGATGAAAGACCTTGAACCCGAGTTGGGTAATGGGAATCAATAACGGTGATACTAACGACTTCCAGTTTTAGGGTAACAGATATTAACTTTATTACCTGTGGATAAAAAGGCTTACTTTTTGACAAATATTTGTTGATTGCTATAAAATAAGTGGCCACTTAATTATTTTATATTTTCTTGACTTTTATAAGATGCCATTGATTTTATAAGAGGCATGTTATTTTACGTCCCATTAACATAGAACACAAATGCTAACAAGTTAACTGTCATGTTGATTTTACAGCATCCAGAGATATTAAAATGTGAAGTAGTGTGCAGGTTGCAATTCATAAGAAATTGTATGTCGCTCTCAAGAGTCCCTGAGAGGGGCTGCTCATAGCCATGTCCATTTGTTATAAGTGAACATCTTCAAGGGTAAAGATCTATTTTGCTTTAGCCTTTTCCTCACTCACAACAGCCAGGGATTGCATAATGACTGTAGAATGATTAACAAAGCTGGTCTTGATATTAGAACTGATCATCTATTTTAGTTACTAAACTAGGTACAGTGAAAAGGGGCCTAATTCTTCATGGGAAATAGATGGGGAAACAGTGGAAACAGTGGCTGACTTTATTTTTCTGGGCTCCAAAATCACTGCAGATGGTGACTGCAGCCATGAAATTAAAAGACGCTTACTCCTTGGAAGGAAAGCTATGGCCAACCTAGACAGCATATTAAAAAGCAGAGACATTACTTTGCCAACAAAGGTCTGTCTAGTCAAGGCTATGGTTTTTCCAGTACTCATGTATGGATGTGAGAGTTGGACTGTGAAGAAAGCTGAGTGCAGAAGAATTGATGCTTCTGAACTGTGGTGTTGGAGAAGACTCTTGAGAGTCCCTTGGACTGCAAGGAGATGTAACCACTCCATCCTAAAGGAGATCAGTCCTGGGTGTTCATTGGGAGGACTGATGTTGAAGCTGAAACTCCAATACTTTGGCCACCTGATTCGAAGAGCTGACTCATTGGAAAAGACGCTTATGCTGGGAAAGATTGAGGGCAGGAGGAGAAGGGGACGACAGAGGATAAGATGGTTGGATGGCATCACCGACTCGATGGACATGGGTTTGGGTGGACCCGGGAGTTGGTGATGGACAGGGAGGCCTGGCATGCTGTGGTTCATGGGGTCGCAAAGAGTTGGACAAGACTGAGCACTGAACTGAACTGAATT